>NC_061875.1:6250000-7500000 GCF_905147765.1 Vanessa atalanta
TCGGATACAGAGACAATAAGTGATATGCAAATCCGTATTGTATAACTATTGCCATATATACCGTAAATAAAAACGTGCTTATTGACGAGTATTAGGTGTGTTCACGAAGCTCACAGTTGGACATCACCGAGGTCATTCACTGGTTCGACAAGTCCACCCCGGTTTACTATTTCATTGCACCTGATGAACTAGACACATTCTTTGACTCGCCTATGAAGTGCCAAAGATGTATGATAATGAAGGCCTAACCTTATCAAAAAACCTTGAAAACATTCAGTAGCACATTGTTTTATTGATTGCGTTGTTGTGATGTTTACCGAAGTTCGCGAGTTATAAAAACACTAGTTGCGTTGTTGTCGATAAGAACACACGGGTGCGATAAAACAATGTAAAATTAGTTCATATTTGACATTTTAATATAATTCCGAGTGTGCATGGATTACAGTGATCGATATTATTTTGGCAACAAGTGCCATTAATTACGGGATGCAATTGATAGTTGACGTCACTTGGCAAATCGTAAATTGAAACAAAAGTAATAGAGACACGACCCCGACCACGGCCAACGTTCAATAGTGTACTGCTTAGATAAGGCAGTCCCGGCAGTCAGCAATGGGATTTGAGTACTTTGTTATGTGGTCAGTGTGAGCTAAAAGCACCGAAATGCATCGTACAGGCTCTCAGTCTGAAGGGTTGGGCGCAAGCGGAGGGTCGACATTCATAACCAAGAGCTCTGCCTCAGAGCACAGCATGGCTACTGGCGTGTCGTCGGCTAGTACCGGCAGTACATTACCCCGCACCCTGAGTACCAGTGTATTGCGTATCAAAAATAGGTCCACGTTCTGGGACAAATTCTGGGATGAGCGCACTAGGCGTGATGCGTGAGTACCAATACTAATATTAATCTGAAATTTTAATATGTCGTAATCGTATTATATCTCTCGGTTCTTTGTCTTATGATTACATTTTTAAATGAGATGGATGGTTAATTATTCGTTATATAAATCACTAATCGTAAACAATTAAAGTAATCAAGTTTTTTTTATCTATTCAATGTAACCAATGTGTACAACAGAAACGTTACCTGTACCTATTTTAATATATGTTTGTTTTTTTGGTAAACCTACTAAATTGATTGACCATATTATTCATTTATCTTTAATTAGAGTATATGTTATAAAGTTTAATCGAAAAATTTCTAAATAAGGCTTAGCGAAACTGAAAAAAGGAAAGTATTTCGTAGAATATCTGTAGAGTACATGGAAAATTGTCGACAGAAAGGTCAGCAAACCAATCATTTGCTAAATATCAAAAGGTCTTTCTTTGGAAATAACACAAAAAGAATTAAGGGCGTGTAGGTAGTGAGATGTATTTACAATGTCAGTTACTGATACTAATCAATTATGTTATTGGGCTGGTGATATAGCTGAGGGAATAGAAAACAATTGTAATAAAATATAATATTTCTATATGTTACTAGTCTTTAAAGGCAGCGAAATAAATAAAACAAAACACAAATGAAACAATACAATATTATTCACGGCCAATTCAATATTTCAGTAACGAATAATAATTGACATTCGTGAATAATTATAAGAAACACCAACACTTGACGAATAGTCCGTGTAGGAGTATTTTTAATGTATCTAAATTTAGCGTGTACTTTTTTTACAGTAGGTATGGTAATTGTGAATACTTGTGAATACAAAATGACGATTTATTTATGAGATGAACGTAAAAAATTATGTATCACATATAAATTATCGCCCCACATTGTGAAGTATATTTCCTAAATATTAATATTGCGTGATCTCAAAATATAACTAAGTAAGTTTCCTGGAAACACTAAAAAAAAATCATCATTTCCTTAATTACCTATTAAGTTAAATGCGAAGAGTCGCTTAATTTGGAATAATACCAATAATTCAATTGATTAGTGTTAAGAGTGAGTCTAGACAAGCACGTTTATTCATTTGATGCTCCATTTTTTTTTTCATTTGTTAATATTACTGAAAGATAATCACAGATAAATAGCTAAACAGATATAGTATATAGTTAAATTATTTACTATTTAAAAATTAGTAACCATTTTTTTTTTTTAAATAAAATACTCCCTGTCTGATAAATGTTATGCATAATGTTCCGCTTTTTGCGTTTTAACCACTGCCCAGCTGCACGTGGAGCGTTATAGATAAAAACATGACCACTTCCGAGCCGGCCGATATTAATACAACTATTACACCAGATAATAACGTCTTATTATAATTGCTCTAGCGGACAACATCTAATTAAAATGTCTAAGACCTTGTTAATATTAAAGACCTAGAAGGAAGTTATTAATTGGCAAATAATTATTTTATAAAACTTATGTTACGTAATTAGATGTTTTTGAAGAATAATAACGTGCAAAGATATATATTTTTTAATTAGAATTTTATGTTATTATTTATAAGTAGTATTTGAAATGTAGGCGTAATAAGGTATTTTTAGGTACAGATTTATTTGCTGATTACCTTTTTTTAAATGAACTTTTCATAATAGAAACGTAGCCTACATAAATTGAAGTTCAAATTCGTTAGAGAAAATATAAAGACTTTTTACTTGTTATGAAATTAAATAGAACGAGAAAAATATTACTTCGATTGTATATTGAATAAAAAAATATACGCAGCACCGAGAATAATACTATTTCAGGAACAGTAAAAAATAAAAGCACGCGAACCGATACGAAATTGAAATTGAAATGTTGGAAAGCGATTGACACTAGCAATAAATGAATTCACATCCAGCAAATATTTAATAAAACATTTATATATAATACCTGGGCAGGATATGGTTTTATAAAATAAAATCTGATCCCGCGCGGTTGCACCCATGTTAAACTAATGCTCCGTTTCCGTTGGTTATAGCTTATATCGTAATGATTAATAGTCAATAATAATTTTCAATAAATGTGCTAACATACATTATTATATATCAAATATTGTTTTTAATTAGACTGGAAGATATAGACATGAGCGCGTACAAACAAACATATCACCTTTAAAATATTGATGGAGAAGATTGTTACATAACTACTGTAACAAATATTGTTTTTTACAATAGTTGTAATTTACAATTATAGTATAAAGTATATTAAAGTATCCGTTACAAACAAGACACAAAAATTTACAATAATTACTTAGAATTACTTGTAGCAGATTGTTTATTACTGAAGATGATAATGTTATTGAGTATTGTTCTTAATTAATGTTTTTAGAAATAGGTTATTTGGCTAATATTGTCATAATATAGATAATTTATAGACTAATTTTAAAAACCTTATTTACCTATAGTAATAATAATAATAAATTATGATTGATTTGAAACATTGGTACGGGGTTTATACTGATTATTCATTAAAAACCAATAAAACCAATGTCGAAGAGCAAATTGCTCTTGTAAACTCATATTATGATTACATATCAATTAAAAACTTCACTAAATAACATGTTCAAACTATTTTACCGCGTTTTTGTTAACTCGCTTCGAGCAATGTCTGTGAATATAGAATTTTGTAATTGTTTTTCAACTAACTTCCTGATGAGTTACAGATTTGAACAATGTTGATATATTAGTTTAGGTCATACATATTACTCTCCTCCTTCCAATTGATTCTATTATATCGCGAATTATAAGTCTCAGGTTCCGAAATGTCTGATATTGTAAAAAACATTGGTATTTTTACTTTTTTACGTTCACATATATAATAATACGATTCAAGGTAAAAAATTAAAAATATATTAACGTCAGAAATCATTTGGACCAAATTATAAACGAATATTGACTGTTGATATACGAACGGAAAAGAAGTTCTGACACATAAAGGTGAAAGAATAACATTTTTATTGACCTGTAAGAAAAATACTTTCGTTTTCCTGTTTCGCTTAAAATCATTTCGATAAAGGAAAAGCCATTTTGATATACTTCATGGTATGTGTATACTATAGTGATTGAAATTACTTCTATTGATTAAAATTTCACCCAAAGTAGTACCTTTTAAAAGAGAAAAATTTACTGTATTAACAAATATTATTTATGACAAGAATGTTCATTTAAACTATTTGTTCAAATATTGGTAAGAGTTAGAACAAAAGTTTGCTGCAGCGATAAATCTTCATTGTCATCTAATCAAATTATTAAAATATACAGCGCTGCATCGCTTGTAGAGAATAGTCATAAAACGTCGTAAGCGCTGGGAACATCTTAGCGTTTACGCTTTTCGTTCAACATAATGCAACAAAATGTCCCTATAGATTTGATAGATTATATGATCGTGTCGTCTTTAAATAAATTAATATTTTTTTATATTGTGGTATAACGATATTATTAGCTAGGTATATAATCACTTTAATATTTTAATTGATTACTAAATTGTCAATTGAGTCCAGGATTCTATAATTCGAATTATGCGCCGCTCCGTCCGCGCCCTATTCTATATGAATGGCAAAGCCACACTAATGTCAGGTGAACAGTCTACAGTTCAGTTCAGTTGAACAGAGCGAATATTCGGATCACCATATCAAGTGCGTAGTACATGTATCACACTATGTATATTTATGATATTTCATTAAATATACTATTGAAAATTGGACATTTATTTAATGTGAAAGACAAATGAAGATCAGGGAAAACAACTAAGAAATGGACAGATGACATTAACAAGGTTGCAGAGCTATTGTTGACAAAAATAGCTTCCGACTGACACAAATGAATTTCACTGGAGAGTGCTACTCGCGGAGTGAGAGAAGCTAATACTTAACATTTCTAAATGTTTCATCTATGTTTCAAGATATTAAAGACAAATCTTACTTTATTTGTTATTTAAAATGTTCTGTGCCAACTAAATATTTGATGATATAAATTGTGCTGATAACAATGTCCGAGCTTATAAATCTAACTAGGTAATTGTATTGTTCGTAATTTTAATGAAAATACTAAATTCAAGTTAGACAAATCTGTTTAAATAAACAAAATATTTCTAAATAAATCGTCTTTCATTACTATTCGATCTTAATTACTATTATGTGAACTGCAACTTATATAACTACAAGAAAAGCAAACAAATGATGAAGTAGGTGTCGAAAACTTGTTGCTACTAAACTAAATATAGGACGCTGTTTGTTAGACCAAGGCAAAAGCAAATAAAAGTCTATATTTAACACTCGTTAATATTTACCTTCACTATATCATAGGGCACGTTAAGCTGTTGGTCTTCTCATTACAATTTCTTCAACGAAATATTCAACCACACTGATACACGGAAATAAAAAAATATAATGTTTTAATTGCATCCAGACAATATGAGTATCTTTCTTTCGTTTCATTAGGTTAGTATAAAGATATAGATTTCAATTGAATAACATTAATAAGTACACAAACAACGGATTATATGTATAGCTCGTAACTAATTCAATATAATCTTTTATGCCATAAAACGCTGTTAATAAAGCTATGTTATATACGTATATATACCGGTAATATTTTGTATAATAATACCAGGGCCTAGATGCTGCGTGGGCTTAAGTTAAAACACGTGCCGGTGCAGTCAGGGCCTACCTTTCTATAAATAAACGCTTTGAGTGAGAAAGAGCAGATTCCCTGATAACGTTTGTTTGCTTATCCAACAATAAAACGGCCAGCGTCATATGTTCCATTGTCACGGTTTGTCCGTATATCTAAATGTATTCATACGTATTCGAACCTTAAAGTTATTAATATTATAAACAAAACTATTGAATCATTATATTAATAATTGTATCAATATCTTACCCCGTGGCTAGAACACGTGAATCTTACACGCTGATTTCGGATACAACCACTGAATTTTCATTTGCTCAATTGTGTTTGTAATTGGTAGTCGGTGACGGAAAAGCATTGGGGAGACAAACATATATATTTAAATTCACATAATAAAAGTAAATGTTATACTAGATCTCGCAATGAAATAAATAAGTTACCCAACATCCCCATCATTTACAATATGTAAAGAAATGATTGATTCATTTGTTAATGACTCCTTTATTTGGATACGATGTAACGAATGATTCAGGTACTTAGTCAGACACAGATTATATCTTCAAGATAACGCCTCGGAGTACGTCTAGGTAAATTGTAATTTTATTATTGACTCAATTACGCCATGCAATACAAATAAGGCAAGAAATTTGTATGGTCCTATCTGTTTTTAATACATTTTAAATATTACAAAAATAAATAAATAATATGGGCGTTCGGTGGAAATATTAAGCTGATTGTCATATATGAGGTTGAAAAATGTATCTTGTGTTCCAAAGTTGCGGAGCAGGGTTTCTTTTTAAATAAAACTAATGATAGTCCATTAATAATACCAGGGCCTAGATGCTGCGTGGGCTTAAGTTAAAACACGTGCCGGTGCAGTCAAGGCCTACCTTTCTATAAATAAACGTTTTGAGTGAGAAAGAGCAGATTCCCTGATAACGTTTGTTTGCTTATCCAACAATAAAATAAAATAAATAAATAAATAAATAAATAATGAGGGTGCGCAGGAGGAGCAGCGAGTTTGCAACTGTGCTTTTCAATTGATACTAAAAGCATATGAACGTATTGCATTAATATGCTATTTGTTTTCGACGTTATTGCCAGCGATGGATTCAGAATAAACAGAAAAGACAACACCAAGAAAGGATATCTCCACAATTTAATACTTAATGCAAATAACTATTATAAAAACACAGTGTTATGTCATAAGCTAGGGAAAAGAATTGTGTATAAAACTCAAAGAAAAAATATGTAAATAGGTCACTTCAGGGTCTGTTATTGATCCAGTTGCGAGTTTCTACCATTTCTCTCCAGATGATATTGATAAATGGATAACAATCAATGTGAAACACGATTCTCAATCGTGCGTAATATTAGATAACCATTTGAATTTACAGCTTATATTGTTAGAGGATAATTCAAGTTACGGAGACAATGTTATTTTATGAAAACCTGAAACAAGCCAACGGCGCTTTCATGCCTGGGGAAATAAGGGAGACCTACTAACTTTCATCTACATTTATATAACTGATGAATTGCAAGAACCGGTGCTATAAATTTCCCTGGGGCTCGTTAAATAATTTACACATTTATAGATAAGGACATTCGTCTATTACATTAACAGTGACATGAGATCATAATCAACTTAATTCTCGTTTGATCTCGTCGAAATAAGAATGAAGGGATTGTTTGTTTTGTAAAATTTGCAACCTTCTATATGTTCGGTTCAATTTTAAGACGAGAATATGAAAATATTGTAAATCACGTCTAAATATTTATATAAAAATAAGGTAAATAAAAATCGAATGTTTTTAATTACATAATTGTGACAATAATATCAAATTTTTATGTATATTACTATTTTAAACGCACTTCACTAATTTTGAGATAACATTATTTAATTGGGTGACTCACTACTACTACGACTACTACTCAGTGCATTACAACCATTATAGCAGTTTGTTTATTACTAAATTGATTCTAAATATGTTATCAAAGCGATGTAGTCAAATACTTTTTAATTACTTAATACTACAATAAGACAATTTATCATATTTTAAACAAAATACATATATATACTAGATAAAAACCCGGCTTCGCTCTGGTAAA
This sequence comes from Vanessa atalanta, assembly GCF_905147765.1. Taxonomy (NCBI): domain Eukaryota; kingdom Metazoa; phylum Arthropoda; class Insecta; order Lepidoptera; family Nymphalidae; genus Vanessa; species Vanessa atalanta. The sequence continues at coordinate 6,257,669 of NC_061875.1, forward strand.
ATAAGTAAAACTAAACAAATACGGTTTATCATTAACTTTTCATATTACATAAAATTGTGATAATCATTATGATAATCATATCTATTTAGGTGGTGAAATAAAAAGGAAATGCAGTTGACTAAAAAAAAAAAATTTTTTAACGATCTATAATTGTGGATAGGTTGTACGAAATATGGAATATAGATTCTTCGTTTACTTGTGACTTTCGAAACAACTAAGCTTAAATATGAACTTTTATAAATAATGAGTGTTAAGAAAAGAAGTTATGTTACAGTTATAGGTACCGCAGAGTCCTTTGTGTACCAGTATAAGCACTTAGACTGGCCCTGACTTCACGACGGGAGAGAAAATACAATTTCCTTCTAACTTGCGTCCCTTGTTAACGAAATGTTTATATAAGATATTTATAAGTTAATAGACATTGTAGTAATTACTAAGCTACGTAATAATTATAATTAAAATTTTAATAACGGCCGTAGATTTATTCAAAATACACCCAAAATTAAATACTTTAATTTTATATCATTCTAAAGCTGATAATGATATCAATAGATGTACACACAAATTGCTAGTATAGGTCTAATAGAAAATCCTTTTATATACTTAAGATTGCTGTTACTAAGTATATAGTACATTGAACAAGTAGTATATTATGTAATTCGTGACACCGATAAGGTAAAATTTTCTCTCCAGATACCGTTCAATTTATTCAACGTGGGCGTACTAAAGCAACGTAGGCGGATACTGCTCTTTCTGTTCTTAAACAGATTTCCCTTCTTTATATGGACTTTTTGAATTAATACAACTTTATTTCTATTAGTCAGACACATTGGTCTTTCAAGTAACTCTTAAATTTGTATTATGTACTTCAAAGAACATAATTTATTATTCATTTCATTTATTTATAGCAGTTCATAGACATTGGTATGACAAGTAGGTATACATATACAATTTTCCGGTGGTAAGATTTTGTGTAGACCCATCTCAGTGGACGCCACTTATTATTTATTCCACCGCCACACATTAATACTCTGTATTTCTATATTGTGGTTTAAGGGGTGAGTGAGCTAGTGTTATTATTATAAGAAATATAACACTTCAGGCCACTTTAACCCGTAGTTAGCAATCCATTGAGGGTTGGCTTTTACTTCTAGCAGTGCCAGTGTTTATGAGCGACGATGATCAGTTATCCTGAGGTGCATTAGACTGCTCGTCAGCCTTCCTAGAAACAATTTTAAAAGTAATATTTAATTTAATACCTTATCAAATCCTTAAGAAGTTATAATTTATCCTTCAACATGCTCTCTGATCCTCCAAACTTCGACACAGCAATAACTGATCAGTGGGTGTTATCGACCCAGACGTTGTAATGTCTATATAAATATTTAGACGTCCTCCGTGGTCAAGTAGTGTGTACACCGGTTTTCATGGGTACGCCACTCTGAGGTCTCGGTTTCGATTCCCGGCCGAGTCGATATAATAGAAGTTCACTGGTTTTCTATGTTGCCTTGGGTCTGGGTGTTTGTGGTGCCGTCGTTACATTGGGATCAGAGTAATATATGTGATGTTGTACAATATTTATTTATTTATTAAATATAGTCAATAAAATTATATTGAAAAACTATGATCATAAATGTTGCTGAAGTAAACATATTATTTTTTTCTTCCGAAATTTAGAATCATATCTTCATATATAGCCTTACCTTGCCTTATGAATTCTTCGAATCGTAAGTTAATTTCATCCTAACTGAAAATATCACGGTAACGTTTTTCTTATTAAATGTTGAGCAATTTTCCGTTTCGTAACCCTAATTTATGATGTCAATATTTTTTTAGTATAATGTTATATACGCTTTCGTATTAAAATTATATAAATGTTTATTTAACAAAATTATGTTATTTAAATTACTAGTGTCTAAAAGTTTAAACATTTGATTCTTTAGATGTTTGCTATAGCTGTCTGTGTGTCTGTTAAATAACTTTAACTGCTCGACCGAACCTAAAAATATGACATATTATATTTTCTAAATATTAAATAGACATTTGAATATATCTTAATAATATATATCAGTTAAGTATGCGAAAAATAGCTTTGTATATTAAGGCTTACTAAAGACTGAATCTGTTGCTTTTATTTTACAAACTATATATATATATATATATATATATATATATATATATATATATATATATATATAATATTTTATAACTATTATGACATCTTACTAAATAATATAATATTTATAATCTGATGTATTCACGTGTGCAGACTTTGACTTTGCAACATGTGATGAAAAAAAATCTTGTAATTCACAATTTATAGACATATCGACAGCAGTATCTATTATAATAGAGTAACCAACTAGGGATGTATATAATGTGTACAATGTAAATAGTTACATCTCTAATCTGTAAATGCGGCCTTGTTTCTATGAGTTTACAAAAACAAGGAAAATGCATCAAATAATTTCTTAAATATGAATACAACAATCAACGGAGGATGCCGTGACTAATAATAAGATATAATTATAAAATCGTTTGTAGAAAGCTGAAATTTCGAACATAGGCTGCTTTTATAACGTAACAAATATTTTTTTAAAGCTTCAACTTTGATAGTATTTTTGTATGAATACTCATGTGAACTCGGGACGGGCAATATAATCAGCAATAACAATTTAACACCTATTTTTTTAAATTCAATTGTTAAATGAGATTTTCTAAAAATTTTTTAATGAGCTATACGTATATCTCTGCTAACTATTGATCGTAACGGGTATATAACTATAACAATTGCATGGCTTTATTTCTAATATACGAGCGCAGGAATCTTTCTAAGACATTATCTGGCATTTAAAGGAAATAAAAGTTATTATTTAAGTAACAAATAAGTCACATATAATATATAATGTAATTGACATGCTATATAACCTCCTTTGGTTTCAAACGAGAATTGAGAATAAGTTTTAAATGTCAAGTAAATGAATTAGCAATATCATGACATACCAGAGAGAACAAAATCACTATTTAGACATAATTTTAACGGATCGAAAATCATTTAAACCATGCTTGAAGTAAATGGGAGCGATGAAAATGTAGAAAATAAAACGGAATTAAGGTATTATTTTTGTATCTAAACTTTTTTTTGAAGATGCTTGATGCCAATGAGAATTTTTTTCGAGTTAATGGCAATATATATAAAGGTTATTCGGCTTATGTTATAACGCCTTTTCGCGAACACATGTAGTAATTTTTGTGTTTACAATTCTTGGAACAGTCACCAAAAATGAGACAATTTTGGTTGACATCTATGGTTATTGATGGTCTAGAAATTAGTCACGAATGCATTTAAATAATAGATAGCAATTTTTCATATACGAATAAATCTAGTATATATATAATATTAAATATTTTGTTTGTGATTACATTGTGCAAAAGACAGGTCAACGCATTGTAAATGGAATTATAAGAATTCCTTTCAATGAGTAAGTATACGATTTAATTTTTATCTCTGTCTTTTTTACCTTTGAACAAGGCATGTCATTCTTTTGAAATGTAGACTACTAATTGTCGCCCACGACTCCACTTGGTCGTTGTTACAAGCTGGTTCACAGAAAAAAATCATTGAATTCGGTTCAATGTTTGAGCCGTCAAAGAATTACAATATATATTATTTATCGATACGAATAAAAATGAAAATTTATTGATTTTATAAGGCACTAGCTTATATGGATTATGTTACATTACTGTGACGCAGATATGTATGGAAATCGTAAGGTAAAATATTACTTGAATCACGTTTTGCAAAACAGAACATGAGTGTGATGAAGTGTGTCGATGCTGCAATTAGAGATAACGTGTAGGAAAACTCAGATTTTCCGAGATCGTAAAACTTAGGTTACATAAACGGTGGGCGAAGATTTATGCCAACCTCAATTATTTTTCGATATAAAAGCATTTAGTATGCTATTTATAGTTAGTATTTAATTTAAAATATCACTATTTAATATTACATTAAATAGAGATATTTTAAAAATAACCTTTAAATTTTAATAAGTTCTTGATCTTTCTCATTATAATAAAATATAAGTTATGTTTATATTATTATAAAGGTTTTTGCAACATTAAAGTTGTATTGGTTTACAATTTCTGTTAAGTAAAAACCTCTTTTTGTCGTTTTGTCTACCTATGTATATAGTTATTCGAATAATATGAGATAACACTGTTTTCCAATTATCGACACGTATGTATGTACGGTATGAGTGCATCTGCGTGATGCAGTTACATATTTTTCCATTCTTTTGAATAACAAAACAAAGCTATTATACGACTATTTACAAGAGTCATTACATATTAACGTCTGTCTTGTATTAATCTTTATGACATAAATTTATGAAATATTTAAAGTGCCTACGTACATATATGTATTGATATATTTCATATTTTAATTGAAATAATGTTTTTGTTAGAATTGTTTTTGTAAGTTTAAACCCGGTGCAACACTAAGATTTTCAATGCACATACAAAACACGTCGCTGTGACAACAAAATACGAACAATGGTACAGATATTTACCGATATTGTCAGATATAAATAGCGGACTGAAATGTATTGCCACTTTGCATACGAGGACGATAACCATGTAAATCTATAAGCGTTTAATGAAACTGTCAGCCTTCAGTGTTTAAATCGGTGATTCAATAAAACTGTTTACTTGACGGATTGAACGCAAATCAATAATTGCAATCGTTACTTTGGGTGTAGGTTTAATTCAATTTAACGCCCTAACACTTATTTGGCAACGTATACTGCCGAATTTATGCGCATGACTTATATATTTATGTGTTTTTTTTTTGTTATTAATGTACGTAATAATCTACTAATGGTCCGTCGATATCCCAATGCCAAACAGAGGCCTCCTATCTTCCTTAGAAAAAGTTTTGCAGCTTATTCCTAAAATTTCTTAAGGCTACTATGTCTAAAAGCAGTAGCTTACCATCAGGGGGCCAATTTACCAGTCCCCTACAAATGTTATAAAAATAAACTCTATAGAATGTGGCAGTATTTTATTCGACACATGCATGTGTCGTCGCGATGTTTTCCATAACCGCCGAGCACGATATAAACGATTAACACTGATTTGAACCCGCGAGCAATGATTATTATTGAGGACCTTAATAAAATGACGAGCACATGCGATGACCTTAATTAAAGACATTTGTTTTTTTTTGTTTCATTTAAAGTCACTTAAGTCAATCTACTGAATGACTAATAGTTAGCTGACAACATACTGCAATCAGACGTGAATCTATAATAAAGAATTTTATACTTTCCTTATCCTATTTCTTACAACATAAGATATTTTAATCTTAGACTCACCATAAATACCACTCAAGAAAGAATGGTCGGCTGAAATCTCAGCTGAAGCATTTTGGGTTCAAACTCGGGCATGCACAACTGAGTTTTCATTTGCTTCTTTATTAATTCATCTCGTATATATAAACAGTGAAGCTAACCTTTTGAAGAGGCATTTGCTTTATATTTATATATTTACAAGCTATTACTCATAGTATTTTTTATTATTTGTTCAATTATATAACTTAATTCATTTTCTCTCTGGCTAGCTACCGCCTCTTTTGAGTGGGTACCACCCACGTATTACTTAATCTACTCTGATCGTAGCTCAGTCTCTATGTGAATTAGTCGGAATAGTCACCGATCAATATTCAGAAATTTACACCCAAAGGAGAGCGATCATTTGTAATTAGTAAATTAGTTATGCAATTATATACGTTACGTAGGGATGGATAATACAATTTACATTAGATATGTAATCTTAATTCCATTATTAGTGGCGCAACGATGATATAAAAAGGATATTTTTTAGATAGTGATGAATTTCCATCTCGTAGTCTTAGGTAGACTGTCGATTGGTAAACTTAAAAACTTTATAATATATTAGTTAACTATGATTATAATGAATAATGTTTATTAAAACGGAAATAATATATATGGGACTTCATACGATTATGTGTAGTCTAGGCGATATTAATAACAATAAAAGTTGCAGAATATTCCCTAGAGATTTTTTGAGAAACAATTCTCACTTTGTTACTTAAACTAAGTGGATAACGGATTATTACCTACTTACTATTCCTTACGCGTTTATCGAGTCAGAACGAAAATGTATGATATTCATGAAAATGAAGCCATCGACCCAATTTTCTCCGAGTTAATATACCATTTACTTAGAATGTAGCTTCTTTACTTGAAGTAAAAATATAGTATACTGTTGTATGTATATGTAAAATTTATCTTACGAATGTAAGTTTTAAATATATGACAATTAAGTTAATATCAGCACAAGCCGCTCGAGTTTTCCATGATTTTTTTTAATGAATTACGTAAAATGAGGATAAATAAAACGATTACATTAATCAAACATTTTATTAGAATTGCTTACTGGATGATTTGTTCAAGGCCGTCTGAATAGGTTACACTTACTGTAAGGAATGGTTAAAATTTCTTACGACGCCCGTGTCTATGGAAATAGTGACTACTTACAATCAGGTGTCCTATTTGTCCGTACGCTATTCTTCTATATATTATTCTTTTACAAACATCGCGTACATTTAAAACGATAATATCTTCGAATATTTTAAGCGCTTGGAATATATCTCAACCGTTTACAATAACAGAAAACTTAAAATTAAAATTCCATTTTTAAAATACAGAGCAATAAAAAAATATTTCAGTTTTATTTACAACATTTATCTTTTTACATACATTCCGATCTTATAGTATGAAATATGAACAAAAAAATGTTCTAAGGAATACCATAAAACTATTTTAAAATTTACGTTTATATACAACTACTTGGAGAAGAAATTATGGCTGTTCATTCATCAAACACTAGTTGGTCTCCCGCGAAACTTCGCGTTTATTCATAAGATTTTTTAGGAATTTCGAAACCTATGACAGGTTTTATTTTGATTCCATTTCGTTGTAAACTGCAAGTCACTCATCTACATTTGGCGCCAAAATGATGAAACCTCTTTTAAATGATTAGTTCGGTTAGAATTGGATTTTGTCGAAAATAATTTACTTTAATTTTTGTTTACATATTATTAATTCGTAACAATTTAGTAAAATGCCATCAAGAATCTTCTTTAATTTTCTCCACGTTTACGGCTAGAGCTCTTCTAAATGAGACCATAACCGTTTTTTTATATGCAGCTATCGTCCCAACTCCCTCGTCACTGGGACAAAAATCGCCTATTGATATACATATAAGATGTTTCCATAGCTTTTGAATATGTGACTTCACCAAAAAAACACTCCGGTCAAGAAACGTTTATAATTTTTTCTGTAATTGTTTGTGATATACATATTTAGGTATTAAAAATTGACAGTTATTTGGAAACGCACCATTATACCGTACAATAGTCACATCTCGTGAGCTGGGCATGTCTCCAGCCCCGCTCGCCAACTCATCACGTCCGCATGATTCCTATCATGTGATATTATAACTCATAACATTAGAATTTAACTCTGTAACACATTTAATTTCACGTTTTTTCTTGAATACCTTCCAAATATTTTTAAGAAATAAATTATTTATAGTTCTATTACTAATATTATATATACAAAATCACTCTGTTTCTATTTAGTTACCTCATTACACCTAAAGCATTGAATCAATCAAAATAAATAAATTTGACATTCATCTTGAGACATGTACCTAGGCTGAGCTGGGCTGTAATTTGTTCGTCTGGATCCTTATTAAACCTTAAATATGGGTCTTTTTAGTTAGGGGCAAAGACGTCCTCTGCTTGTTAGGAGAAAGTTTGGAAATTATTCCATCAGGCTGCTTCAATGTGGCAGATTTTCATCCGAGTTGAATCCACAGTCTTCCGATAAAATTCACGTGCTTTAACAACTAAACCATCTTTGTTATTTTTTATATTAAATTATCATTAAGTTCCTTATCCGAATTCTTTATATGGAATATCTTGGAATAAAATTTTATAAATTGTTCATATACTTCTATTTTATGTATGGTATGTTTTTTTATTATTCATAAATACGTCTTTTCTATTATACTCTTTTCAAGTAAATTCAGGTCCACAATGCTATCTACATAATGTGTTAGTCATATAATGTTAGTGTAATATACTACCTTTTCCATGAATATATATTGAATAATTTATTTATAAGATGGTTAGTGCTTCCACACATTATGAAAACCGTATTGATTCTGTATTACTTATTGTTAAATATAATATAATATTACAGGTAATAGACGATATAACCTCAAAACCGCAAACCACAAATTGAGAACAAATAATTACAATATTGATGAGTGACCTCATTATGCTTAAAAATATATAATAGTAGAAACTAAGGTTGCCAACTCATAATCCCAGAATCTCACTCCTCAACCGACGGCTATGAAGCTAACAGAAACGTGTCCTAATGCAATATGGTATTTCGTAGTGATAAAATAGGGTAATGAAAAGTCGACGGTGGCGTTAATTTACGCGCTATTGAACCGTTCTTTATAGGTGATTACAATCTGCCACAGCTCGGGACCAATAAAAATTCTCATAAATTCCGCCTCTAAAAACCCGAAGGTCCAAAATAGCCACCTGTTATTTAACTGTTTGTATGTTTCCAACAGTAATTTATAAAACTAATTAAGTTTTTTTTAAAATATATGGTAGATATATACGAATTTTGTCTAATAAGAAAATGTAAGGAAAAGAAGAAATCGTAAGATTTCGCTTTCGAGATTGCTTTGAATTTTATTATTAAAATATATTATTATCTAGCATCTAGAAAGTCAAGTGCTCTTAATATTAAGCTTGAGCAAGGACATAAACATTTTTATTTCGTAATGTTTACCATTTTATTAATTCAACTGAGAAAAATATTTTTTAAAACGTTGCCTTTATGTACTCGATATTCAATAAAGTTGAGCAATACTGTTTCATGTTACGTATCGTTTATTTACTATGCATATTTTTATGTAAATATTTATTTAGAGTGCAGTGAGATTCGATCGGGCACTTTGGTAATTGTCCTGCGTCTTTTATAGCTTCCACTATAAAAATGTTGAGACGATGTATGTATTAAAAATAGGATTACAAGAAAAAATATTTTAATCGGTTCAATTTCGTTGTTATTATTTCAATGTAGAACTGCATTGTTATTGTACTATTTCACAATGCTAAGTGAATAAATGGACGGAAATATATCGTTTATTCATTTATCTCATCTCGTGCACAGAGTAATCTCCTATTCCACTACAGCATAGGGCTCTTAAACCGTTTAAGACTGATCCCCCTCATGGACTATAATCTAGGAAGATGGAAATTAAAGTTTATTCTTAAATAACATAGTTTACGGTTCATTATCACTATTAAATGTTAGATTCATTTAAATTCAATTATAAAATGTTTGTTTTTTTTTACGGATTCACGCTTAAGCTGATAATCCGATTCATATGGAACGTGCTGGATGTATTGATAATGTTTTTCCCATATTCAATAAAGACTTGCTTTTTACATGATTTCAGTCTTGCCACCGCTACCGCGATATTTTACCGGTAGAAATAAAAAATACGTCATTCTTTGGCCTATAAACTATCTCAATACTAAAAATCACGTCTATTTATCCACAATAATACTTTTTTCATCAATAATATTAAGAGGGTCGTTGACCTTATCAAGCTGTAAGCAATGGCTGATTCCTTTTAATGTCATTTAAATATTTTATTTACAATATATATATATATATATATATATAAGTTATAATATTGAATTTTATCTTTACATCAACAATAATGAAAATTAAAATTGTTGTCGGCTATTTACGGTATAATCAACATTCCGAACCGACAATTCTGTAAAATTAAGTAAATTTTCATTGATTCATGTTGGCAAACTGTAAAATTGCTTGCCTTAAAATAATTTCACAATATGTAGGACACTGTTCGGCTAGGTTTTTTATATGTATGGACTTCAATTAACTTGATGGAAGCTCTTACTGCTCTGATGATCAACGTTTTTACATCGAGTCTTGTATTCTTTTTTTAAAAATACATAAATCAAACTAAGTACTCAATTATTAGTACACTATAGTACCCGTTTAAAAAGGCAAACGTTATAAATTTATACATAAAGTATATTTTAATTTACTTATCTTTGCGTTAAGAAAATATAAAAATGTTATGCAATCAAGTCTAAGAGTAATTGAGTGAATTTTTCCTTTTCGCTACTTGAGCATTTTTTTCAATATTATTCTTCGTTTGCTTGCACGAGCGTTTAAGTTAATTTTATATTTTTCTTATGAAATACGCTGTTTGTTATAAAACGATAATTTATAACATTTGAAAAGGCTATGATTAATTTGATTTGCGAAATTGTTGAAAGGAAAAATATTTAAGAAAATTAAAACATAAGAGTACATTAAGATTAATGAAATTGATTTTATAGTATATTCGTATATACTACTATTTATTGATTATTTCGACTTATATGATATTTATGTTTGTATACGTTTGTTCACAGTCATGGAGAAGACTTGATCGTGACACCCTTCGCGCAGGTCCTGGCGAGTCTGCGCAGCGTCCGCAACAATTTCCTATGCCTCACCAATGTACCGGTTGCAAAGTAAGTAAACTTTACAAATACATATACCTACTATATTCACAGATACTACTTTTTTTATTACCTATTCCAAGCTTAAGTTTTATAAAATAAATTACGCTACATTGTCTTAAGCCGATTAATAAGTCTATTTTTTTTTAATAATTATAATGGTTGCAATAAAATATTTAATCACTGTATCCAATGTAAAAGGACCGAAATGTTTCGCAAGTCTGATACGTTTACCTGCTAAATAAATAATACTTTGTCAACGTTATCTGATTGAAGCTTATCAGATCGCTATATTACATATACGATAATTATAATTTGTCAAGAGCTTAACATGAATTCAAACATTATTTTAAAAGAATAATAATAACAATTATTCATATTTATTAATGATAATATTATAATACAATTTAAATTTTAAATTTAATATACGATGCTTAGTAAATTAAGGTATAATTAAGCCTCTTCTGATAGCAAGTAATCTTACATCGATAGACCTGTGATTATCTAGTTATATAGATAGTAAATTAATGATAGATTACATTATTATAACTGCCTAAAATATTGTACATTATATACTTTTTGAGGATATAAATGTTCATTTCAATAATAAAACTAATGAAGTCGTTGATTAAACTTATTCGTTAATTATTTTAAAGTTGTTTTTACCGAGTTTCTAGCCGGTCCTTTGTCTACAATATGAAACTCAATCGGAAAAATAGCTTAAGAATCGAAACGGCATAAGCTAAGACGCATTAATTATAATAATAAATATATATTGATTAAAATATTAATCCACAACACGTAGGATTACGGTGTAATAATGATTCTCTTAATCAAAATACCGATAATAGTAATACTTTATTTATATAATATATTAAAAACCAAAAAAAAACCATTTGTGTGTATGCGTTATTTGAGCTTTTTAAAGAGGTAATAATGAAATATCTTGATATCTGCTATTACTTATACCATTGACCTTAAATTGATACTTTAATATCGATTCGTAATTATTCACAATTAAAGGTATTAATCGTTAACAGTTCGCATCAACCCGTAGGAGGTAATTATTTACTGAGTCATATTCGTTGTAGATTATTTGAAACACGTAATGAGATAATCGTCTGATATTTTATTTATCTTTTACGTCAGACTTTAGGAATATACTTGATCGTTTCTTATATATAGAAAAAATATACCTTCATACATTTTATTAAGTTTTTTTTAGGGTGAAGACAACGTAAAAGTTACTTGATTGCGCTTGGTTAAAACATTCCTGATAATATCAATTCTCCACAAACATGTTATGGTCGTTATATGTCATGTAATTACACTGGCTCACTTGAGCATGATACCGAAATACATTAATGTAAAACACAGCTGGTGCTTCTTATTCTAGCCTGAGCTCTACCGCCCATGATATCCTCTCTCTTTAATGGCAATATCGTTACTGTTGTTACAAAGTTGTATAATATTATAAATACAAAGATGTGACAAACACTGTTGCGGAAAGTTCTAACATTGTTATTAATCTTTAGTAATATGAAGACATGGACGTTTACGACCTACCAATAAGTTATTGGGTAGGGTTTAGGTACTGCAGTCGAATGTAAATAATTTATTTAACGCTTAATTGGCACTTTGCGTTTACCTCTTCAATTAATTACATTTTTCACTCTTCAATGCGTACATATTCGCATTATAACCACCTACGTTTATTAACCTGTTCATATATAAAATCACAATACGAAAGAAGATGAACATATTTTTTAAACTTTTGGTGTATTCATATAGAATCGAATATGCATACAGTTAATAACATGTATGTCAAAATAGTAAAGTAAAATTTATGTTAAATAATTTATCTTGTATAATTATAATATGTACCTGGATATGCTTTTTCTTTCAAAGTCAACTTTTAAAATTTCATATTCTATTACGTAAATTATTACGTCATACAACACGGTGATGGTATTTTATACAAGTATCTACATAAAAGTGAAGGTCGTTTGTGAATGAATAATCTTTCTTTTACGAACCAAGATTAAATATCTTTCAAGAGAGCGAAAGTGCTTCAATTTTCTTTAATTAAGTTGTAGGTTCTATATTTCACGGAATCTTATATCAACATTTTCTTTGACCTTTAATAAATAATAATGATAAATATATATACATATATATTTTAAAGTTGTTTGGCTATTGTAAAAATAATTATAAGACTTACGGGATTAAATTAAGTGTGTTAATGAAAAATGTTTTGGGTCGTCCTTCGTGAGATATCTCGGGATAGACAAATATTTGCTCAAGGGCAACCTTTACGTAAGATGAGTGGATTACGTGCCTCCCAGTTATTTTCCTACAAAGTCTGGCCGTTTTAATGAAGACCACAAATGCCTGTAATGTACTACAAGCGAAAATCTCCGTAATTAATCTTTATTTTCATGTACATATGCATAATATATTAGATACAAGCTTTATTTCCCTACGTGCTTTTTCTATAACGCATTACATTTTATACCCAGAAACAAGAATCAAAATTAACAAGTTAGTTTTTTAGTTGACGATATATGTATTTACCTAAATAATAGGGTACAATGAAACTTTCGATCCTTGAAATTACTAAAACTCATCTTTCATTTTGACAAAATTATGTGCATTCGTTTTTTGTCGTTATATTAATTATGTATAAGACTATATTTGTGTGTAGTTTAAAATTGACATTTGTCTTTATTTTCCTAAGCAGCATATGCTTATTTACAAATTACTATTTTCCTTTTTTTACTATATATAGCTTAGACAAGGAAGGATGGGTTTTGTTTTACTTGAAAGTGTCATAAAATAATAATATATTTTTATTTGAGATAAGTTAAGTTAGTATATTGACAAGTATAGTTAGTGCATTGATTTTAAGGATTTTATACGAATTAAGAGAGGTTATGTTTTTATGGGACTTATTCAAGCTCCATGTTATCGGCAGCTATTGATGAAAGTGAATTTATAATTGATATTTTTACTAATATTAGTTTTTACTAAATCGGGGTTAGATTGTGTCCTGTTATTTACCTAAAATTATAACCTAATTACCGCATGGTCTGCAGGACTTTAGAAAACGATAATTTCCAAAAAAAAAAATACATACAATGAACAGTCTCAATTCTCTTATTAAATCAGTAATAAATTGGCCAGTAATTATTTGTACCTTGACACTGAAGTCTTATAGCTTTCAAAATTCACTAACTTAACTCACTAAATTTTTAATAATCGAGATTGGTTTCCACCTATTCAACATGCTCTATTTTGTCTGATTAAAGCATATTTTATAAATTTATATCAAACCACATAACGTTTTAAATATTATGGTAATATTAATTAGTCTTTTTTATTTAAAACGTTCTCAATATGTTTAGATCATGAAAAAATAAATATATTTTCACGGAAAAATTCTTCAAAGAGTTCTTCTTATAGACTATTTCAAAGTAAATACTTTTAAAAGAAATAGGCTCTTAGACGTATAATCTTCGATGCTTACCTTTAATCTTAAAAGCCGGTCTATGTAATATTTTTCTTATTTATATTTGTACATCTTTATCTCACCACTTTATTTATAAAAGGTGTAAGTTTACGTATCATATCAAAAGAGATATATATGTATCTTTTATTTAAATATCTATTATTAAAACTGGGTATGAAAACAGTTTAATAAAATTATATGGAGTTTTCAAAACCAAAGTACTTATACATATTTTTTGACACAATTTTAAAATTATACTTCTATGATTCCAGATCGCGAAGATCATCAGGCGCCGCGACCGCTGTCACACCGCAACCGAAAAATTTCAATCCAGGAGGTGAGTAAAAATGCTATACGTAGCAAATTATAAAGATATAGTACTTGAATAAGCTTTTGGAAAAGCATATCCGCATCGTCAGCCACGCACAACACACAATGCCTTTTATCATGGGCAATTCTTTGTTCGTGAGCATTTATATCAACTCGTAAATTACTACATTATTTTTAAGCCTCTTACAACACAAATAATCTTCTGAACAATATTAACTAAATATATAATTAAGAATAAATAAATTTCTTTTTATTAATTATAACAAGAATGAACGCTGAACGTATATCTTGTGTATGTGTTCAAAGTTAGTCTTATTTGTTTATTCCCTTTCATTCGACCTAATTTTTTATACAAGTAATGCTTTTGTGTCAAAACAAACTCAACACTCGTCGTGAACATGCTCGTGGCATATAAGAACGTTAAATGCTACATTTACCTCAAGAAATAATTATAAAATTTAAAGGATACAGACATCAAAATAACTTATATAATAAATGAAGTTAGTTCTTACAGAATTCTGAAAGTTCTGCACAGCTGTCCCTTTTGAATAATATAAATTTAACTCTATTACGAAGCATAATCAAA
Organism: Vanessa atalanta; assembly: GCF_905147765.1. NCBI lineage: Eukaryota > Metazoa > Arthropoda > Insecta > Lepidoptera > Nymphalidae > Vanessa > Vanessa atalanta. The sequence continues at coordinate 6,272,750 of NC_061875.1, forward strand.
ATTTAAAATACCCAAAGTCATTCATTTTTGCTCGTTAAATTAAAGCTTTTAGCTAAAAATTATATATTCCAATAAATAAAAACGAAAATGTATTAATAAATTATTAATGTGGTATTAAATTTTAAAAAGCAATCCAAGCATTATGTATAAAACCTTTCCGAAACGCACAGGCCAAGGAACATGAAAAAAATCAACTCAAATATTTATATATATACATGTAACTATTTAGTTATAACTGCAACTGAATTAAAGAAAGGAATACGTGAATATTAACCAAAATTTTGGGTTCAAGTACTTGTTTGTTGTTCAAGCAGTGAATTTTCATGGGCTTGATTTATACCTGTAATCAGTCCCGTGTTAAGCACAACAAGCGCCCTGGTGCAAGTCGTGTTTTAGCAATCTCCCCTCCCCACAAAAATATTTTAAGATACCTTCTAGGGCACCTCACCTATGGTCTCAGACATACCATTAAATTGTAATTCATCTTATGGTCGGTAGTAAAGAAAAACATCATGCGGAAACTTGCATACGTTGAATAATCTTCAACCCCATTACAGCAGTGATTTGTAATAAACATTGAACCTTCTCTTCAAAAGGAGAGTTGGCCTTTACAATTTTTTTTTTATAATTATTAATAATTTTAACTGCTAAGATGTGGATACTTACTTTATTACTAATTGACAACGAAAACTTTGATTAGCACCCCTTAGTTCACTACTAAGATTATAATAATGATTAATGATAATAGTCGAGAAGACCATTATCATCGATGACCGATTTCGGTGACGAAGGTCACTCTAAAAGGAAATTACCTGACAACTGCGTAGAATACATTATGGTACATAAAGGTAAGTATAAACATAAGAGCCGAGATGGCCCAGTGGTTAGAACGCGTGCATCTTAACCGATGATTGCGGGTTCAAACCTAGGCAATCACCGCTGAGTTTTCATGTGCTTAATATGTGTTTATAATTCATCTCGTGCTCGGCGGTTAAGGAAAACATCGTGAAGAAACCTGGATATGGCTAATTTATGACTGCCACGTGTGTATTTCACCAATCCAAATTGGAGCAGCGTGGTGGAATATGCTCCATACCTTCTCCTCAAAGGGAGAGGAGGCCTAAGCCCAGCAGTGGGAAATTTACAGGCTAATGTAATGTAATGAACATAAATGCACACTATATTCTCTCAATCTACGGCAAATCTGACACGGAAAGAGTTCAGATGGAAGACCAATGGTTTTATGTGCTTTCCGACATAGCACGTGGATGTAAAGATTGACAACTTCAAAACTTCGGACTGCTACTGAGAATTTCTCAACAAAAAATTATTATTTTTTTACTCCCCGACCTGGGTATTGAATAAGACCTTGGAATTGCGGCCTTGTAAGCTAATTGAAATACTCGAATCAGATTTAGCACCCTTTGCCACCTATAGTGCCTAGAGTGATTGTTGCTTTCTTTCTTTATTTCGTAGTCGTTCTTCCTAAAAATGAGAAATTTCTGATATATTATTTATAACTTAATATCTTAATACAAAATAGAACATCACAAATTAAGTCACTTTTCATAATAAGTATTCATATCTTGATTTTCTCTCTTTTTTTCCTTTCAATATTGATGTTTTTATCTGATAAAGTGAATGATAATTCATACAATTTACGCCTAAACAGAACTCTTTTCAGGAATTCGTTTTGCGTCTCTCGTAATTGTTATCGGTACTGTTTTATAGAATTTCTGTTGATAAAATGTTCTAATACTTGTTTATCGTCCAACGTGAGTTTTCCTGTATTTCATATGTCATATAAAAGTTACGATATCGAGTCCTTCCAAGGCAAAAGTATAAAATATACTTTTTGAACTATTAAAAAATATTATTAAGTATTAGCCGTGCACCCGATACTTGGGATACCTCATTTCAGTAGAAAACACAGTAAGATTGTTCTATTATTGATAAACGGAATCCTAAACACCAATTTCCATGTGTCTAACTTCAAAAATGATAAATTTCCATTCAAACTTTCATCCTAAATTTTATCATCTAGGGTGAAAAAATTTCAACAACGCTGTAACAGCTTTACTTTCCTCATAAACATAATAATAAGTACCGATTCCTATATTTCAAACATGTAAATAGGCGAATTCAATACAAACAAACAAACAAGTGATGAATTTTCAAAAATGCTTTAATAACTATATATTGCTCATAAACAGAAACTTGAATACTGATTTCCATATTTCTAACTCAAGAACGACGAAGTACTGGACATGGGAATGATTTTTTTTTCTAACATCAGATATGATAAATTTCCACACTATCTTTCATACACTATATATCTAAATAGAAAATTAATTTTGAAAAAATCTCTTCTAGAGCTCATCAAAGTTCTATAAGGAACTCTTGTGTTACATTTCTATTTGATTTACATCAGTTGAAGCTGCATGTTGTATGTCAGTCAGTCATTTTAAAATGTTATTGAGAAGATTTTTATTGTCAAGGACCTGCGTTCATTACAGGATGTTTGTGATTTTCTTAACAATGGTAAAGTGGCATATCAAGTACAAAAATTGTATCTGTCAATCTGGATTTAATTAATCTGAGCTGGTCCAATTTTCGCTTTTACAATGTTATGCAACACGTATTATTTAGGCCAGTAATGCTACATAATATTGGGAATCTGCTTCGTTGGTCTAGCAGCTGGACGCTGGTGGCATTCCCTCAGATCCTAGTTTAAATCGATAAGGAGGACCCATAAAAAATAATAGTTTTTCATCTAGCATTGACTGACAATTTGTGTGAACTCGCACCTCGGAAAGTATCTTCAAGTTACGTGTAGTTTTATTGGTATCGGTAAACAGACGACGTGATATATATTTAAAAAAATCTTTACGTTAGAAGTAAACTACAAACGTATACATGATACATATACATGACGCTAGATGGCGGTAAGTGTAGCAATAAATTAGAATTACACATTAATATTTTGTTGTGTGGAAAATGGTTTATTTATCAAAATTCCCATAATTATAAAACAATGTAATTGACGATTCAAATGCGGCATGCAAGATGAATAAAACATATCTTTTTTATTATAATTGTGCATCATGCCGTTTATATTATTTGAAAAAAACATTCATAAAGTATGAGTAAAATAAGTAATACAATAATAAGTATAAATTAACGCCTGACCTACGGAAATTGTTTTATTTTATTAACTTCTTCAATGAAATCTTGTTAATGAACAATGAGCTGGAAATATTTCTTGAATCGTGACACCACACTTGTCACATTCAATTACTCCGTTTTAGGACTAACATTTAACAGATTTTTTTTTATCTTTACATATAACTCAAATTTTTATTACTTGTAGAAAAATAAAAATCACGGAGAATTAAGTTGAAATTAATACTTTGTAATATTATTATTTTTAGTTTGAAACAGTATTTAAAGATTTCGTAGTAATCATAACTAATTTACCATAATTATGTATGAATTCAGATAATAAAGGATAATTCTTTGTTTTATTGCATATGAAAAATGTAAACACAGTGATGGTTAGTAACAAATTCGTTTATAATTCCTTATACTAAGATTTTCTTTTTTCATAACTGTACTCTACTACATCTTTTGACAATATTTTTGAAACTATTCGAAGCTAAGTTATATATATTCGGTATGTACAAATATGTATAAATTAAATAATTAGTGTAAACGTTATAAATTTCTCATGTTGTCTGCAGCTGACATAAGGTAGAAAAATAAAATCGTAAAATATCAATGAGTAATAAATCATGTTAGTTTTTTTTTGTAATTTAAATAAATATGTATAAAGAGGATATTTTTACCCGCAGGGGGTCAATACAACACACAATTGCACCCGAATTGTTCAATAATTTAATCCAATTGTTATTATTTTGTTAAACTACAAGTTATGTTTTGTATTATAATCTTTCGTGGAATTAAATAAAGCTGTAATAATAATAATAATAATAGAAAGAGCAAGCATTTTGCACCTAGTACCTATTGTAGTTAAAGGCAATGTGACCACATAAAACTAATCCAACAGGTCTGCGGTTTCAATTGACAGTACTTTCAAGAATTTTGTAAGAAAGCTATTAAACGTATTATTCATGTCGATTAAAGTGCAAGCAGCTAGAAAAATGGCAGGTATTTAAACACACAATATATGTTATGTATGACAAACTGTGTCATTGCAAATGATTCAGTATTTTTTTATTTGAAGCACACTTGTACAATGTTTGATGCGTAGTTATAGAAACTAAATTGATTTGTACTGATCAATATCTTAGCCTTTTTCGATACGAAACATGTGTAAGTTGTATACCGAAATAATCTCCAACTCTTTCTAACCAACACGATAATATGTAATACAAGTATATTTCATAAATTTCACGTGTAATGTTTACGTTTCAATATAATTATATACACAATACGTATATGTGGATATTAGTAATGTATTATTTAGTCAAAATTAATCTTCTTAAGCCATTAAGATAAGTAATCATGCCATAAAACGCAGTAGTTTATAAAAAATTATAATATAAATATATCTTAGACGAGACTTCTTGAGATAGACATAAGAATTATTGTGTCAAAAAATTAGAAAATTATTTTATTACATTTTTAGTTTTCGATACACTTTGAATATTATTAACTGATTAAGGATATTATGCCATGAAATTTAGTGCGCATCCCTTAACAGTGTTCCACTTCGCCTGTATGTGCAATCAAAATCGATTACGAAATAAAAAGAAGCAGATAAGAAAAAGAAGAAAAATCCAAATTTTGAACTCACAACTCGATTAAAATTAATGTGTTTCTAACAACTGAGCCAAAACAACTCCCCCCATCGAATAAAATAAAGCGATTTTTGAAAAAAAATCGAGGTTTAGTCTTATCATATCGAATTCTCTTCTGTAATGAATAGTGTCCTACTGTTATGTAAAATTATCCTTTCAATTAATTGGCCACTCCATTATACTGTTACAATTGGAAATTCTATTTTGTCTGAGTTGTTATTGTTAAGCTACTAAGAAACCATTCACTAATACTAAGAAGTCTAAAAGTTTATTTTAAAATAGATTATTTTTTAACACACGAGTTCCAACAGTGTAGAGCAATATCTCTTACTGCCTGAGCTATTGCTCAGCTCTATTGCTCTATTGTATTGTATTAATACAGATTTTTACTATCAAAACAACTATTACGAATAAATAATATTCATTCAAACAAAACTGCTTAACGATAAATACTGAACGTCTAAAATTAATGCCAAATTTAAAACCAATATTGTTTTCACAAATTAGTATATTTAAAAGTTTTTGTTACGACAAATTAATTATAAACCGATTTTTATAATTATTTTTACTAGATATATAATATTAAGAGGTTCGTTTTAATAAAGTTAATAAACTTGTAGATTTGTCACTTGTTCTAATATACTAGACATATTCGAGTAGTGTAATCCGATTTTAAACGATTCATATACAATTGAAAAGGTTATGAAGAGGTGAAGAAGTAAAGGAAGGCTGAAATCAAACAAATTCAAATCAAGAATTCCATCCTTACGGGCTAAAAATGATGTAGTGTATGTATTTATATTTGTGTTCGCCCATAATATTTGGTAATTTGAAAGAATATGGGAAATTGTCTCGAATAATTATTATTGATAACAAAGCTTATCGATAAGCTACCCAACAAAAAATAATATTGATTGACAAACAGAGGAGAAAGAGGTACCTGAACTGTTTTGTCTTTTTATATGTCGTAAGGTAGGACAGACATAGGTTTTAATATAAATTATAAACACTTAGATACTTATTTATTTACGACCGGTTTACTTAAGAGTGATCTCTTCCAGGCAACATTTTAATTAAGAAATTTAATTAACGTCCAATTTATTTAAATTGAAAAAATAAATAAAGAACACGTATTCCGTTTTAAAATTAACCATTTCAAAATATAAAATATTTGGTTTATATCACCAATCAGTACTCAAGTAATTCAGAAATTCTTTTAAACAAAAAGCGAGTTAATCTGGAGCGTGACAAGTACTAATGAGCCACTGACTCCCCGACGCAATCTCAATTCAGGACACTCACTGTCACTCGTTATTTCCAGTAAAATGAGGAATGTAGGCCATTGCAAAACTTTTCAGACTTACACGCAATTAGTCAACATTAGCGTGATTTTAAACTGATTGTTGATAACGTATTCAGCTGATCTACATACGAACTACCACAGATATTTAATTTAAAAAAACGGTCTAGCAAATCTGGGTTTGATTTGTATCCAACCCATAATGAACAAGAATGTTAAGAAAATTATATTTATTTTTCTTGATCTTAGATTAATTATTTGGTTTAACTCATTCAATGCATATTGATTTTTTATCTCCAAACTTTAACATGCATACTTAAGGTAAACATATTTTCAATCTATTACGAAACATTTTTTATAGCTGTTTTAATAAATAGCATTAATAAAATTTAATATGTTAATTTTATTACATTCGTGTTTCACAACACCTCATAAGTTATAGTTCCTTTATGACGTCATACACACGTGTTGCATGTAACATTTTATCTAGCACAACAGTGCTTTTAATTTTAAAACTTACTGGCCTAAATAATAATATCATCCTCCTGCCCTTATCGCAATTTTACTTTAGGTCGGCGCAGCATGTCTTCTTCTTCCATACTTCTCTGTCAGACGTCATCTCACAAGTAACATTCTTTCTAACCATATCGTCTTTCACACAATCCATCCATCGTTTCTTGGGTCGTCCCCTACGTCTATATCCATCCACATCCATACTCAAAACTTTTCTCACAACATGGTCCTCATTCCTCCGCATAACATGCCCATACCAAGACAGCCGGTTTCCAGATAGCTTCTCGTAAATAATAATAATAATAATACCCCTAAATAATAATACCGATATGAAAAATAAAATGTCATCACATAAAATATTTATTTTTAAAAGACTTTAGTTGCAGAATAATTTTTTTCTCAAAATTAAATGCAACAATCAATAATGTAGAATATGATCTAATTAAAACATAATCATGTGTTAGTTGAATCCATCGTCGATTAAAACCTGATAGTTGATTAACCTAATGTAAACAATGAAGAAACAATAAATAATACGTCAATCCTTATACACTCTTAATTTAAATAAACGTGTGATGGACAGATAATAATAATTAAAATATCTGAGAAGAATTAAAAACGTAATTAATTGGGTTTTTTTAACGTACTATTAAATATAAGCAAGGGAAACACTTAAAATGTCATTAGGTCTGAATATAATCTGGAATTTACTCAAATAATCATGAAATCACATTTGAGAAGATATATATTTAGTATCAAAAGCAACTAATAAAGTAATTATACTTAGTTATTAAATTTAATAGGTTAATGTGAAACTTATATTTATACTCAAGGATGAGATTAGGTGAACGTCTCACATCTAAAGCAATAAATAAACGTTACTATTACTAAATATACTATTTATTTGGCTGCGTTCAGTTTAAAATATTCAAACAGTCATTGCTTTATCTATAATACGAAATAATAATTCAAAATCCAATCATATTATGATGCACATAGATAAAATGAAATGTGAAAACGTTTTATTTTGCATTGTTAAAATGGCAGGTAATACGGCGAAATCGATACGTAATTTCAAAAATACGTTTCGTGCCAAACTTTTTTAATTTTATATACAATGCAGATGCCAACAACATGAGTGCTCTTGAATTGATTCCCTAACTAAATCCAATAACCGTATGATCGTACTTTTATGTCACAAATTCTTAGATAGGAGTTTCTACATACATAGCAGTATTTAATAATAAAGTTTTTAAAAGAAAAAGTTTTATTGGATTAGATAACTTACAATTCACAAAATAATAATTTTTAGTTGTAAGTTAAGAAGTCTATGTTTATTATATTATAAACGTTTGGAAATACATACATATATTTAATTTAGCTATTAAAGTCAGTATGATATTCCTCTATGGCTATTATGTTGATCGATCGCAATACTAACAGTATTTTTAAGTTTTGTTAAGAGTTATACATTAAAATCATAAGGTATAAGATAAGATGTACATCAACTGGTACAAGTACAAGTTGTTTGAAAATCTGAAAGGCTCTTGACGCGATGCTGATTGTATTATAATATTTATAATTTAATAACCATTTCCTTTAAAAAATCTAGGGCATAAACCATAATTGCGTCGTGCGAAGCCGACCGACTCGCTATTGTTCATATAAAATTTCTTCGAGTCTGTTAAACGCAAATTATTATCTTTATATAACTAAATTCAACTGTTTTTGTAAACAAAAAACACTGACACTAATATTATGAAAAATGTAAAAATACTTGTTTTATTTTGTAGAATTGTATTGATATGATTTTTTATTTAAAAAACCGGTTTTAACAGTGTTTATAAACGATATGATTAATCATAAAAAAGAATATAAACAATTTAGACCTCAATTTATTAGCAGTGTAAGTTTTTATTTGATGAACAGTATAATATACCTAATAATAATAATAACAAAATTCTTAATCAATTTCGGTTACTTTGAGTCTTCGTTGATCTGTCCATCAAAGTCCTTTTTGACCAAAAATTTTAAACTTTGATAGTCCTGTAAATCATTTTAAATTTATTTTACGTAGACAATAAAGTGAGGCAAAAGATAATTTATTATTTTAATACGTCTCACCGATTAAATATAATTTCACCTACTTTTCTTTTATTTATTTATTTAGCTATAATAATTTTACGTATAACAAATCGTATCCCAAGACTTGTACAACTTAATAAGAAACAGCTATCGCATGTTTTGTGAAAGATATAAATCCATTCATGCCAACTAACTCTGTTAATGTCGCGTGCCCAGCATCATGTTGCAATATTACGTCACAGGCATCGGTAGACTACATGCACTAAACGGTCAGGCGACGTATCAATGTTTACTTACCCTGAGGTCAAAACTCATGAACTATCTAGATTGTGACGTATTTGATCACGGCCCACAGACGTGTTCGTTAGCAACAGTAGTGTAATCTCAGAAGGTCGAAGCTTATCGGGACCTCTGTGTGCATCTTTGACAGACAGTATCGATGATTTGAAGGAAAATAATCGCTTGTTTGTTACCGGAACCGCTCGCTAAGGCCGTTACTGATAATAATACGTAAAGCATGTAATTTTTGTTGAGGTAAACAATTGGATATTTATTATTATATAATGTCAAAACTACATATACATATATCATTATAATGATATATGTATTATGATATGTTTTTAGAAAGTTGGCAATACTGCAGTACCAAGTTTCTTAAAGTGCGTAAAATAACTGATATCTCTCCGCATACAATAGTACATTATAAAATCTCCTGCTCCGATTACAAGCAAACTTGTATTTGTAATTGACCGCAATTATACAAATAATTACACAACTATATTGATAAAACTTTCTTAATAACTTAATGTAATTAAACTTAGTCATTGTATCATATTAGTTTGTCTCTGTCATCTAAATGACATAAATCACGTCCGCCATCTAGTCATCTAGACCAATTACAGATTAAAAGGCAAAGGCTCTTATCATATAAGCGACTAAATCATTTGAAAAAAGAAACTATATCTTCATAACTATACATAATCTATATTTAAATATTTTTTATTATTGATATTCTAAGATTAAAGTACCTATGTATATGAAGATATATAATTTGTTATTTATGAACGACACACTTATTATTATCATATCAGCTACTGTTTTATGTATCGCTTATATACTTACTGTTAATAATTGGTAATGTTAGATTGCGGATATCGCGTCGTTTGTCAACAACTCTATCCTATATAATATATAAATGCGAAAGTGTGTTTGTTTGTTCACTTTCAAGCCTTAACTACTCATCATCATCATGAAAAGTAGCATAAACATTGTCAGGGGTACTGACAAAGAAATAAAGTCCATAATCCTGTAGTCATCCATAATCCTGGTGTAGCCGCGGTCGATTACAGATAAAAAAAAAAAATTGTTTTTACAATTAATTTTATAATAATTATTACAAGTAGCTTAGATTTACATGCATTATAAAAGTATGTTGGCTATCAGACTTTCACCACACGTGCGAATTAAATCTACCTAGTTTTAGCTAGATCGAAACAGATCACACATCAGCACAACATACACAGCTATAAAATGAACTTTGTGATTTTATGGTTTAATTACGTAACTATTGTTTGATACTGATATATTTATGATTCATTTTAATTCTAAATTCTACTTTTTGTACATATTTCTACATACAAAACAATTTTTTATTGTATGTACGTATTACGCAATGTAGAAATCACTAATTTCATATGAGTAACAAAGGTAATTAAAAAAAAAATTAAACAATTATATTATTGAAATCGAATCAAATAGCTATAAAATCAAAAAAAATTAAATATTTAAATTGGCTCATTAAAGCACGTTTGAATTGTCATGTTACAGTGTAGGTTTAAATGTTAAAATACACCGAGAAGAATAATAATCTTGTATTGAGTAAAATGTTTTTAATAATAATGTTTTTTCGACTTGAGCTTTAGATTTTATAATAGTCCAAGTAAAATATAACGGAGGAATCTTACTATAGAAATGATTACCATATCAGGGATACGGTAATGAAGAACTTACTAACTTTGCGAAGTCGGAAACTAGGTGTTATAAGTAATAACTGGATTAAATGAGTTTTAATATATAGTATCGATGTAACTTTATATAATATAATATAAATAACCCATTGTATTAGAATCACCCGTGTAAAATATGGTTTATCTTATACAAATAAACATTAAAAATAGTTACTATAGAAGTCATGACCGCGTGGAATGGTTGAAGCATAATTCTGATTATCTGGCCAAAAAATGAACCAAATCTATCACCATTGGAGTCAAGGTGCTAAGTATGAATTGGACACACGAACGTAATTTGAATATGAATAAAAATTGATTCAATTTCAAATTATCTATGACACTCCAACTATACCAACAGAACGAATAATATTTTTTTTCTGTAGAAGCTTGTACAATTTTCTGCATAAAAAAATAACTTATTAGGCAGAGACAAAACTGTTTTTTGTATCTTTTTGTCCTTTGTTTGTCAACCGGTTTTTTTTTTCCTTTTTTGCTTTGTAACTATTGACAGGCTCTGATATCAATAAAAAACTATGATTATGAGTGGAAAAATGTTCGAAACATAAAAATTAATATGTAAGTATAGTATGTTTTCCTCCAAATGTGTATAATTTGTTTTTATATATATAATATATGTAGGAGGCCGGCCAAATGGGCCGTTTGATAGGAAGTGGTCACCACCACACCCATAAATATTGGCACTGTACGAAATAATAACCACTCGTTAAATCGCCAATGCGTTACCAACCTTAGGAACTAAGGTGTTTTGTCCCTTGTGCCTGTAGTGTAGAGCCTGTGGTGTTACACCGGCTATCGTAATCAAACTGAAACACAGCAATCCTAAGCATTGCTATTTGGAATATTTGGTGAGTGGGTGCTACCTACTCAGTCGGGCCTGCAAAAGTCCTACCACGAAGATAATCAATAAAATGAATTTAACAATAAAAATACAGAATCAAATAACATACGAGTATCTACGTCCAATTAGCTATAAAATTCCTACTGTAATATAAAATGAATTAATAATTATAATTTATATAAACAAGCGTTGTAAACCAATTAATTGTTCTCTTGTTAAGCACATCATACACGTTTCACGGATCAATAACCAGAACAAAATGGAACGGCAACTTCACTTAGAATTTGCGGTAGCGAACCATTAATAATATTTTAGATTGCAAATTAAAAGTCTACAAATAATATAAAATATGATTTTTACATTAAAATTAATAACACGCTCTATATAAGTGTTTTCTGATACATTTCTTTGATTATATATACAAAAATGTATACACTATTTTAGGTTAATTATCTAAAGCCTCTCCCCCTGTTGAGAAGATTGGGAGCTTATTCCACTCTACTGCTCTAATGCGGGTTGGTGGATACATATACAGGTTTCCTCAAAATGTATTCGTTTACCGCAGAGTGGGCGATGAATTACATAACTCATGAAATATTAGTGATTGCACAGGTCTGAACCCACAATATTCGGTTAAGATTCACTTGTTTGAACTACTGGTGCATTTCGGCTTTGATCATCTCAAATAATTAAATGAATAAGTAAATAGTAGTGAGAGTTGCCAATGAACCATTTGAAATAATAATAATGATTAAATCAAGAGGTGGATAAAATAATAAAAATAATATTATAGACGTAAGTCGATGTTGTATTAATAAATGATATTAATTAAGACTTTGGCCGGTCTTAATGATATATTTATTGTTACAGATGAAGCTTACATGAAGTTAGCGCTCGAGACAGTTGAAGAGCTGGATTGGTGCCTGGACCAGCTCGAGACCATACAAACACACCGCTCTGTCTCCGATATGGCTTCGCTCAAGGTAAGTAACTAAGCGAGAACCATTTATGTAAATAATGCGGTATCCTCATTAAGATTCAATATCGTCCGTGTCGCAATCAAGATTATATTATTTATTGCATAATCAAATCATTATACTCGTTATTAAATAGAAACATTCAATATGTTAATTATACTGAGCAAGATGAAGTTATTGCCGCATTTTTTCTTGTTATGTTATTTAATAATCATTAAATATTATAAAACAGTCACCCGGCCGCATCTGTCTCTCTGTCTGTCTGAACGGGAAACTTCAAAAACGACTACTCCAATACAAGTATTCGTGAGGAATATTAAAGTGTATAATTTATTGTGTTGTTTTTTTGTGATTTGGTTTAATATTGAAAATATTGGAATTGAAAATAACTGGTAGCTTTGATAGCTTGCGTCGCGTAAACCCATAGGGCAAAAGTTAATACAGTTACGATGTAGAAGATTGATGGATATCCTTATTCTACCAGAGACGAGTAGCTATTATTATGTATATTCTACATGTAAAATTTGTACTAAGAATTGCCTTAAGCAGCCGTTAAATATCTCCGAGTGTGGCAGATATTTTAAATATCGCTTTACAAAGAACTCGTCTTGTTTACTTAAGATATATATCTACGTTACGTGTTTATTACGTCACTTATCATCGCATCTCTAGAAAATGCTTTCAAAACTTGAAACAGATAACGTATTACATGCGGAATTCAATGATCGATGGCATCGCAACCTAGAAAAAGATTTTTCCTGGATGTTGTGATTGATGTTTATCATATATTGATATTTCTTAAACAACGACCTCAATTTATAACTTACGAAATAATTATGAGTCAAGATTTATGAAAGCGTGACTAATGTTAATTTTACTCTTAAACGGTAATGCGTTTATGTTCTTATGAGACGCACTCTCACATAAATAGGATAAAGGTTACCAACGATCGGTATGTGGTGAAAGGTGTCGGGAAATTTCCTCCCATGGGAGTGGAAGATGAGGTGGGATTCTGATTGAATATGTTTTTGAGTTATTTATAATTTCGTGTTCGTTTGAAATGATGTATTATTTATATCTTATTGTTATTTTCAATTTACGAAACCTTCAAAGGATAACATCTTTGAAGGTTTTATAAAGACAAGATGTATTGTATTATTTCGTTTAACATTACATATAATTTTCGATACGAAACGAATGATATTCAAAAAACATGACATAGAGTTCACAATATATCCTTTTTCTTTCTCTGTTTATTTAAATGTCGAACAAAACGTTAAGACAATACATGAAGTATATTTTTTAGCCATGCTTTACTAAACCTCGACTCTCATATTGTAAACAAACAACGCATACGTAAATTTATTGGTGCATGTCCACACAATGGTATAAGACTAGTTTAGTACTAGTCGTCGCCCGCAGCTTAGCTCGCGTTTTAGTGGTTGGTCTTCAGGCATAAAAAAGTTGACTCGCAAATTTCATCAAATATTGGGTTTCGTGCAAACCTATTTAAGAAGGTACTCATCAGTAATTCTACCTATATTGTTCCCATGTTGAAGGGTAAGGCAATGTAAGCACCTTCACAAGGTATATAACATCTTATTTCCTAAGGTTAGTGATGCATTGCTGATATAAGGGATGGTTAATGTTGTTTCCAGACTGCCAAGACTGAATAATAAAAAAAAAACTAATAATAATATATTCCTTATTTCAAAAATCATAGTAAACATTAAATTGGGATTATAATGTAAAACAGCGGTTGACGCTAGCTCACTATACGACATCAGAAAAACATGACATTCGAGATTTTCTCAAATGAAATGTGCTATACATATAAAAGATCAGTAATAAATTGCAGAGTCACGTTTACAGAATCCCTAACGTTGCATTCATGTATTTGAACAATACCGTTTTCGTAGAAACATAATTATTGCCATATAACTTTAGGTACATGATACAAGCCGAGTTTGCCTTCCTGCCGAGAATCCTGGTTTTCATTTTAATACACTATTATATTATTAAATAACTTATTTTATGGAACTATTTTTATACAGTTTACCAATTTTTTACAAATTTAAAGGATTATTTTATTTATGTTACATGCCCTTATTCGTTAATCACTTGATAATTATTGTTTCATGACTAAATTAACCGAAGTTTAAACCGTGAACGTACCGATTAGCTTATTTTACAAGACGACTTAGCGTCATTAAGCTTGTTATAGTCACTTAACAAGATTAATTTCAAAGAATGAATGTAGGATATTGTTATTTTGTAAACTATTATAGGATGAATGGTGTTTATCGACCAATCGTATATTATTATATAATAAATTTACATATCATAATAAGTAAGTGTAATGTTAAATAACCGGAATACTGACTACTATTTATTTTACTTCTTATTAATTAAGATACGAAGATATATTTTTGAGAAACTGACGTAAAAGTTGATCAAAATATAAGTCAGTGACCTTAAACAACATAGGAAGGTATTATTTATTATTGATTCGATAAATATAGGTGTATGACGTACTATCAATATTGAAGGGCACTACAACGATACCTTCGCTCTGCCGTTTATCGTTATAAACATATTATTTATAATTCCCTTTGCAGTTAGGTATATTCTATGCATCTTTCTACATATATACATTTCATTACTACTTTCTGATTTTTTTTTAATTTTCCTGTCTAAGGAACAATATTTTAATTATAAATAAATTATTAGAATAACGTTTTTTAGATATATTTTTTAATCTATTTTCTAGTATGAATGCAATTATGTAATTGTTTGTACGTATTATAAATGCAGTGAAATGAAATCTACTAAAAAATTAATTACTAGCTACTAGATAAAGTAAATTAATTATGGTTAATACCGTCGGATGCAACACTTTTAGCCGGATTTTGAATTAATGCAGATAGCATTAATATAAAACTGATTAATTAATAATTCGAACATAATTAAATTAATATATTCAATACAATATCAAGCTTAAATCATTTAAAATATTTGCGCTATTTACCCGGAATTCATAATTACGTTTTTTAAAATGTAACAACAATAAATATATGTCTGTAAGTTTATGCTTTAACTCTGTAATTGTGAGATGACACGTTTTGCAAAATAATGTATGTGTAAAGTAATCCAAATTGATTCTCCAATGTCGTTTTACAACCTTGTAATTTGTAGTGTGTTTGATCTATTCTTGAAATTTTAAATGATGTTTAAGAAAACAGTAATGCCGAGGTTGCCTACATAGTAAAATGTAACGGTTTGATTTGCATATAGATATAAACGATGGAATGTTACTCGTTATAGTGTTGCGTTAAACGGATAAGGTCCACGGCCGCAGCTTGCGCTCCGTCGGTCACGTACGCCCTCAGACCTACGTTTAAAGGCGGCGCCCGCCTTCAACAACAAACAAAATAATTTATCTACTCATATCTTTGAAGATTGAGTTACAATCATCCTAACGACACAAAATTGTTTTTGATTCCAATAAATCGGAATGGAATAAATATTATTCAACTGGAGGACTAGGACGGCATTTCATATATTTTTATCCGCTTGACGAAGGTTCAGCTTAAAAAGATCTTTCGTTGTTTCTGTTATATTACATGTTATGCTCTCGTTTACTGAGAAAATGACTAAGAAAGATTAAAGAGAACATTTTCTCCCGTTAAATTTATTTATGAAATAATGTTCTAATTATGTAAACATTTCATTCTTGACATAATAAGAAATTCAAAGAATATCTACAAGGTTTACCTGACTAACGGAGGTGTATCGTACTCTGATCTGATTCTCTGAATTTCGTCAAGAAACTTTAGCCTTCCATCAAACATGATATACCGAGAGCCACCACCCACTTAGACTAAGGCGTAAAGACTGTATTTTGTGTATATTTATTTTAAATACTAGTATAATAAGATTCACGCGATTTCAATAATATGCTTAAAATACAATACAGAAATAAAATAAATGTTACAAAACAACGTACAAAAGGCGGACCTATCGCTTAAAGAGACAAGTTTTGGGTAGGGGACTTATGTTAGTAAAATTTCATGAAGTAACAGATGATTTATTTTTATTTATTAAAATAAATACGACAGTATTTTATTAATTATACAAATTCGTATGTAGGTTCTTTATAATAACACGTAGATTCAAATGTCTATATCTCATTTGTACCGGCTGACCTCGCAAGTATTTATAACTACCCCAATCTTCTGGGTGTAAATAAGAACAATATGTAAGCATTGTTTGAAGTATTTCAATGTATTTCAACATAATAAATTATTATTATAATAAATAAATATTATGGGATAGGTATTATCGCTACCAGTTAATTAAGATACTTCTTAAAATGATTTTTTCAAAGATTGATTAGTTCAAAGTTATTATCCCCAAGCTCTCTGCTATTCTGCTATATCTTATATAAATTGTATGTATACACATATTATGATTCTTAAATATATGTATATAATTTATACAATTTTTAAACCAATCTAATACTTTATGAATTCTTCGGTTGGTCGGTCGAAATGTCACTACAGAATTATCGAACGTGTGATAAAAACTTGTCTCGCTCGATTTTAATTTTTAATAAAAATTTAAGTTGTTTTCGCCTTACTCCATGAAAACACGTAAATATTCTATTTTAATATTTTTGACGCGTATTTAACACGGTTATTATAATGACAACTAATTAAAATTTACATGAAACAAAGGCCTAAAGAAACATCGTTTCTGTACGCCGATTCGTGTCTTTGAAATCCAAGGTAAGCGTATACGTAAGCTACTGGGAACAAAGAAAACCACACTTGTTCTCAAAATTGCACTTTAATCTCGAATCGGTAATGTTTCCATTCCTAATATCCGTTAATGACTAATTATTCGTAAGTACAAATAATGAATCATTTTAATTATGTATTAATAACTGATTTGTGCGTAAACAACACATGGATATCTTAAATTGAGCTTTATGAAACAAAAAAATTTATACCTAACAAAGTAAATATACGTATTAAAACAGAAATTTTAAATATTGTTAACAGTACATAAATATAATATATTATACGAAATTTAAGCAAATATATTTTAAATATACCTACTAGGTAATAGATAAACATCAAATGTTGTCGTAACATCTTTTAATGTTTATGAATAAAGTCATATTGTTTTTATAATTAAAATTAATAAACAATATTTCTCCGAATGAGATCTTTTCTAATATTTATGTACCTACGTTTTATGTGAATTAATACGCCTTCAATGGTTTCAAAGGCACTTGAAATATTAATGAGAGGGCTTGATTTGTAGGTTTGAACTTTGAATAGGAAGGGTCGCTTTTAATTCAGAATGGTACTACATAGCGGATTAACTTTCATTGATGTCCTTGTTGATCTATATAACTATAGTGAATTTCTTTATTCAAAACTTTATTCAGTACAAATTTTACACAAATATTTGCAAATATTTGATGTTAACCTTGTGCGATTAAATAATAAGTTAAACAATCAATGGATTCTGTCAGCTGACAAAACAATCGATAGTGAAACATAAATGCTACGTCTGGTTACTTGAATGACCTGATTACAGTGTGACGTATTCAGCGACCTCAGAGCAACAGCCACCGGCCACACCGTCACACATGAAGGTTGTCACAACTAGCCGGCTACAATAGTCTATTGTATGATTCCTCCAATATAATTAGAAAAGTGACCACTTAGCGTGTATTCTGTTCCGTTTATTCATTTTCATCCGATGTCATGACAAAACGCATTGCATTAAAAAAAATCAGTCTTGCAGTCTTATTAAAACGAATTTTGAATGTTTGGCTCCTATTTAAAAATACACATATAAACCTTTGTATAATAATCGTTAAATCGATTTCTATATCATTATATATTTTAATCGATTATATAATACGATTTAAAATAAAAAAAAAAACATTCTTATTAATAATTCAATTTAGAGGAAAAGTATCTACTTATTTCTCGAATACTAAAATTATATCAATTTTGTACAACAAAAGCTTTTACTGCTAATTAAGTAACGTTTTCTGACGCTTATTCATACATTAACGTCATCAATGTAATTTATGTAATGTATTGGAATACAGACAATTAATTTAAAAAATGTGTGAGTTTATTATCATCTTAAATGTTATATTATCAAGGTTTCTGTTCAGGAAATAATCAAATATTGAACTGCGTGACGTAGTTCGACGTCAAGCTTACCTTTACCGTATACGTAGATGTAGACTGGTGTAATAGGATCAATACAGTGTCGTGCTAGTTTTAATACAATTTTGTATCGAGTTTCTTAGCAATACAGACACGATTCATTTTGTGATTCTTTCTACTGTATGTAAATATAGATTATACAGCATGGTTCACTTTAAATGTGTTCTTGATTAGTGTTTGTTCAATTGGGAACAAAGTCAATATTTATGCTTTGCCTTGTTGCATAATATAATCTACTTAATTTTAAATGATTAATATAGTATAATAAACTTATTTTAATAAATTGATACCTACGTCAATTAAGTTGAAAGTTATGTCAACAATGTAATTAATGTACTAATTATTTATGATCGAAAAACGTAAGTAAGTAAATGATTGTTTTCTGCAAATAACGAAGTTTGTACATTGATTAAATAAATGACAATTTTTTATAAAATATATGAAAAGCCACAAAAATAAAAGTAGATTAATTATAGAACACACTTGTCATCGAGTGATTTGAAACTAGGACACGACCACATGTATCGATATGATATGACATAATACCTCCCACATAACTATGTGGTGACGTTGAAATACTATTTTAATAGATGCCAAAGATACATAACACACTTATAAATGAAAGCAAATACTGTGTGTGTCGTTAAATGCTACAAACAGTATGTAGGTCAGGGCCGCAACCAGTTTGATTACTAGCCGTAATCAACACGTGATTCCATAATATTTAAATATCTTACAAATTGTATCTTATCTAAAACCTTTACGTTTTGTGATTCAATCGCGAAATGTCATACAATATTGATCAAGCCCACCTTAGCAACAGATCGTACATACGGGTCGATCTTATCTATCGCTAAATAGACGGATTACTCTGACGACAAAAAACTAAAATGATTACCAATCTGAACGTCAACTTGTAAATATAATTGCTCTTATTGTACCTACACGCAATAAAAGTTTTAGTTTTACAGTGTTTTGTTTGCTCTGTAATTCGTCTATTAAGTCCTCTGTTATTTGTAAAATTACAGGATTTTCCTCACCAGGTATTTTCCATCCACTTATTTGTATTGTTGTTTTTATAACTGGATAATTGAAGGTAACCAAAAGAGTGAGATGCATGAGTGTTGAGGGATGGAGGTGAAGAAGACGCAAGAAGGCATGGATGGAGTGTGTGAGCAGGGATATGAGAGAGATGGATGTGAACGATCACATGACAAAATAGAGGAGAATGGAAAGAAAAGGCATGCTGCGCCGATCCCAAATAGTTTGGGACGTTTATGTATTGTTGATTTGTTGATACATAAGTAGTATGATTGTACGCACAAAAATAACTATATTTGAAGTCGAGTATTAATGATTGTCTTATCTAGTAGATAAATACGCCATGTATAATTCTAATTTGTTTTCGAACAACGAAATCTTTTGGCGCGATATCGAAAATAATCTTTCGGGGTAGAGTGAGTATAAAACAGTATAACAAATTGAATTTTGAAGTAACAAATATGGATATGACATTATAATAACACCCAGCCATATTTTCTTATTACGTTCTCAGAGATCACTAAACTGATCAGCATAAATCGAAATTTTTACTTATAAATACATTAAAAACAATGAATGGTAATGCGTAAATGAAACGGAAACGCTTGCCAGAATTCATAAGAAGCAACTGTTCCTAGAAAAAATTACAGGAAGAGAGATATTGAATGATTGTGTATCTTTAACGCCTATAACTTTTTTGTACAAAGAATGTTTTGTAAAATCACTAGAAGGCTATTGTAATATTATAAAAATTTGATCACAAGTTTTAAGATTTATGTCCTAAGTCAGAGTTATCAAAAATGTTGATTTTTTGTTACGCTTAGGCATATAAATCAGGGCCCACGATTAGTCGCTTAAATCCATTAAACATATAAAAATACATGCCCGATAACAATATAAAAAGGTAAACAAAACGTATTCAAGATGTACGTGTGAGGAGGCACGTACCACGTGGCCATATAGGAGTAAATTATAAATAAAGAATTTTATATGTGTCGACGTATCAACCGTTACATTTTTTAGATCACTAGATAGACGTCATATTATGTTACGAGAGTTATGACTCACGATAAAGATGATTGATATGTGGAATTATATATAATATTATAAATGTTAAGAATGTTGTAATAGTTTAAATAATATTGCAATACATACAGGCATCACAAGAAAATCTAATGTATGTCATTAAATAATATAGATAAAGGTTAAATTAGCCTTTGGAAACTGTAAGAAAAACGCGTATGGTAAGGTTAACGGGTTCATATTTTAACAATTACAACTGCATTTTTAAAATATCTAAATTTTCCTTTACAATTTCTCATGTTCAACGATGAAGTAAAACGTAATATTGAATCTTGCATGTATCAGAGTTTTCGAAAACATATAAGTGCATCAACCCGCAAGGAACAGAGCAATGAATTAAGTTTTGAATCCTCTTTGATACGGTAAGGCCTTTGTCCTCTTATGCTTTATTAAAATACATTTAATAATGGACGAAGCCAGAACATACATCAAAATGTAAACTTTTCGGAGATAATAAATAATATTTCATTACAATAAAATTAGTTTTGAAACATATAATTTAAAATTTGATCTCATTAATATTGACAATTGATTGATTTTATTGTAATTTTTCTATAATCATAATAAAGTCGTTTGTATAATAGCTTTCGTAATTGTTAATATTGAATTACCGGTAAGTAGTTTTTGCACCTTTGACATGAAAAAGTAACAGTTAGCAACAAAATTTGTAATCAAAATAAATTTATTTATACATACATATTTGCCACTTTTTCCTGTAACAATGATTTTTGTTTCTGAGAACTTACATTTTATTTGTATACATTTCTTTGAAAATATGTGCTTTAATTTTAGATGCGATTTTTTTTTTAAACAAAAGGAGGATGACTTTTTGGAAATTTATTATTTTCAATATTTTATTGGTGAATAATATTATTAAGAAATAACTAATATAAATTTCCACTTGCATCCATGCAGGTTTCCTCAATAGTTTTTACTTCACCATCGATTACGGGATATTAAAAAATGCATATAAAAAAAATGCTTTCGTACGCGGTCTGCGATCCATATATTCTCTTCACTGGGCTATCTAGGTATACTGAATCAGCACTAAGTGAATGCTTATTCTTGAAATTTGTATTTATATAAAATAGGAGTTTTTTGTTAAATTTTAAAGCTTTGACAAAAAAATGGTGAATGGCATCTATAAAACTGCTATATCACTTGGGCTTAGTCACTTCGCCATTAATAGAATTTTATAAAGAACTAGCTTTTTTATTTAAATTTGTCATTGATATTTGTAGTGATTAATATAACTTTCATAAAATTTGTAAGATAAAATAAATAATAATAAAATCAGTTTTAGTTAATGTATAGGGATTATTTTTGATCATAAAACATACATTGATTTCACTAAATCCTTCGTTCCGACTTAGTAATTCTTTATTTTATATCTATATTATTATATACAGACCGTAAATAAAAACTTATAGATATTTTATGCATCAAATATATTAATTTTTAATTATCAAGAATTTTAGACAGTCCGACTAACATTTATATTTATATATCAGCTTTTGTAACAAAAAGTTCAATGTATTAGTTTTTTTTCAAATAAAAACCCGCATGTTTGTTGGAAACTCTTCGAAACATAAGATTGATATCGTATGTTGTGCTAGTGAGACCTCGATCGTTCAACTTCCTATCCCGAGTATGTTGTCATCAGGGATAACAGGCAAGGTGATAAGAAAGTATGTCAAGATCATGTCTAAATTTAAAAAAAAACTTGTCAGTCTTGCTGGGATTAAATATATAAATGACGCAAAACGTTAGTATTAAGCTTTAGCATAATATCCACGCTTACTTCATATCAGTTTCAAGTAAATTTCAGTATTAATATGCGATATTATTTAATATTAGACTAAACATTAAATATTGACTACATTAAATTCTATATATAGGTCCGTTCTATTGAGGAGATAAAATGCCGATAACTTTAACCCAATGTTATAGGTTAATATTCGAGACAAATACGTCTAGCCAATGGCATATCTAGGAAAACATCGTGGGGACTTACACGTGTCGAAAAAAAGTCTGAGACATGTAAACACATTGTATACCATACCGGATTGGTAAATCGCGAGCCGCTTTTTAGCGATTTAGTAAAGGGATGTTACTTTTCCGCATATTTTGTATAATTTACACATTGTTCTTAGTTAGATATTAAAATTTCAAATCACAACCACACTAATATGTCTTTGGGCAAACTCGTTTGGGTAGTTACTCACCAGCTATTCTACCGCCAAACATTTATTGCTGTATAAAAACGTACCAGTGTAACTACAATCACAAGAGACATTATATTATAGACTCCGTGTGCTAATAAGAAATCTCTACTAATATTATGAACGAGAAAGTAACTTTGTCTATCTGTGTGTATTGCTCTTTCACAGCCAAACCTCTGAAATAAATTTGATAAAATTTATTATGAAGCAAGCTTGATAGCAGGGAAGGACATGGGCTTCTTTTTTGTACCTTACACCTGACGCCCAACCTCTAAAACATGAGAGAAGCCGCGGGACACAGTCTAGTATAGAAAAAAAAAAAAATGTATTTAGTTGATATTTTATCAATCCAATAGCAAATTAATATTAAATTAAATGTGTTCTTTTAATGTTTTATCTAGTTTAATATTTCGACACACTTAATATTCAACTAGAGGCAAAGCAATTTTTCAACCTCGATGTTTAACGAGCTGTAAATTATCATCCATTGAAAGCTTGATTAGAGTAATTGATATACGACTGCTCAATTTTACCAACCTCGCTGCTAATTCTAGATAAAACTGATCAAGGGCGGAATACAATTAAACTTACAACGTTGTCTGAAGCTCATTTAGTCAGTGACAACCAAACAAAAGCAATTTATAGTATCAAAGTTCTACCTTAGAAGTTGAGTTGTGGTGTTATTAGGATATGTTTTACCAAAACATACCGTTACTCTTACCGATCACAACCTTTCCGTCGTCAAAATTCACGAGGAAATTAGAAAACTTGGAAACTAGATTACTGGTAAATCATATTACTGAGAAGGTATATTTCTGTACGTAGGCGCCGATGACGGATAACGCTCCGCTAAGTGCGAGGTACCATATAATGACGCTTCAGTTCACCGATAGCGCTGTTAACAAACGGACGTTTCTTTATAATATCAGCTCAAAAAGTTTACGACTATATACGCACAAAATAAAAAAAAACTTTTTGTTTTGAATTTGAATTTGGAATATTTGATTGAACTGATTTTATTTATCTTCATGTGTTGTGAAATGCGCGTGTGTGCTGAGAGACAGTGCGTTCGGTGTGCGCCGGCCCGTTGGCTTAAACGCCGTGCTGCTAGAATGGCTCGTTCAATCGAGATTTTGCATTTACAGTTCAAGCGGATGCTGAACAAGGAGCTCAGCCATTTCTCAGAGTCAAGCAAATCCGGAAACCAGATCTCAGAATACATCTGTTCTACTTTCTTGGGTATGTATTTTACTTTTATTATAAGTATTTAACCTTTGCATCTTAGTTAGATTCACTTGAATTCATTAAAAATATAAATTAATACTTCATAGAAATCACTTTGCACATCTTATGTCTTCAAAAATATTGTATTTAAGATTTTAACATTGTTAATATATAATATGCATGTTGTTTTTGCAAAGATCCATATTAATTAGATATTTCTCCCATATCTTTCAACTCGACGCTTTGCTTTATTATTGTACGATAAAAGTACGTATTATTTGAATGCAATAACATCTTGTTTATCAGTTGCGACTATAACAAAATAGTTGATAATAATCCAAGTCTCAAGAAGTTCTTAATAAATATTATATCTAATTTGAATGATAAGTGTAGGATACGTACATACAAATTTACTTAATTCGTATAACAAAACATTATAATTGTTAATAAAAAAACAGTAAACAAAGGATCGATTGAAAATTAATTTCAATAAATATTATTTTAGGTTAACATTTCAAATTCAGAGAATACTTTTTTAGAAATATTGAAATTTAGTTCAATAAATAAAACATAAAAGATATATTCGATATTTATGTTTTTGTAGTTGTATGTACTTATTGAGTTTTTTATGTAACATGTACCAATGAAATTTAACCTATATGTTACAATCGGGACTCTTTTTCCGGTCAAAACTACTCTTGTCTAACACCGGATAGTTATGATAGTTTTTGCAGTTTTCTAACGTTACGGTCGTAACGTATATGTTTAATAAATAACCTAGAATTAACTAGTATTTTCATAGAAACGATAACTGTAATTGTTTAACTATTACGAAAATAGTTCCTAACTTTATAGCTATAATATAGTCAGATAATAAAAACATTAAATTATTGATTTATTTAACTAATAATAAACATATACAATTCAATTGATACAGTACTCATTATTTAATATTTTCCTTATGATTGGAATAGGTTCTTTACTTAATAAATATTTTGTATGATAAACAGTAATGTCCACTAGGCGTGTTTACATATATACAAAAAAGTATGTATTGAAACATAAAACTCTTTCTTTGTTTTCTATTTCTGTTTTTTTTTCTAATTTTAAAATGGATAACGTCACATAAAATTCTTCCAGTGTTTAACTAATTCATTCTATTTTTATGTTGGCATTTTGCATTATCGTTGATCGATTTCAAGTTTTCTTTTATTGAAAACAAGTTTAAACGTATCAGATAGAGTGAGAATGTGTGTAATATTTACCGGTTGTTTTTTTTTAGTATAATAATCATAATTTATATGTTTATGGACTTACCTAATTCGTATGAGAATATTTCTTAAAGAGATTTAAATCAACATGATCTTAGATAGCAAAATATTCGGCTTTTCGCAAATTCTTGGAACTCTCATACGTAAATAAACATTAAACGAAAATGTATTACAAACTACTAGTGTACGAAACGTGCATGCTAGGAATATTATTGGCATTCCAAAGTATTTTATTTGGCAATATGTTGTTAAATGTTTACAAAATTATTTTTGGTAAAATCAAGTATTATTTACTAATAATAGAATAATAGGTATCTACTATATATTAATGATATATCAAGGCCGTTACACTTGAATACTAGAGATGGCATATTGGGATCATAATTAATTTGTTTTGCTCGTCCGAGCTAATACGATTCATTTAATAATTTTCTTTACTAAAAATAGAATCATATTAATGAAAAGTACCTATATATTTGCAAATTGTGCCATTCTAAAAAGGAATATTTGAACTTTAAAAAATATGTAATGTTAATTGCTTGCTCATAATAATTAATGCGCGCGATTTTTTTATATGAATTCTGCTCCAATTTTTTACGTTTTTGGCACTATGCTAGCAACCTTCACATACGTGTCAACAATAACTGGTCAACGCAAACGTTTGAACGATACATGAACGCGTAGAAAATAAATAAAAGTGAATAGTAACATAAAATATATGTTACTTACAACATTTTAATAATAATCATTCGTGTATTTTTCCAAGAGTTCGTTTTTATTTTTATATATCAAGTAAACGTAAAAATATTTTTCTCCCACTGCGCCGTTATATTACTTGCTTGATTTTGTAGAAAATGTACGCGCATTAAGTAGGTACTCGTACTATCAAATTAATCTGAGATTATGATCCTTCGTAATGTACTTATGTATTCATTTGGATTATTCAATCTTATATTTTTAGTTTTTTTTATCTAGTCGTGTAATTTAATGATTAGTCACAAGTGCTCTGTAGCTGCTAAATATAACTATTTTAAAGTACTAGGTAAATATATTATTTTTAAAACTTAAAACCATCGTCTAAATCTTATTATAAACATGAACTTAATTTTTAAGACCGCACTTTTTGTAATAATAATAAATATTTAATATTAAGCATATAATTCTCTTACTAATAATAAATCAGAAAATTTAGATTTATGGTGTTATTGTTGGTTTTAAAATGTTTATAACATCGATTTATCGAAGATTATTAAATTTCATTGCTTATAAAATATTGATAGCAGTGATGACCCAGAAATATATATTATTATAGCTTATATTAACCACTTCATATATTTACCTACTTTCTTTCGGCATTGATACCCAATGACACAATTATGGCACAGATAAAAAATATATTAGGTGTTCCTATTCAGTGCCTACTTATTTGCGCAGTTCGTTCTCTGCTACTAATTCTAGGTCATCATAACATTTGCTAGACCGCACGTCGACTGCTGTTATCAACTATTTCCATTGTTAATCAAACAATATATCTGATTATCTACGTATTGGACTTGTAAAAATTTAAGATAAATAATTTATTTGCATATATTAATGATTATTTATATTTCAAATTATAATATTTGTGAAATAAAATTAAATTTTAATTACTAATAAATTTACTATTTTTAGATAAGCAACAAGAGCTTGACTTACCATCGCTGCAAGTCGATGAAACCACCGAAAGAACTAAGAAAAAAGAAAAGCCACGACATGCGGGACCGGGGGCTACTATGTCCCAAGTAAGTATAGTAAGTAAACACAACTTATTTAAATTTATACTTATTTTTAAGAAAGAATGTCATCCTTCAAAGGATTTTACTTTTAAACAATTAAAATGACTTACAATTGATATAAAAAAGTTTATTCGATGTAGTTGTACATAATAAATATATTTTTAGATTTCTGGCGTGAAAAGGGCTCTTACACATACAAACAGCTTCACGGGAGAACGTGTTCCAAGACATGGGGTTGAAACACCCCACGAAGAAGAGTTAGGCCGCTGCTTGAGCGAACTAGATCGCTGGGGAGTTGATATTTTCCGCATTGGAGATTTATCATGCGGGCGCCCTCTCACAGCTGTCGCTTATGCCGCCTTTACATCTCGGGAATTGTTATCCACGCTACAAATCCCCGCACGTACTTTTCTTGCCTTTGCTGTTACTCTAGAAGAACATTACGTACGTGACAATCCGTTCCACAATTCGTTGCACGCTGCAGACGTAACGCAATCAACTAATGTGCTTCTGAATACACCCGCTCTCGATGCAGTGTTTACACCTCTGGAGGTATGCGCTGCTTTGTTTGCTGCATGCGTTCATGATGTTGATCATCCAGGACTTACGAACCAGTTTCTCGTCAACTCCAGCTCTGAATTAGCACTTATGTATAATGATGAGTCTGTTCTTGAAAATCACCATCTTGCCGTTGCCTTTAAATTACTACAAAATGACGGATGCGATATATTCGTAAATCTTCATAAGAAGCAAAGGCAAACATTGCGAAAAATGGTCATTGATATGGTGCTTTCAACTGACATGTCAAAACATATGAGTCTACTAGCAGATCTTAAAACTATGGTAGAGACAAAGAAAGTAGCTGGAAGCGGAGTATTACTACTTGACAACTATACAGACCGAATACAAGTTTTGGAGAATCTCGTACACTGCGCTGATCTGAGCAATCCCACAAAACCATTACCGCTGTACAAGCGATGGGTAGCATTACTTATGGAAGAATTCTTTCAACAAGGTGATCGAGAACGAGAACATGGCATGGATATTAGTCCTATGTGCGACAGACATAACGCGACAATCGAAAAATCTCAGGTCGGTTTTATCGACTACATCGTACATCCATTGTGGGAGACTTGGGCAGATCTTGTTCATCCAGATGCTCAAGATATTTTAGATACTCTAGAAGAGAACCGCGATTATTACCAAAGCATGATACCTCCCTCACCGCCACCTGCGCCAGTTCAGACGCATTCAGGAGCTGAAGACGAACGCCCCGAACAAATACGTTTTCAAGTAAGTTATCATAATTTTTAATTCAATACTCCTTTTAGGAATAATTGATTCAAAATTGTATTCAATTTACAAAAAAAAAGATAAATTAAATTAGGAGATTTTTTATAAGAACATTAGAACTTTTGATAACGAACAAATATTCTGAGATATATTATATTTGGAAAATAATTATGAAAAAAACGTGTAATTATATATAATAACGTGACATTCAATTACGTGTTAAATTAGGAATAATATTTTTTATATGTTTCGTAACACTATTTAATATTTCCAGGTTACACTCGAAGAGGGTGAAGGTTCGGAAGAATGCGAAGGAGAGGGTGATGGTGGAATGTGACGGAAACTAATGGGAATCTGTAAGAAACTCTCTGAAAGAATGCAGGTTTGGTGGAAGCTCTGGCAGTAGAGGGTGGAAGCAGAAGACGAATGCCCCGATGTGGTTTCTTGTTGATAGTAATACTTGCCAGTGGCGTAGCTGTCGCTAGACAATCAGTTCATTAGGACCCCGAAGTTCAGGTAGACTACCCCAGAGGCTTACTCCTAAAGGGAAGAAGCACGCCTATTTTTGAATTTGGGGGTCCACTTGTACTTTAAAATCGTCTAGCTATGCCACTGAATACTTGTTGACGCTTACTCTCGAAATGTAACGATTACTATACATCGTGACATTTCAACAATATATTTATATTATGTGATCACTTTGCATTGTTGTTTAGAGTTACCTAACGACTAAATTGTCCCTCCAATGATTGTACATTCAACTTTCAAGTTTTGTCTATCATTTTTGTTGTTTTGTTAACCAAAGAAAAGATCATTTCGTTCGTTCGAGTCCCATGAGTAGTTTGACTTCGATTCGTAAAGTCGTATAAGTAGATTTTAGATGCCGACTTCGTGTATCGATTCGGCTAAGTAAGGACATTGAAAACGCTTATTAATTGGTATGAAAGGGTAATTTATATTGTCATATCATCCACGTTTCTCATATTTAATACGGGTTTGCGATAATGATGTTATTCACGAAAATATATTAACATAATAGGTATTCCTAAATGTAAAACTATTGTAAGGTAAATTTTTAAAATGCCTTTCGTACTTCTTGGTTGTCTTTTTCTGATTACCGGTTGAATATTCGGTCGGCCTCTCACTTTAAGACGCAAACTAAATTCATCCTGTTATATAGCTTTACTTGATTTGTTAACCTAGTAGCACCTCATTTCGTAAAAAGGATCGCTGGCGATCCTCCTTTTTTCTCTTTAGAGTAATGTATTATTTTTGTAAATTACAAACTTTATTCTAGTTTGTTAACCCAAAAACTTAAGTCATGAATCCCTTAGAACATAATGTTTGTATATTCAACTAACGGCTTGAAGTCTTGAAGCGTTTCATTATTATTATAAGTATTAACAAAGGCGTGTTTTGCTAATATTTTTTTTCTTGAGAGTTTAAATGTTTGCTGAAATAAATATTAAGTGCAAAGTAAAATAGAGCACGGGCCGGGTCTTGCAATAGCAACATAAATAAGTTATTATTGAAAATTGCGCACAACGTTCACTAAACGTGGCAAAGAACTCATTTCAATGTGTAATATTTTTTTAGGTTTTGAACAGCATCATCGCCAATCTGATCTATTTTTGTGAATATATCTCTCATACATATTATTGTTAACTGGCAACTATTGTACCTAGTATGTAATAGGTATATTATGATAAAAAAGATGCAATACTTTATGACTTGTATTATGTATGCATTTTATATATTCATCGATGTTACTTTATAATTATAAATATTTGTGAGCTGGTCTCTTTACTTTCATGTACTCAAAAGATATTTGTTTATCTGATTGATAAATTTCTTTTTTTTTTTTGCTTTTATGCTTGAGATATAGTACCTATAATAAAAGTATTATTTACAAGTATTCTTAATGTCATTAGCTCCATCATTCATCTGTGTCAAGAATGAAGGTCCAATGTACATTATTTTCGTAGATAAATTAAGATTTTATTCGGCGAGAATACGTACGAATGCTGTCGCCATGTTTATGAAATGTTTGATTTTAAAAGCATAGCATTAGAGTATGTCGTACAAAGACAAAAAAAAATAAAAAAAACGCTTAACTACAATTGTGTGTAATAGAAACATTACGCTTAGAAACATTTGTGTTATAATATACATAATATGTATGTAAATTATCTTGAATAATGTTTGTACTATTAGATCTGTGTGATGTCGCGCGATGTACCTACGTGCGCACCTAACCTTTTCTAGTTCTTATGTGAACAAAATCTATAGCTCATCTTGGCAAAAAATACCGATAATAACTCATCTTTAAACCTAATAAAATGTGTAACTAGTTATTAATATGCTCGTTGTTAATGTTAATTTCAATATAAATTGGTGTACCTATATTAATAATTGGATGGGTACGGTTATAAATAAACCCATAATGTACCTACATTTACAGATAGCGAATATTCGCTCATGTTTTACTCACATAATAACTACCTTTAAGTCATCTATCACAGTTAGCTAACTACCAAAGAACAATGATTTCCTAATTTCATTATATTATGTATATGTGCATCTGGCATGTCACTTTTTCGAATTACTTGTTTAGAATTAACTGATAAGTATTTCGCAGTGCGGTTTCAGTGTTATATATGTTTGTCGGTATGGAGTACTAACACTAAGATTGAATAAAAACCTAGTTAAATTATAAATACCGAGTTAAAAGTGTGCAATGCTGGTCATTTGCATTACTTATTATTTATGTTTAAAATAAAATAGCTTGTAATAGTTTAAATGAATATTTGAGTTGATTAAAAATATTAATGTATTTAGAATAAAAAATAATTGAAGTAAATTATGTCTGTTTTATTTTTTACCTTTAATTAATTTGCTTCTTATAAAATCATTTTTCACACGGCATTCTTTCAATTAGAAAATGGCTACCTATTTTTTTACAAATAGGAAGACTGGCGAATGGGCTACCTGATGGGATCACTCGTCACTATCCCACAAAGACATAAGCTCCGCAAAAAATTCAAACAAGAACACAATAATATTACGTATTGCTGTTTGGCGCTACGATTTTATTACTTATATAATTGGAAATTATTATAGCGAAACATTTATACCTACTAATATTTTAAATGCATATGATCTCTGTCTTACTATACACTTCATTTAAAAATTCCTATATGTATATATATTCACATTTCTTGAATAATCCATACCAAAATAAATTACATCAATTTTCATGGATTTCCGTAGTAAGTAATTACCCCTAACTTTCCAATTCAAAAATGTGGTTATAGACAGGTATAGTATACATCTATTCCAAGTTAATTAAATAAGACACGAAAGACGAGCGCCGAGCAATAATATATGTTATTGTCTATATATCAATATCATATGATAAAATCTTACTTTCAATCTCGTGTAGTGGGGAGTTTAATTGAGATAAGTTTTCCGTTCTCTCCTCTCTCCTAAATTTATAATAAATATTTAAAAAGTTGTTTTCCCCGAAAACTTAATGACAACCTAATTAATGACACCTAAAAAAATAAATGATTTAATATTAAATTAGAGTTAAAGGCAGAACGAATGAGGTTTTTAAATCGAACAATGAATAATTCATTAGATTGACCTTTCTATTGAAACCGTCAGGAAATACTTAAAAGGATTAGATATCAGTAAAGGTACAGATGGCATTCGTCCCATTTTCCTCAGAAAGTAAAAATGTAGTAATTTAGATGTACCTTTATTTATATTATTTATCTCCCGTATACGTTTTTGGATATTTTACCTGTAAAATATCCAAAAACATGGAGACAATCATTTGTAGTGCCAATTTATAAGATCAGAGGTTATCTTTCTATTTACATACATTACATTAGCAGCCCGTAAATGTCCCACTGCTGGGATAAAGGCCTCCTCTCCCTTTGAGGAGAAGGTTTGGAGCATATTCCACCACGCTGCTCCAATGCGGGTTGGCGGAATACACATGTGGCTGAATTTCGTTGAAATTAGACACATATCTTTCTATATAACATACAAAATTATCGACCTATATCTAAACAAAACACTATAGGTAAATTATTTGAAAAAGATATTTACGATCAGCTATATTTCGTTCTAAGGCCGTTGATCATCGAATGTTGAAATCAAAAAGGATTCATCACTGGTAGATTAACTGAAACGAATCTTTGTGAGTTTACTTATCAACTTACAACATTAATGGACAATGGTGATCAGGTGGATGTTGTAAGTACATATATTCAAAAGACTTTGATAAGATCACTCACTCTGTTGGTCAAGAATCTTGTTACCATTATTATACAGGGTGACTTGTGTACTTGCTTCGATGGCTTAAACCTTATTTGAGGGATCGTAATTCGTAGTCAAGCTGTTGCTATTAAAAGTTTTGTTTATCGCTTGTACCCATTACCTTTGGTGTTCCCCCATGTTCAAATAATTAACTCTGATTGAAGATTGCGTATTACTTCAATCTGATCTCAATAATTTATATGATTAAATATAAAAAATATAATATTATAACATTTGCAAGAAAACTGAGTGATTTGACTACAAATTGCAGAATACCATTTTGGTCAGATTTTCTGAGATTCGATATTTGGATGTTTACTTTGATCATAACTTTTGCTTGCCATATGAATTATGTTACAGCTAAGATTAATAAAAGCTTTTTAATGCCTATTTTAGGTCTATCGTGGAATATTGCTCTATAGTTTGGAACCATTATTACAAAACGTATTGAATAAAATCTAAATAATGCTGTCGTCATATCTTTAAACATATGCGATTTAGAAGTGGCTTTCGGTTACATCCCGTTAAAGTTGTCATTGTCATTTATTTGTTATTAAATTTGTAATTAGTGTAAATTTGAGGGTTAAATTATTAATAAACCTTGGTCTAACAATGAAGAAATACAAGAAGAGATACAAAAAAAATATCTTCAATTTATAAGAACTTAAATATTCCATTTAATATCGACATTCAGATAGAATCGAAATATCCATATGTCCGCATCAAACATGTCACTGGCTGCTCTGCTGTCTAAGATTAATACTCTGTATCTATGTGTCAGTCTTGAGTCTATCTATTGTCTATGTCAAGTTTCAAAGCGTTATAAACTGCGTTACTTGTGACTGTAAATTGTAATTTTAATGTCAACAATTTCATGTTTTATGGAAATAAAATTAGCGTATAGTGAATTATACTTACATATTTAACAGAATATCAAGATGGTAAAGCTTACCACGGAACTCATACAAAATTCCATGCAGTATATTAACCCCTGTAGAGATCGCGAACTAGATCTCAGAGGTTAGTTTTATACTTTTATACAAAAGAAGTAATTTAAAATTTGCTAATAAGGAACGTTTTACTCTAATTTGAATACTAACAAAGGTTTCAATCAATTTCAATGTTAAAACCTTTTTTATTGTAACTATTTAATAATTCTGAACTTACCCACATATATTTTTCTTAAACCGGAGTGAAAATATTATTGCTGTTTTCAGGTTACAAAATTCCTCAAATTGAAAATTTGGGTGCAACTTTAGATCAATTTGATACAATAGACTTTTCTGATAATGATGTCAGAAAGTTGGATGGTTTTCCCTTGTTAAAGAGGCTTAAATGCTTGCTTCTCAACAACAACAGGATCGTGTAAGTAAATATTTGTAACTATTGAATTACTCTTAGTTTAGTAAATTTATGTAAAATATAGGTTTTTATAATTGCATACTACACCATCAAAATATTTTTTTATTCACAGGCGCTTAAGTGAAAATTTGGAACAATATTTACCTAATCTGGAATCACTTATATTAACAAATAATAACATCTCTGAGTTAGGTGATTTGGATCCTCTGGCTACACTTACAAAGTTACGAACACTTTCACTAATGCATAATCCTGTAGCAAATAAACAACACTATCGGTAAATATTTAGAATAAGAATATATAATAATTTTCATATCATAGAACTATTTAATATGGAAACTTAGTGAATTTATGTGGCAGTTGCCACATGAATTCACTAAGGTATTTTGTAAAAAAAATATAAAAGTTAAATGTTTTCCTCTCATCAAAATTTTTAGGGACAGTAATTTAAATACAATAGCTAAATAATTGTTGAGATAAATTGTTATTGAATTGTTACTGTCTCCAATAGTGTAAATTTAATTAATTATGTATTACAAAGATTCACATTTTCAGAGCATATGTTGCATTTAAATTGCCTGAACTAAGATTATTAGATTTTAAAAAAATAAAGCAAAAGGAAAGAGATGAAGCTAACATTTTATTTAAAAGCAAAAAAGGAAAGGAAATACAGAAGGAAATCACAAGAAAAGCCAAAACCTTCGTACCTGGTGGAAACATGCCAGATCCAAAAGTTACAAGTAAATTTTGTTACTTTTATAAACATGCTATCTTTTATTATTATAGAAATAATGTTACAAAATTAAAACTTGTTTTATGTGTGTAATTTAGAACTGACTTGAAGTCAAGGATAATTATTTACATGACACTGAATAATCTTATCATCAGAAGGATAATCTTACTAGTCACATATGTCATAAAATCTTTTTCCAGACCTTACACCTCAAGAAATACATAAAATCAGAGAAGCAATTAAGAATGCTTCTTCTCTCCACGAGGTTGAGCGGCTAACAAGAATGTTGCAGTCTGGACAAATACCTGGACAGAAACCATTACAGCCTCAGTCAACTCCAACCAATGGACAGCGTAAGTTTTCTTTTGCAATGCAAAAACAATAAAACTGGTAATAATTATAAGTATATTATATGTATATAACATAAGAAAAGTGAGTTCTTACACAACAATTATGTATTGCTGTGGCCTGGTTTGAAGGGTAAGTGAGCAAGTACAAAAATACACTAAAAGACATAACATTGAAGACAGTATTCATTTATGTCATGAATACTGAAATATGACAGTATGAAATAGGATAAATGAATCAAACATAACATTTACCAACACAAGGGTTAAATTATAATATAATGGTTGATGTATCTGGTAGTTAGTTGAAACATCACCCAAATGATAATGATGATCTTGTCAGAATATATTAGATGTCATCTTTTTGGGCTTATATTCTGGAGTATTTAACATTCTACCAGAATTTAGACATGTTTGACTAAATTAGTATGGTCATTGCACAGATAACCCAAAGAAAAATGTTTACAATTAACCTCCAAATTCAATCAGTTTTCCTGAACTTTGCATCGAAATGTTTCAGTATTTACAAAGTGTCTGAACAGTATACCTCTGAGCAAAGGCATTCCCTGGCCCTTTTACACCACTTTTTGTCTTTCTAACCTTCCAAAATTAAGATTTGATATAAACTCTTATTACAATATCCATACTATTATTTAATTTGTACACTTGTCACATACTGTAAAAAACTTAATATAACATGAAAAAAGATGTATAATAAATTAGTGATAGGGTTACATATTTATTTTTGTTGTAATAATATTTTAATGATTCCATATTTCAGAAAATGAAGATGAAGAAATGGAGACGGATCAAACAAATGGTCAGTAGAGAGTAAGGTTTGTTTTAACAAGGTGTTACAGCTATAAGAACAGATACATGCAAAAATACCAATTATTAAGCTGATAAGAACAGTGTTTTACTACAAATTTGGCTTCAAAGGCAGATACTACATAAGTAACAAATTAGTATGGAGTGGTTTTCTTTCCAATCCTTATTAAATTGACCCAAAATTATTAATGAAACATGAATTTCATATCAAAAAATGTTATATTGGGCCATTTGTTTTTCAGTAAAAATTCAACAGTGATAAAAGTATTTTTTTTTTCTTCTTAATAAATAAAACAAAGTATAAATCATAATTATTCTTTTATTTCAATGTCATTATACCCTAATATTAGATTAAATTACAAATTATTAAATTTTACGTTCAACAATTCATCATTACCAGCATCTAAATATACAACATATATCATTTCCAAAATAATCTTTTTTCCCATGAGATCTTTTATTGTTGGTCTTTTGTCTGGCAAAATAGATAGCATTGAGTCGATAAGGTCCTGAATACCCCTGTCATAAACAGTTAGGTCAACTGGGTGTACACTTCCACATGTTATAGCTTTAACTAATCCAACGAGGGTCTGAAATATGATATTATAAGAAGGAATAGTTCCTGAAATGATCGCCACCAGGCTGTTTCATATAACTAAAATATAATAATTATTGTACATGTAACATGGAAAAAAAATATCCCGCTGAGTTTCTTTCGCCGGTTCTTCTCAGGTGCGAGGTGTTAAATTCTGAACCGGTGGTAGATTTTTGACTATCAATAAGCAAGTGTAAACACTTCTATATTGAATAAAGATTTTTGACTTTGACTCCACTAGGTAGACCTCTTATATCTTATGAGAGATCTTCTTAGAGAGCCTATTTCACCACATTGTTTGAGTGGATTGATAATTACTTCTATAAAAGATTTCATTAAAAGACAAGCACCCTTATAGTGATGTTTTCATTAAACACAAAGTACGAGATGAATTTTATTATATATGAGCATAAAAATCAGTCTTTGCCCGAACTCGCTATATTCGTGTAAGAGTACGTGTCTTATCAACTGGACTAAGCTGATAATAAAATTTAACCAATTAAAAAGTGGAACCAACAATAAGAGTCAATATAGACAACGACTCGCACTTGAAAATTAGTCAACTCATTGACCAATCTGCCATATGATATGTCCCTTGTGCCTGTAGTTACACTGGCTCACTCTCACCCTTCAAACTGGAACACAACGGACGGGCTTGCATAAAACCCATACCACCATGTACGCCATATAGGGTAGGCAGACTTTCGTATAAATGGGATATAGGCTTGGTAGGTACCTACTTGTCAGGCAAATTAAACGGTCTCCGGACTGTTTGATTTTTGTTAGGTTTTTCATTTGACTAGACTATAGATAAAGTATCGGTGGTAGAATTTTATTTATAGCATTGAAATATAACGTGTTTTGCAATTTAATTTTTTGACTTAAAGTTATTCCTTTAAAATTAAAGTAGGTTAAATTAGGAACAAACTAATATTAAAGTTGTTTCAGTTAGACTTTTTATACATACCTCGGATTCAAACGCTCTGCGATGTGTACACATTTCATAAAGTAAACAGCCTAAAGCCCAAATATCGCTTTTTGTATCATATGGCTTTCCCTCACATAATTCGGGTGCTAAATAATATGGAGTACCAATTACAGTCGAGGTTTTTTTCGCACTGAAAATATAATAGTTGTTTGTGTTAAATTGAAGTACGTATTTCATAATTGTTGATTAATTGATAAGTAACCACTTACGTTACTGTCGGTGACCAGCAATGTATTGAACCAATTATGAAGGGACTTAAATTGCTTACACGACTAGCCCATATTGCATTATGCTTGTTTTAAAACTTTAGTCATAAACTAACATTCGATACAAAGTCCTTACGGTATGGTATAATATATGGTATAATATATTCTACTTATATCTTACCTAGCCAACATTTTAGAGATACCGAAGTCACCAATTTTTACAATAACTCCATTACTTCCCGTCAAAAGAATATTTTCAGCTTTCAAATCTCTATGAATTATTTGTAACTTGTGAATGTAACTAACTCCTAACAATACTTGGCAAAAATAGAATAATATTTCCTGTGAAAAAAGATTACGTATTATATTGCTAAACTTTAGATTTGAACTGATTGTATTATTCGCATAAATGTAATACGATCCACATATAATAATAGTATATAATATAATAAGTAATTTGTTATAAACCATCAAAATTTTGTTTGCCCGACAAACTTAATTTCGAAAATATAAACAAAAAAAGAGTCTTAATTTTCCATCACTATTCGTGGTCACTTTATTATTCAATAATCTTAGGACAAATAATTGGACTTGTACTAGTAAATTTAAAAAAAAAAAACTTCTAATTTATATCTTCTGACCACCAGTAGGTATTTCCTGTAAGTGTTCCGTCATGTGTTTCCTATACCAACGGCTTTTCGCACGCTCTGTATGCGAGTGTGCCGAAAGATTTTTATTATAGATTATCGACTCGGGATTTGAACCCAGGACACATCACCGTTGAAGTACGAAAATAATAAGAAGTCATTTATAAGATCATTTTATTAGGTATTTGACTTGGACGAGTGACGTGTCTGCTGCTACTTACCTGCTGCTTTATTAATTTAGGACATCGCTGATACATGTATTCTGCTAGATTCCCGCTAATAGCATATTCCATACATATCATTACGTGATTATCTAAATAATAACATTCATAAAATTTTATTATATTAGGATGTTTCATTTTTGATAATATCTTAACTTCGTTCGCTATTTCCTGAAATAAATATATATTTCCATAAAATACATTTAAATTACTTAAAACTTCTTTATTTAAAATACTTCCAAAATAACATAAACATATAACATTTTTAGTAACTACTATTGGACTATTACTAATTATTACTACTCAACTTATAATCAGTGATATATTATTGATCATAATAATAGTATCCATTTCGATAACAAATACTACCCAAATAGAATATAAATAATTATCGACCCGTCAACCCACATGATTTTTGTAATAAAATAATTACTTTGTTCATTAATGGTTAGGCATTTTTCTCAACAAAAAATCTGCATACACGAGAAAAAAGTATACTACATTAATTATATAATGTGCTATATATTAGTAATTTTAACTAAAATATAGCAAAATAAGTATACCTTTTAAGTAAATTTTACCTGTTTATGGTCCTGTATTTTTATGTTTAATTCTATATCTTTTACTATCGTCAACATATTGTTTTTCATCATTTCGCATAGGTAAACGTTTCTGTTGCAAAAAATGAAAATATTATTAAAAATATTCAAAAAAATACCAAATTTTTGTATGTTTCGCTAATAACAATGTTCGTGGTATAATAACATGCAGCGTTGCATTTAACTTAATAATAATAATCAAGTTTTTTCATCAATCACATAATATTAGCATACCCATATGTGCCTTTCCCAATAGTCTTCAATATCTTCAAATTATGCTTTTTAAATCTCTTTTTAAAATCCATATTTATTAATTTACACGGCATTCATTTGTATTAGCAAAAATATCTATATATTATTATCGGATTACCCGCCTTTATGCTTTTTATTTAAGGCCTACCAATATGTTATACCTACCTTTTTAATAAATAGTCATGGAATGTTATTTTGTTTATAAACTAAGAAGAATAGATTATTTTTTTTTCATTTAGATAAAGAGAATATTATCGCAATACAGTATAGGTTTAAGAAATAGGAGATTTAAAAGTACATAGTATATATTTAATAGTCTGTAGCTATAAGAGTATTTTATTATGAAATGAATTATTATCTTATATCAATATCTAAAATGTTTTCAATGTTTCAGGTTCAAAATAAGTTATTGAGACAGGCATTTTTAATAGCGTTAAATAACTAAACAACTCTTCTTTTGGGGAGAATGTTGGAAGCTTATTTCACCACGCTGCTACAATGTAGGTTGGTGGATACATTATGTGACATATTTCCAATCAACTCCCTATGAGTTGCAGGTTTTCTCATGATTATTTCCATTACCACTGACATATTCTATCCAAATTCAATATTATGTTTTGGAAATAATTCCGCGGTGCGCAGGAAAACCGTCTGTGGTTTTTGTTGTACCGTTTTGTGTATTATTAATGTATTGTTCTTTTGGTTTAATAAATAAATAAATAAAAAAAAAGAACATACCATAAACGTACTGATTGTGCTATACAAATATATTTATAATTAATATATAATATCAATAAGTGATTATAAACCAAAAGGCGATCGGAACATTATACTGAAACGATAAATTAACATGAAAAATCCCGGTAGTGCGAATCAACGTGTCTTCTTGTTTAAACGTTTACGAATTAATTAATATAGAAAATTGCTCTACCGTGAACTTGTTTTCACCTTTATTTTTGTTTTTTTATTTATTTATTTCCATGCAATAAAAAGATATTTTTAATAACACTAAAGAATTGCAATTTCTCAACGCGTCTTCATAAGTATACGCAACTTTTTTTAGTTAAATCATTTTTTTTTGTCAACTGCGCTTCATTGTGCGATCAAAAATATTTCTTGTTAATTTGGTTGTTTTCTTTTTTAAAACTAATAGAGCTCTTAAGGTTTAATATCTGTGGCACACGAGGTAGTTTAAGTTTATACTTTGTTGCATACCGTGACAGGCGACAGCTGACATCTTAGTGTCAGTTAAAAAATACCCTATTGGAACCTAAAAACATTATTAAATACCTTATCTTTTAACTAAAAATTGATCTGTGTTTAAATTTTAGGAACAGTAATAAAAGCCGCCAGTATGGGGCAAATGATGGGATCATATAACGCTCGAAATGTAGACCTTTATATGGACGATAATCCCACATTTAATCACCAGGATGGATTTTCTTTCAACAGAAAACAACGAGGTAAAACTGTTCAATAATACAGTTCCGATTATATTTCTTATAAAAATATGTACAAGCATTTTTAGTAAATAGAATTTAACAGAACAAACGTTTTTTTCCTTAATATTATGTTACATAATGGTCACTATATAACATTACAGAAATGATAGCAAAGGAAGAGGACTTGGTCTCGGCTAGAATCCCACCAAAATATCGTGATTATTGTTCCCATTATTTGCTTGAATACCAAGTATGCCGTTACAAGAATATGCCAATGTTGTATAAATGTGCTCATGAAAAACATGATTATTTAAATTGTGAACATCAAGAGTAAGTAAACTTATATTTGTACCAAAAGCTTATATTCAAATGTTTTGAAAATTATAATATACTTATTGGAAAATATAATATATATAAAATATATATATAGTGTCATTACACTACTTAATTTGCATATGATCTCAAGTAGACTATTGAGATATTAACATATGGCTTAAGACGTCATCAAGGAATATAATGCTTAATAATGCAGGTGTTAACAACTCCTGTAATTATACTACAATGTACAACGTAAACAAAGCAAATATAGGCTAAATCAGTAGTAAGCACTAGTAATCCTCTTTTTTAAATATTTTGTAAAAACAAACTATCAGATCTAATTGGAAGGATAGCGGGTAGAAATCTTGTAAGGAGTATGAACCAAAATCTATAAATTACATAAACATTAACTTATTGTTAGTAAATTATCAAAGCAAATGATATATTGTATTTTATCTTCAAAATAAGAATGCGACTTTAGTCTCCGTGTACAATGGAGCAACCATATTTTGTCATTTATTTTTATATTATATTTCTAATTAGCTATCAAGGCTTCCCACTTTAGAAATGGTATATTTTGTAAATTTTTTTGCAACTTTGCAGTATCTATTATCCTAATAGTAACTAAAAATTAGTATAGTATATATGTATAGCACAATAATTATTACTATTAACTTTATGTTTAGTATCCAATAAGAAAACTATTATTTTATTCAATTATATTTAATGCACATTTTTTTTAAGTGCTCTTTTGCAATGTACGATGTCACGAATATTATTTTGTGTAGTATTACATTTATGTCAAAGTAATAACTCGTTATCATCTGTTAAAATAAAATAATTAGATTTCAAACTTAAATTAATTACAGTTAAAAAAACTTTGTTTTTACTGAATTTTGAATAAATAGTGTATTAATTTTCAGTTATATGCTTCGAATGAAAGAATTTGAACGTGAACGACGCCTGCGATTGAGAGAGAACAGACTCGTCGGAGTTGCATAAGTTTCAGCATTGGAAACTATATAACAATTTGTAAATACAAAATTAAATAGATTGTGGCAAAAAACATGTCTGTGGATCATTATTGTTAGCAACCTACATTTTATTATTATCAAATATGGTTTACATTGTAATAATTTAAAGATTTACATTATTAAGTGTTTTCCTATTGCCTTTTCATAAGTATTTATTACTGAATACAACCAATTTTGTTTGCTTGGTACCTTGGTATGCAAATTCTAAATTAATAATGCAAGGTCTCTTAAGTCAATAAAATTGAAAATAAGATGTCTATAAAAATATTTATTAATTATACAAGTAGGGTATTTAGGAATTTATTTCTGAATAATATCCTGTAGATATTATATAAACCGTGTTCATGGCATTCGAATTTTTTCTTTTAAACTCGCCAAAGAACTCAATTTATTGATATATTTAAAGTTAAAATTTGGGGTTTGAGACAATCCCAGAGAAAAAGTCCATATGAGTTAAATCAGGACTGTGCGGGGATACTAATACCGCCCCTCCTGAAGATCAAAAAAATTATAAATTACGCAAAATTTTACGTAATTTTGGCACAGACCTATTGGACGTGTGCGATGTGGCCGCTTTTGCTCTTTCATAGCCTGAGACCTTTTGGAGTCCTGGCAACCAAGAACATTTCCACATAACGCTCTGAAGTCTAAGTTTA
Source organism: Vanessa atalanta (assembly GCF_905147765.1). Lineage (NCBI taxonomy): Eukaryota > Metazoa > Arthropoda > Insecta > Lepidoptera > Nymphalidae > Vanessa > Vanessa atalanta. The sequence goes on from NC_061875.1 coordinate 6,316,030, forward strand.
CTGCAACCGTATGTCATTACGGAAAGTAAGGGCCTATAAATTCATACGGCGTCATTTCAGCCCAGTACAGTCACTTTTGGTGAAGGTTTGCTTGACTTTCGGATTCATAATAATATTATAATACCCACAATAAGACAAAAATATACATTATAATTTTGCTATTTAAAAATGATAAACTCATTGTAGCAGCACCGGACATTCATTCAAATATTATCTTTTTTTATGTTTGAATCAATGATAAGTTAAAATATTCATTTATAATCTTGGTTACCTTACGCAGTACCCAGTGATTTGTAATAAATCTATATTCGAAAAACCACGCAATTTGTTTAATAAAAAAAAGTCATAAATTTTTGAGAACTTTTTTTTTTGTTTTAAAGATATTATAGCTGATGTTATGTTAAAAAAAAACGTTTAAAACTTATGTTTTTTATTTATTATAATTGTACGCACAGGCACCCATTTAATGGAAAATCCAAGTGAACTATTTTTATATAAAAAAATATATACATGTACAATAATACGGGCTTACCGATTCAACGGTTCAAATAATGAATCCCATATCTGCGGGACGTTAATAGTCCGTTTTAATTTTTTTCCTATACGTTTACTTAACCAGGTTAGACAGAAATTCCAATAAATGAAATTAAATTTCGCTTGACTCATACAACGATATCGAGCGAGTCACAGCGGTTTTTATGATTTTTATCGAGTTTTTTATTTTACTTTGTGTAAGATATTTAGCAATTCCTATGATATATTAAAACTAATATTTATATGTTTTTGGTAGTAAAATTACTGCAACGGAACGGAAGTATTGACATTACAAAGAATGAACGTAATGATCTTAGATAGGTAGCAACAATAATGACAACCCTCAGAATAATACTGATAATGTTGCCATTGCTTAAAACATAGTGCTCATGTAACTTTTACCCTATTGGTTAGTTACTAGAAGGATCTGTATTGTTTGTGATAGTTCGTTGTAATCATGACCGATTGCTTTTACGCTGGTATTTATTGACATGCAATTTTGTGCCTTAATGTAAAATTTAACTAAGGTTGTCAAAGCACACTCCGATAAAATGTCTAACAATTTTAGTAAACACGCTTGTCGAATACACAAATTATATGTATAATAGGCGAATGCTATTTATTGCGGAAGTAATGGCTTCCTAAATTTTAATTGCAGATTATCATTTTTTAAAGTTATAAATCTTAAGATTTTCGAAAAGGACCGAAGAATAGAGTGTTTTCGACGATTAAAGTGCTCTCTATGAGGATTTTTGTTATCCGGCTTCTTTTATACTGTCTCATACACCGCGTCTAAAAATCTACAAAGAAGTATTCCCAAAATGATATTTTTTTTAAATAAATAAGTAAAATTTGCCGGTTTCGACCAAATTATCAATGAAACCCAAAGTGTTATTAGTCTCACGTAAAAATGGAAGCTGGAATCTGATGAGTTGATGAGCAACGAACATGTATCCCAGTTAATCACCAGATATTTGAAAGACAGTTTATTTTTGATATGGGTGATGCTGGCGGGACTATGTCAGTTAGAGGCAAATTTAAAGGAAAAGTTGGAGAAGATGAAGATCCGGAAGAGGAAGTTTGGAACAGCGAGGACGAAGATGAAACTATTGCAAGGATACAACGCGCACATTTTGCCCAGGCTGCTGCTATGAACCCTCGGAAGAAGACTAACCAACGTCCCCGACCAATGAGCCATAAAAGGAAAATGGAAGCAGTTAAAACATTTCACGATTTTACAAAGAAATTAAAAAAGGACACTGGCATTACTATCCGCAGTTTAATTGGTCAAAATGTGTTAGAATTAAGTGACTTTTCTAGTGATGACAATAACACTGATAGTGATGGTTTATCAGAAGAAGAGTTTATAGTTGATCCTAGTGCTGCACAAGATTTGAATGATGAGAATGACAGTTACATTGACCCAGAAACTGGAGACATAGTTGAAGCAAAGAAATCGAAACAAATGGTTGCAGATTTACCAGAATCAGTGCTGGATGAGTCGACGGTTCATAAAAGTGATCAGGAACCAAAGACACTCACAATTAGTGATATAATAAATGAAGGTGGTTTAGATTTGATAAAAAATGTTGAGATAGCTGAGGTAGAGCAAGGCGAGCTTTGTTCTGATAAAACAACAGAGGAATTATTAAATATGTCAAAACAAGAAGATGCAAGTCAGGATTTTGAATTAACAGAAAAATTAAAAGAAATGGAACAAATAAGTGTAAAACCTGTAAATAGTGATGAACAAGAAGACGATGAGAAAGAACAAAGTGAAGAAAAACAAGAAGAAACAGACGAGGAGGTAAAATTTTGCTTCATTTAAACTAAAACATGTGTATAATCATTGAGTTATGCAAATGATATGAGATGTTTGTTGATTTATGTTTGTTAAAGTTAAATTTGCGAAAAATGTGTAATTGTGTATTTCTTTATAAACAGAAAAAGTCATCAAATCCTAATACATTGAATGTTCGACGAAACATCAGAGAAGTCATGGACGAGAAGAACCTAGACGCATCTACTCTTGCGGCACAGAGACAGGAGTCTGAGAGATTGGCTCGTGTTCAGGAACAGCAGAGAATTATTAGAGAGGTAAATTCCATGGTATCTAATTTAATTCCAATCTAGTTTTGAGATGATGATTAATCAAAGTCACATGTAGAGGTAGAAATATTCTAAAGCTATGTCTTATATGTTAATAAATATTGTATTGTAGTATGAATACTAGCTGAACATGCGGCTTTACTTGTACGAAATTTATAAAAAATTACCTATAGCACATAAACCGTCACACCAATTTTACATTAAAAAAAGGTCACCTATGTCCTGCTCCGGGACTGAAACTATCTCCAAACTAAATTGGTTCAGCAGTTTAGGCATGAAGAGGTAATAGACAGAGTTACTTTCCCATTTATAATATATACATATCAATTTGTTTCTTCTAACAGGTTCAAAGACAGATAGCTCTAAATAGACAAAATAAAATACATCAAAAGACATTATCATTACTTCAGGGTGGATCATCCTTATTGAAAAAGGGTGGTTCTGGACAAAAATTAAAGTATGTATAATATTTTTAATATTTAGTATATGTTTATTATAGTGCGAATTTTTTATTATAACTTAAGATATGTCACTTCTAGCTTACCAAACACAGTATTAGTTAAATTACCATCTGGTGATGTAAAGAAGACATCAGTTAAACAGGGTCAGCTTGAAGTAACAAAAGTATCAAAACCGACTACATCCGGGGCTTCGATGCTACAAAAACCAGTCAAACCCGATCAAAAGTCTGAGAAAAAAGAGGTAACATATCCTTTCATAATAACATTGTCTATATTCTATGTTTGTAATATTATATTCTTCATATGGCATTAATTTTGTAAATATTTTATTAAATGTCTTAATGTTGCTATAACCTACAATATTTTATGTTTAAGAGTTTTTTTTAAATAGGTTTAAGAAGTAGACTGGTGCTTGTGCTATATGATGGAAGCTAGTCATTACCTCCTTTAGACTTTGGCACTATAAGAAATATTAATCATTCCATAAATAACCAATGTGGCACCAACTTTGGTAACTAGGATGTTAAATTTAACATCCTAGTTACATCCTAACTACAGGTACAAGCCACTGCTTGTACCTGTAGTTATTACTTACTTGATTACTTACTCTTACAACAGCTTACTCATCCTTCAAATAGGAAAACAAAAATATTGCTGTTTGGCAGAATATGTGACAAAAAGGTCTTACCTAACCAAATAAGCTTGTACAAAATAGTATGTTATATGTTAAAGGGAAAACTGTTTACTTTACAGGTGGTAGAAATAGTTGACAGCAGTAGTGGTGAGGACTCCTCTTCATCGTCATCTGACTCAGATGATTGTATAATGTTGTCAGATTCAGAGGTTCCTCCCAGTCCAGAAGCTGAGGATGATCCAGGCAATTCTGGTATAGTATTATAGTTCAATCAACATTTAATAACATGATTCTATATAATGCTTGAACATAGTGGTTTATTGTGTGATCAGTAACTTATGTAATATATAATATTATGTTGTAGGTCTTCATGTAAATGATACATATAATGTACCGGATGAACAAGGACGTGTCCTAATAAATATAGGACATGCTGAAAATGAAGAAGATATATTCCTTGCACCACAAATTGCTAGGATTATTAAACCACACCAAGTATGTAGACTTAGTAGTTTTTACAATACTGATGTATATTTAATTTATTATTTTTGAAATTTAGAAATTAGAATTTAGATTTTTGTTGCTGTGTATCCAAACATGTATGATGTACATATCAAAATTTTTGACCATTACTTTAGCTTAATATTTAAGCATGTCTGTTATTATAGATGTAATCAATAGAAGTAATCAATACAATAGTATTTTTTTATATAACAAATATTAAATTAAAACAGACAAAGACATACACATTTACATTAAATATTAGGATGGGGCTTCTATTACTTACACATTACTTACTTTTGATAGATTGATACTTATTTATTTTTGGTGTCAATATAATGGTTTGACTCTTTCAATTTGGGTACTCTGCCATTTTGCAAACTTTTTATGTTATACTATTCAAATAAGATTATTTTAATAAGTAGTAATCAATCTCAAGTTAAAACGAAGTATAATTTATAAGGTTAGAGTTATACTGTGACTTTTAATAGTATTTGAAGTAACAATTATACTGTAAATATTTTTTCAGATTGGTGGTGTAAGGTTTTTATTTGACAACATAATAGAATCTGTGCAGAGATTTTCGACATCCACCGGTTTCGGCTGCATACTGGCACATTCCATGGGTCTAGGGAAAACACTTCAAATTGTCTGCTTCTGTGATATATTCTTACGACACACTAATTCCAAGACGGTTTTGTGCATCATGCCTATAAACACTCTTCAGAATTGGGTAAAGTTGTTTTGAATGTTACTTGTAGATATATATATACCCTATTTTCACTTTCAAGATGACTTATTTACTAACAATGTGTTGCTAGGTAACTATATCTAATCATTGTTTTATTTGCCTAATTTTGCCATTATGTACGAAATTTCCTTACAAAAAAATTTACTTTTTATATTTATTTATGTATATTTAAAAGAGTTTTGAGTATTCCATTGACAGTATATTATAATTTACATTCTAGGTAGCTGAGTTCAATATGTGGCTTCCATTAGATGCAACAAATAGTCCACTAGCGGCACATGGCGAAGTTCGACCTCGAAATTTTCCTATTTATGTATTAAACGACAGTCACAAGACATTACAAATGCGCGCTAAAGTTGTTAAGGTAAATTTAGAAAATTACATCTTAAATTTATTAATAATTATTAAAAATAATAGATGTGATGACATCTATTTATGTTATGTACATATATCATTCCCCTTTCATTAATAACTACAAGTTATAACAGCAATGTCTAGAAATATTTGAAATGAAATTTGATGTAATATTTTTTAGGAGTGGTCAACAGTAGGTGGAGTTTTAATGATTGGATATGAGCTGTATAGGTTATTAAGTATGAAAAAAGACAAAAAACCTCGTAAGAAAAAGAAAGCTGACAAAAACGACGCAGAAAAAGAGAAAGAGGAAAAGAAAAATGAAAGATTGGATGAAGATACACAGGTAATGTTAATAATAGTAGAAATGTATGTTAATAATAATATTCTTAATGGTAAAATAAGATGAGATACTTTATTTAGGAAGGTATTAGTTTAACATATGGGAGTAATACAATTAATTGATTCGTAATATAAATAACATATTATATTTTTGAATTTTTGAAGCTTAAATTGTTTATATGTATGTGTTTTGTTTCTATGACATACATATACTGTAAAAATATTTGCAGTATAATATTAGAATAGGCAAAGTAGTCATCTTATGACCACCTTTATGTATTATACCATATAATTATAAGCAATATGTTAATCTCTGGTTTTTTATAAATTCTGGAAAATTTACATATATATATATATATATCTATTACATATATGTATAACCTTATCTAAGTATGTTACGAGTACAACCAATTTCAATTCATATAAATTTTTTTAAAGTGATGATATTATTGATTTTGTTAAATGAATAGTGTCATTTTAATGTATATTTAAATATCTCTGAAAAAATGGCTACATGATTTTTGGTTATTAATTTTAGGGAGTGCACACAAACCATTTAAAGTCATTAGATGATATACGAGCAGATAGAGATGATGGTGATTTTTTGGGAAAAGCAGACACAGAACCAAAAGATGACAAGAAAGAGGATACACAAAATGACGAAGACAAAAAACTCTTAGATGGTGTGTTTTATGTTAATTATCTTGTAGAATGAAGCATCATTTGGTGCTTATTTTCATTTATTTTTTTGTTAAGTCATGTAAAAAATAGTGTTTATTGGTATTTTACAGAAATGTATGAAGCTCTAGTTAAACCTGGGCCTGATTTAGTTATTTGCGACGAAGGTCATCGTATCAAAAATTCGCACTCAAACATATCTTACGCTTTAAAGCAAATGAGAACAAAACGACGAGTCGTATTGACAGGTAATATTTTTTGTTTTTGTTATCTTACACCATTAATAATAACTTGCAATCGGTCATCGGTCAGGTCCAAACTGGTTTGCTACCACCTATTTACCAGTTCTATTACTTCATATTACTATAAAGCTATGCTTAGAGGGTTCAAGAGAGGTACAAGGAAAATATTCATAATACATTTTTTTTCTTGTCTGGCAGTGCATTGACGCGTGTAACAAGTATATAATATTTATATATTGACAATATCCCTTTGGTGATGGTGGTGGTCAGTTACCAATAATATTAATAATCATTTTTGTTTCTATACTTATTAAATAAATTTATTTTTATTAGATAAAGTATTATAATTTTATATAGTATAATATATAATTTGAGAAAAATTAACTTTGCAATTCGTTTACAAAAATTATAAATTTTGTATTTTTGCAATCACTCTATCACAGTAATTTCCTCTGGTTTATATAAATATTTGTTTATTAGTATATTAACATTTTTTTTTATTTCCAGGCTATCCTCTTCAAAATAACTTACTAGAGTATTGGTGTATGGTAGATTTTGTCCGTCCCAATTATTTGGGTAGTAAGACAGAGTTTTGTAACATGTTTGAAAGACCAATTCAAAATGGACAATGTATAGATTCTACTCCCCAGGATATAAGACTTATGAGATACCGAGCACATGTATTACACTCTTTGCTTGTGGGTTTTGTTCAGAGGTAATTAATTATAATATTTAATACAAATCTTTGTCTAAATGTAATTTAATTTTTATTTTATTTTATAACAAGTCCTGTTTTGACCACTAACATTTATTTATTAATTCCTACACAGGATATTACTAAACTTCGCATTCATTTGTGTATTTCCACATTTGCAATTGCAGATTTGTATTAAAATGACATGCATGCATGAATCATATGCATATTGTCAGATTTGTATTAAAATTTAACAATACATATGTTTTCTGAACACGAATGAGTAGGTGTATTGTTTATCTTTCATGAATATTTGTTAATGTTGAAAATAAGCTAATCTGTTTATTCTGTTTTTACAGACGTTCCCACGCTGTGCTACAGTCGACGTTACCACAAAAAGAGGAATACGTACTTCTTGTACGATTGACACCATTACAGCGAAAATTATACGATCGATTTATGAACGAAGTGGTTAGATCTGCTTCAGTACCTAATCCGTTGAAGGCATTTGCTATATGTTGCAAGGTAAGTAAATAAAAGCTGAAGAAAATATATTCATTCACATTTGTTAGATGTTAATTTTGTACTATATTTCTAGATATGGAATCATCCAGATGTCCTTTATAATTTTCTGAAAAAACGAAATGAAGTCAACGCAGCTATAGAAGAGGATTTAGATTTGGAAGAAATTGGTGGGGTCACTAAAGCTGGCCGTAATAAAAATAGCAAAGGCACACCAAGAAGAACGGCCAAACCACGGGTAAGACATTTTATATAATGTGTATAAAAAATACAATGATGAGATATTATAACGAGAATTTGATATGTTAATTATTTGTTGTTAACATTAAATAAGAAAATTATATTTTTAACAGGGGTCATCAAAGAAACCTGCAGCGACTATACCACCGAATACGACAGCGTCTATACAGCCGAGACAAGATACCAATACCTTTACAGACGCGCCGTACCCTTCCAATGGCCCATATGGACCTAACTCGTTTCCAAATCCGTCTCCGTCTGATCGTCCTGCAGCTGATGGAGCTACTTTTTCTCAATATCCACCTTACCAAAACTCTAATAGTGGCTACTTTCCCCCTAATCCCAATTATAATTCGGAATATGGAAATAATTATTACCCGCAGCAGCCCCCATATGGGAGTAACTATCCAAATCAATATTCTCCAAATAATCCAGAGCAGGGTTATAACCAAAACTTTTGGGGAAACAGTAATTATTATGGTAATCAAGGATATTATGGAAATCAGCAATATGGACCTAATCAACCTCCAGCTGAATTCAATGGAAATCCTCCTCCGGGTTATAATAACCCCTCACAATACTCATCAAACTATAATCCACCTCCAAACAATCCGCCATATCCAGGGAATTCCTTGCCACCCTATTCGAACAACCAAGAAGGTTACGGAAATCAAATAAGGCCTCCATATCAAGGAACGTTTCCAAACACACCTGGATATTCGCAATATAATGCTCAGAATCCTCCACCAGAATATCGAAATAACGCACCATCTCAAGAATTTTCAAATCAATCATATCCGCAAACATTTACTGGAAATTCTGGCTACGAAGGCAATCCGCCTGCAGCTTACAATCAGTTCGGAAATCAACCTCCTAATTATCCAAACTACGCAAATAATATTCCACCTCATCAAAGTCAGAATAGTGCAATGGCTAACCAGCCCCAGGGAAATAATTCTTCTAATCAACCAATTGTGAAAACTGAATGTACAATGGATTCGAACTATCGACCCGGTGAGGTAAAATCGGAACCAAATGAGTCACCAACTTCGTCATCAACACCTTATGGCAATCCATATGGTTACCCTCCACGGTATCCAGAAACAGAAAATCCAAACGGCAATTACAATTGTCCGTATCCAAATTTTCCTCCTCCACTTGAAACAAAACCACCTCTATGTAGCGCAAGTTCTGGCAGTCCTGTTACTTCGTGGCCGTTGACGGAGACACTTAAAACGGAGGTTGATAAAATTAAAGCTGAAGAAAAAATGGAAATGAAGTCTGAATCAGACGGAGAAGTAAAGATTGAAGATTTAGATACGAAAAAAATTGTTAAAGATGAAGTTAAAAAAGACTTTAATGTAATGCCTATGTTACATAAAAACATGCCAATGCAATTTTTTAACAAATGTGACAAAATTTCGAAGATGGATAGTGTGAAAAGTGATGTGTCGGAGACAGATGTAGAAACTACGAAAAAAGGTAGACAAAAGGGTAAACGGAAAGAAGAGAAGAAAGCTGATAAACCTAAGCCCAGAGGTAGAGCAGCTAAGGCGAAAGGGCGAAAAGATCGAAAGAATTCGAAAGAAAAAAATAACGACGAATCAGAATCAGAGGAAAGCGAAAAAGAGGAGAAATTGAATAAGGAGGAAGAAGTAGCATTAACGAAAAAGGCCGAGGAAGTGACATATGATTGGGCATCTGAATTATTTAAAGAGTATATACCTGGTATTATAGAAAACTCTGCTAAGATGGAGCTTTTCTTTTACATTTTAAATGAGAGTATAAAACTCGGAGACAGGTTATTGCTGTTTAGTCAGAGCTTGTTCACACTTAACCTTATTGAAGATTTCCTAGAGAGGAATTTTATTCCTGGTACTACACGATTTTGGGAGAGGAATACATCGTACTATCGTGAGTTTAGTTTAAAATCTAAAACAAAAAGTTTGCATTAATTTTTTTTTATTGTTAAATGTTGTAATTTTTTAAGGTTTGGATGGTTCTACCCATGCACTGGAACGGGAAAAACTTATTAATGAGTTCAATGCGAATCCTCACGTGTACTTGTTCCTGGTATCGACTCGTGCTGGATCCTTAGGTATCAATCTAGTAGGCGCTAATCGTGTCATTGTATTTGACGCAAGTTGGAATCCGTGTCACGATACTCAGGCAGTTTGCAGAGTTTACAGGTATGGTAATATCAAAAACACTTTGCTTTATTTAAAAATAATTTTAATAAGTATCTTTTGTCATTGGATAAATTTTATCTTTCAGATATGGTCAAAAGAAGCCGTGCTTTGTATATCGGTTTGTAATGGACTGCTGTCTTGAAAAGAAGATTTATGACCGGCAAATAAATAAGCAAGGAATGGCTGATCGAGTTGTGGATGAGTGTAATCCGGACGCTGTTCTCTCCATGAAAGAGATTACGAATTTATGTTTTGACAATGATGAAAAGGTACGATTCAATTTTTTTAGTATCTTAATTCTAAAAGTCTTAAATATTTCATAATTGTCTTAAATATATCATATGACTTGTAAATTTATAGGAAGCAGAAATCAAGGATTTATCAGAACACAGAGATAAATACATTGACATGCTTATGCAAGGAATTATAACATTACACAGCAAGTTGTTAAGCAAAGAACCATTCCAACATGAATCATTGCTGGTTGATAGAAAGGAAAAGAAATTGTCGAGTGCTGAAAAAAGACTTGCACAGAGAGGGTGAGTGTAAAATGTTGATAGAAAAGAATCATTTAAACTAAAACTCATAGTTTGACGGGAACTATTTACTTTAAATAATATTATTTATAACATTTAAAAGGGACACGAATTAATACACTTAAGATTTTAAAATTTTAATAACTATAATAAATTGTAAACTAAGATGTAAATCGAAATGTGAATGCAATAAAGAAAACCATTCGACATCAGAAATGGAACTTGATTTCTAATATTAAATTTCAACTCGAGTAGGATAAGACGCAGGAATTGGTTTAACCTTGAATTAAGGAATTGAAGAATGAATGAATTGTTGCATAAATGAAATACACGCACGCAGATACGAGTTAGAGAAGAAGGCGGCGTCGGCGCCCAAGCCGACGACGGCGTACCGGACGGTGCGCACGGCGGACGGCAGCCTCGTGCAGCGGCCCGTGGCGTCCGTGCGGCCCATGCAGCACGGCGCGCGCTGGATCCCCGCCGACGTGTGGCGCCGCCAGGGCATGACCGCGCAGGAGATGACGCTGCCCTTAGGTAACGTCGCAGCTCGCAGCACACGACACCCATTATATTGAAGCTTCAATATTTTTTTCTTACATACGCAAATGATTCGGGCCGTTCGGGTATTGTTGGCATCATTTGGTATATGCTTGGGGATGTTGGTTATTTGATGAGAAGGGTTAATAATGATCAATCGTTGCAGTATAAAATAGATCTAGCCGCACGAATATAATATGTTAAATTAGAGTTGCATTGAATATGCAGTGACTAATTTACTTTTGAAGTAGGTAAAAATCTGAACATTGAATTGAATTGAACTTTGAATTGAATTCCTGAAATAAATGCACAGATAGGTGCTTAGTTCAGCGGCAGTGGCTTGCGATGACAATGTACATTATACATAGTTCTAGTACAGTTCCAGTAAATAATTATACATATTTTTATGTTATTAATTTTAAAATGAAAAAATAAGTTTTGGTAACGAAATTATTTGTTGTACTTGTACTGCTAACTACTACAATAATTTATTCTTCCTCCAAAGTGTAACATGAATTATGTAATGTTTTTTTTTTTTTTTCTTTTAATTTATAGATGTTGTTATACCTACGAATTCAGCGGAGAAAACTAATATAGTTCTAAAGGCGGGTCAACGTGTCATGGTGTTGAAGTCACCCAAGGGAATCTACATGCAACTGGAATCTGGAAAGATAATTGCAATCAAAACGTCGCTTAAAGGCTTAGGACAAAAAGGTGCAGAAAACAAAGACAATCCAGTTGGAAAGAAAGGTAAGGATATAAGTAAAAAAGTTTCCCTGAATATATAATTGAACTTGTAATATATTTATATATTTTTGTAGTTTTAGGCAATCGACCACCTCCAGTCAACATACCTGGATCTCTGAAAAATAACTCTGCAATTACGATTACGTCTAAAACGGGACCAAGACCCGGTTATCACAGGGTTATAAGGCCTTCATTTAACAAAATTACAAGACCTGCACTTTCCGGTCAAAAAATCTCTGATATTAGAAACCGTTTAGGAGAATTGCGGTCGTACTCTGCCATGCGCGGTAAACTTTCCATGTCACCAACTCGAATGCTTCGACCTAACTTACCGGGTTCCCTGAGTATTACGAAAATACCTAAAGAAGTTAAGCGACCTACAACTGGTAATAATTCACCAGTCACTGCTAATGTAGATGATGAGCCTCATGTTTTAGACAGTGATGATGAAGAAGATACGAATAAAGAGGAAAATTCACAGTCGCCAAAAGGAAGTGCAGAAGATAAAAGTTTGGACGAGTCTAAACCCTTGTCTGATAATGATAACAACAAGAGTGTAGAAAAAGAAAATTCAAATAACGAATATAGAGAACCTATCGTTTTAACTACAGACGAAAAATTACCTTCAGAGGAAGCGTTAGAAGATAAATCTCAATCTGAAAATGATTCGACAGAAACCCCCATGAATTTACAAACTAAATTAAATGACGACACGCCTATGAATCTCGTTAGTCGAAGTTCAAGTAAAATTAATCTTCTGAAAAATTATAGACATCAACGTCCGGTTCATCGAACACCAAACGAGTCAAGTCTTAGTCAGTTGGAAAGAACAGCGACTGCTTTAAACAAAGAAGGTCTCCCCGATTTTAGAAAGAATTTAGATGATATAACACAATCCTACTCACCTGGATCTGAAGAGAAAAGTAGCTCATCAAGGAAAAAACGGTCACCCAGTAAAGTTGATGTAACTGATTCCCAAAATGAAAGACAGACAAATATGTCTCACAGTGTTTCTAGTCTACTGGGTCCTAGCAACTTGACGAAGCCCAGAATGGGTGATCACTCGATACAAACTTCCATACCACAGATACCACAACAACACAATCGATTGCCTAATACGGGTAATATTGCGGGAATCCCCCAAGATCCTCATTCTCTTGCTTACAATTTAGGCACTAAACATCAACCTTTACCGACAAATATTGGACACAGTGGCTTGATTCCAAGCGCCTCGCCGTCAGTGTGTAACGAGCCGCCAGCTGGTCCCCTAAGAAGTGGAACTGAAGTTCCTACTGCAATGCCTGCGAATGTTATGCCAACTTCTAGCCAATCATATCCTACTGGTAATCCTCCACCAGAAGCACCATACGGTCAATATCCAGGTAATCACAATAAGGGTTTATTCAAAAAATATAACAACAGACATTTAATTAATTTTATGAGACTTGATTTTTAAATTACACAAATAACATTGTGTGCCGTACCCTTAATCATAGGTCATTGAATTTTAACATATTTTTTATAAGCTAAATAAGTGGAATCGTGTTTTACAGGTTATGGAATGGGATACGGTGCGTATCCCAACACTGCATACTATGGCGGTTACGGAAGTGGTTATTATCCGCCATATGGGCCCCATGGCGCAGCAGCCGGGGCTCCAGCGCCATTTACGGGGACTCCCCCTGCTCCCACGGAGCCCTACCTGCCGTCAAATCCGCAGTGGTAAAGAAAATTTACTAAGGGTCTACACGAGGACTTGAAAGTTATTGTTATCGCAATTATAAACTTTTTGACTCTTATTGCGTGAAGGAATTATATTAGATTATCAGTGAATGTTTACGAGTGTCACGTATCGACTAGTGAAACTGAATAGTTGCGGTTGATTCATATTTATGTCATTTTGCCATTTTATAGTGATTTTTGTTTTATAAAAATTGAAATAAATCTTAATGAATTCGGACGTCGCCGTCTCTTTTTATTTGTAGCAATCTCCTGCAAGCGATTTGATTTATTGTTTATATCGTAAGTTGATTTGAGATTGACTGATCACATTAATTTAAATGAAATTAATTTCCTTTTTGTAAATTATCCTTTGCTATAGATTTATGGTTGTATGAAATTCAAATAAACATCTGATGTATCTGTATTTACTAGAGAGTATACGCGGATTATTGAATTATGAACAAATATAATTTTTAAATTGTGAATAATTAATTAAATACGTTTAGATTTAATGTATGTTATAAATCTCAATATTTCTATAATGTATACTCCGTTAGAGCTAATGTTTGATGTGAGTGCAGTATTTCCATTTCTACGGCTACGGATCGGTCGCTAGATGTGATATGTTGCTGACTTAAGTTTTAACGTGTAAGTTGATTGTAACGTATAAGAAGTATTTATCGTTTAACTAGCTTAGATAGGTGCATATAATTTAGATTGTCTTAGAATTTTTGGTTGTCATTTTATTATTTTGAAAGTCAGTGATGTTTTAACATGAGTACGCATGTATTCTGTATACATTTAAACTATTTATCTTATCTATATATGTTTGAAAACAGATTCATGTGATCCTAGAAATTATTTTTCCATTTCTGTGAACATATCTTATTTTTCTTTGGTGTGTTTTCATTATTTCTGTAATAATTGAAGCTCCCGTCGCATTGTAAAACTTTGCATAGGCGCTTAAATGAAGTCGCTTAAGACTGTCTCTCTGTAAGCCAACTTATAAAATGTTCAAAGACTTAAGTCTCTGTCGCAAAACATGATGGTGTGAATCTCAATACTTAAATATTAAAGCAAGTTACAGTCACAACTTTAGATGCTGCAGACACGAACCTTTTAGAAGAAGCGGTGATCTAAATTATTATTAAAAACTTCCAAATGCAGCTTTAATTTATTTAACATATGAACTGTTTTACATTTTTTGTGTTTTTGATAATTTTATGTGATAATGTTTATACAACAAACTTGCGACACGCCAGAGAAAATTAGTAAAATGTAAGGCTTAAAGTGTAAAATGTTTTACGGAAATTTCATTATTTTTATGTCGTCCCGTGTACAAATGTTCGAAGTCATAACATTGCATTTTAAAATGGTCAAATAGTAATGTACTGACAGAATCAAATAAAGTAACTAACAAAATAAGATCATTGTCTTTTCTTACACATAGCTTAGTCTATATATTTATGGTGACTAAATTATATTGATATCATAACTACAGACACAAGGGACATGACTTCTTAGTTACTAAGGTTGGCGGCTTATGGGCGAAGTAAGGGAAGGTGAAAATGTCTGGGTGGTGGTGACCACTTATCATCAGATGACCCATTTGCCAGTCCGGGGATTTAAAAAAACCGATTTAAATAATATATATAATAGGATATATATAAATATACTAAGGACTGTTGTTTGTAGTTTTCAATCGTCGAATTTGAAATATCTGAAGATAATTTTATCTATGATAAAATTTATTTGAAAATATTTTTAAAAGTGGCGAGATTTTTGTTGCTTACGTGAAAACTTTAGTTTTTTAGAAGAGAAAGATAACAAAAATGCACTATAGGCATGTAAACCGATTCGAGTAAGAGGAAAACTCGAGTCCTGCTGTATGGTTGCTGTGTATGCTTTTCGTCAGGGGAATATGATAAAGCTTGATTACTTTTGAAACAAACTAATATATACATTGTTTAATTTTTTTATGTGATCAATTATTTATATGTATTTTAAAATAATAAAACATGACAACAAAATAATTACAATAAGAATCAAGGTTAATAATGTATGACTATAATTTGCCGTAAATTATACCACGATGATTACCTGTCGACTGACAACAGAAACTTCCAGATGTGAATCCTATAATAATATAATAAAATTCAATTATATTTATAACCTTGATCAGTTAAATATATTGAAACAAATAAATTATGATAGATTTCGTTAAGATGTCTTAATAGGCTATTTGACAATGCGAAAAATAAAGTTTCAATTATTGTAATCAGTATATATTATGAGTTTAAAAATGGTTATTTATCAACGAAAGTTGAAAATAATAATTAATTTATTCAAAAACCCATAAATAAAAAGGAATTTTTTTAAACGTTTGTCACGTGACACAAAACGCTCCTAATTGGTCAGGCTTTTGATGACATCACTTGCTTATTCACCTCGTTTTACTACTCTATGTAGATAATATGTGCCACAGATTACAATACAGGCAAGTGACGTCACCGACCCCATTGCAGCGCCATATTGTCAAAGTAGCGTTTTTGCGCGCTATTTAAATATGGAATTTTTATTTTGATCTTTTTCAGCAAATATGTACTAGCATTAAAAAAAACAACTTTTACTGGGTTCCTTAACCTCTAATAAATAATATAAAATGCATTTTAAAAACCAGTCAAATAGCCTATTCCTCTCAAAAGAAAATATAATCAATATTTGGCTCCTTAAATGTTTGAGTTAATATACCGTTAGTTAAGTTTGAGAGTTTGAACAATAAGGTTCATTGGACATACTCGATTTAAACTATGGTGACAAATGAGCTTACCCGAATAACAGCACTAATACGACAACAGCGACATAGACATAGTAATCAACTATTCATTCTATTCAAAAGCACTAAAAGATAAATAGCACGCTTTTTGCCTGATTATTATTGCTCAGTCAGTGAGGGCGATGACCGCAGATTTTTTTATTTTATTACAAAGCCAAGTAGAATTAATGCATTTTTCATAAAATACGGGTATAAACAAAGGTCATCTTTATACTATGTAATATTGATGTTATGATGAAAAAATTGTTATATATTAATTATTGAGTAAAAGTTAATGTAGTTATAGGTATATAGTTTTATTATAATATTTAACATCTTTGTTATGTACATATGTCTTTTTAATAATCGTGTAAAACATCACTCCATTAGATTTGTTCCTTCTTATGTCTTTTAGTATTTAGGGATAATGTAACAGACAAAAAATGTTCTTTCTGTTAGTTAGAACATTTAATAGCCGTTAGAATAACTAGTAATCGGAACATTTGCTTAAATCAACTAAATATAGACAAATTTTCATAGACAATTAATAAAGTCATCAGAAGATGAGGTTCTAATTCCTAGCGCAGATTCCGCGTTAATTATTCTCGTTCTAGCGATGTACATACATGTACAGCGACAGTAGGTGCAGATTTGGGATTCGTCACTTGGACTGGCCAACTCGAAGTGTCGACTTTATCAAGCGTACCAGACCGTACATGGATCCAACAGAGCGCGTCTGGGATGTTTTGAAGCGACAAGTAATATCACAGCTGCCCGCTCCGCAAAACATTGGGGAGGCCAATATTGCCTCGGAGTTGGGAACGTGATCCTGAAGAAATTAACAGGAATGTCCTAGAATGTATGTATAAATTATGTACATATGTTGTCGCTGACTTTACTGTAGATATTTTAAATCTTTTTCCTTGTTTTAGCAGCGTTTGTTTGGAAAATTTAAAAATGCCTGAGCTGACAGTTTCGCTCTGACTATGATGACATAATAAGCTACATATAAGTGTGAATGTATATATAATAATTAATCTATAAATAGTATAAAGCAAATTCGCTTTCTGCTTCTACCGTATCTTCGTTTTCTTCTCAAACAGTCAAGGAATTTTAATATGGCGAACTAGGAGGGTTTGTATAGATAACTTGTTTGGCTGCCTAGATCTTAAGAGATACATCAAAACAATGCTTAAAGAAAACTCCACGATATGTTATCTATCTATCTTATAAGGTACAGTCACAATCACTACTTTTGTCTATTAAAAATACTAAAAAAACTAGGCTATTTGCAAAGCAATTTTCTTTTTACAAGCTAGAGAGAATACTGGGCTGCAGAGATCCAGAGAAGCAGCGCATAGGACCGATGCCTGATCCTCGGTCGTCTTCGGTGGGGCAGAACTTATTTACCTATTTTATAAAAAAAAATAACCGGCTGTCACAATAATATAACTTCCAGTTAAAATTATCTAGATCTATAAACCGTGGAAATTTTTTTATTTATGTTTCACAATGAAACTACTTATTATTCATATTCTCATTTGTAAAATGGGTACTTATTTAACTAATAAATAATAAACAGTACAAAATAAATATAAGGTACATTTTGGAACAAATAAAAGCCAAAAAAATAAATATAAGGTATATTTATTTTAAACGTTTGTTTATTTAACTGATAACTGAATATTTTCTTGCAAAATAAACTTCTTCTTTTCTTTATTTATAAATTGCAATCGTGAACGCTAGTCTACTTAACTATAAGAAAAGGTACACTATGAAGCTATAAAAATAGAAAATTTCCATAACAAAATAAAAAAAAAAAAATTGTTGCTTATTTATATATTTATACTTCTGATAATGTTTCAAATTTGCTTATTCTGTAACGAGTCGGTTGGTATAACTTAAGCAAATAACCTACGTTTTTGAAACATCAACCGCAAAAGCTACTGTAGCCATAAAATACAGGTTAGGTATAAGTAATTGAAAAAAATAGTACATGAATAATTTATTTGTTGTTATTAGTTCTATTAATTGAAAATTCCACTATTACTAATACGAATAGACTCTCTTTTTAAGATAGATTACATAAACTCGGATATAATATCATAATCGTTGAATTTGTTATTTACTTGAAAATGTATCGTAGTTCGTTACGAAAAATACTTAACAAAAAATAAATATAATTAAATACTTTCGGAAAAATTAAAGATCCATCACACAATTGATATTTGATAAATAGGTTATTGGTATGAGTATCAACCAATTAAACATAGGTATTGAAAACATCATCTATTATTAAGTTTACTATGTCGAATAGGGTACCTATTATATTAACTTTAAATTTATGTTAGTTAAAAAAAAGAGATTTTACGCACAGGTCGCTTTAAAAAAATATATGCGTCAGAACCACAACACTTATCTAACGGTGGTCAACAAAACAAAACTTTAAAGTCAATTTCCTATACAGTTCAGCGGAATTGGTTGTCTATAAAACGTAAGCGTGACCGCCGTTCGCCTTCATTATTACAATGATAGAAGCTGCGCGCACGCAGCTGCAGAGTAAATAACCACGAAAGCAGTTAATGAAGTGTTGTGGAACAATATAATTACAAGTGAAGCATCATTTTGACAATTGTGAGAATTATTTAGGTGGTTCAAATCAAGATGTGGGTGCAGGCATTTTTAGTAAGTTTTAGAATACATTATTATACAATAACAACAAATAAAATAATACTCATGTATCTACTAAGTTGATATAATAAATAACAATGACGAAGTTATAAATTTTAGAGTATTTTTTTTGTTTATATTTAATATTTATAATTCGGTGTTATGGAGTCATAATTTAATAATAAACCTCCATAAATATAAAATCTCTGTTAAGCTAAATTGAAAATATGAAAACGAACTAATGAAACGATTTTTGAAAATATTAAAAGTTGAACATGGGCAAGATAGATAATCAGAATTGTCATAACAGAAAAAAATGCTTATGTATATATATTTAAGCCACGCTACCGGACCGGCTTCGCTCCGGAAGAATAAGGATCTCCAAGAACGTTTATATTTAAGGATAAATATACAAAAAAATATATATAATTTTTGAATCAGAAACCTTCTGTGTACGCAGAACACCTTGTTTAATTTCATCACTATCAGATGAGTGGTGTGGGCTTGCATAGAGAACTAACATGCAAACATTCATTTTTATTTATATAGATTTCGCCCGTGTCATAGAGTCGTAGGTTTTACGTTATTTATAAAATTGTTGTTATGTATAAAAAAGTTTTTTCCACTTTTCATCATAGTTCAGTGGTTTGTTAGTGAAAAAGCAAACAGACAGGCAGAGTTACTTTCGCATTTATAATACTCGTATAGATTCGTTTTGAAATAGTTTATACATAGAATATATGAATAGTTGATTCACCATAGGTTAAATCGTGAGCTTTGTCAAGTAAATTTTAAAATGTAAATTTTCTTGTATAAAATGAAAACCAGAAAACACATCTAGTTTATTACGTAGTAAAGATAAAAACTACCGACATAACAAGATTACCTTATATAAAATTATCAGCCTGCTTCCAATTGGTTAAATAATAAACCGACAAACAAGTGTCACTTTCTTAGTCGCATGTCTATCACGTAACTTAGTCTCTGGATAATTTCAATATGGACTTTTCAACTTGTAACTTGTCCGTTTTCTTAGTAAGTCATTCGCCTAGTCGCAGCCTATTAGTTGCACTTTCATTTTAATAACTCTCTCGGTAGCCGAGATAGTTCAATAAAACTATAATGGCGCATAAAATAAGCTCAACGGATCTCCTCGAAAGCTGACAACTTTGTTTATAACCAACACAAAATTTAGGAAATAGGAAATCTTTGCAATTGGCAGAATAACTACCGGTAAATTATTTCGCATTGCAGAAGCCGACTATGTATCGGTCGGGAATTTGTTTATTTATTTTTTTATTATGATTGGTTACGTTACACTTGATGGTTTTATGTCATCCCGTCTAGTTCTACCCATATATCACATATTATACCGCTAAACAGTATTGTTTCCGGTTGTCTTTTTGCATTAGTGTTGTAAAGAACGTTAACATATCTTGCAGTCCCAATGCTTATGGGTAGTGGTGACCATTTACCATCATCGTCCGCCTACATGTGCAATAAAAAATTTAAATTTTAACATACAATATGCTTTAAGTATAGTTCTAATACAGAACAATGTCCATACATAGCGGTACTACTAAGTACCGTCAATCTTATTGTGCGCTCCACGAGCTTTATTTTAATGCGTCGAAATTCCAAAACGTCAATTTTTATTTTCCGAAATGTCTTATGAAGTGACAGCTATTTATGTGTTTTTTTTAGCAGTAAACTTCGCAGACGTAGAATCATTCATCCCAAAATACCCATGTATAATATTCACACCTACTTATTAGTTCGTTATAATAATATTCGTTTTCTCTGAAACTATGAACTATACGACGAGCCTTTTTTTGAATTGATTAGCGAAGAAACAAAACTCTTACTCTTTATAATATTAAGTATGATTATTATTCTATTATTACTATAGAGATGTCTTTGGCGATCGTCTTTGAAAGTTGCAGCTTTCTAGGACAGTCCTAGAAAGTGAATATATTCGCGTCATTAACCCTGGCCGCAAAATCGTATCTAATATTGGAAATGTTCAATGCAAATACAATACTGAGGTACTTACCTGATTTCGATTTTTGTGAGGAATTTAACGGTTGCTTATTAAAGGGTAAAAAGATTTTTTTTTGAAAAACCCATATTGATTTTATCTTTTATTAATCGCTTGTAGTCAAATTAAATGATTGAACTCTAAAATAAAAATATATTTAATATCTACATTTCCTTATTATTTAATAATAACTAAAAACATTAAAATTGAATTGATTTATGAGTACTTAGTAAGTTTTTTTTAATTCATTTCTTAACAAAGTTGAACTCCAATTAGTCGCAACTGAATTGCCTAATGTCACTAAACTGTTTTCTTTTACAAACCAACATTATAAAAAATATACAACTTCTATCAATAATAATTGGAATTATAATTAAAATTAGAAACGTTCACAATTTTTATGTCGAGTGCCACTGTTCATTGTACCTTTTTATAATATGAATTTGTATAGTTCATTAAAATAATAATAATTATTATTTTTATATATTTTTTCATACACGAACTTATTTTTAAGCCACTAAAATAAAAATAGCACAACAAAAGATCAGTTTATATTGTAGTACTTAGGTATGCAAATGGTATTCTGACTGCAACAAATTGCTAATTACAATTCATACTAGCCGCCACAACTATTTTAAAAATTGACTACATTATTATTAGTCACAGTAGTTACCTTCGTCTTGACATTGAGAGCGAATTATAATTTCATGGATTTATTTTCACTTTGAAGTAAATCTCTTCATACCTTAAACAGTATTATTTTACCTTGTTATTTAGTTTCTTGTTCAATAAGTAAAAGATAACCTTCTGGGAAAATTTTGTTAGTTCGTTTATTGTATTTGTTATTTTCAATAATTCCCTCTGATATATGTAGATTTATAAAAAAAAATGTGAGCTAACTATGTTTTACGTTATTAAGTCGGGCTATGGTTAAGTCTATCAAAAATGTAGGTCAGTTGGAAATCGTCGTTTAAGTTTCATTATAGATATGTATACATTTTATAGATTTTGTTTAGAATGAATACACAGAGAAAATATTAAATACCTACTTTGTGATTTTGTATATTTTAGCTACCCAAATAATTTCTTATTATATACGAAAGTAACTAGGTATAAACCTAAGATACACTACATTATGTGATTCTGATCAGTGTTAATAGAATAAATAAAGGTCCGTCAACAGTTCGTGGCGACCTATAGATCCATTTTATCGTTGCACGATTGAGTGGCAAACTTTTCCTGTTTGTTTTGTAAAAAACCTTTTTCTTATAGTGGCATACTTTTGTCGATCAAATTACGTTACGTGATGCAATAGAAAAAAAAGTTTTATTTTGTAAGATTGGTCATTTACTGCGCTAATAAATCATTGTGATTTATTTTATTTTTATAGGTTCCGTACTACTTTATTATGTAACGATTTGTGTTCATTTGAGTTCATTTTATTTTACTAATTATACATTTTGATTTGCTTTTTAGATAACGATAGCTGTTCTTTCTATAGCAGCAATAAAAGTACCAATAGAAACGACACCTGAGACTATTACCAGTCCAATACCTATCAATGGAGAGCAAGTCATTCCAATTTATTATGTCACCGATGAAGCGAATATTGATAGTTATTTAATTCCTCCTGATCCTCATAAGCCTGAGGTTATCGATCATCAAAAAGTGGCCACACCAGCCACTTACTTGTTGCCACCGGCACCAGATGCTCAAAACGAATATTACTATAAGCCCACAGAGCCAGGTGAGCAATCCGACTGGCTTCCAATAGTAGCAGCACCTCAAAAACAAGTTGACGTAATTCCGTTAGTTCAAGAAGAAGGGCGACCAAAACTGCAAGAACTTAGAGAAAATTTGAGAACAGGCAAAATGATTAACAGAGAACATGGATATTCCATTCCTTCGAGAAACTTACTGCCACCACGGGAGAATGCACTTAATGATTTTGTAATTTTGTCTCCTTCAGTTGAGTTAGAGTTACCTTCAGAGGAAATTGACCATATGTTAAATAATTCACCAGCTGACATTCCACCGCCTTCGTTTAGAGCTCTACGTAAATATCCTGTTAATGTTCCGATTAACCTCGATCCGATACCTGTGCCTTATATAACTCCACCCAAAAATGAATATAGAAATCCAACACGTTTGTATCCTAAAAAATACTATAATCAATTCAGGCCTGTACCAATACCAATATCTCAATTTGCTGATACTTCCATGGGGGAAGTGCCTGATGAAAACCCAACCGAACCATTGAAACCAGCCATGAATACTGATAATGAATATTACGATACATCCGATCCGAAAATAAAATACTTATATGAACAGTCGGATCAAAAACGAAAATTAAAGCAACAACAGGAAGTAGCTGAAGTAAATATTATATCATTCTATACGTGATTATAAACTCTTATACAATATTTGTTAACATAATCACTAATTGTAAAAAAATTTCAGTTGGACACTGGAAATAAAGAACCATTAACAGAAGTACTTCCAGCAGAACAAGAAGCTTCTGAAACGAATTATAGGAGTCCTAACCGTAAGTTTATGGTATAGTAGATAATAATTGTTCAAAGATGTCTACACTGCTGGTTAAAGGACATTATCCATTAAGGAGTTTGGGGGACGTGCGTATTGGAAAGCGTTCGCTTTCCGACGTTTTCCTTTACCATATCGGTCAACGGCTAGTATTAAAATGTACCAAATAATACATCAGCGACTTTTGTTATTCAAATAAAATTATTGACGTAATCGAAATAGTTTATTGGTCTTATGTACATTATCAGTGATCGTTTTGAATCATAATATCTTTTGTTATACAGATTTATTTAGAACGTAACAATTGTATTTTAATATTTCAAGTATAGTAATGTAGCGGATTGGTGTAGATTACCTCAGAGATGAAAAAATTGGGTATATACTAATTAAATCTGTAACAAGGCCGTGCGGCATTGCTACTCGACTATGATATAGGAAAGACTAGTGTGCATCGGTGTTTACTATAATACCTCCTGTGTAGTTGACTGGTCCCCAAGTTTAATCAGGATGATATTTCTACTAAAATAAGTGTATGTCATGTGTAAATTTCAGGTGACGAATATCATGCTGCGTTGAAACAATCACATCATATCACTCCAAAAGGGAAGCATGGTATAAAATCAAAAGGCGAGCGAACGGAATTTCGAATGCACGGCATGAAAGGCCCTCACAGTTATCAATTTGGTTACGACACTGGAAAAGGGTAACGTAATACTGTTTACTAATTACACTATATACTAACTATTATTATAAAGTCCTCCCGTATGGACCCTACTCATACATAGCCAGAAGGCGTTTGAAACTAATCAAAGACAATGAAATTTAGACGTAGATAATTTTAGAACTTGTTACTAATTCTTAATTAATTTAATTTTATGAATTAAACTTGATTATTATGAACTGATATTGTAATTGTTTAAAAATGCATAGATATTTTTTTTTATTTAATTTTATATGGCATGGGCACAAAAGCTCGACAAAGAGCTACGATTAATTTCCTGAATGTATCGTTGTTTTTCCTTAAACGATGTAGCAGTCTTTCATAACAAAAAAAAAATAGCGGTCACGATTCCTCTGCCCATAACAATATAATTTTTTTTTACTTATTGTTATAGAATATATAATTTTAAAAATATATCTATAAATTTCAGTAAGAATCGCCAGTTTCGATACGAAGAGCGCGACAATGACGGCCACGTAAAAGGTCATTATGGTTACATGGACAAGTTTGGAAAACTTCGCGTCGTCAACTACGACGCCGATCCAGAACATGGGTTCCGAGCCGAGGTTCCCGCGGAAAAAGAATAAATTATAATATTATTATCCCGTACGATATGGTGTTATGTAGATATTGTAAATATATTTAATAAACTTACGTTTGTCTTTATAACCAATGTGTTTAAAAACACTAACGACCTAAATATCTATTTACTTGAATAAAAGATTCATTTGATTTGTCGAGTGAAGCTTAAAATTGATCTGTCTCTTTCTGTCATAGTTGATTTCACATTTTATAAGACAGAATTTTTTTTCTTATCACTAAATAAAATCACGTAAAATATTAATAGGTGAAGTCGTTATTAATTAAAATACATGAATTTTAAATTATAAGAAGTGTTGTTAATAAAGAATAAAAAAAAATACATACAAATATAAAATGATTTATTATCTAACAATATTTAACATTTTGTAACCTTGATATAGCTTTATTACCTTATATCAGGGCTGTCCAAAGTAATTCCCGCGAAACGCTGCTTACGTTCGTGCGGCCAGCGACGTGTTTTAATGTACCGCAGTATTTACTAATATTATATAAAGATGGATAATTTTGAACGAAGCGCTTTTGATCACCTGAAGTACATTGACGATGTAAATGAGACATAAGAGCTATTTACAGAATTCTTTAATAACTAATCTTCTTTAAAAAGAATTAAGAAATTTCGATTCTTCTTCTTTAAGCCCTTCCTTATAATAACAATTAATAATCATCGTCGTTTATAACACAGTCAACAATTTGTAAATTTTTTAACAATACATATAAAAATGGTACTAAAAATAGACTTTTTTTTTCAAAGTTTTTATTGTAGTAAGTCCTTTTCCAAAACGGCGAGGAGACTAGACGCTCCGATGCGGAACAATTTAGGTGTAAGCCATTCAGGACCTAACTCCGAGTAAATCAAAATGAGCCAGTTGACTGCATCCTGGGACGTCTTTATACCACCAGCCGGCTTCAATCCAACCTACGAAAATAAAAATAAAAACACCTTAATTATTTTAAATAACATGTTAAGAAATAAAAAAGTCCTCTTTATCGTTTGTTTTAATTCAATTCAATTCAATTTTAAGTTTAATGGCTTTTATTTTTGCCATTAGCATATTTAAATCAAAGGAGAAAAGACAAATAAACAACTTTGATATTGAATTGACAAGATATCATTGGTCAAGATCTTGTATAATCTGTGGTATTCATTACGGATTTGTGAAAAAATTAGGTTTTGAATTTCGGCGAACTTGTAATAGAAACTTTGGAAGTAAAATGAAAGTGCATGCTATGCGTTAACAACTAAAAGTTTATGTGTCATAATTAAGCTATATTAGTAGTAGGTATATAAATAGTAAAAAAAAAAAAAAACATTTTTTTACAGGTGAATAAACATAAGCTGTTTGTATTAAAAGAAAATATGAACACAGAAAAATTAAATCATTTGAGTCTTTGTATTTAACAATTTTCCTTATTGTAAAATGAGATAAAAGGGTCAACAATTTCTTTACCTATATCGTTGATTTGGGTCATTTAATGTTCGCTGAAGCCTTAAAGGTTATTTGCTCAACTTGGTAACATCTCAATGATTACATATCTACAACAGTTCTTTCTTTTTAAACTTAGAAGCCGATCGTAAAATATTGGCTCGATTTTTTTTTCCATAGACATACGCCAGTAGACCCAACGTTATTTGTCTTATCTCTGTAAAGGTCGCCTAGAAGAGATCGCTGTCTAAGCGATAAGCTACGTCACCTTTTTAGTTTTGTTGTTGTGTAATATAAAGAATTAATTTTGTATACATAGAAATTAAATAAGAAAAATAAAAAAAAATGAAATAGTTTGAAATAAATATACTCTTTATACTATATAGTTAAAGCGCCGAAATTTTGATCTTGAAAATTTTCGTAAAAGAAGTTTATCTTCTATAATAAAGTAAATAACGTATAAAATGGTTATTTTTTTACAAAGTAGTGAATTAATAATTTTAAATACCTTGGTACCAGTCATTTGATAAAAGTTCCGAATAGCTCGACACATCACCAAGCCTACGGGTAGTGTGGCATTTACCGCTTCTTTTCCGGTGGAAGTTTTTATAAAGTCAGCGCCTGCTATCATAGATACAATGGATGCGTTGTACACCTATGAGAACAAGTAGCAATTAATTTTATATACAATATAATATTATGAAATACGTAATAAATATATTATGCACATGCCTATTAAGAACGAGATTTTTGTTAAATAATAGTTACTTTGTAGTTCACATCTAGAAAAAAATTAAATAAACATTTTCTTATTCTTATCAAGCCAAGCGATCTATCCGCCTGGTTTGGCTGGCTCTAAAGTACACATTGCGCATTAGATTATGTTGAAGATTTTGTTTTAAAGTTAGGCATATTTTATTGAGAGCTGAACTTTTTTTTGTAATAATTTTGTAAATAATTTCAATTCCTTAATTAAGATTATTTTCTATTTTATAATTTATAAACATGCTTTTAATTAATTCACAAAGTAAAACTAACATAAATTAATGTACTAGATATTGTCATTGACAATAACGAGAGTGCAAATTTCAGCTCAGTGGTTGTGTAAAACTGATTTAAAAATTCGGTTGCATGTTTTGTTTTGCTTGCTTAGTTTTCTAAGAGGTGAAGTTAAATAAGAATTAGAATTATTTATTAATTTCATAAATGAATCTATGATTTTATATAAATTGGGACTATGTATTGCCAGTATTAAATTGCTCGAAGAAAGAAAAAATAATCATATAATTAGTAGATTATGATTTTGTATATGGATTTTATGTATAAGTATTACATCATATAACATGTTAAATAATATAATAAATACTAACGTTCTCATATGTTCCTAGTTCTCCAACACCCAAGATGACTTTCAGATGGGCATTGCCACATTCCTTCTTCATTTGAAGCACCTCATCATATAAAGTTTCCCATTTTCCCATTAAAACTAAACTTCTATCAAGAACTACATCAATTTCAGATGCTCCATTGGCAACAGCTAATTTAATTTCTAGCAATCTCGTTTGCAAGGGATATGAACCTGATGGGAATCCTGTTGCAACTGTAAACAAAAAATAAAGGTAAGTACATCCCCAAATGTGAACTAAAATGTTTTTTTGTTATTTCATTAAAAGAGTAGAATTACTACATCAGGTTGTGAAACTAAATTGAGTTTAAATTATGGTATAAGTTCATAATTCACTTAATCCTTTTTTTCTGTAAATAAACTTAGTGAGAATACAAACATATTGGAAGATTTTTTTAGGAAATTTATATCTACCAATCTACATACATTTGTGACAAGAGAAGTTGCCTATACTTAACTGTTGGGTACCAACTTTTATGTTACTTTTTAGACAGGATAAGCATACCTGATGCAATTTGAATTTTCCCTGTAAATCCCAATTTTTTTATAGCATCATTTGCATCGGCAACTCTATTAGGATAGACACACACCGCTGCAGTTTGAGTAGCACTATCTTTTAAGGAAAGTGGATAAGCAGCCTGAAATATGGATCTTAATTTTTATCCCACACTGATTATTATAGATTAGCTGAATTATAAACAATACTTAGTAATAGATAATTAGTTATTATAGTTGCCAAAAGTTAGCATTTTTTAATCACATTATTTTTATGATATTATATAATGAATTATACAATAGCTTATGAAATAGATTAAAAAAAAAACAATGATGATCTCATTTTTTATAATATAATTAATATTACAACAGGAGATGATCTGATATGTAGTAGGTAGTTGATAAAACATTGTGGACTAACCAATTGGTTCCAAATGTAGTCAAATACCGCAGGATCATCTATCAACATATACTTGGTGTGTGGTTTAATTTAAGTTTATTATTAAAGTAAAAATATACAAGTTTTCATACCTTAACACAGAGTTTAGTAACATTTGACCGTGTATCATCACCCGATAGAGTGGTCAAATCAATCAGAGATACGGCTTTTAATAGCCATTTTTTGTAGTTCGTACGATTTTTTATGTGATATTTGTTAAGTATATTTTTTATTTGGGACTCGACACTTGTTTTATCAATGTAGACATGACTTAAAGTTGTTGTATCTAAAAAGTAAGGTTGTTATATATATTAACACTTTGATAATGTTTTATAATTACTTTTTATAAGAAATGTTTAAAAGTTTTACCTAAAGTTTTTGCGTAAACGAGAACCATTTTAGGGGATCTATTTTTTATACTTTTTGATATTAATAGTAAAAATTACTTTTGTGAATGTGTTAAACTAATGATTGACGTTTTATTCTTAAATAATCTTATCAAAACAAAGTTTTATAACTTTAATTTGTTATCATCAGTTGTTATCACATTGACATTAGTTTATTTGACATATTATGACTAGTGCTGTCAGTAGTGTCAATTTGTTTTCCACCGCTTGCTGGTTACGGATTAAATTGTGTATATAATACAATTTTTATTTTAATTAGCGTCCCAACAAAATAGTTCTTCTAGA
This sequence comes from Vanessa atalanta, assembly GCF_905147765.1. Lineage (NCBI taxonomy): Eukaryota > Metazoa > Arthropoda > Insecta > Lepidoptera > Nymphalidae > Vanessa > Vanessa atalanta. Next base: position 6,345,669 of record NC_061875.1, read on the forward strand.
AATATACTGTAAAGAATTACAGCTATAATTTTTTTGATTTGTTTTGACTTGAAGTTGATAAAAGCTAAATAATTATTATTTACTTTTCAAACCATCAGATCAACCTCGAGAAGCAAATGTTTAACTTTTGTAGTAATTCAAACATTGTATTTTTGTTATTCTAATTTTGAAACGTAATATAAACGTCATGGTACAGGTTAAGTCAGTAAAAATGTAATAAAACAAAATAATTTCATAATAACATTTCATTTAAAACTACTTTTTTGAGTTACATTAAAAATTATTTATCTTCAAATATATTTTTATAACTTATTCCCACTACTACTGCTTGCGAGCTTTTCGTCATGGATATTACATCATGGATACATCTGGTATCCGCTCGGTACTTATATGTTTCATGTTGAATGAATACAATGTCTCTAAGGATAGGATAGGATCATAGTTCATAAAGAAGAAAAACTAATAAAATCTATTGAAAACGTAGGCTCAATATTGAAAAAAATATAACAAGGGATAAATTAGTTATTATAATAATAATTTAGGAACAATATAAGTAGTGTTTAATTATTTATTCATATTTATATTTATTCATAATTATTATATATCATTCATTAGTTCTTTTAATCCTTTGATAGTCAAATGTGTGATATTTATTTTAATTCGACACAAATAATAGCATACACTACGAAAATTACTACACGTTTTTCTGTAGTAATTTTCTCAAGATTTCTCATCAATTCATATTGAGTACTTATTGATTGAAGTGTATAAGTAACGGGTCTGTCTCTTATGCCTGGATATAAAATTTACACCGTAAAATGATATAGCGATTGTTATTTATAATATATATATATATATATATATATATATAATATTTAGAGGAATGAGCAAATGGTAAGCAGTCACCACAGGAAACACACCAATCTACCACCAACGTCGGTTACTAAGATTTTATGTCCCTTGTTCATGTAGTTACACTGTCTTACTTTACACTTCAATTGAGCACAATATACTGTGTTTTGTTTTGTTTAACGGCAAAATATGTCAGGATAAGTGAGTGGAATTTGAATACAAAAACGGGCTTGCACAAAGTCCTACCACCGCGTGAAAATAAAATAATTCCGATTAGGTAAGAAACATATAAAATAACGCATCAAAAAGCGACTAGCATAATTAATAAAATATCGATCCTATCAAAGAAGGAATAAAGATAAACAAACCTTATTACGTATTACATGTGATTTGTTAACAGCTATGCTATATTGTGCACTACAAAGAGATTTGATTGATATATATTAATTTATAATACAAAATTATTCCACTCACAAGTAATTATATCCACTTTAATTTTACATTCAAAGTTCCAATACAAGCTTCGTTCACATTCCAAACGTTAATTATTTCGCGAATCCATAGTGAACATCATAGATTATTCAAGCTCTCATCCAATGATATCGCTCCAACCCGATGTCAAATGTTGTTTAATTGTCTTTGTTCCTCTTGTGATTGGAATAATATAAATAAGAACTATTACTATTATTCCTGTAACTACTCTTTATGAATAATATAATTGAAAAAAGTATGTAGTAAAAAATCCTTATTTTAATTAAGTCTTACAATTACAAATCTACGAAATCATTTATGTTATCTTTAATTATGGCTTATATCTATACTAATCATGGAATAAATATTAAAATTAGAAATTAATGCTTGCGTTTGATTTGTGCAGATGCAGAATAAGGGCGGAATACAATCTCCGAGCCCGGATATGTGTTGAGAACTGTGAATTATTTAGAACAATTTCATTAGATACATGAAATATATGCGAATGTTTAAGAGAATATCGTTTTTTGATGTAAAATATTAATGTATGTTAATCCCACCAGCGAAACTACGATTAGATGTTCTAAAAATGTAAATAACTTACCTTACTTTTAAGAAAATCTGCTTCATGATTCAAGGTCAAGATTTAAAGGAGTTCATTAGTTTCGGATTTTGCCTTCTATACGACTTGAAGAATTTACTTTGCGTATAATTTCAATTAGGAGATTAAATTTTGATGTGCTGTCAATGGAGCAAAACGATAAATAAATCTTTGTTGGAAATAAAATTTATTGAGATCGAAGATTTGTATCTCGCAGGACGTAAAACGGTTGCTATAAACATTTCAACGACCCATTACAGTATCCCAAGGAAGAAAATGTCTCTAGTTTTGCCTTAGAAGATTTAATGGTATTATTGTTACTTTGTTTTGTAGTTCTAGAGATACGGTAAGCTCTTTCTGTAATAAATAATTTTGTCACTACGTTAAATTCCATTAAAAGTGTAAGAATACTGATATGCATTCGCACTTAATGTTGAAGTAAAGCTATAAATCATAATGTTGTTATTTAATTATAAATATAAGTTTATAAATCTCTTATATTCTGAACATACAAATACAATGATGAAACAAGGAATAATTTAAACCAGATGATCTATTTAAATTGGTTATTATAAATCTAATAAAAGTAAAAGTATTTTTCAAGCAACCACAGTGTCGATTGGTATTTAAGAAAGCCGCGCTTACGAAATGAGTCAGCCTATATTCGAAGAAGAAAAATTGACATTTTCATAAAGCATAAATTTAGGGACTTCTGCTATCAAACTCCATACGTGTAATCAGGAATGCCGCAAAATATTTGGTATTTATTTTAATAAAATAGCGAAGACGGAAATGTTATTGAAATTTACCTCGGATTAGATTTGTATTAAATCAATTCTCAATATATTTAAATTTCATCGAATGCCAATCATAAATAATAAAATGCTTTTGATATTGTAACTAAATTCAATCTAGCATTTATAAACATATTTATGTCGTTCAACTCGTTGGACTAGTGACTATAAGGCCGTAGGTATTGAGGGTTAATCCCTAGGTCGGGCTGATTATGATATGATTATGATAGATTTAATGAGATTATTTTTGATTGAATTTGTATGCTCGATAGTATCTGTGCCTAAAATAATTTATAATTGACTGTCTCGTTGGTCTAGTGGCTAGATATAAGTTCCACAGATCCCGAACTCAGGGCGAGTTCAAACCCCAGTTCAGTTATTGACTTTTTCTATCGAAAAGTTCTCAGTACCAGCCCGGAGTTTGGAAGTTGGAAATGTGTAAACTTCTGTGCCTCAGAAAGCACATAGAGCCATTGGTCCTGCGCATAAACACTTTCCGGTAGTGTCGGAGTTGCCGCCCCATCAGATTATGAGGGTGAGGGAATTGGGAATACACTTGTGTTTTCGTACACACTTGATATGTCCTGCGTAGTTAGCTGTGCTCCCTTCAAATTGAGCGATAATAATATAAGTGATAATAAAACCCCTGAAACTTTATAAATTAGTTAATGCAGCATATTTTAAAACGTGGTTTCGCACTAAGAATAGTTCCTCTCAATTTTAAACTTCACTTGCAACTTTAAACTTTCCGTATTTAAAATAAAAAGTTTGTATAAGAAATAACTGCGTTCGATTTCTGGATCGTATTTATAGTTTCCAAGAAAATGTTTAAATGCGGTTTTTCTCAACTTACAACTGACTTACTTAGGAAACGTAGGAGTGTCGTAATTGATAAAATACTTAAAAACCACATTTTTTTTAGCTCGTTCCGATATATTCATTCATGTAAACTCTCCGTCTCTTCAGGGGGGCATCACGAGATCGCTTGCGCATGCTATCGTGACGCCCCGACGATTCGCCTACGTGGCGATTTCGGTTCTCCCACGTTGGGTAGGAGGCGGTTCAAGGCGGCAGTGGCATTGATAAGTTTCGGGCTCAGTTAGACAAAGTGCTGCCCAAAGATCCGAACGCAAGAACCCACCTCGAACCAAACAAGTCAGCGATCAGCCTCCTAGAGGACCATTTGGTTCCGGAGGTATTGTACGTGGGCCCCAACAGCCATGAAATAAGAAGGCAACCCATAGTATCGGAGTGCCTCCCTTATGTGTCGCTTAGTGTCGAAAGGAATGCTGTTGAAGGCGTTCGCCACGTTCAGCAATACCGATAAGCCCACGTCTCCTCGGCCCACCACCTCTCTGGTTTAGCTCTTCAGGGCTTCTTAACATTACATCCCCTAGTAAAATCCCTTAGGAAATTAAGTTTAAAAAAATCCTCTTTTAGAGATTACTTCTGTGACGGTTTAGGCTGTGGGTAGTATGTCAGACATTATTTTAAAATTTTATTTGGTTATACCGTCAATGAGTCGCCAACCATGATATCGAAAATATTATGGTTTACTTTTTAAAACATTTTTAAATCCAAATATCCATTGAAAATAATGAACGTGTATAAAACAGAACTTCTCATCGAAGTTTCTAATTTTCTTTATTAATATAGAAATATATATAATAAAATATCGAAAAAGACTTCGTTATGAAAGTCATAACTTTGAGTTTCACTTTAGATATCCTTCTCTTAGTTATCGTAGTGATATAAGCCAGATTCACAATATTATTCTAAGCGAGTGTGGGAACGAAAATTTTTCATGTTGAGAACGTGACTAAATGAAAGGGTGGGTTGGGTCGTTTAATAAATTCGGAGCCATTCAGTTTTCTAGATTTATATTTTTATTAGATGTTCACCAACTTCAGAAAAGTAAGAAAAATTGACTTTATTAATTATTATTAATATGTATAAATAACCTTTATCACTAAGTATTTGTAATTTATTTTATATTCCCAGGTCCTAATTTAACCGTTTCGGATTTTCAATAAAAAAGCCTGTAAACGTCACACTACTGGTGCTTGCTTATGCTATTGAGGAGAAATTTTAGAGTTTATGATACCACGTGGCTCCGATGCGCATTGGTAGGGAATATTGGATTGCATACACGTGTGGCAGAAATTCAACCCAAATATGCAAGATTATTCACGATTAATTAATTATAAACGCCAAGTAAGCACTAAGTTTTTACTTGATTTATTTCAAGGTTCTGGACCCACTGGGTTACCTCGGCCCTCACTGAGTCCTTCAGTTTCCATTGGATTACGGCTACACGACTCTACATTATATGCATTTATATTTGTAAATGATATATAAAATTTATGTAGAATTTTATTTAGTTGCCATAACTAAATCAAATTCTACACCAATTGAATACATATGCGGTATAAAATCGGCTAATAGAAAATGAAAATAATCTAGAAACTGGACTAAGAACTTAGTCCTTGTCTGGATCGAGAACTCATTAGCAAGGCGAACACAATGTCACAGCGTTGTAAACTGAACACGATTAATTTACTCACCTGTATTAATGTGCGATTGTATAGAACCAATTATTGCTCTTTGATACACTATTGCAGTTATGTGATGAAATAGTGAAGTATGTATATAACTTTAATTTAATTTCACGATCGAATCAAAGGCACTTCAATAAAAACTAAAAAAAAAACAGAGAATTATATAAAGGCCTACATTCTTCTATTACCTACATTCTGAATATCAAATATATAAAAATATAAAAGAAATTTACAAAATATTATTATGAAATTCACATCTTCGTAGACAATGTTCACTTAGGAACAAACGCGCCAAAAACATTTTATGTCAAATCACGTTCCTATCATCAACTTAGGAGAGTGTTTGGACGTTTTTACATATTTTTACTTAATTTTCTTTTGAATACATGACGTGTACGCTATTTATTTTAAATACATTTTATATAGCTATGAGAAAATTATTCCCAGTGCGTTCTATTCCCATTAAGAAGGCGAATTTTATGTAGTCATGAAAACGTCATATTAAAATATATTCCTCTCATGTATTTGGGGCTGTTTATGACCAAAAGATTATCCATCTGAATCTTATCTTATTATGTAATAAAAATTCCAAAGCATCTGTGGTTATGGAGGTTATGGTTATATTTGAGGATCAGAATATCTTCATTGACCTTTCAATAAATAATTATAATGACATACTACTATTCAATGTTTAAAACGCACAAGCAAAACACAAGCACAAGAAAAATTATTAATTATTGAATTTGCCTTGTATGATGCTCTTCATATGTTTTTTTGAATCATAAAAAAGTCTTCTAAATATGGTTATTACATTAAAAGTCCGAGCCCTTCGAATTTGTCTTCGAGAGAGCAGAAGAATTAGAATGGTTACGAATGACAACTGTTTTATTTTACCAAATTTGAAGGATTGCCTAAATTGACAACGCAGCGCTACCAGACGCAAATCTTATTGTTTCTTACGCCACTTGAGCGAATCATATATAAATTATGTTAAATCTAACCCCAATTGTCCCTTTATAGCGGGGAAAGAATGTGTGTAAATACGTGGCATCGTCTCGTTTCTCCCCAGTCTTCTTTACCCAGGATATTCTAGCCAGATTTTAGCTGCTAATCATTGCAATTCCCAGGGAAATCTTAGTCAAATAGTGCTGCCAGGACATGACTACATAGTGTATTGCATAATGTAAACTTCCTAACACATAGACAGATAATTTTGTCGACTTTTGTTATTGAGATCGTGACTTTTAACCTATTCATATATTTCTGCTCTTTTGAGGTGTAGCGTCAGATATTGCATTCTTTTTATTTCACGTGTCACAGATTCTCTTAATTAGGTAGCTGTCGAAATTCATTTTAACCGGAGTTGTTTTTAGGCCAAGGTTACATAACATGGAGTCGTGCTTTAAAAAAGTAGTTAACGGTGTGTTATAGAAAAAAAAGGGATGTTACATAAAACTATCAGTCTATCCAGGGACAAACTGCATTTTTTTAAACACTTTAAAAGAAAATGTTCGTATCAAATAAGTATTCAGTCGGAAAAAGGGTAGCTACCGTAAACAGAAAACGACTCAGGACTAATTTAAAATACGCTGAACTGGGTAATTGAGAAAAGCAGCCGACTGTAAAATGTTTAGTTTATGTGAAAACATTAATTGGTTAAAACTTATTCAAGGCATATGTCTTTATGTTAATCTTAAAATACCGTCTGAAGATCGTTTAATGTTGCTAGTTACAATTTAAATTGATATTTGTATGTGTTTTGAGAGTTTAGAATATACCCACCGGACTTCCTATAATATTACACTTAATTAAAATTTTGGGAGTATTAGCAGGTTTCGCAAAACTAATGTTTTTCAATCAATAAAATATTTATAAATACAGAATTATATGTTTAAGTGTGAGTGCAAATTCAAAATACAAGATTTACGTATATCGTGATTGTTTTCACGGGGATCAAAACCGTGTATCACAGCATCACCCGAGAGCCGATAACGTAAATCAAATTAAAATAGAAAGACGAAACTATAACTTTGAACTTACTTGAAAAGTGTCAATATTTAGCAAAATCATTCAATTACCCGAATGCTCACATATTACTCGTAACTAATGACATGGTTCTGATGTACAATTTTTAACCTTTATCTGGACTATTTGAATAATTTGAATTTTTCCTTGCAGTTATTATACCTTAATATATTATAGTCGATTGACTTGCAATATTTAATACGAACTAACAACAAGGTTTGGAAACAAATAAAGGCTAAATAATGAATAAATATAATAATACTTCCTACCTTCAATAAGGGAGTAGATATATTGTGTATATCTATTACACTTACTGAATAATTGTTGTACCAAATATTTCTTAGTATGCCTTTTCAATAAAGAGCTATATCGTGATAACCTAGTTACAGTTACAAAGTTCAGTGTTAGGGGGTGCCATTGATTGATTCGACTCCAGTAATTAATGAACAATCAGCAGGGTCGACTACAGTGTTACGGGTTTGACATAGATTGTACATGACTCGGATTTGTTGAAAGATATAATGAATACTAGACCTTGACTTCGGTCTTCTTTGTTCACATAATAATTATATTATATTACACCTTTTTGTATTATTTGGCTATTAAATTCTAACTAGACTACATTCGCAATGGCTATTTATAAATTAATCTATTATACAATTGGTATAAAATAATTTATACCAATTGTATAATTAAGTTTTCATTGCTTTTGTAAACATAATTATTACATCGAGTGTTTTTATTTTGAATTTTGATTTCAAGGAAGAATATTGTATCTCATAAACTTAAATAGAATATATTATAATTACTACAGTTCAGTTATTATAATCACATACGGGTTTATTTTTTTTTATAAATTATTTTATGGATAAGACTGATTTTTGACACAAAAAAGAATATTAAAAAAAAATCTCAACGTTAATCGAATTTGATTAAAGTACATACATTTTTGTATTATATTGGATTCCTACGAAAAAAATATTATTATTTTACTTTTCAAATTTATTTTGTTTCTCTATTTTCACTAACAAATAAAAATAATTTCATATAATTGTAGCTAATAATAAACGGAAACATCGTTTACGGTATACATTTCCGTTTATGACAACTTGGAGGATGTTAATATAACTTGTACAAAATATAAACAAGTACTTTAATAAGTTGTATTTCCGCATAACGTTAGGAATCACTATGCGTGAAGACTTGCTCTCGACGGTTTTATACATTATGATATTGTATATTTCTCAAAAGTTATATGTGTTTCTTTATCAGACAGTAACTGAATTAATAATCATATGTTGTTTATGTAGCTTGCTACAATATAATAGGAATAAGACTAAGGAATTGAAAAATAACAAATATCTAAAAACTGTAAGGTTAATTCAGTAACAAATGTCGTATAAATAATAAAGGTATGTGTACCATATACAATGCTTTTTTTCACTACTCCTGTTAAAGTAATAACTAAGATGACGTTTTACATTATATTAAATTTTATGTTCGTTATAATACATGAATCAAACATTTGATTGATAATTGAATTTATTATTTGTTGCCGTTTTAAAAGTTTCTTATTTTTTTATTTAAGTTACACGTGCTTTCAGTTTAAATGAGAGAGTTCCAACCGTGTCTGAGTAAGCCTAAATGTAGCTTGAAGCTGAGTTATTAAGTGCTACACAGCCGACGCGAATGTTCGTGACATGGTACAATAGAGGCTAAATAATGGCCTCCAACACGCCATCTATAGGTAACTGCTGTCACTAGCCGTTACTGATATTAATTGTTTTGTTCAGCAAATTGTGTTATCTGCTTTTATTATGTTCCGTCGTGTTATTATTATAAGGTTTAGATACAAAAAAAAAACTATAGTGTCAGTTTAATATTAATTCAGACTTTTAATAAAATATCGAGGTTACTGTTAATTTGATCTTGCTCCTTTATTCATAAGGACGCTCTGCCAGTGTTTTCCTCCGTATGGATTCAATTATTCCAGAGAGTTCTCATTTTGTAACTAACAGCTTTTATATAACATTCTTTTCAATACCTTTTTCAAAATCATCTTCAAATTAACTTGCAAAGATAACATTCCTATTTTATTCTAGCTCTATTCCTATTATGTTATGTCTAAAATCTTATAAATTTGTATATTCTTATTACGTAAATCACTTTAATACTGACAATCTTAAAGACACCTTTCATAAACGGTCGGTCAAACGGACCACCTGATAATAGTTGGTCACGACCGCCCATAGACATAGGCGCAGTTAAAAGTTTTAACCATTACTTACATCTCCAATGCACCACCGACCAGGGGAACAATTTGTAATGTCCCTTGTTATACTGATTCACCTTTCAATCTGAAGCACAATATTTCATTGCTGCTTGGCGGTAGAATATATGAAAAGTGGGAGGTACCTACCCAGACAGGCTTGCACAAAGCCATACCATCAATGAACCTATTGTTATATTATATTACTTGTAAAACATATATTATAATCAAGTCTGTTATTAACAGTTATTATAATATAATTTGAAGATATATTTAATGTTGAGTATCATAGTTATAAAAAAGTATAAATATCTCTCATTTTTTCATATGTTATTTTGACAATAGCGACTATAAATAAAGTTTTAAAAGTCGCATTTTTATAACTCATAAATGGACAATGTTTTATAAGTCTGTATAATAAACTATTGGCTGGCGAAAAATGTAATAACCTTTAGCTATGGAAAATTGCTTCGTTACTAGAATTACGCGTTAACCGGTTCATTTTATTTCGTAGTAATACTGCGGGAAGTTATTATTATAGCTTTCTTTTAGGTGAAAATATTTTCTGACCATTGGTGACTTACTTGTGACTTTGACCTTTAGCAATAAAGCTGTAGAGCCATATGAGCCCAGATGGCTCAGTGGTTAGAATGCGTACTTTTTTTACCGATGATTGCGGGCCTTAATCCAGGCAAGCACAGCTGAATTTTGTTGTGTTTAATTAGTGTTTATAATTTAAACCATGCTTGGTGTTGAAGTAAAGCTTGCATGTGTCTAATTTACCAACCAACCACCACCACCAACCTGCATTGGAGCAGCGTGGTGATTGCACCACAGAGATTGCACAGCAGAGAAGCTTATTGAAGCTCCAACCCTTGTCTTTAAGAGAGAGAAGAGGCCTTACCCCATCAATAAGATATTTACAGACTATTACTAAATTTTTACTTTTAATATGTCTTTTGTGAGATTTTTACTATTAAAGAAGCAATGTAGAAACTTCAACTTACAGCTGAGACAAACATAAACATACTATTTATGCCGTAATGCTTAAAAAAATACTAAATTGTGTTATTGTTTGTAACGTCTCATGATATTTATTTATTATTATAATAAATATACCGAATATTTTTGTGGGTTATAATTTCCCCAGCTCCCATAATCCGACGGGACCGCAATCAGACACGACCAGAGGGAGTTCAGGCGTAAGACCAAAGGCTTTACTTGCTTTTAGAGGTTTGGGAGGGTAAACACTCAAATTACATACACGATATTGCTATTTTACTCAATTATTTTGATACACATTTACTTATAAATGTCGATTAAAGAGCCGGGAAGGCTAAGTGGTTAGAACGTGTACATATTAAACGATGATTGCGGATTCAAACCCAGGCAAACACTACTGAATTTTCATGTGGTTAATTTGTGTTTATGATTCATCTCGTGCTCGGCAGCGAAGGAAAACATCTTGAGGAAACCTGCATATGTCGAATTTCAATGAAATTGTGCCACATGTAAATCCACCCACCCGCACAGGAGCAGAGTGGTAAAAAATGCTCCTAACCTTCTCTCATCAAAAGCGAGTACATGTCTTAGCCCAAAACTGGGAAATTTATTATTTATTCAGACAAACAAACTAATGAGCTGCTTGGTGATATTTGGTAAATATACACTCGAAGTAATTAGCAATGTAAGAAGTATAAATAACTACTTATACCTTGTTATGTCTCTAGTTAGTTAGTTGTCGTCTAGCTTTACGTGTAGTGATATAAAACTAAACGCTGCTGATGTAACCCAAAAGTACATTGATCTTTTTAAAATTATAAATTTAATGTAATATTGAAGTATCATATTAACATTGAATTAATTTAATAACCTCGTATAATGAAATGGTAAAAAAAGTCATATGGCTGTTTATTATCTGCGTAAATAAGCCAGGACATATACTGTGAAATGTGTCTTAAAAGTGTAAATGTCGTATAAACCTTATATTTTGCAAGTTTATACGCGTAAACAACATTTTATGTGAAATCACGTTCCTAGCAACCGAGGAGAATGTTTTATTAAGAGGTGTGTTATGTATTTTTTTATAACCATTTTTCTAGAGATTACCGATTCATAGGCCCTCTCACTTAGTTTAAAGATATATAATTCATAGACTATAATAATTTAATAATAAATTTGAATTAATATTTTTGTAACCTTTTTTCTAAGTCAAAACTTTAGGCGTAAATTTTTGTAGTTTTGTCACATTGAAATATTTTGATACGAGATAGTGAGAAAATCTTATGGGTTCACGTCATCGACAAAAATGAAGGAAGGATGCATGTATTTATGAGTGTGACGTGTCGTGATCATCGCGTTGGCAGCCTTCCTGCCTCTAACAAAACGAACTAAAATACAAAGCTTTAATTTTTTTGACATCATTGGTGTCCAGTGGGACACATACTTGTGGAAAATTACATCAAACTGTAGTAAAAACACAACAATAGCAAATAACAACAAATTGCTAAAATGAAATGTCTAATAATAATAAATATATCTAATAAATAGGAATAACCAAGACAATATGATTAAGTATACTACTTTGGTAGAGTTTAGGTAATATAAGATTGTATAATAAAAAACATTAAAAGGATAGTGATGTAAGTATAAGTAAGTAGTTCGCAGATACATGAAAGTACGTACCGATACCTAATATGTGTTATCGTATTGTTACTTTTGTCGTTTACGGAACAATCTGTGGTCCAACTTGACCATGTGGTCAAACTGTCAAACATGTCTGTGGGAAAAAGTATAAAATTTAATAAGAAAAGTTATATCTGTATGTTTCCTTAAAATGTTGTATCGATCTCCAAAATTAATTATGAACACAAATTAGGTTCCTGTAATCCCCAGCTTTTCCGATTCATAAACGCGACCTGCGGTAAACACTCACGTGTACTGTTCATTGTCAGACAAATCTTTTTAATGTTGAATAATATTTCAAATTATATAGATAGGGAAGTAAAGCTTTTTAGTACATTTGCCATTTTTATTTAATTGACTTGTATCATTTCTTACAATAATTTACCTATTTGAAAAAATAGTAAAAATGTTACACCCACCTACAGCGTACAGACTCACACAGAGTAAATTATTTAAGGACGGATAAATTTTAATACACATATGAAATCAATCATATATAAGGTAACAGTTAATATAAATAGATCACCTAAGTGATCAACAACATTCACACATACACAGTCGTCTAGTTTTATGTCAACGGAATATAAAATAATTTGCCCCTTGTCAATATTATTTCTACAAAAAAGTTTTATTTTTCCAAACGAACAATTTACATTCATATTAATAAAACTTACTAACGTATTCATTGTGTGTTTAGTTATATTTTTTCAGATCCTTACACTTTTATTTATAATATGAAAAACAGGGTTTCTTTAACTTGGTTATTTATTAAGCCAATTTTTTTATTTACATGAGTGAAATTTCTGCCAATAAAATATTATTAAATTAATTATCATATATAAGGCAATACAGGCTTAGCCAATCGGCCACCTGATAGTAAGTAGTTACCATCGGCCACAGACCGTTGCACAAAGCATTACTGCCAAGTAAAATTTACATTCGATTTTATTTGCGTTTCTTCGTACGTGCACTACATTTTAAAAAGCGATAAAGGAAACGATATTTCAATGCACTCAGATATTCGAAGGAATTATTTTATCTACTAAGATATAAGTTACTTTTACTTTCTACTTAAAATAAATCCTTGTTAATAAAACCTTGATGAATAGTCTATTCGAACCGTAAGAGGACAAAAGCTAAATAATTAACATTTAACATGGAATGACGTGATATCATTGGTTGAGAGCTTGAATGAATTTGGATTTACGAAAATATGGCGTTTTCAACGTCGACGAAACTTTTATCGGAACTTTTGAAGTTACATTAAAGTGGATATAAGTAGTTTAGTCGAATAATGTTGTATTTTAAATAAATATATGTATATTAGTCAAGAATTGTTTGTAGTGCACAATATAGCTGAGTTAATTAGTAAAACGCATGGCATTCGTAAATCTATGGTTTGTTTATCTTCATTCCTGAAATAATATATAGAATTTAGTTTGTTTTTTTTTGTGATTGTTTATGGAGTTATAAGTATTATAATTTTATACTTGAAGTTAATGTTCTCAATTGATACTTCAAATAATGAAACTTATATAACAAAGTACTGTTTAAAACTAATTCCAATTTGCAATAAATAATTATTTATTGTGAAATGAATTTTGTTGTGAAATATTAAAGAAAAGTTTTTTATTATTCAACAAAGAAGCTTGTTGGTTGAAATTACCTAATTAACAGATAAATTATTATCAAACAGAGAGGTCGACTTAATTCCGCTTTTACTAACAGAAGTCGTTGTAAAGAATCAAAAGCTTTTTACACATTAAACTACCTAATACCAGCAAAATTTGTTTTTGACGTTTATTAACTTCTGTAAAGTGATTATCTACTTAATCTCTAAGGGTTTACAATTCATTAAGAGATATAACAATATTCAGTTACTTTACTGTGGAAAAAAAATCTCGATATTGATTCATATACTAATTTTGTAACAAAAACTGTTTTTGATTAATTTAATAAAGTAATCTGATTACAATATGACAATATATTGCACACATTTAAGCTTACTTGCAGTTGTAATATTTTAAGTACAGTTAAACGCACGTATTCTTAGCGCTACTAAATTTAAGTTTTTTGATAAAGTAATACACGATGTGAATCAGTTGATCGATTTTAAATATAATCCAATAATTTTTTTTGTGATGTGTAGTTTTGTTGACTTGTAATTGTTTTACTCTTTTTGCATGAAGAGAACTGAAGTTAAAACGACTTTATTTAAAGTCAACTCTCAATTAATTAAGAAACTTTTGCGCTGAAATTATAAATGTTCAAAAGAAAGAGGAATTCGAGTCAGACGACAATTTTAGCAATTACCTCATTAAACTGAAGTCATTTAAGTTTAATTCATTAATATAATTATTTCCTGGTGTACGATGTTGAATAAATAAGATGACTTTTTTAAAATATATTTTATGTTGGGATGATTTAATACAAAAAGTAAAAAATATTATTTTGTATTGAAACCATAATATAATCCGATGAATTTAAAATTATGTCGATGTCAGTTGTATCCACATGGTGAATAGTTGCCAACAGTTTGCTTGGTTACCTGACTCAGTTGTAACGTGAGAAATAAAAAACTAGCGACCCGTCTTAGAAAATATTAAGTAGGTAACCAAAAAAAAATGAGGATATCTTTTAAACTATTTATTCGATTAATATCATGTCTAAGATAATTTTATTCTATATTAAATACCTAAAATAATTTACATATTTATCTGAATAATGAATTTGAGAAAATGGATTCGTAAATAACCTACAGTTTTTTACTAAATTGTAATAGATACAAATAATTATTATGAGTGTACTTTGGAAAATAGACAAATGTGATCCCGACTTTTATCTATGCCTTTTTAAGAACTAAAATGATTACTAAATTGTTTTGATGTACTTCCTAAGGCTTAGCCAAGCTAAAACTCTAAGAAAACAGTATTTTTTGGATAAAACATCGTCTTCGTCAGGGTACAGCCATTTTGTACAAGATATTTACAAACCTTCCTCGTTTATCGCTCTTTCTATTACAGAAAAGCGTATCTATCAAAATTTGTTGAGTGGTTTAGATTACGTAAGCGGAGATAAATGCAGAGGCAAAAAGTGACTTTGTTTTATTATAATATTATATTTATACTATACAACATAAAAATGTAAATCATACTAATATTCTCTAAGAATACATCTTTAATTCTTAGACGCTTTATGCTATAAATATAGATTTCTTATTTCTATATTGGAAGAGTTTGGGCCGGCGGTTTTCCGAACAGATAACCTGACTTGGGAACCTTAAAAAAAAAGCGTACACACTTCTTAAAGGCCAATAGGATTTTTTTTTCTATAATGATAAGCAGGCATCATAGTCCCAAATGGATTATCGAAATGTTAATTATTTAAAGTATACTTCTTTCCTATGTTTTAATAGTCTTTCAGCGGACATTTCACTTTCAATTAATAATCCTCAAGTAAACGATTATTAATTAATAATTCTTGTACTATCTTAATTCAGTCATTTGTAAGAACAATATTATTTAAAAAAATATATGATATACGCATAAAATTTTAATTGGAGCCAAAGATAACACCTATTATATATTATGAAACTGATAAATATGCATTACATTATTCAACGTGTTCGAGTAAGTAATAAATTCAGCAAATGTTACCACTTAAGCGCCAATTTATTGGGGTCAATCCCTTAAAGCTGTAGAGAATGTTAGCAACTTATCGTTTTCAAAAATATTGCTCGGAGAGATGCGGGATCGACACTAACACAGAACCGTTATTATTACTTTACATAAACATTTATGTTTCATGTATATACAATAGTAACAGTTTTTTTTATACAATACTTATTTAAATTTTTTTTTCATACACAATTTCACATATACTGGCAGCCCTTCACTTGACATAGCGCGTGATTATTTTGATTTCGTTACTTAAATTTTTTTCAATTGTAGGTTCTTGTTTAAATATTATTAAAAAAGCTACTTGAGGTAATTATTATACAGTATGACATAGCTTTGACCATTCATACTTTGTTCGTTTAATAGCATTGCATCGTTCTTTCTTTGTTTTGTGAAGGAATAAATATTTTGACATGTTGAACGTACTACACTGATGTTGTAAAGCTGAAGAGTGTGTTTTTTTGTTTGGTTAAACGGGTTAATCTTAGGAAGGACTGGCCCGATATGAAAAATTATGTCCGTGTAGATATACTATTTATCGTGTAAAGCTATAGGCTTCTACCATCAACCTATGACAAATAGATGTGGAGTATCTATCAAATATTGCAAAAACGGGGGAATAGTATTCCTTTTGAGAGCTTCCAGCTTCACAGAATCTGTAATATAGCCGTGCAAAGTCGAATTGAGCAGCTAGGTTTAAATACGTCGTACCTACCGACATTTGTTCAATGATAGCGTTTGCGTTCACTAGAAAAACAGAATTGAATTTTGATAATTATTGTTCCTGCATTAGAGAGATAATCAATTAATATATTAATAATGATTTTTAAATATAAGCTTTTGTAATAAATATAAATACGAAAGTATGTAAGATAGTTTTGTATTTCTTGCATGCAGTAACAAAGTAACGGATCGTTAATTTTGCATAAGTTTAATCGACGAAGAGAGCCTTTTCATTCGCAAAAATGTTCAAAAGTAAAATAGCGGCTACTAATAAATATAGTTATTATAATTAAGACTTACTATATTTTATATATTTATTGGGGTTTATTTTATCGGTTATTATAACAGTAATTTCACTTTTCTTTGTTGAGTAAAGTCGAAAAGTTTTCCTCATGAAACGATAATAAAAAACGTATCGAATTGAATTTATGACGTGACAAACATACGAATTGGTAGCTTAGACTGAGTCTTTGACATTTTGTCGTGTGTTTGACGAATCGATAAAATAATAAAACGAAGTTCAAAAGTTATTGAATTGATATTTCAAATAAACTTACACCGCAGGCACGATGGAGAAATATCAGAAATTGAAATGCGATACTTATGTTATTATAATAACATTTAAGAGATACATGACAAAAGCGTATCATCGAAGTCGTTTTTCAATTTTTCATATGCAAGATTCGAAGTGACTTCTTACAGAATAGCGCTGCTGGTTTATATTATATTATCACAAGATAAACTAATAAATTGTAATTTTACATTAACAGCCTGTAAATTTCCCACTGCTGGGCTAAGTCTCTTCTCCCTTTGAGAGAAAGGTTTTGAGCATATTTCACCACGCTGCTCCAATGCGTGTTGGTGGAAAATTATTAACAAACTCATTATATAAACAAATCTAGCAAGTTAAATCAGGCGTTGGTAATTGTAGTATAGATTTCAAACTTTGTAGTAATTCGAGCTGATCTGAAAATGGAGTCAAGAAATTTAAAGTGGAACACTTCAAGGGTTATTACTTCCACAGTTACTAAAGCCCTTCGAGTTTGGGCTCTATGGGATTATTTCGATGAGTCAAAAGATGAGACTTCTGAGCTCCGACGCACGTTTCATACTAATTCTGAAGTCAGGACTGCATTAATACGATAAGTAAAACGAAGGCTTGCTGTAAAGTTTTTATGTTTTGTTAGCATTTTTTTAGTTAAATTCTGTTTTTATAATTTATGTAGGCGGACGGGACAAATCTGCCACCTATTAGTAAGTGGCGGCTACCATTACCCATATGCACTGTAAGAAATATTTACTATTCTTAACGTTATCAATATCCCACCGACCTTGGGAACAAAGAAGTTATGTTCCTTGTGCTCGGTTAACGGGGGAATATCCGATGACTGGGCGGCACTTTCCTAGACTGGCTTGCATATAGCCCTAAACGTTATTTATAAAAATTTAAGTTTATTTACAATTTTATCCTTATTTTTGAAATTGAAACTGTTGAAAAGAAGTATTTTTTAAATCTCATTGTTACATAAAATGTTTTTTGCAGTATAAACTTAGGTATATTTGACTTTGACTATATTACTATCATACTTATAATGTTAGCTTTAATTTTTAGATGTATTGTATTACATAATACATCGTAGACGTGATAGACCAATAGGTAGAAAATATAATCCGTATATCAATACCGAATATAGTGGGTTTATATTTAAGCAAGCACTTAATGTGTTTATATTTCACCTCGTGCTCAACGGCGAAGGAGATTTTGAATTTCGAACCTTTTAATATTGGCATTAACTTGGTAGTATCACACATATAAGAGATATTTTATTGCTCTTCTACGCATTTGCAAGATCGACTACCTATTTTTAGAAAAAAATAATACGATATTAAATATTACTTAATAAATAAGATATATTTCTTTCTTTTTAATATATAATTAAAAATTTAGTAACAGAAAATCATGCACATGGAAAATTACATCATTCTAGAAAATCGATTAAACGCCTTCGAATGAACTGTATGTAAACTTTTTATTTAAATTTTCTTGAAATAGTAAAAAAAGACGTTTAGAGGCAATAAACAATAAATGCATTTTATTTAATGTAGTAATGTAACGATTTTCAAGCAATAACTACGCGAGAATGCAAATTTGGATAAAAATCCACACTTAAAAAACCTTAAGAGCTTAAAATACTGTAATATTAACCTGAAACAAATTATTATAGTTTAGGATTAATTAGAGGGATAAGTAAATAAAGTAGTAGAAATAGTGCAAAAAGCTGCATTAAAAGTTTAGTCAAATCTGATACGAGCGAAAAGATTTCAGGTTCAAAACTGGACTAACAGATTTATGTGTTACCTAATTCCTTCGCTGCTGAGAAATTTTCGTCAGAAAAACTCAAAAACTTTGTATTATATCATATCTGTTTCTTCTATTTATGCACTGTGATATATCCAGAATTAACAAACTATTAACAATAAAAGTGCAAAAAAATATGTTCAATAAATAAAAAAAAAGGCATAATTCTGAAATGTTTTTCCATTATCATACATAAATTAAAGTTTAAGATAATTTATTAAATTAATTAAGCAATGAATATATTTTACAATTTCAATAAAATTTATATCATTAACATTATACATATATTCAAGAATATGTTTTCATAAATTACCTGCAATTAAATATAAAATTAACAGAATTCTTATGTCATGTAATATTTCGTTGTAGGGGTTAAAAGCTTAACATTTATAATCACTTTTAAAATAATCCCACATGAGTATTGAAAAATTAAGCATTAAAAGTAAAATGGTATAAAAGCCTCTCGGGTATAGTTGTGTGCCGTGTGGCGTACTGTCGTCGTTAGCAGCGCAATCAAAGCGTTTATTTTCAGTGTCACGTTCCTACAGGTTCACAATTACAACTGTCTATATGTATGTATGTATGTATATGTGTGTAAAATAGTATTATGTAAAAGCTGAGGTAGATTATTTTATTTCTTTTACTAGGAAAAAATTATAATATATATTATATTTTCCACTTAAACGACTCCTTTCCGGTATGATATTATTGTTAGTTAAATTTATCTGTTAAAGAGAGACGGTAAGAATGAAGAAGAATTGTTATTATAAAATCAAAAGTTTAAAACTTGAAACGATTGAATTATTAATTGAAATTGGTAAAACTTTATATGGAGCCAGAGGGACTGCAGCGTTTATTAAAGAGAATAAATTCAAACTTTATGTAAAAGTTAGTTCAAGATAATTATCAAAATAAAATTAACAAATTATTTATACTCTTAATAATGTTGAATAGACTCTTTAGAAAGGTAATATCAGCCTATAGTTGGGCGTTAGGCTTCATTGAATCATGGTTGATTTGCACCTCAATTTTAGTGCAGTCAGAAAAAAAAAACATTTTCCTCTATATTGGCCATAGTTTAGAAATCTAGTTCAGTACCGTTCACCAGGTCAACGAGCATGGAAGCTAAAATATTAGCATCAACTTCAGCCGTGACGCAATGTTTTTGGATGTCCACTGTAAAAATTACTCTACTATTTTTATGGTCCAAGTTTGGTTGCTTTTGTATTCACGCTAAATTCGCGGTCCGTGGGCCTGACTTGCGTGAAACAGGTGCGAAAACTAATCATCGCGTTCGTACATTTTGTGCTTATGGCGTAAATGTGGCGCTCGTATAATATTTTTCAAATGCGAAATCTGTTTCCAAAAATAATAATCTTAAGCCTTATATCAAATCAAATCAAATCAAAATATAATTTATTAATGTAGGCTTTTACAAGCACTTTTGAATCGTCAATTAACAAACTATTTAAAGTAAAGCTACCACCGGTTCGGAATGTAGATTCTACCGAGAAGAACCGGCAAGAAATGCAGATTATATTAGACACCAGTACCTTTATCCAGATATCTCCCTGTAAGAAATAATAATCATCTCTAAAACCTAGTGTTAATATATATTTTGTACCTTGTTACATTGGCTCACCCAGCTTTCAAAACGGCACTTAGCAATACAAAGTAGTATGGTGCCAGATTGAGCTTCGATAGTTCGATAGTAATATTGTAATAGTAGCTGTCAAAAATAAAAGATTGTGTATCGGAACAAGTATTAGCATGTGATACATTTTATCCAAAGTTTTTTTGCATATATTGATTATATTTACATTTAATTGTCAAATAATTTGGTTAAAATAAGTAAGTAAGTCATTTTTAAGGTTATCAAAAGTAATAAAAATTAATGTTGACTTTAAAAATCAATTAGCTTTAGAGTAGAGCATAAAAGTGGAAGGTAATAGTTTGCTGTGTGGATATACTCCGTTTTGGTTAGAGGATCGGCGAGCAGTTAGGTTCATGAATAGCTTGTTTAGTATTGGATTAAGCTTGGATCAATACAAATTGTTATGAAATAGATTAATTTAACATTCGTTCAGACAATTAAATTCGAATAATAAAAAAGTAGCGCTTTTGCATAACAGTTTTAGCTCGATTAATATAACTTTGAACGAAGCGCTACCTAGGTGTCAATACGTAATTTATTTCGATAATAGTGAAAAGTGTCAGTAATGTTAAGTATAATTTACTAGTGTTATAATTAAATTCCAAATAAGTCGAAATAACTAATAATAGCTGTCTTTTTTATACCTTGATGTACATACGTGTGGATGTAATATTTTTTAATCATGTTTCGGTCTTATAACATGGTTGTGCAATTGATTCAAATGACAAGTCTTTAGAGATGTCAGAGCTAGGCTCAGGCTTGACAGAAGTCAACAGTTCAGAAGTGGTTCAGTATTGAACATGGCACTATTGGTGCTCTGAACTGTTTATATGGTAATAAGCCAGATGAGCGTAGTTTTATTTGTTCAGTTAATTTTTAATTATGTTATTTAATTTTGCCTATTTTATGCATTGAAATAATTATTATCAGTGTTTAAATTTATTTGTTTACTTATAAATTATTTTTCACATATCTGTATCTGAAACACGAACACATATTATATTTGTATTATTATGAGTATTGTTTAAATTGAGAAATGCATAAATAAGGATCAGAAAAGCATCGATTAAATAATATTTTTATTTAAAATAATACGATATTTTCATTTAAAATGTGTTACCGAATAGACTAAAAGAAAATAATACACTTCTTATCGTTCCATTAAATTCAATTGAAAAATTTCATTTTGGAGAAAAACTGATTTGTTAATGTTGATAGAGATGAAAGTGTATAATATATTTTTTATTTTAAATGAATTTGTATCTGCCATTTTTTTTATTTTTCTTCGAAATATTTTTATGTAAATTATTAATGTTGAAATGTAATTTGGATAGTCTGGCACATGAAAGCTGAAAATCATAGTAGTAAAGTAAAGCCATCTATCTTCCCAGCATAAGTGTCAATATATAATAAATACCTACTTAAAATTATTTATTTATTGATGCAAATCCATCAGTGCACTTTGGGTATATGACGGACTCAAATGCTAAGATGGCAAATGACATGAATCTATATGCCGTCATACCCCCCGTGTGACTACATAACAATATATTTATTTTATTAACGAAATATTAAATCATATTTAATTGTATTTTTTATAATTAAAGAAATTATTTAATTATCCATCAATTCCACATGTACCGGACATGGTGTAACTTTTTCATTAAATTAAAAAAAAACTCTAGACAACCACATTATTTTTTTCGGTATTGCTTACGTAGAAAAATAAAGTATTTAAAGCAGTAAGAATTTCAAAACTTGAATTATTAAAAATATTATGATAGACCAAATTAATTTTAGAAATGAAACGATATTATGAGGTAAAATTCCGCCTATTGAAAAACAAATAAATTTCATTACCTCAAGTAAAACCATTACAGCCCGAAAAGCTTGAAATTAACTTTTAACGAGGAGTTACCTGATACCGAACTCACGCATCAGTTATCATTTGAAGTTAAATTTAACATAAGGGATGCAATTACCGCGTATTTACGTAGAAAAATATATATTTTAACAATGTAACCATATTAAGAGACTAACCAGATATAAGTTCGAAAAAAATAACTCTTACACGTGATGGAACTGAAACTTCTGACTTTTATCTCAGCTGTTCATATTATGCGAGGAGTTCGATCGTATTATTTCGTTGAATATATTTTGCTCTCTTTCCCCCACATTCATTGCATCAAATATCTGTCTCTCTTTCTCTCTACCTTAGAAACTAATCTGTGTTCTTTCTCATGTAACAAAAAGTGCATAAAGGTGACGCGTGCATAATATTTCACTCTCAATTATCGTTCATCTGAGATTATTAACCTCTAATCGCCATCCAAGAATTTTCATTTCAAAAGCAATACATACTATTGATAAATTAAAATAAATAAATAAATAAAATTAAATAATATGGTAATTTACACTGATAATTAATATTTTTTTTATCGCTTAACGGGAAACATTTTACAGCGCATATATCTATGGGCGGTGGTAACCACTTACCATAACGTGATCTATTTGGCCGTCCGGTTACCTAAATAAAAAAAAAAAATAAACGAAATGACCTCCGACCTCCGGGTCATAAGAAACGATAAAACAATAATTTACGGAAAAAAAATGTTTATTCGGCCACATTAATATGTATCACATCACATCATATGAATATTGGTATCGCCAACCGTGATTTTGGTAACTTCGCGTAATATTAAAATTATGGTCGGTACTACGTCTATCATAGAAACTGATCATTTTTCCTTATATTTGGTTACTAATTTTTCTTATATTATTACTTGTTGGTTGTCGCCCGCGGGTTCGCTCCCTTTTTTGGTGTTGGTCGTCAGAAAGCCTATGTCCTTCCCTGGAGTTCAAGCTTGCTTCATATCAAATTACATTAAATCAGTGAACCGATCACTGATTTGGCTCTAAAAGACCGACAGACAGACAGGCGCATTAATAATATTCGTATATTATTATAGAACATATAAATAAATTGTTATAATAGCCATTACATTAAAAAGCTGGAAACATTGAGGTATGCCTAGAATGTTCCAGTCAAATTTTATTTTGTTTCATTGCAATCAGTTCACGATAAAACGTTTTGTTTGTTTAAATTGAATGCGCTTGTCGATGACGTATATTGATAGTAATTACTTTATTGAAATGAAAAAAGGCACTGTTATATTGATAGGCTGATGAATATATTCATATTATCTAAATATTTTTGTCTAAATCTAAAATCATGTTATTTTTTAAAATGTTATTTTACATATATATATATATATTTATTAAAGATTCTTTTTATTGACGTAAAAACTACTGACCTTATCGATATAGGACTATGGATAATCGTCGTGGAATCTTCCTTAGACGGTCATTGGCTGTTATTTGATTTAATCCTTTGATCCTTCCTCCTTTTTTTTGTTGTTTATTTAATTATATAAAACAATCATTATGATTACCGAATGCAAGGGTTATTAATATGAGACCTTTTAAGGACTAAATCTGTTTATATAATAATAAAACTAAATAGAACAGATTATGTATAAGTATCATGAATAAATACAATATTCTAAATTAAATACATAAATAATGTATTAATATTTTTTGTAAAAAAACAAACTCCCAATTCATCCAAATAAAGTACTCACACCTGAAGTTGCTGATGTAAGCTAGTAGTTCAATAATGATAATGAATGTTTGGCTAAAGCAATAAAGAAGTACCATATGGTTAATTTCCCTTTTAACAAAAAGGGGTTATACCATAAATCTCTGGTAAAAACGTAGCCCTGAATTCGCAAATCTGAAAGAAAAGGATCTAAATAAAGGAAGATAAATTCGATGGGCTATATTTAGCTGGGTCCATACTTTGTATCGTATATACATACATAAATGCGTTTTGTTTTTGTTGAAAAATCTTTTATAGAAAAAATTTTTTTTTTGAAAAAGTAATGAATATGTTTTCATTTATTCGATTTCTTGTCTGTTTGTTTGTTATTTTAGTATAAATTTAGCAATCAATTTTGAAGTAAATCCCGCCAGAGCTAGAGTGTTTAAACTTTATGCATAGCTTAGAATTATATTATGACGATTTTTTTTTAAATTTATTTATTGACATAGAAAACAAAATGTTTGATAATCAAGCCCAGAGGCTTAATCCACGCAGGGATTATACACCTGGGTGTTACATCATTCAACTCATGTGTACGTATTGTTTTAATTTCTTTTTTGTATTTATTTACATTGTTATCTTTAATACTATTCATTGTTACTATCAGTAGGCTATTTGATGAGCCCTAGGAGGCATATATTGCATACGTGCACGTGCCATAGCAATTATATTTTGGTAGTTTATAAATAAGCTGGTGGTTAAAATGTCGCATCTGTGGAGTCTTGTTTTTATACTTAACAACTTTACTAATAACTCATTATGATTTATTTTTGAATGTTACTTGTTTTGTATTTATTTATTTCAGGATATATGTATATTTAATATCATATTAAACTAAACCTTCAAAAATAGTTTTAAGACTTTCTTTACAAAATTAATTTATTATATCTTTCTGTGTTTTATGTATATGTACACATTTAAAGCAGTGTTCACATTTATAATCACATACATATTAATGGATTGGCCTATAGGACTCTGTGTAAATTAACCATTAAAATATAATATTGAAGACAATGATAATACTGATTAAAAACGAAAAAGGTGAGTTTATATGACCGATAAATTAATTCATTGTAAACTTACGATTTTATTGCAATGAGTTTACTCAACTACAGGTTTTCCGTATACTATTTTTTTCTTTGTGATAATTATATTACTTTGATGATAGAGCTTAGTTATTCTGACGCTAAACAGCATAAATAGCTTCGTATAGCTGTTTTCCGGTAACAAAGTTGAATGTGCTAATTACAAGGATGATGAACATTATGACATAGCTCATTGGCATCTAAAATAATGGCTCGTGTATTTCGGTGATTTTCAGACGTGACCTTATATTATTCAATTAGTAAACAATGACAACGAACATCATTCTATTGAAGTTTTAAAGAAATAATTTCATCAAAATGAAAAATGTACATTATATTTTTAATCTCAAGTGCCAGGAAAAATGTTCAACTTATGCCATTGGTACTGTGAAATTTAGCTAATGTTCAACGAAAGTTTCTTAATAAGAGTCACGTTAACCAGAAATTAATGTAATATGCAGCGAACTTCGGTCCGCCCTACTCACGTAGCTATAGTTTCAAACTTACAAGATATTTTAAAAATATATCTTTTAAATTTATAATTCATAAATTGCTTTAACTTATTTTATAAGGATTGATACAAATGTCTTACGTTTAAAGAAGATCTGTATTAAATTATATTGTATTCCTAAACTGTTTAGTATCCACTAACCAGTTTAGGAATAAACTAAACAGTATAGGAATCTGTTAATTGATTACAAAAATAAAAAAATAATCTAAACTGCATCTTTAAGTTTGGCTACAATAAATATGTAAAAGAAGAGTCGTTTATGTCCATTATCCAGTAGTTACGAGTATTATACTTTTAATAATAGCGTGATTTGCGAATAAAAAGATAGCCTCTAGGCATTGTCCTGAAAAAAGTTTGTTAAATTTTGTAAACGTTAATGAAATCTCTTAATTTGCATAAAAATACCTACTGGTGCGTTGGTTTCGCTGGTTCTTCTCAGATCTATTTTATTTCCGCCGTAACTTTTAATGTTGACTATGTAATAGTAAATATACGACAATATTGAATAAATACATTGAAAGCTTGTTCAATTTTCTTATTAAATTAATTATCTTTAAGTCATTAGTATTAATAAAAACTGTTATGATTCTTAGAGCTATTCTGTAGAAATAGATTAAAAGACGCATGAGAGTAACCTTCGAAAATATGAGAGCAGTGCATAAAAGCCGTAGAAATTTTTAAATAAATTTCATACTCGCAATGTACATGACATTTTGGAAACGCTTAAAATTTCTCGCTTTTAAGTAAGCGTGGTGGTATACCTTTTTTATTGTAAAAGTAACTGATGTAGTAAATGAAAAACAGGTCAAGGTGAGCGCAGTGTGAAAGTATGCATTCGTTCCTAAGTCAGCCAATAGTGCACTTGTTCAGAAATCAACATATACCGAGAAAGTGTAAAATGTACCATACATTTTTAAACTACTAAGATGAAAAATGTTAGAGTCGAACGTGCTTTTTTATGTATTTTATTATTACTCAAAACCACCTGAGCAGCTAGGTGATTTAAATCTTAATTAATTGACGTATCAGATAAGCTATATATCATTTTCTAAAAATATGGAAACGTAATTTTTTTTTTAATCTTATTAACAAAGGCATTTTATTTTATTTTTTATAATGTTTCAAGCTATTTAAATGTTTATGTATGCTTTATCGAAATCGTTTATTTAGTTTTTTAGTTATATATTAGTATAGGTTATTAACGTTCAGCTGGTTACGTTCGCTAACTTCTCGATAGCGTTAAATCAAATTAGTAGTTAGCCCTTATTGTATGCATGTGTCCTTTTTTAGCATTCGCAAAGTTATAGTTTATGGAGAATAGAAGTGTAAAATGCTAAACTTTATTTATAATACACGATGTGTATACATTACATTAAATAAAGTAAAATATTCTAACCAATTAATTCGTTCGTACTGCCAATTTCATACACAATAGTCTATAGAAAAACAATAAAAACCTCGACCAGGCTCAACCTAATTTTTTACCTTTCTTATTTTTAAAATAACTCGAAAATGATTGAAATGAAATTGTTGATGTAAGGTTAAAAAACGACATTTTTGTTTGTTTGTCTGTCCTTTATATAAACGTTTTACACTTTCTAGTAAACTTATGTTTTATGAATATCATGATTAATTTGAATTAGCAATGAATTATCATCGAATTTTGATCACTGGGCGACTACTAGAAGGAACAAGTGTGAAACAATTTTATGTACAAAGATGTATTTAACTTTTACAGCCAACAAAAATTATCTAAATTATTTTAAATACATGTTCGTATACGTAATGCTCGCAGTGAGATTTTTAAAACCATTAGTTTTAAAATGCTGTAGTCGGTGTCTAGAAGGTCATATATTATATTCGTGTGCTGTGATAGCCCAGCATAAAATGATTTATGCTATAATTTTAAATGCATTTAGAACACAGCTACAGCTACATTTTAATTTTATTACGTTTCAATCTTATGTCGTAGTATTTAAAAAAGTGTTATTTTATCATTCATTTTATGTTCTCTTTTAGTAAATGTAGGATATGTTAGCAACAAAATGTTATGTATGGTTTAACTATACACAGTGTGTTAGCTAGAGCTAGAGCTATATATATATAGCTCCTAAAAGCTTTATGTGAGAATAGTACTAATTTATACATATGTATATATAATTAAATTTGAGTGTCTGTTTGTAATATTGAAATAACCGCTTTTTACTTAATGCATATGTATGTATTCACGGTAAATATACCAAAATAATGTTTTTTTACAATTTTTGTCTGTCTTACTATTTGTTCCGGCAAATCTCTGGAACAGTTGGACCGATTTTGACCGGACTTTCAGTGGCAGATAGCAGATATAATAAGGATTAACTTAGCAACTAGATTAGTTTGATTTATTTTAGAATGATATATAAAATAATAATAAAGTCACGTTACAATGTCCAAATACTGTCCAGTACTGCGCGCAGCCCTCGTGCCGCCGTCGCGGCAGGTTCCTCCCACTAGCGACTTACTCGTAATATCACAAAAATACAGAATTAATAAGTTATTGTAAAATCTGCGAACTGAACAATAACTTTTTTGTTAAATTCAAACGCGCACGAAGTCTGGGGCACAGCTAGTATAATAATATAATGCAGAGTAAGTTAAAAATGTTACGATATTTGTTATAGACCAAAGGAAATTTCCTGATTTAAATTTTAATCAAGAAGACATGATTATCATATTTTTTAAAGAATCTGAATCTGATGTCTACTAAGTGTAATAGGATTAATTTTCCAATTACACATTGTGCATGTGTCCTTTCTTGGGCGTCGACGTATGTTTTTAATAAAATTATGTAATATTGTGTTTCAGGCCGGCTCTTTCCGGTGGAATTCATATTCCGAACCGGATGTATCTTTAAGATCGACTGATATTAAAAAGTATTTTATTTTATTTCACAATTATGAACCACCCCTTTAAGTATATTTCTATATTTAAATATTTTTTATTTTCAAATTATCCGTAAATAAATAAACTAATTTATTGATTATGACAAAGGGTCGAATCTAAAGTTTGTTTTTAAATATGTCTATATTTATTTTGAGATCAACTTTCGTATAAATTATTGTACTTGTATATTATATAAATCCCCAAGTATTCATTTTACGTACTATTAATATTTTGTGTCAATAAACAGGACCGACGAATGAACAAAATTTTGCAAAAATGAAAAAAGTGATGTGCCATATTTTCACCGTCACAGGTGCTATGAAAATAATTACGTGGCTTTAGGTTTTAATTAATTGAGGGGTGGATCTATATCGTCGACCTTGCTCAATTGGGTGTTACCGATAAATACGCTAACCTAACACGAACTGTGCCCTTACTTGCGGAGAAAAGTGTCACAGATCCGATCAGCACATCAGTGGGTCGAAACCGTGTTTTATCAGTTTTTTCTTTATGTTAATCAATAGAGAACATTAACCCAAATAATAGTTGTCCTATACATTTATGTATCTAAATAGATAGAAAATAAAATCTTTCTAAAAATAAAAAATAAATTGTATGAAAAACAATACTCAATTGTGGCAAAGTCTTGTCAGATCTCGCCTTCTAACCTTTTTTTATCTTAATCTTAGTCTAATATATTATCGTAAAACATAATAATCATATGCAAAATTTGACGACCTCCGTGGTCGAGTAGTGTGTACACCAGTTTTCATGGGTACGCTACTCCGAGGTCCCGGGTTCGATTCCCGGCCGAGTCGACGTAGAAAAAGTTAATTAGTTTACTATGTTGTCTTGGGTCTGGATGTTTGTGGTATCCTCGTTACTTCTGATTTTCCATAACACAAGTGCTTTAGCTACTTACATTGGGAGTAATGTATGTGATGTTGTCCAATATTTATATTTATTTATAATATCGGCAATTCTTCGAGATGAAGGGTTTGGAAATGACAAATAAACATTATTTTTGTTTTTTTATCTTATGTTACCGCTCCCATAAAGTGACCAACCTTATAATATGATGCATACAGATCGGAACCAGTTTCATTTGCTGCCTCTCTGAGATTAATATATTGCCACTTCGATAGTTTAAGGGAAACTATTAATGAAATTGCTTTTTTCGGTGAATACGTCGTAGTTTTTTACTGTCATTTAGGTAATCCTTGACTTAATCTAGATCTTCTGGATGATTAAGTAAATGGTTCATTAATTTTGCCAAATATTCCTTCCCGGTGCTTTTCAAGTCCTCCATCGCAACTGAAGTAACTTCTTCGGGGATAATGAAATTATCTTACTGATCATGTCCACACGTCTTCGATTTTGTTTACATCATAAATATTCAAAATATTTTCTTGGAGTTGATGTGAATGTTGAATCTTCTGATTTAGCTAATGGTAGATTTTCTGGAGCCTTCATGTTTCATGTATTTCTTCTGGCCATTTTATTGACGTTTTAAAAACAATCTCCACTTTTCTTATAAACGTGCGTCTACATTTTTTTTCATCTGGAACTCACGTTAGAACAAAATCGCACGCAAAATTTTCGAAGGGATTCTCGAAAGTCCACTGTCACTTTCACATTATTTTCCAGCAAATCAACAAGTTTTTGACCATCTGATAATGATCTAACTTGTTTTCTTAAAATTATCATCAAATACTCTCATTTTATATCTTCAAACACTATTATTACTAAATATCCCGAAACATTACTTAATGTGTTATGAACTACCCTCATTAAGTAATCACTCGGGATATAACTTACCTACACTATAATTCATTTAAATATGTTTTTACGACAACAATAGCCATACTATTTTTTCATGAATTTATTATTAGTGAGATGATTGCAAAATACCGGTAATAAGGATTGTTTTGTTAATGATCCCATGTACCTAGTCAAGTTTCGGGAGCTTCATATAGACTTTTTTTAAAAAAATAATAAAATTTATTTGAATATTAATTCAATTTAACAAAAATTAAAACTTAATTCTAAAATCAAAAAACAGAATTGGATGTTAAATAATTGGATATGAATTAAACGTAAAAATTGTATCTACAATATTAATTTTGAAGGAATCAGCAAGTTTACTGGAACCACATGAGATCTGGTTTCCAGAGATTCCTTAGTTGGCAGAAACTGTGCACTGCGCAACATAACTATTTTCAAAACCATTTTTTTTTTCAAAATATTTATGATTGTTTGATTTTTGCTTTTAATATACTTACATCTATTATTAGTAAGTAGAACACAAAACATTGTGTGTTGGTCACTTTATGGGAGCGTTAACATAAGATAAAAAAAATTAATTAGTATTTATTTGTCATTTCCAATCCCATAATCTCGAAGAATTGCCGATATGTGCATATGGTTATTATGTATTACGATAATAGACTAGACAAAGATTAAGATAAAAAAATGTGAGAAGGCACGATTGAGTATTATTTTTCATACAAAAAAAAGAAGGATTATTTTTTTCTGTTCAAACTAGACAACGGTTATTTAGATTAAAAAGAAAAAACTGTTAAAACAAACTTGGGCCCTAAGTCCATCAAATCAATTCGACCCACTGTGTTTAACTATGTTTAAGCGACAGAGGGTTTTCATCGTCAATTGGGCGTATCGATTACATAAAATAAGCCATAATAGAAGTGGTAGCAGCCCGAGTTTGATCCCACAATCCTAATAAAAGGTTGTGGGTAAAATTTAGGTCGGCGGTGAATGAAAACTTGCCTCATTTGTATCCACCAATACGCATTGGACAGGGTGGTGGAATAAGCTACGTACCTTTTCCACCATCGGAGAATTAGCCCAGCTGTGAATTATTTACAGGCTTTTATTCTAAAATACTTATTTTGCCTGTTATCATTTGTTACATCCAACAAGTGAGTAGCACGTACATGTCGGAGAAGTAGTCGGGTTTACAGCTTCCATCGCAGTGAAACGCAATCAATTTAAAGAATCTTTATTCGTTATGTTAACAATTTATTGTCTTTTCAAAAAAATGTCTCAATGCAATATATAATTATTATTTTATATTATTAATATTTTAAATGATTGCCGATAAATGGCGACATGCGTCCACATCTTCCAAAGATTAAAACAATCAATTGTCTATTAATTATTAAAGCCTGATAAATAACAGTATCATGTTTACAAATAGTTTACTAAATGTTATTTCAATACATATTTTAAGCTTTTTAGACATTTGTTTAATAAAATATAATAAAATAAAACGATGACTTAATATATAAACAACATTATTTGACAAACATTACCGATAGATGGCGATTTCATATACACAAAGACGGCATAACAGAACGTCACGGGGCAGTCGGCGTCAGTAGTCGTTACACATAAGAAAATAGGTACTAATTTTGCCTGTTAATAATTTCTTGTGGTAAAAACAAATAAACCAATTTATTTACAAGTAAATTCACTCGAGGGAATTCACTATACTATGTACTGAAACACTTATTTACCTTATGTAATTAAAATGTCGAGCGAGTATGATTAAATTATCGACGAGGATGATTCAATCGTTATTATTTACAAGATACTTTATTTTTTAATTTAAAATTATATATTAACCCGAGTAGCTTTAGCGTAACCTATTTAATAATTCGTTTTATATTAAAAAACCTACCTGTTCTAGTTTCGCACGGGTAGAATAACAATCATTGAACGTTTATATTGAAGGATACACATACAAGGAAAGGTATTCTATTATATAAGATAAGTATAACTAATAACGATAATAAACTACGATTTTATAAAAATAAAACATAACGTAAGTAAGTATATTGTCTAAAATAAGTTCAACTAAGTTTCAAAAATAAATACCTACAGCCGCTTAAAGATGAAAACCAAATAAACAACATTTGACATTAAATTGACGGAATATTATCGGAATATTCATTATGGATTCGGGAAAAAGGCGTTTTGAACGTCGAAGAAGCTGTTATCGGAACTTTGGAAGTTAATTTAATGTGAATATAAGTAAAGTACAGTCGTGTTGTATTATAAATAAATATTTATTTTTAAACGAACCCTTAGTCGTGTATGTATATTCTCATTAAATGCCTCGTTGGTCCAGTGGTTAGATGTGTGGCAAGCACGGGAAGTTGTTGTTTATGCGCTTGAAATCTTTTGTATACCGAGTTTTTCCCTCGCGCAAAATAATGGGGCGGGTCTTAGTGCACTGAACTGACTATATAAATGACGGCTCAGTCATTTAAAAAAAAATGACAGCGATAGAGCAGTGGCACGCCCGTCATCAGTAGGAGCTGCTGGTACAGTATGAAAATTCTTGTATTTTATTTAGGTAATCAGCAATTACAAAGTATAAAGTAGGTATATTATGTCTATCAGAATTGCGTGAATCAACGGTTCCTTTCCTCACCGCTCTCAAAAGAATTAAAAATGTGACAGTTGTCCCTTCAAGCGATTCCGGTCACGTTACTCATTACGTCACGGCGTTCGTAATGAAATAAAGATTATTATTATTTTTTCTATTCATTTATCAATAAATTTAAGATTTATTCATGGAAACCTGTAACGTACTTATATATGTATATTCTTTACAGGTGCTAAAACGAATATATTACGTGTTCTAAACGTGACTTATAAAAAGAGTGGTTTCAGTCGTTCAGTAAATTGTAAGTCCCCCGAGTTTGAAATTTATTTTTCTATTAGCGTATATCTGAACTGAGCCTCGGGTTCGCGTTAAGACAAATCCGATAATAAAATATATTTTAAATTATACTAACTCCGCAAGACACTCCTTATCTTTGTTTTCAGTATATGTATAGTTTGAAGTATACATCGTGTTTTATAGCTTCTGAAAAAAAAAAAAATGAAAATTTTGTGGCCAATACTTAAAGTTTTGCACTTTTAATCTCTTGTTATTTCTTATAAAACAACTGCCTCGTTGTTCTAGTGTCCCGGGTTCAAAGTCCGGGTCAAGCTATTAAAAGTTAATGGCAAAGTATCTGTCCAAACAAAAACTAACTCCCGGCAGATGTGAAACGTTGAAATATAAGCAATAAATAAATATAGAGATGAATAAATAAAAACATAGAGTTTAAAACTCACACGGAGAATCAACGTAGTGTATAATATACGCACTCACAAGGGAGTAGCACGCACACGAATGACGGAATAAGACAGCGTCATTCCGATTGCTGTCACGGCGTTGAGTTGGCGGAGGTCGGCGCCAATAGACAAATCAAAAAACGAGTATTCTCCTCGGTAGAAACTAAATTATTTCAGATAGATAAATAGGCTTATAATTATTCAAGTAGACTTACAATTAATATTCATAATTGATTAAATTAGATTTCAATTTTATTGTAATATCCTTAACGAGCTACTTCAAAGGGCTTAATCTGTAATTAATGAGAAATACTAATAAGAAAATCCTATTGATTATATAAACAATTCCTTCTTTCAGTTAAGTCAGATTAAATAAAAAAGTCATTCGATAGATCCATTTTAGATAGGATACGTTCCGAAAACTGCTTAACATTTCCTAGTCCACACTCCTCCATATTTAAGTACTCGTATGGGCTGACTTCGTAATCTTTGAGTCAATCAGCATGCTATCAAATGTGTAGACATATATTGTTGTTTTGTATTTTTTGCGAGGTTAAATGTAGAACTACATAATTATGAGTCAACGTTCATTACTTTTTAGGCAATATTAACTTGTTCTTACGATTATAGGAAATTCATGGTTTAGCACACACACAAACTGGTCATAATAAACAATTGGAATCGATGTTTTAGATTTTTTAAAACTAATAACATAAATAATTTATTTTCCCTTTTCGTTAGATAACTTTACATTTTATTGTTTAATAATATGAATAAAAGTTAAAAAGCAGATTAAATAGACTTACAAATTTTAATGAAATAAAGTCTACATCCACAGATAATATATCGTATTTCGCTAATAAGCCATTTTACAGATATAGAAAATGAAATCGTGTTTATTAAATTCATAAATGTTTCTATTTATGTTGGCTTACAGTTAAATTTTATTAAAAGTTTGACTTAAATTTTAAATATATAAAAATGTTTCCATATTTATTTATATTTTTCCAATATGTAAATAAAATATTTTTATACATATTAAATTATTTGGTAACAATCGTACCTAAAATGATATTTATAAATAATTTTGAGTAGCCTAATTGAAATTGTTTGATCATTCCTTAGAGATTCCTTAAAAATGTGTTCGTATTAATTACGTGTGTATCTTTTAGTTCCAATTATAGGTACGAACGAAAGTATAATGTTTTCTTTAACCTTTAGTCTAACGGTGATTTATCACTTATCTTTTTCTCTCATTTTTAATTTACATTGACAAGAAGAATACATAACATTTTTTAACAAATCACCCACCGAATTACATTTGTCGGTAAAGTGAGCCATACGTCTAAAACAGGCAAAATCTTTAATATGTAGTTGAAAATACAGTAGAATATATAGTCGTCATATTAATCATGACCTTTGTGCATTTTTTGGTTCCGCACATATCTAGGCCATGGCTTTCTATTTCCACAGAGTCGGCGAATTATGTAAAGATGTGTACAAAACAATCTTCGTAGTAGGTATTTGTAGCAGTTTCTTGTTTGAAAATTTCAATGACTAGGATTTGTTAGTTTTGACTTAGGATTGTTTTAATTTAAATTTAACTTTTTATATACGAGTATGTATTTTTGAATATTATTTTTGTGTTTAAGGATCCTATTAAATTATGTAATAATGATCTGCGCAATATTTATACACTATGAATAAGATTCACACTGGAATCTGTATCTTTTATTATAATCTTCTTTTATTTGGAATATTTAAGTTGTATTGGAAAAAACAAAGCTGAACGTTTAAATATTATATTATTAGATATAAATAAAATATTATTCAAATAATCATCATTATCAGTTAATGTAGTCGGCAAACAACACAAAAAATGTTTAGCAGAATTTTACAGGCGGTATAGATACGATGTCAATTGAAATTAATTTTTCTGGCAAGTTGATTTCAAAATTCATGGTTGTACGCCTTTTCGGCACCAATGGGTCGAGATGGGAGGCAAATCTTAACCAAATACTGTGGTTTCAATCCCTGTCGAGCACTACTAAATTTTCATGTCATTAATTTTTCTTTATAATTAATTTCGTGCTTCGTGGTAAAGTAAAAAAAAATGAGAAAATCTGTTCCACTTGAAGTTCAATCCACATTAGAGCGGTAAACTACTGCTTCTTACATTGCGGAAGTGATTAAGCTAATTATATGGCGAATTATATAACCAAACACAAATATACCATACACAAATAACTTACCTGAAGATAGCTACATTGCTTTCATAGACCCCTGCAGTATTATTATGTACATTATTAATATGTACGCGTAATTTTAGACGAAGCGCATGCTTAGTAAAATGATCTTGAGATTTTATGCCTGACTATGACAACACAACTAAGCAAAGGTCTTTTTTGAAGAAGGCTTTTTAGCTAAATTTGAACCCATGATCTTTGGTTAACAACCGTGCATTCTAACCGCTAGGCGTTTTGACTTCATAACATTAATCTCACCTAATTAACAAACATTTCGTCAATATATACATTTTAAAAATGCTTATTTAACTTTTCTAATATTGTACGAAAACAACGTTCTGTAAAATTTTCAGATTTCTCTTTTTAGAAAACGCTTTAATTGTCTTTCAAATTGACTTCCACGTACACCTCCAGGTAATAAATAACATTTTCCTCTAGCCTTTATTACCACACGCCTTTTTTTTTCTACCAATCTCGTCGAAACTGTTGAATACAGTTGATCGATGCGGAATTAACTACATTTTTATTACTATTTGGGTATTTTTAAAACTATACAAAACCATCTAGTATCCCAGAAACTCGCAGCTAATATATAAAACTTTATAATATTTTATTACCATTGTTTGGTTTTTATTAAAGCTATAATATTACTACGTCACGCGATAAATATGCGAAACATTGCGACCTTTGCCAAAGTCATTGAGCTTG
The DNA here is from genome assembly GCF_905147765.1 of Vanessa atalanta. Lineage (NCBI taxonomy): Eukaryota > Metazoa > Arthropoda > Insecta > Lepidoptera > Nymphalidae > Vanessa > Vanessa atalanta. The sequence goes on from NC_061875.1 coordinate 6,382,621, forward strand.
ACTTAAAAATAAATCTAATTGAATAACAAGATTTGAATAGAAAGCATTTTGTATAAAACATGTTTTTAACATTTTGGGAATTACAGTTACTTGGTCATGGTTACGTCACCTACTATATAATATAAATAATTATATAATTAATAATTAAATATAAAGTAATAAGTAGTAGTAGTAAGTATATAATTAATAAAATATAAAGTAATTACTTTATCAGATATATATTAAGAACCGGCACTTAATGTTTCATTTCTAAATCAAACTTCAGGGGCATTTTTACACAACGATCAGTAAAAAATATAAAAAAATTGTAAGTGTGATAAAAGTGCCTCGCACAACCATTCTGTGGAACCAGCTTTTGCCGGCGGTTTTTCCGAACCGATACGACTTGGGAACCTTCAAGAAAAGAGCGTACTCCTTCCTTAAACGTACGTGCAAGTCCCCCCGGTGTTGCAGATGTCCATGGGCGGTGGTAGTCACCTTCCATCACGAGCAGGACGCTCACCTGATGGAAAGGGACTACCCCTTTCCATCAGGTGAGCGTCCTGCTCGTTTGGCACCTAAACCATAAAAAAAATATTTACATATACGTACTTATTTACAAACTTAGCGGGCGTTTAGTTGAACACTGTTTATCTCTTTCTGTCGAAACAGCATACCTGGTTTTAAGTTGTATTGTAAAGCGTAAAAAAATATAAATTTATAATATTTTGTTAACAAGAATTATTGTTCAACGCTACTTCGATGTTGGTTACATTCGTGGTCACAGTATTGAACAAACTACGAACTTCGTTAAGCGGGTCTTCGAAACTACAAAGGTTGAAGACAAGAAGTCGAAAGTTAACGTTTAGTTTAAATACAGACTGCACCACAAAGTTATAATAATTTACTTCAAAATTATTAACAGGTTTTTGTAGAATGAATATAAAAATTCTAAACGTGAAAGGAACTTGTGTTCGTTTAATATCTTTAGAAAAAATTAAACAATATTATTCAAAAAGCAAAGTCTTATGTAAACGACTTGTGGGAACGTTATGTTTAAGAATATTGGCTTAGTGTGAGTATGAGCGAGGAGCTCATTAGTCATTAGCGAAAACAACAATGTCCCCAGTCACGGTAGAAGCTCGAAACTAACAACGCCAGTTTAGCCACTACCTATAGATAATACCTTCCGTTCAGGCTAATGGAAAGTTACAAGCGACTTTGTAATATTATTATTCCTATATTAGTCTACTATTATTTGTCGGCTATTTCTATTATTATTATTAAATCAATCTGTAAATAAATTGTAAAACATCATAATGAATTCGAAAAAATTACTAATTCTTAGATTTATTTTAGGAACACGAATAAGTATCATTAATGGTTTAGTACACCAAGACAATTATTATTGAATATATTGCCTAGCGTATGTAGTTAATTAAGGAAATCACCGAAGTGCGAAATTGTAAAGGCAAAGGAAAACACCGAGCTGTTGCCAGGTAAATGTTTCTACTTGTAGTTGAGAAACAAATGTCATTAACAGAGTTATTATTTTTTAATACGTTATAACCTTATTTGAATTTACAAAATACTGAAAAGTTTACAACTGTAACTTGTAATATTTTTTCAGTTAACTTTAAATTCTATACATTTTGACACAGTAATTTTTTTTTTTCTTAAATTTTTAACACGGTGAAGGTATACATTGTTCATCGTGAAAAGTTTTAACTAACGAGACTGGCAATGACCCTGAAAGTTAGGATAATATCAGTGTGATTTTCTAGTGCTTCTCTTCAACCGCACGTAATGAATTGAATACTTTAAATACTTGAAGATACTTATCGGAAATCCGACTCGACCCTTAGTGAGTTAGTTAGGATTTACGTGCTCACTTCACAGGACAGTTTTGCTTTTAAAAGCAAAATAATTAAATGGATTTTTCTAAGTTCTAACTGTAGTATGTATAATTTTAAGTACAAGAGATATCATCGGTAATACAAGACTATTCATAACTATTCGTAAAATACATTCTCATATAATTCAACTTTTATCCGATAATTACTAAGAGCTATAAGATACAGAAACGAGACGGAAACTTTTAGAACGTCTTGCAAGTTCTAAAAAGGAACTACGTGACATTGAGAGAATAACTTTCGTTGCATTATACATTAAACTTGGGCGTTAACGCGAGTTTTATTAGGAAAGTTTTAAAGAAAATTAGCTAAATCTCAACGGTCAGTAACAAAACGATTGAATTAATTTCGTTCCATGTACTTTTATATTAATCTTATTCAATTATTTGCCTAACATTCATTTTTCAATCAAAATATTTCAATATGGTTAATTGTGTTTATTCATAGTATAAAAGATTATTCATTATTTAGTTTATGTATTTTTATACAACTGATTTACAAAAGACGAACATTCACGCCTAATATTAAATATAAATATAAAGTCAATTTCATTCACTTATTTATCCCATTGGCTTGCCTTTAATATATACAAGTCTAAAAAGAAGATATATAATACGCTGTCGCTGACGTTTGTCAGATATATTCAATATCTATAAAAAAATCATACAAAGGTTTCTTGTTACTGTATTAGCAGCGATTTCTTGGAAAGCACACGGACCGAAAATTTAGTAATAGTTTGTATGTGTAAAATTTCACTATTTAATAAAATAATATGAACGCTCAATCCAATTATTACGTGTTTATGTGAAAATGGTAAAAAGAAATGAAAAAAAATTACCATTTTTTACATTGATATAGTATGGTAGACCAACCAAGTGCACATATTAAAAATCGTATTTTAATTTATATAGCAATAATATCAAAATCTAGGTCATAGAGCGGCCGATAAAGTTTTCTCATAAACAATAGGCACTTTATGGCTTGTTAATATTATCGGTAACACGCTAGCATAACTCCATTTCGATTGGGAAGCAATTGTAGTTCAGAAATTTAATGCTACCATTACGCTATTGTGTCTTTATAATGTTTAGTAAGCTTGTTAAAGATTAGAATCACATGTATCGAGTAAGCTCTACCTCCTGCCTTTGTTGACATCCCAAGCTGAGTATTATGCAACAAGGAATTAATGGTTTGTAAAATTGTTATGGAAATTTTTGTTTATATTCATATATATATGTACCGATACAACTATGAATGTCTCTTAGGTCTAGTAGCAAGTTTATAAGCCGCAGACTCCGAGCTCCTAGGTCAAAATGTTATTGGGTTTATTCGTCGAGACATTCTCAGTAGCACTCCGGAGTGCTTACACTCCCGTGCCTAGGAAAGCACTTAAAGCTGATGGTCCTGCGTCTGAACAGAATTTTTCGGCCGATTCAGAATTACCGTCCCATCCGATTATGAGTTTAAAAAAATTGAGTTCAATTGTACTCTATAATATGTCGCAACAAATACCAATACTTTGTTAAAGTGTCCCGGCAAAAATATACATATATACCAGTTCCGGCTTCGCTCGGGAATAAAGCTTTACATTGAACGTTCATAATACGAATTTCTATTAGTCGCATGTATTTTTCCGATCTCTTGAATAACCATCATCGTATTTCGCCCAGTTTACACAATACACTGCAACCTTCCTCATGAATCAGTACGTGAAAATGTAAACCGTATAAAAATCCGTTCGGTCATTTTTGAGTTTATCGCGTACAGGCGTGATGAATTTATTTTATAATATGTAATGACGAATCAAATTATGTATAATAGTTTTAGTAACATGTAAATATCTAATTTGTTCTTCAAATATCTAAAGGTTTATTAAAATTTTATTTGAGGTTCTACGAGACTTCGCTGTATAGTAATTCGATAATTAGATATTTATTCGAGACATATATAAAACATTTAAATAGTTATATATTTTCCTAACAAAAAGATCATTAGGTGAACTCATCCGTAACTCTGGAAGCTGGCTTGAATACAATAGTTTCAACCAAACTTCCAAACAAGGGCGGGCTTTGGAAGTAACGTCGTAAATTAACAATCACATTAGAAAAGGCTTTGTTAACAAAGTTTTTGGGGATAATTTGTGTGTACATTGCTTGGAGTAAAAGATTTTGTAGTTTATAAAATCACCTAAAAAGGGAAACATTGAAAACAAACAACATTATTACTATTTCTAATGAAATCTGTCGTTCTGATGAAATAAGTTGAGGAAGTATTGTTATAAATTTACTTTAAAAATATTCTTATACCCTCATTTTGTCGTATCAATTGTTGTTAAAACGGACATTATTTAACAATAATTAATACGACATACCAGACATACGAGATACCATTACAACAAAATTACCACCGGGCTCTGTGCAGTATTTGGGTGACGAGTGGTCGGTGTACTTGGTTGATAAACGTTGGCCGTCGCACTCAGAATTAAAGAGCTCAGTGCTAGGTGACTTATTTTGATTTGCGTTTTTTTGTCACAAACTAATTTATAATAATTTAGTGGTTATGATGCTTAATATCCTACTTCCTGTTCTATTTGCTCCTTTCGCGTTTATTTAATAAATATCACATATTTCTCTGTCGACTTGCATACAGCTCCAGCCGTTAATTGAAGGTTTCTGGCGTAGTATCCTTTTAGTACGATATCTGGTGCGCGGGTTGTAAATTAGTTTTTAAGCAGCATTGCAACATACGGCAATACAATATTGTTGGGTTCGGAATAGTTCATGTTATAATGGTGCGTCGTCAGAGTTGGTATTTTCTGGGTTAACAAATATAAATTGGTCCTATACCAAACAAAAAATAAAATCGTACTGAATTGACTTATCACAGTTATTGAAATATTCTTTTGCTTATTGAAATATCCCACTACTGGGCAAAGACGCTTTTTTCTGTTCAGAATAAATAATTAAAAACTAATATAAAATGAATCCAGTCATTATATAGATGGTTTGTGTAAACAAAAGCATCAAGTATATTATACTTTATAACACCTAATTGTTTTCTCATACTGTCTAAATATCTATACGGATAGTCGTTGAAATTACTCCTACAAGTTAAAATATACAAATGAACAATAATACTGGGAAATAATTACTTCTAGGTATTGTTTTTGTTAAATACTCCTTGGTCTTACGACAAGTTTATATGGCTGTATTTATCGAGGTCCATGGTTCAAAGTTTCCGGTTCAAGGCACATTATTGGCATTTTTTTTCAATAGCAACCCGGAATTAATAGTTAGGTATGTTAAACTAGAGATGTAAACATGGCTTTTGTTTCTTCGCTTATAATTCTTCATTCTGTTGTTATAAATAATAATAATTATTAATCTTACAGGTCTATTTGGTGGATAATCAGTCATTAATAAATACAATTTTAGTGCCGGCGACACACTTATGAAACTTAAAAAAAAAACATATAACTATGCTGTGGTTCAGTTTAGTTGTAATTTTTACATTTATTATTTAGCTAAATTGTACAGGGTATAGTCATTTCTTGTTTTGATTTTTTTAATACTAATTTAAGTTTTCAAAGTAAGTACAATTCTTATCATTCCGTCTTACTCTACATATCTCGTGGTTAACTATTGTATAAGAATACATGCAATTTTTCGCGTTATAAATTAATTCGTATATAAATGTGACGAGATAATAATTATATACAATGCAAAGTTTATCTTCAGTAATGCTTCTTACTGAGATATATCTCCAAAAGTAACTTGTTCGAACAGCTTAGTAATAGCATTGTCGAAGTTGCATAACTTTCCCGAGTTACTAGTTGTTTCAAACAACAATTTGTCAAGAGGATATTTTTATAATTATATAACAATAAGGAATTCTCTTTTTTCTTCGCTATTAATATATGAAACTATTATAAATCATGATAACTTAGCATTTATTACAATATTTGGACTTTGTCCAAATAGGTTAAAGTCCATTCACGGTAGACCAATTTTCAGATTAAATTACGATGTGTGCAATTTTAGAGTGTTTATAAATACCCAGAAACCATCTAAGTCCATACATTAATTGGTTAAAATAGATACACAAAATTCTATTAATAATATCCGTCATAGTCATATTATTAATACAAACATTGCAGAAACACAAAATTGGTTGATTAGTATATATGGAATAAGATAATAATGCTGTCTCATATTAATCAATGTACATGATTTAAACTTAATTATATTATTAATGTTAATGTTAATTTAATAAATACAATTATCTACTTATTTTTATTACGTAATTAGGATGATTTCATTTATGTCTTATATTCTATGTTTAAAGAAAATTAATATATTTAAATAAGGATTGATAACATTTAGCTTTAATATATACAAATATGAATTAAAAATAGTTACTGTATAAATCTTGACCGCGTGGAATGGTGGCAAGAATGCTAGCAGCATTTCCCCGTTGAAGCGCAATTCCTATCCTCTGGGCTAAAAACGAACCAGCCCTCCTGTCACCAGTGGTGACAATAAGGCTAGGTGTTATACTTTTGATGAAGCTTTTTGCACCACTACTCCAAAAAAAAACTGCCTTAACACCTTGGGCAGAAGAGACCATGTAAGCCGAAAGAGTCCACCTCCTTCCCACACGGGCATCTGTGCTTAGAGCACAGCGGTGTTCCCAGTCGGAGACCAATTGATATGCGGAAACATTTATTATCTAAAAGTGTCCCAGGATTTTTAGAGGGTATTGAATTCAACCAGTGACTTGACTCTTTAGTTGATAGCGCTAGAAGACTGGCACGGTTTTGGGCACTTGATAAATTTTGTGTGAAACTGTGTAGCGTAACGTGGATCAATGGTGAATTCCAAAGTTTTTGTTTTGTTACATAACGTTCGAATGAATACTTGACTAATGAAAGGTCGAAAGGTCAGGTCAGCTAAACAATACAATTTCGCCTTTGGTAGTTGATAAGGCGAGGAGTAAAAACCATTATATACTTATATAAAATAATAAATAATTAACATTGTAAAACAAATAGGTATACTTACTTAGTATTTTCTTCCTAAGTATATTTTTGTTTGTTATTAAATAGTACCCGCACGAAGTTAGGACGAGTCAACAGTAAATAATAAATTAAATAATTTAATATGTTTATATGTTTTATTTTATACCAAACAAAATACAAATTACTTATCCATTAGTTATATATTCGACTAACATTGTATAAATTATTGCTATCCTTTTTTAAACTTTAGATAGGAAAGAGATAGCAATGAAACTTCTATGGAACACCGGATGGAATATGTAAAAGGATAGAGCTGTGATCTTTCAGGCAAACTGTTTGACTCCAATTATTTAAGTCTACTTGCCAATATAACATGAATATTTTTTTATACGAGATTTTAAAAATAGCAGAGTTCACAGCATCCATCTCACTATCATTAAGCAAATAGCTCGTAAATATAAGTAATAAATAGCTATTAGACCATATTTCTGCTAATTTACATAAAATCTTAGTGAGTTATACAATTAAATCTTCTTCATGATTCATATTGTTTATTAGTGAAAGCCGTATAAAAATCCGTTTGGTACTTTTTGAGTTTATCGACGAGGCAGAATAACTTTATTTTTTAATTGTAGTGATGCTGTTTCCATGCGGGGTGTTGTGGATACACATGTAGTGAAGTTTTATCCGAGACCATTTTTCCTTCAGCTCCAATCTCGAGATTGCAAAAATTAAGTGTATGAAAAAGTGCTATATATATTTTTAGAAAATTATTGTTATGGAATTTATGTTCATATGAACATAATATTACATATTAATGTAATATTACATATTATATTCGTAGCCACAAACGCGCTCTCAAAAGGAATAATTTCCCTCTGTTTTTGCAACATGTTTCATTGATACTCTGCTTTTATCAGTCGTTGTTTGATGATGTATGTAGCCTATTGTAGTATATAGATTGATTTCTGACTCTGATTTATTAAAAGTATGCTGTTAACGAAATTAAATTAGGGGTTATCAAGGGATATCAAGTATCCATATTATTACTTTAGCTTTGTGATCCTGTATATCAGAATAATAGCTATTACTCTCATTCAATTATTTTGTTACTCGAAGCTTGAGCGATGATGATTGACATCAATGTCTTCAAACACCTTTATCACAAGGAAATAATCGCTATAAGCGGCAGAAAAAGCTTTTATTAACCTAATAACACTCAGTACAATCACTTTTGCGAAGTGAACAAGATAAGATCAACAGCTCGCGAAGTGCAGCCCAGAGATGAACATAAAACTTTAATGAGTTTCGCCTATCTTGTTATCTTAAGCTAGGTTCTACAGAGTTTTCTACTGTTCGGTTTCGGAATAATACTGTACACTTAAATGTTAAATCTATTAATAATCACACAAGTTGCAAGCTAGAGTCGTCTGTCGTTGGCGTTGCTAAGAGTTAATAATAAATATGTAGAAATAGATTACATAAACAAGACAAGCGAAATTATATACATATATAGATATACATATAATTTGATATATATGAAATTATCAGTCAATAAATCATTGTTTACTGTACCAAATTCTATAAGAGTTTAATCTAGAAATAATAATACTAAGAAATATATTCGGAATGCAATTTAATTATTGAAAACTTATTTTGTTTAATTAAAACTTGGCCAATTATTTGTAATATTTATCTTTTGTAAAGTTATTATTGTAGTGCGCTTTATTTCATCGAGTGCGGACGATCGAGAGATTATTCAATATGTACAGTTTTATTATACAATCACAAACGAAAGGGAAAGAGACAATAAAATCTTCCATCAACTATGTTTTTTAATTACGCAATTTTACAACTCTACACCGCGTGATTTACATGTGATTATATTTTATTGTTTGTATAATATCATTTAAAAGTTAATGTACGTAGAAGACAATTCGAGAATAATTAAAATTTTTACTATAATTGTTGTAGGACAAGGTATCATAAATGTGCTTGAAGTTGTGAGGAATATTAATCAGCAATATTACTTTTATAGCAATTTGAACCTATAAAGTTATAATAGAAACCATTTTGCATTCAACACATATGCGCCAATGGCAGCGATATAATGAAAAAAGTTAAATGGGCTCTCGCACCAATTGAGGTTAGGCTTTCGTTTAATAGCTTTGTTTTATATGGTATCGAATACTAAATCAAACTTGTGGAAAGTATGAAGTTATAAAACGTTATTTTTATAACACAACACTGCTTTTTAAACGGGGGTGGATCCAAAATTATAACAATATTTTTTTTAGTTCTTTATGCTTATATTCTGGTGACTAAATTTCTGCCATAGTTACGACAACTAGTCAACTATGGGGTTGTTATGCATAGTATGTGCGAAGACACAGATGCACTTTTCTCTCTTTCATAATCTGATTGGAATTTGTCTCAACTGGAATCAAATAGGATTTTAATAGCTTTATGCCCGTTATTATATAATTCAGTACTGGTTGTTCGCCCGCGTGGATATCAGTTTGTGTCAATAAGAGTTACATTAATATATAGCTTATGTCACTTCTAGATGAAATAGCTTATAATAGTGAATGATTATTGAAATCGGTTCGATTACAACCAAGCAAATCACTTTCAATCGCAATCATCCATCGCTTTATAATGTAGTTTTATAAACTTGATAATAAACAAAAAACTATCGAATACCTACCGTAAAAATAGAGAGGTACATAAGTTGGTTTTTCTATCAAAAAAATGATCAAGAGCAGAACCTAGTCTAGAATTTGGAGATGATACAATCACTCTCTTTACTCAGTATATTGATTCTACGCTTGAGCTGTTTTCGTTCGGTTGGATCTGTCATCGTATCGGACCATGCAAGGGTGTAGAAATGCATTTGAGCTTGCGGACGATAAGATGTCCTGTGTAGTTAGGTAGTCTCTGATTACAGTGGTGATATTGGCAGGAGAACATCATTATTATTATCATCAAATAAAGCACTAACAACAAAAATATATATAATTTCATAAATATATATATATAGTCTCCGGCTATTCCAAATGCTTAACAAAACGAATAATATTGGAATATTTTGCGTTTACGTATTTTTGCACATTTATATTGCAATTATTCACCGTCGAAATCAAAACGCAAATCTTATTTAGTAACTATGTAAGTAAATCTACACTATTTTCGTGGAATATAAATAACTCAGTAAGTTGTGACGCAGATAGTAAATTGTTGAAGTTTACCTGCATCTTGCTCTGACATCGGACAAAGCGAAACCGCTCATCCTGAACAAAACGAGCGCTGCCAGTACCAATTCCTGTTTTCCATTTTAAATTTTCCATCCGTACAACAATGGAACTATTTTATTACAAGTTTTCTTAAGTGAAATTTAATTAATTAATATTCATTATTCTGTAATAAAAACTACTAGGTAAAGAACTAAAGACTATTAACAGAATAAATAAGTAAGCAAAATGTCCCACTGCTGGGTTCAAGCCTTATCTCCTTTTAGGTGAAGGTTTTCACCACGCTGTTTTAATGGGGATTGGCGGATAAAAATCTGGTTATCACTATCAAAATCAAAATAAAAATATACTTTATTGAAGTAGACTTTTATTACCACTTTTGAATCATCATTTTACAAACTATATTAAGTGAGGCTGCCACTGGTTCGAAATGTAGTTTCTACCGAAAAGAACTGGCAAGAAACTCAGTAGTTACTTTTCAACATTTAAAATACAAGTTATATTAGTTTAATACAATTATATAAGTTTATAATATATCCTGCCTGGAAATGAACAATTTGTTTTCACGAGTGCGAGATAAATTATAAATACTTTTCATTGCTTGGGCTTGAACCCACAATCTTAGATGTCTTCACGTGGCTCTATCCATTGGACCATTTCAGTTCGATCAAGTAAATATTGTCTATCTATTTCGATGTGTGTGATAAACCATTGTATATATATATTTATATTAGTCCTGTAAGTATATTTTCTTAATGCTCTAAATGAACAAAGATTTAAGGTATGGAAATTTGTCCACCACGTTGTTCCATAACTTTAGTTAAACCATAAGCTCTAATTTTAACGCAAATAAAACTCGGTGCTTGTATTGATCCCACGAGATTAACGAGTGGTTGAGCAGCAATAATATTTTAAAGAATAAAAGAAATATACATATATGTCAACGTTTTTTATTCATTTTCTTTCATTTTTAAAAGTTTCTAATCTAGGTAGTTTGTTACAAAGCAAATACCTAATTCCACCTTCCATACATTGACCAAAGTGCGTCACTTAAAATGTGGAAATTAACTAAACAAAATTAAAAAAAGTATAGTATCTGACTGTACACTCTAATACAGTATCTGATTGAACATACAGATATAAATCTATCGTAATGTTCAATCCTTAAAATATTATATATTCATTGACACGGGTTGACGTTATCTTGACATAAAATTTACATAAAAAAAACATAATATGCGACAGTCTTCTAATAGCAATATTTATTCAGACGATCATATTCATTCTTCGTCTTAAAATAATTCACTTGAAATAATATATTTATAATTTCAATATCCAAATATAAAACAATTGTTGTTATCGTCAGATTTTTCTACGGATTCTTGAATTGTTTTGTAAAATAAAACTTTGTTTTCTAACGACATTTTCTGTTGCTCTTAAAAGGATAGCCTAATTTATTTCAATTCCCCTTGAAGTTTTCCCTTGTTAGTGAAATGAAAAAAAAAAAATTGCTTAACTCCTTCACAATAAAATGCGATCAGATAATAGAGGCTTTTAATTATTTTTTTTTGTCTTCAACCGAGCTGTTGTATCTCAACCACTTTTAAATGTTAGCTTTAATTAAATTGCTTGAATGTCATTAAAGCTGTTAAATAACAAATGAATTTGTTTTTGGACGCTCCATAACCTTTATACAAATACGTGCTGTGTTCACGTTCCCGTTTGTGCAATTTTTATTTTTAAGCGGTAGAATATATGTTGACTGAGTGTATCTAGGTAGATTCTAGGTAGACGGGTTTGCACAAAACTCTACCACCAAGTAAGGGTGGGATATATAGGATACTTAATCCTATTTAAACATGAAAATATTTAAAATATGAGATGAAAATGACAACAACAGGTAAGTACCATTAAAAAATGAAACGCACTTTCAACAATTGCGCGGCATAAATGAAAGAGGTTGCTTGCCAACAACACTTTAAAAATGTGATTTCATTTGTGAACTTATTTAATACATGAATTCTGTTGATTTCCCTTTTCAGGTTACTTTTCAGGTTAAGGACTCTCGTCCTTGAATATTCTTCCAGTGGCGTTAGTGGCTCTCTTGAACTCGATTGAGAGAACATTTTAAATAAGTATGCTTATTGGAAGATAATTTCAAACTTATAACGGACGAAATATATGTATGTACTGGTTCTGTTTGGGATTATCTATTTTAATATAATTAAATAAACTTAAGTTAACCTTTAATATACATTATTTAATATTATAGTGTTATATTAAAGTAATGCATGTATTTATCTAAAGTTACTTACATGTAACTAAGAGGATTGGTATAAGAAGGTTATTAAGCGGCAAAAAGCAAAAATAAGCTTTGTTGTTTATCTGTAGAAGCGAACATACAACATGATATGACACATTATCAATTTTTGTATTTTTTATTTTATAAAGGCTAACGTATTTTCCTATACACATCCCTTGAACTTGTAATTACACTAATTCACTGACTATTCGAACCGGAAAACAAACCACAATCACAAATGTACCATCATCACCACTCACACATATATCAATATATTATTACAATTATTAAGCTTTATATGTGATTGTGAAATCCTAAACCAATAATTTAAATGTATATTCCGGATTAGCGAGGCCGTAAACTTCGAGAAAGTGAGGCTAAGTAATTTGAATTTTATCGGACACAGTTAAAATGTTTCATTCCCTTGATACTTTCTTAATCCATAAAGCGTCAAGGCTCGAAGTACAATTCTAATTAGATTCATATCTTAGTAATATAATTACAGTATACTGTAAGTGCTTTGTACTTTGATTATAATTAGACAATGTTTTATTTTCACCCACAATCCTAGACTGCTCCATTGTATCATGTATATCGTTACTTATTGGCTTAAATTTATTTTTTAATCTCCCCAATTTAAGATGTCCGTACTTAATTATTAATTATTGTTTTGATTTACAACTATTTCATATTAGAAATGACAACATTCTAAAAGTATGAATTCTCATAATTATTAACACTATATGTTTTTTCCGAGATCCGAATGGTTAGAACTCGTCAATGATTACGGATTCAATTTCAGGCAAGCACCACCAAATTTTCATGTTAATAATTAACCTTGTGTTCAGCATGAAGAAAACCTTCTCGAAAAAACATGCATGTTGCGAATTAAAATCAAATACACAAATAACTAAATCGGTGTGTGATTGGTAGAGCCTGGTCGCATTAGAACAAAACATTCTCTTTAAAAGGGGAAGAGGCCTTAGCTCAGTAGTAGGACATTTATAGTTTGTTACTTTCTTAGTGTTTATTGTTCAAATATTACGTGGATGAGTTACCGTTACTTGGGAAACTTCACTGATCAAAGTCTCCCCTCCCAGCTCCAACGAACGCTTGCATTGCGATCCAGATTTCTGAAACATGTTACAAAGGATCCTAATAGATCTGGTTAAAAGGCAGATTGAGATGTCGACTCGGACTGTCAGTCTGTAATAGTTACAAAACCAAAGACATATCGTGAATTTGTTTATGATATTATTAAGTTTTGAATAAAAATGGCGATGTCTTATCACTACCATAAAAAAATCGGGATGTTTTGGAACCAGGGCTGATGAGGTTAAAACATTTTTAAAGAGTTCCAGATGTGTTACTTTGTTCATCACTTTGCAATTGAAAATAAATAAATATAAATATGTACGGCGCAGATGATTTTATGTTTATACATTACGCAATTAGACCAATACATCATAGCTTTTTAATATTACAAGATGAAATTATAAGTTTAAATATTACGGTTGATTGTGGTTTGAGTTTTATCGATGGCAAAGTACTCAAATAAGTCATCCATAAAAACAAAAACATAATCTGTCCATCCATTTGGGAACTACAATGCCACACAGATACAAAGATACGCAGATATGTCAACCATATAATACCCCTACTTTTGAGGCTTAAAGTCAGGCGAAAGGAGTCGCGGTCATCAGCTAGTATATATTTTGTGTAATGTGGATTAATTTCATTTATCTGTTATTATTAAATAAGCACTTCAAATTTATTAATTATTACAGCTCATATATAAAGCACTGTTACATTTACATACATATAGTATGTGCATCACATAAGTATTTTTATTATAAAGTATCATTAGTGCAAACAGAGCTGGAATTTTATATAACATATTTTTATTTATTTATTTATTTATCCTTTATTGCACCCAAACTTAAAACTAAAAATTGCATTATTGCTACACAAAGTTGCATGAGGTGCAACAGGCGGCCTTATCGCTCAGCAGCGATCTCTTCCAGGCAACCTTTGGGCAGAGGATCATAATATTTACATACATGGGAAGGGTACAGTAATTTAAGTCATAATATAATACTTACATAATATAAAATTACACAATACACAGATAACAATAAATACATATAATATAAATATATACTATAATAAATATTTACATAAATAAATACATAAAATATATATATATAAAAAAAAGGAGATATAACAGAACAAAAAATTATCAACGACAAAACGACTGCTTAATGCAACAAGTAAAAGTCCTTAACCATTCTTTTAAAAACGGCTAACGACTGTGCGCGTCTAATAGCTAAGGGTAGTGAGTTCCAAATTCGAGAAGCTTCAACAGTGAAAGACTTAGAATAATAAGAAGAAGAGTGGGAAGGAATGGAGAGAATTAAATTTTCATTCGAGCGAAGAGCGCGCTTATGAGTCTCCCTGAGGAGAGTGAAACGCTCTTTAAGATAGAAGGGTGTCGCTGGATTAAAAAGAATAGAATAGAGAAGAGATAAAATGTGAGTATTCCTGCGAAGGCGAATAGGGAGCCACTTGAGTTTTTGGCGAAATTCGGAAACATGATCATATTTGCGTAAACCAAATATGAACCGTATACATAGGTTTTGTAATCGCTCAAGTTTATTTAATTGCTCCTCACTTAAGTTAGTATAACAAGTGTCAGCATAGTCAAGAATAGGTAGAAGGAGAGATTGTGCTAGCGTAACTTTAGTTGTAATGGGTATTTTATACATATATTAATCTTTAAGCCTTCACAATGTCAGTATTTCTATTTATATTGTTGAAGAATTGCATTTAATTTAAATAAGGAATGTTAATTTTAGCCAATTACCTTTTACAGAATAATTGTGTTTGTTGATAATCTTGGTGGCTTTTATTTTAATTAACTATGTCCTTGGATAAAGTTTACCATCGTGTTTTATGCTAGTGTTAAATGAAAGGAGTCGGGTGTTGAATATTTTTTTTTTGGGGTTTCTTACCTGTTCATCAAGTATATGGAATTTGTTTGATGTGAGGCAATTTAGCAATGTTGAATCTAATTTAAAAATCCTTTTTCGTTGAATAGCTTATACGTACGAAACGTACTTATGAAAATCAATATAGAATAGCAAAATTTCCCATTTCACCGTGCTCGAATGAGATTGGAATGGGCGTCGTTATTATTAGTTACAAATTAATAATTAATTAAATAATTCTAACAATTATTATTGTTGAGAAGTTTAATGTTTCTTTGCGCTATTTTATGTTTATTATCTTTTTCTTGTGATTATATTTAATATATAAATATTTATAATGTCAATGTATGTGGTTTCACTGTTTCAATCAAGAGTCAATAAATAAATAAAACATTACATACCTTATTCCAATAGAAAAAGAGTACCAATAATAAACCTTAGATTTATATATTTCATGTAATTTGTTAATAGCTCTAGTATATTATGCACTGGAATCAGTTCAGGATTAATAAAACTTATTTCTAACATAGCACTAGGCAGCTTCACTGACTAGCAACGAGAGATACCATATGGTAAGAAATGCATTACCAACCTAAGACGTTATGTTCCCTGTGCCTTTTGGTAAAGCTGTTTACTCACCCTACCCTGGTGAGGGTGGCACTTACCCAGACGGGCTTGCACAGAGCCAATCAAGTAATTAAGTAATTTTACTACCAAAGTGCCCATAATAACTTTATTGACTGCTATATGCCGTAACTATTATAGATTGTTCAAGAACTCTACCAATTATAATAGGTCAATTCAATGTCAAAGTTGTTTATTTGTCTACCAAACTACTTTGTTTGGAAAATACTATACATTAAGGCACTTAGTTGGAAACATGTCGTCTATCAAAGGAATCCATGTTTATCTATCAAGGCAGAGATTATCATTAAGCGATATTTTATTGAATCATTTTTAGATATTTTAATTTCGCTGTTTTACAGTTCCTCGTTAAAATAGGCTGAACTAAATAAAACTTTATTATTAATTAGTGTAGTTTTCAGTATATAATTGGAGCAAAAAATGCTACCAGATGAGTAGCTTGGTTGCTTAATGACAAACAACAAAAAAATATTTTTAAAGTAGGTTAAATATTAATTCCAGTTCTCTAAACACAATTAGGTCATGAAAGAATTATCAAAAGCGTCGGGCTGAAATATACATGCGATATCTAATGAAATTTATACCATCCACTGCATTTTTAGATACTTTAATTTAACATGTGCAACTTACATATGTTCCGAAAGCGTTATCGTTTATGGACTAAATATTAATTTGATTTTCGACTAATGTTTTTTTATATAAACTTTTGTACCAAATAGCCTAGTGTGCTACCGACTCGTCTCAGAACAAACAAATTCTCGGAACATGAAATATAATTGAATGATCGTGACGTAATACGTTTACTCTTTAAAGTAGCACGTATACAAAGATTTACAGTGGCGTGATGAGTTAGTCTCTGAAGATGAGTGTCGGTAGTTGTACTTCAGACAATTGTTTCTGTAAACATAGTTGCGATGGCATATAATGTTCATATATCATACCAATAAATAGTTTAAAAGAATAAAGCAGTTTTATATACATTAAAAATTAAAAGCGATCGTCATACACTGCAACCATTGCTCGAGAAGAATTAAATTCTTCGTTGAATATGCAGGTTTCGTCATTACAATTATCATCTTTGTTCGTTTTGGCTCTGCGCCAAACTAGGGCGAGGCTTTTTGAGAGAGATTCACATCTTGAAACATTTTTTTGTGAATTAGTATGACTGTCTACCACGTAAAAGTTCTTTTGACCTTGCTTTACAAAACAACTTCGACTTACGAAACAGTATATCTAGTTTAGATGTCTATTTCTTTTTTTTTTTTTTTATTAAATTTAATGGATCATGATACAAATGAAACAAACTTATATATTAGAGGATTTTATCAAAATTTACATAAATCCTTTGTAAATCCCGAGCTTAAATCACCAATTTTTTATATAATAAACACTTTATATTCAATAACAGTTCCTCATGAATGAAAATATTTATTTATACATTATATTATAAATCTCATATACAAAGTCAACCGCGGATAAATGGAAAAGTTAAATGGGTTATCCATAATGATTGGGGTTTTCCTTTGTTTCAATATTTTATAGCTTTATTTTTGGACAATAAACGTACATATTGAAATTCGTAATAACTGTTTTGTTTTTACTTAAAAACATCTAGAGGATACATAGGGCCTTCCAGTGCCCGTATAAATAACAATTCTATATGTATGTATTTTGTACAAAACACAGGAGTAAGCCTTGAACTATATTATATTTTCCTTGTTACATAATTTTGGGATATGGTAAATAAAAATGCTTTCATTCAAAGTGTGGATCCTTGTGTGGATGAACAATATGTAAATTGTTCAGGAGTGCATTGTCTTCGTGAAATACCGGAGCACAATAGGCCTATCTACGGGACGGGAATTTGCAAAACACATAACACAACTAATATGATATTTAAAAAACGGGCCAAGTGCGAGTCGGAATCGCGCACGAAGGGTTCCGTATCATTTTCTATAAAAACGGCGAAAAATTCACGTCTTTTGTATGGTATTCCTCCTTTAATATTTATTTTATTCTGCTTTTTAATCAAAATCAAAATATACTTTATTCAAGTAGGCTTTTACAAGCACTTTTGAATCGTCATTTAACAAACTATATTAAGTGAAGCTACCACCGGTTCGGAATGAAGATAGTTACTCTTTTTCAACATTTAAAAATACAATCACGTTAGTTAAATACATGTCTGTAATATATCTTGCCTGGAATTCAAGAAGTTTAATATTTTTAGTATTTGTTGCTACAGTGGCAACAGAAATACATCACCTGTGAAAATTTGCCTTATGACAGACGGACGGACGGACGGGCGAAAATCGGAGTCTTAGTAGTAGAGTCCCGTTTTACCTTTTGGCTACGGAACTCTAAAAAATAACAAAGATTTCTAAATCGAAATAAATAGTCTGATCATGGTAGACGTGAAACATCGACATCGATGTTTTTATAATAATTCAATATTTGGTCAATATGGTCAAATAATTTATAATTAAACAAAACAATTAGAAAAAAAAAACATGGAGTTTCGTTGAAATAATTAATAGATAGTAGCTTTTACAGAAAATTGAAAAAATATATTTCTCTTCGTTTAAATATTATCAACAGTGGAAAATCAAGTTTTATTAATTAAGCTTAATATTATGCGATGAGAGTATGAAACGAAAGTTAGCTGCAATCCAGCAGTGAGTGCAAGGGAAAATTCATATTTCTGCTATATACGAAACGTGGTTAGACTCTGAATCTAATTTAAGAATTAGTGGATGTAATATTTATCGAATTAACAGGCAAAGTTGTTATAGGAAGCGAAATAGTTTTAACACATCACATATTAATGTATAGTATGGTAGTGTCCTCCATAAAACTATTAAGCTAATTATTTTTTTTCGTTGGATAAAGCCACCCTGATTGTGGGGGGAGGTTTTAATGGTCATCATACCAATTTGTCTAACAAGGTTGAACAGACAGACGTATTAGATGTAATTGTACACAAGATAGTAATTCTGTATCATGATCGATACAACTTCAACGTGTAAGGCTTGTCAATTTTTCCTAATGGGGTTAAATTGATTAAAACCTGATATATTTTTAATAGTGGTAATTTAGATAAACCATTCGTTTCTTTAGGTGTTTAAAAATTAATTGGAATGTTAGTTACATTTCAATTATTTTTAAAGGCTAAAGACAACATTGTTAGCGTTACGATGAAATTATAAATAAATAATAAATAAATATTGGACAACATCACATACATTATTCTGCTTAAGTAGCTAAAGCACTTGTGTTATGGAAAATCTGAAGTAACGACGGTACCACAAACACAAAGACCCAAGACAACATAGAAAACTAATGAACTTTTTCTACATCGACTCGGCCAGGAATCGAACCTGAAAACCGGTGTACACACTACTCGAACACGGAGGCCGTCATTTATATCATTATCAATTATTATAAAGTATAAAGAAAATATTATTAAATATATAGATAAATTCTCACAAGCACGCAGTTTATTTATATCATATCAGGCCGATAATATCGGCTATTTTATCAACTATGATATCTATAAAACTTTTTATTGAAATAAAATTGTAATTTAAAACTAAAGTGATATTGAAAATGTAATTTTCCAAAATTAGTTGTAGAGCATTTAGTAATATAACCTTAGTTTTCTAATATGTAACTAAGCTGAACTTACAATAAAAAAACATATGAATTACAAAGATTCTGGCAAATATATAAAAATATTTTTAAAGTAAGTAATTTCTGCAAATTAATTAACTATCGATGTTGTAAAATATTCCAGGATGTGGTCTGAACAATACGCTGGTAAGCATATAAATTAAATAGTTCTAAACTTTTCAATATCCTATGTAAATATTTTTACGGTTCGAAAGTATTAACTGGATCGGGTTGGGGTAACCCTAAAACTTAAAACTTCTATTAATCTAATTGATTACTCCTATTTTTTTTAATGCAAATTTAAACACAATAATCTTGTAAAGCTAAAAATCTAAAATTAAGCAATGTGGATAAAATGAGGTCTCTTTGAAAAGAATCCTATCCATGTCGTGTTGAATGAACTTTGCTTGCAACGTTTTCTTATCCGAAGACGTTACCTGAGAAATATTGGCTTAAGTCTAAATCCTCAAGAGATAATAAAGTCATAGATTTACTCGTACTTTGCAAAACGTCTGATTCTAACAAAAGTCAACCATCAAGTCAAAGTGTTCAGGCAGAAGTACAACCAATTTCCATTCAACGCAGTTGGACATCATTTTTGCCTTAAAAACTTGGTAATTTTGATGATCTTTTTCTTTTTTCTTTTTTATTGTACAATAAATTTACTCCCTTAAATGTTGTCTAATTTTGTTAGTTATAGAACTGTATGTAGTATAAATATATTGTATATATTTTTATTATTGTTATTTCAAGAGTGTCTCCATACATACATAAATGCCTTACTGGTAACCGATGTACCTATTATATTGATTAATAGTTATATCTTGTATCTAAATTCAAAGCTACTACGGAAATTGATTCCGTTTTCGCTCAATATGACAAATAGAATTCCAAGAAACTCAAGATGTAAATGTTATATTTTTCCCAAAACTGAATTTTTTTGTATTAAAATAGCAATCATCATTGCAGTCGCGCCATCTAACAACGATTTACAAGAAAATGTCAAGTATAAAATCTTTTTGAATTGGAAAATACATACATATATCTATGTATATGCTAATTGTAATGTTTCATGGTAGTCCTTCAAATGGTGTATAAGTTTGTTTGGATATACCAAGATCCATTTCATGTAAATACTGGAATACACACACACATATAAATATATACGGAGTTTAATGACAAACATTCTTATTTAAATTAATAAATAATATTAAAGACGAATACACATACACAAAGAGGCTTTCATAAGGTATTATAGTGTTAGCGCGTGTAATGTACTTGTTGAAGATGGAAACAACGGTAGCTCATATAATAAGATTTTTAAATCGCACTCTAGGGATCTGTTCTCAACAAAGATGCGTGCGGCGTGTGCCCATGTCTTGACGTAATTCCCCTTGTACGTGCGCTTTAATCGCCCTCTTTAAAGGAAGACTCACGTCCCGACCGAGAGAAAACGTTTATTTTAATCCTCCACAAATGCTTGTATAATTTGTACAAATGTGTTTTGTTAATAAGGATTGCTAGGACACCGCTAAAATTGTTTATAAGATAAATTAACTTTGTACTAAACTACAATATTGTAGATATATAAACAAATCTTAACTCTACTCATTAAAACAATATACAACTAATTTTAATTTGCGTTTTCAATAGTGTGTTTTTCAATAAATGTGTAAAAAATTATCAGGTAAAAAACAAAGTCCGATAGTTAATTTCGACGACACACACTTCATAAAGCTTAACTTCATATAAGTTGTATACAATATGATCTCAGAAAGATATTAGAAACAATGTTTTATTGCTAAACAAGTTAAAAAAGAACAAGCATTTTTTTATGACTTATTACGTGATTGACAACCAGCCAAGGTTTATGGTTACGTGTAATTGCAATCCTCACTGCACTCATCAAGCAAAGACGACAGTCGAAGTATATTTAAATAAGCGACTTCAACAGTAAATCTGAGAGATGATTTTACGCGTACACATTTACTTTTACGCGTAATATTTATGACTAATAATTATATTTTATATAAAGTATTCGGATTTAACAACGATATTATATTTTATGATTTTATCCGACTTTTCCATATGTATCAGTTGCTCCGCTGTGTTGACTATTCGAGTTTTCTCTGTCTATCTCTACATTAAATTTTTTATGTCTATTATTATGATCCGAACGCACTATAACAACAATCCGAAAGGCACATACGTTACTTATATATACGTTTATACGTTCGAGACATTTAAATTTTATATAATGTATGTAGTTGCGGGTTATATGTCGTTGACAAATTAAATTTAAAGTCACCAATTTGTTTGTTGTAATTTGATAGAGATATTTACAAATGTTTCAAACACGATTTTTGTGTATTTGTAATAGTGAAGTAAAAGTCGAAAGCGCCAGGATCCAAATAAGTTGCAATAATGAACTACATGAAAAAAACTAAGGAACCTGTATTACTAAAATAATATAGAAGTTACACATTGATCGTATTAGTATATTTTGCGTGAAACAATAAAACGAAAAATCTGTCTAAAACTCTTTATATTATATTGTATGAGTTCGTACAAAAGAGATTAAAGCTTCAGTTGAACACGTACACGTATGTAGAAGAGGGGGTTAGCTAATATTATATTAACTGTGCTAACATATTCACGTCCTTGTGATTTTTCACGCCAAGCTCTTGGGAAAAAACCCTTTTCAAAAATACTATTATCGTCTGACTAGAACGACAGACACAGCTCAAAATAGCATTTTCATTATAAAACAACATATACAAGAAATGTTTTATTATTTCGTTGTTGATGATAAATTAAAAGTTTAAGCCATCGTTTATTTTTGTATTCGGGGTGTTAAAATTTTTTTTCAGCATGAATATAAAATATATATAAAGATAATAACTGCCATGTTCTGTTATGATCGCCATAAAAGACACGTCATTGTCGTTGTAACTTTACTAGATAAACTAAAATTAAAGTATACTTATTATTGAATCTGCGCTGTTGTTAATAATATAAGTAATAGAAACATTCAAAAGTAACAGCGGGCAATTGTCCCACTGTTGGTCGAAGAGTTTCCGTCCTTTGAAGGAGATTTGAAGCTTAGTCTTCCAAGCTGATTTGATAAAGGTTAGTGGATACATATTTTCATTTGGCACGAGCAGGTTTCCTGAAGATGTTTAGCTTCACCGTGTTGCTCGGAATTAACCAATTAAGCACATTTAATTTTAGAAGTGATGGCAAGGTTCTGAACCTACCGTCTTGAGTTAAAATTGAAGTCATTTAACCACTAGCCATCTCGGCTCTTTATTAAAGAATTATAAAAAAAAATTAGTGTAATGTATCTCAATGTTGCAATTTTTTTCATTTATATAATCACAAAGGTGATTGAATGAAAAGATTATTTTTTAGTTATGAATAACCGCAAGTTGAACATCAACAAATCTAAGAAATCGGTATAAAATAGAAGTAAACAAAATATATATGATAATGAAATGTTTTATATTCGCAGTGCGTACGGTGTGTTACGTGCTTTGTTTAATAAAGCACGAGTAAATTTGGTTTTCGATTATGAGATTTTACTAAGGACATATACATTTTTACATCCATCAAAAAGTTTAATGTATTTATTTATTTCTATTTAGAAAATTACATGAAAAATTAACATGACAAATGTGAATTTAAATAAATAATAAAAATGTTTATTTATTTTCAAACCTTACAAAGTTATGATTAATATCAAAGTCTACTAATATAGCTCGCGTATGAGGTAAGTAATTTATCGGGAACACGTCGACAAAAACTGGAGAACGAACTTGTGTTGAACTGAAATCGAGTCTTTGTTAAGCAAAGTCTCATACTGGGAGCAGCTAAACCAAGTTCAATTCAACTCCAAAAAGACACAAGCTTGTTAAAAAGAATATGAATGCCTGCACTACGGACCACCAAAAGATGCCATGAACTTTAGTATGGCATAATTTATATTACAGTTTTGGTTTAAACGAATATACTTCAAATACGAGGTTATACATTTACAATTTTGTGTCTTTGTTGAGAAATAATTCTTTATAAAGTCTTACAGGAACATTCGAAAGCTTCAATTATCTCATTACATTGGATGCCTTTGACTGTTTGACGGTTGTTCTCAAAACTTTTATATCGTCAAAACGTTTCTTAAAGGAACAGAACAATGTCCTGAATAATTCATCTTTAATAGGACCTATTTTTGCGATATATTTTCAACCATATAAAAAATTTATGATCAGTTTATTAAAGCACCTATTATAATCATATTAGATTGGCATAATTAACCACCTCAATATAGGGCATCAGATCCCGAGATTCTGGGTTCGCATTTCGCTCTATAAAAGATTGTTTTTCAGAAATTCTCGGTAGCAGCCCGGAGCCAGGAAGCCGTTGCAACATTCCCGTCCGAAAAGCACATTAATATTTTGATCCTCCGTATGATCTCGCTTCGGTCGTGTCGTATTGCCGCAACATCGGGCTATAAGAGTGAGTTGTATCCGAAATTCGGTTAGGAGGTCGTCTCTATATTCATATTTACGGAAAATATGTCAATGGAAAAAAGATCGACGGCTAATATTAGAAGTATAAAAAAATGTTAAGCCGAAGTTAAATAGGATTTTTTTTTTATTTCAGACAAAGACTTCCCGCAAGAAATACGCCTTATTTTATAATGCTATGGTATTGTATACGTGTGGTAGGTAGTGGTTAAAATAACTTGTTTAGTACTATTTTTGTAATTAGAATTGCAAATTCTATAATTTTACATGGAACCGAAAAGGCAACAATTTAATAACATTTTATATTACTACATTTTTTTGGTGCTAGGAAGATATCTACAGTTAAAAATTAAGTTTACTTGGAATTTCAGGCACATTAAAATATTTAATATCAATTCACCTTGATATGCTTTCCATAAGATTGTTTGGTTTTTTTAATAAATTTTACTATTGGAATAAAATATTGGAAAGTCTAGCAATTATTTTATAATTTATATATTAGAGATAGCTATGTATATATACCGTATATTACATCAATTTGATAAAGAAAATCCTCTACGAATCTTTCACGAGTCTCTTACAATTACTAAAACAAAAAGCGAATAAATCATAAATTAAAATGAATATTACATTTGCTAATATTGTTGCATCATCCGTAATATAGGACGATTTTTGAAATAAAGATATATACTAGCGGCGCCAAGCGGTTTCATAATATAATTAACAACGTAATTTACATTTTACTTCAAAGAACGTTTTAAATTTATTGGATGTGACAGCATACAAAACCTGCGTTCTAGTGGGTATGACAAACTTGTAACACCCTGTAATCGGACACAAACCTACTAGTAAGTAAGTAATTGTTATACTGTAAAAACCGTCAAACTTAGGAATGCACTACCCATTGATATCTGGCGGTATAAATCCTTGTCCATCTTTAAGCATCGTTTGAAAAACTATTATCTTACCTGTATCTGCAGTCTGCACTTACCTGTTTTCTTTCTAAGTTTCTATCACCGAAGGTAAATTGATCGCTATAAGCGATAAGACCGCCTTTGCACACGATTTGTTTATTATTATTATTCTTTGGTGTCATTTATGTTACCTCTTAAGTTGTGCAATAAAATATATTAATATTATTTTTCGTTACCAGAACATGCAAATAGTCATAAACTGGTAAAACGGCACTTTTTTTCCTTCATTTTGTATTTTACTTCAATTTTTTTTTTATAAATTTATATTTAATTACGTTTCCAGTGAATCAGTTTCACAACTTTCATCCAGAAAATGGAATACAGTATACATTGTATCTCAATGTTTTATATTTGTAGTAAAAGTTTCATTTATAATCAAATGAAACTTTAGTCAATTTAGGAATATTACTCTCACTTTTGATAGTCAAATTAAACATTACTACCAGTTCAGAAAAGCAACTACCCTGACAACTACTGACCTGAGAAGAACCGCTGAAAGAAACTTAGTAAATAAACGACATATCTAATTTTTAAATTGATTGAACAAATATTTTTTTGCAACATTTCAATAATTATGTTATTAATGTATGCTGAATACATATTATAATATATCGTTGCGTTAATATGATAAAGGAATATATGTACGTATACATAAATCCTACACTTTGCTTAACTAGATTATGAAACTTTATCAAAAAACTATATATAACTATAGAGAACATGATTGAAATTTAATTCAGTTGAAGTTAAAGGTAATGATATTAATAACATGATTTACATCCAATATGATTTATGGTACTGAAATAATATGATATATAGACTTAGACTTAAATGATCATAAGGAAATGCACAAATAATATATAAGTATCGTCAACAAACAGCACTATATCACAAGTACCTTTAACATTGAAAGATCATTTAAATATCCTAGAAATAGAAAGGGACCCAAAATTTATCCTTGTGGAACACCCATTTTTAACGTAGATCCAGAAGACTTTATGCCATTCATGAAAACTTGCTGGACTCTTTGACTTAAATATGAAGCAAAGAGATCGAGAGCTTTACCTTTAACACCGTAGTTGAGCTTATAAAGAAGCGTCTTACAAAAATATGTATTCCGATACTAACATAATTCTACATAATTACATCGTTAATCGAATAAATACTTATGCACTTATAAAATTAATTAATTTTTTTATTGAAATTACTATTAATTATAATTTATTTATTTTTGCAAATTACTTTCAACATTGAAAAGCAAAAAGCGAGGACGTATCACTCGTGGTCGCGTGCCATATGTATGCATATATACCCACCCATAGCTAATCTCTTTGTAAACTATCTCTCGGTGCAGATATAGTGCGGATAAGACGTTTTGATCTGAATTATTTATATATTTATTTATATAAACTTTTTAATATGATAATACATTATAATGATAATAAATTTTAAACGTCTTAAAAAGAGTTTTATAAATTCAATTGTATTTTTATATTATTGAAAGTTCAGAAACAGGTATCATGCATTTATAGCGCATTTATAACTTACCACCTACCTTAAATAAAAAAAACCGTTAAAATCACCCACAAAGAACCATTTATAATTATACTACCAGTGTCCTTAAAGGTTAGAGTATGTTTTTTGTTGAATTTGCGTAAACACAAAAGTTGGACTGGAAGTTTTGACGGCAAAATTTGTAAATGAAATTAATCAATAAATCGTAAACATCGTAAAATTTACGGTTACTATGTGTGAGTAACTGTGTGTATATCAAATATAATAAAATATGATTAAAAATATAACTAAATTCAATTTTATTTATTAATAATATAATAAATATAAAATAATATAATTGTTACAGTAATTTGTTATGGATTGTATGAGATTTTATTTTATATATAACTGAAAATAAGTCCATAGAAAATTTATATGGAGTTAATAATGTAATAGCATCACGATGCTATATATCGATGGGCTTGACTAAACCTTAGGAGATACAACTAAACAATGTACTTGATAATTATAAGTATTAAAATAGGCCTACAGAAATGGTATTTTTACCCATTACTAATTAGATTATTATTTTAAAGTATAGGTTATATTTGCGAAGCGATTTTCTTCAATTCGTTAATAATCTTTAGTCAGGTAAGTATATTATAGTTACCTTTGACAATTCATATAAATTAATAATAAATGATATATTTTTTAAAAGTAGCTGGCATTCATTTCGAAAATGATAAGTGGTCACTACTGCCCATAGACTCTTGCGCTGTCAGTAATGTTAAACACCTGTAACATTGCCAATACTAGTTTAAGAATATTTAATCTTTATGACAATGCCAATGCCAATATTGGATACTTTTTATCTGTATATATTATATTATTAGGTTATTGTGTTTCTGTTGCCTGTAGATACACTGGCTTTAAACCAGAACAAAAAAGTACTAAGTATTGCTGCTTGGTAGTAGAGTATGTTATGTGGATGGTATTAATAAAGAAACCATAACACCAAGTGCACAAATGTGTGCACAATACATATAATACAGCTGCATTATCTATTTCCTAAATCTTATATTCCGATGAGAAGACTAACTGTTGGCAATTTGACAATCAGAGATTCGTCGTCGAACATAGCCAATTTCTAAGTGTTGAGTTGAGTTGCAGCTGAGAAATTCTTAACAAAAGATACCAATAAGTTTTTATTGTAGAACAGGTAATTCGAGTCCGATAAACTTTACATACCATACAATAATCCGAGGCGGTATTAAAAATATGAGCTAATTTTGTATGAAAGAATTACATGAAATTAAAACAAAAATGAACTCGTATTGCAAAAAGCTCAAACGGGTCACGCGTATTTTTGTTACTTTCACATCATCCTATTATCTCGCTATCAGAGATCGGTATTGTTGCCACTTTGCTCGGCTCTTTTTACTGAAAAAAGTAAAATCCTTTGTAAAATAGAACACTGCTTTTACCCCTCAATTGTTACTCGTTAACAGTTTATTTTATCAACTCGGAACAAGCTTCATGATCGCATATCGGAATACAATACTTTTTATGTATTGCACTATATTTTTTGAAAAAGATAAATTATTGAATGATATTATATAAACGATACTAACGTGCAAAATACAGATAGGAACGAAATACTATTAATAACGAACAAATATTTCAAATTGGATAAATTTAAACTAAATATGAATATTTCTGAAAAACAAATAACGTTCTGGCTTGTTGAAGCTTTCCTTAAACTTATTTTAATAATTTAAAATGTTCTCATTTAAATATTACTTTCTAACAATAAGTTAAGAAGTATTATTCGTTTTTTTATATTGATTAATTTATTGATTTTTTTTTACAAAATAATAATAGAGTAGTATCGGTTGTGCAAAGACATGGGTAATTAGGAGTACCTTTTTTACTACACCACTATTACCATTCACTACATTAATTGGGATCCGGTACGTACATTGATGATAGAACAGCAGTCCGTTGGTGATTTTGAGCACGTGACTTAGATGAACATAGCTAAGCTGGAACAAGTTCAGTTTATAAAGGGCAGCTAGTTGAAGTCCCTCATTTACAAAACACCACTCGCACCGAGATTTGAATTGCCATTAAAACGGCTCGAAAATGGTTCATAAGTGCCTTGTTATTAATTATTCCGATGCACTTTTTTCCCTTTTCATTTTTTTTGTTACAGTTTTTAGGGTTTGAAACGCGATTATAAAATGTCAACAAAATATGAATTATTGTGTCTGAAACATACACACACACACTTTAACATTTGTAGTGGCTTCTATAAAAAGTCAAAACCACCAAGTATTTTGGTTTTATTACCAAAACCTAGTTTTACGTTTTTAGCGTATTCCATATCTCAATCAATAATGCTTTACATAATTTTTGAATAATATATATACCCCTAAAAGATTAACTGATTCTATTTTTAAAGATATGAGTTGATCGATTAGATATTAGTAAGATAATATCATAAGAGGTGATGAAATACTTCCATTCGACGGTTATGGTTCCTTCTTTTAATAAATGTTTCTCGAGTTGATCGATACCATCCTTTCACTAGTTTTGAAAAATGGAGGTGTAATATCCTTTATTGAGTAATTCAATTTACGGTCTTGTCACCCGCTGCGGTGGCGGTGGCGCTACCTTTCACTGCGAAATATTTTACGTTTTATCAATTTCAAAGAAGTAGAATGAATTTAACGCTTAGCCTGATATGAATTTCATATTTTCATAAAATACCTAAGAGTTCATACTACTAGTGACTTCTTATTTTGGACTATATATATTGCGTGACTTCGACCTTATGAAGTTATGTATTTGAAGACACAAATTATAATACTCCTTTAATCTTCAGAGAGTAACCATAGACACTGTTTTATAATGAAAACTTAATCATTAAACCCTAATGGATTAATAAATCGAAAATATCCTACCATTATATAAAATACGTTTTTTCAGTTTGAATTTTTTTTTTCAAGTATCATATTTTTAAAAGTTTTATGATGACTACAGGATAATCATGATATAACCAGTTGACATCGATTTTATGAATTATAATTCTAACCTTTTGTTTATTTTAACCGCGATCAATATTACTCATGCGTGATGGGAACTTTGACATTTTATCTTTGATCTTCAATAAAAAATCCGTCGGGCAAATACTGATTACAGCATTGCTGTATTGATAAGTTGGAAAATAAACATTTAATATTTTCAAAAGAAATTATAGTATAAAATGTAATTGTTATCTGCACCTTATCTATCGTTTGATATATAGAAAAGCCGCCCAAGGGTAAAAGACTCGCAATTTCGGGAGAGACCTTTCTAATGGATAAGGGTTGACATTTTCTCAACATTATTTAAACATAAAAAGTTAAACACAACTTGTATTAATCGCTAATTAAGGTTTCAAATGAGAAGAAAAGCTTTCTCAAAGTTCCACATTTAAATATTTATGAATCTTATTGTTATTTATTTATCACTTCGACTTCATTAATTAATTGTTTTTATTTTCGGAGTTGTATATAAATAAATGATACTATTTCGATAAAAAAATATAATAACAAAGTCTAAACCTTGATTAATTTCAGCAATAATCGGATTTGCCGATATTTTTTCCTTAATTAATTATATTTATATTCATTGATGTCCTTAAGTATTCATTTAATTAGCAAATAAAGCAGATGATTTGATATATTTGCGTTCAATTTTTAAAATATCAGGTAAACCTTAAATACTGTACTGACCAAAATTGCAAAAAAAACTATTACAAGAACTTGCGAGTATCTTTATAACCACCATGTTAAAATTTCAGTAACACAGTGTAAAGCAATGAAATGCTAATTTATGCAATTTGAAACGATTAATGCCCGATTCTATATTAAGGAATCGTTATCATAATCGATGATTTCTTTGAATTATGAAGTACTCTCGTTCTTCGTTAAATTTTTACGTCGTCTTCCTGCAACGAATAGTTTTGCCGATTATCCTACAGCATATTTACTGACAGCATTGGCCGCAAATTAAAGCATAAATATTGGACAACATCACATACATTACAAAATATTATTATTGTATTGATAACAGTTGTACTTGCAAATTTAAATAAAACTAGAATTCTCCATTCTATAAATCTGCATGAGAATTGATTAGAGAAATCTGCTTTTATTCGATTTAAATAAATAAGACATTTTTCTAAAAGAACAAATAATAACCAATCTAAAATAAGAGTTAAGAATTTAAACATGAACAAGGTGAATGTACTACTGAATGAATGAATGTTCATGAAGTCCTTGAAATTTAGCGATTCGAAACAAACCTTCTTTTGTATAAGTACACGTATAAGATTTACCTTGTTAGTCTCGTTGCGGTATCTATTTTAGTGAATGTCTTAATGTAAAAGAAAAGATAATTTGTAAAATTATTCTGATTATAAGTTTCAGATTCCAATGCTGGGATGAATTCTGGGTCGGTCCAATAAAAAGTTTCTTGTTTTTCTGTCAAGGGAAACTCAGTAGCAGCCCGGAATGCACGATTGCGACGACGAATGCAGATAACTCCTGTGCATTGGGATGTACTTAGGTCTGAATTCTCTTTGGATTTCCGTTCCGTCGGATTGTGACAGTAAGTGAATAGAGTGTGCCTGTGTTTGAACACAAACTTATACTTGTTATCACCATATACTTGCTATAAAGTTGTGCATAGCTGACATTATGCATACATAACATCTTTGCGTAACTACGTCTGTAACCCCTCACGTTCAACGTGGCCTCTTAAGACGTTATGCAGGGATTGTAAGTGTACGGATACATTTATAGAATTTTGTTATAGTTGTTAACTCTGCTTTCTCATCCAAGCGTTATATTTTGTCACTATTGTGAAATATTTAATTAAATAATAATCAAACAAACCATTGATGAGATCATTGACGTATTTTTTTAAATGAGTTTTTCTTTTCGAAATATATTACGAGTAATATATTTTTTTATATTTTATATATAAATATATATTGTGCCTAAACAATGACTATATAAAAACGAATAAACGTGTTATCTTCGCACATTACACAACAATGGAACGACTTCACCGTAACCGTGGCCTATGTCAATGTAATGCCGGGATCGGTTTAACACTTTCTTTTGATTGTATTGCTTTTGGCCCTTTTGGCCTTTATAGTGAATTCTGTGAATGACAACTATCCTTAGGATTTTTCCTATGCGGTTGCAACTTGGTTCAGGACGTGATCTTATCCCTAGGATTGTTCTCACATCCGTTTGCGTGACGTCAGTAGCCGGGATCCTTGATTCCGTTGACGGATATGATGTAGATAAATTTGGTTTGGGAGTATTAAATGACAACTATTTTTTTTAAATAGCTAATATTGGATCATACTTACCACTATATACTTACCACTTGAGTTCTAGAGTAAGTTTTAATTCACAGATCAAATAAGTCAAATATTACTCCGTTCTACGTTTGTTTTATTAATTTTATGGTCCCATGCCGTTGAGTATGAACGGAAACTTATCGGTTTTCCGGCTGTCATTCAGAAACCTATTATCCGTAAAGGAAATAAGATAAGGAGTTGAAACTTTAACGTAAGATGTTAAATACGTATTATAACAATAAGCTCAAGTCAAATAATAATCAGCAGTCAGCAATCCAAATAAAAAAAATACTTAATTATATCTAATATTTATTTTAATTTTTTTCCTTTATAGTGATATTATTAAAACTATATTTTCTCTGTTCGTGATTTTATTTTTAGGAAATAATAGAGGTTAATAGATATAAAGTTAGAACTCTTTCATATTCTTTGATTATTATGCAAAAGAATATTTTGTATCTATTAATGTAATATCAGTGAGATTAAATCATATGAAACTTAATAATATTTAGTTTCTTTGATTAAATTCGCAATAGTTGCAATTACTGCTAGACCAAGTTAAATTTCTCTGGGGAATACCTTCTTTTATATGTAGTGTATGTACGTTATAAAACCATTTAATGTTTGATATTAGTTTAAGTTTCAGGTCAAAGTGGAAAATATATTCGGACATTAGATATTAGTAATGATTAGACATCAGACTTATTTTGTTTAAAAATGAATATTATATATTCTTGCTTTATGTTTGAATATATCCGTAAACAGTGTATTTCGATTTCATTTTTTTATAGTTTCATAGATTTTTTCTTTTTGTTTACATAGGAGTTTTATTTCTAATAAAAAATGATAAGACAAATGTTAAAATAATTACATGCATGTTTTTTCAAGAGAATTGGTAAATATCAAAATATTACAAACTTATAAGCAAGAAAGAGGCCAATCAATACATCGAGCAAGTGGGTTTGTCAGATTCACCGATTTGATTTGATAGAAAGAATTGATATCTAAGTGAGTGCCAAGTTTTATTATAAAATACCTTAAATTTCAACCGCAAAAATATATAATAGTAGAACCGACCTGGATTCGTACGCAAAAGTGTAATAATAAACTTGTGTTTTTTAAAATATTTTATGAAATAGTCGATTGTGACTCGAATAACTTCAAAAAAAATTGATTTTCTCTGATAGATTTATAACATCAAAAACTCTTCGGTTAACATTTCAAAGATCTACAAATGTTCCACACAAAGTTTCGATTGTTGAAAATGATCGGAAGTTTTATGTATAAATTATTTGTGTCTGGAAGTTTCAGAGTGAGAGTTAGAAATATTTTATGGAACACAATATAATGCGCTCTTTTATGTCCCGATCTTCTGAAATATATTTATTATAATGAATCATGTCGATTTTCTGTTTTTTATATCGACTTTATTGATATCAAATAAAAAATACATTATTAATGATACTTCCGTTAGAGCACAAATGAAATTAGGGTAAACAAAAATAGACAATCAACCATATGCCTCAAAATAGATAAAAAATAATAAAATCACGATATTAGTTACTTGTGTGAATTTGAGCTGTATTTTCAAAAGATTAAATATTATGTACATTTATTTATTTTAGAGATTAGGGAATATTAATTTCAGCTGTAAATCGACTCCAAGAGTGAACAGTAAATTACATTAGACTTATAAACAAACATAATCTTACCTTTTAACTGAAATGTAGGAAACAATGTTGTAATTTAAATATATTCCGAGGAAAATTTTGTGAAACAAATTAATTAACGTTAGGTATTCATTTGTTTTTGTAAAAGAATGAAGTATGTTCATGTGATTCCAAATTTCATACTAAAACATAATTTATTTTCTATTTTATTTTATAATAATATAATGTCATACAAGAGTAATATAAGAAATTATAAATAGTTTTTAAGTTTTATATCTGTTTAATGTTTTACATAAAGGTCGTTTGCAAAATCACATCTTATGTTTTATAATGCCTGCACATTTGGCAATGTATCTGGAACAGTCAACAAATGCAAATAGGTAACAACATTTCAGGATATACTACACGAAACACATACAATTTTAAGCGAGCCTTGGAACTTGTACTTGTCTATTACTTATATTATCAAATGTTTTTTTTTTTTTAATAATTATTACGATTACGAGAAAAAAGGTTTTAATGCAATTCAAGTAAGCTCACTTTACATATCCTATACACGTTGTGACATCGTCTTTATGTATGTACGCCGTATACCGTTGGGCGACATGCAGGCTTTGTGGCTACCCCATCCATACTCGCCAGTCATTCTACCGTCGAACAGTAACACTTCGTGAGCGCGAGCGTCATAAAATTTTAGATTTCGGTGTTGGCAGTGCATTGGTGTTATAAGTAATGTTTTGCACAAAGTGACAGTAAGACAAGACTTTGGCAAAGGTGAGAACGTATAATGAGATAGACTCGTAAACCAGTCTACAATAAATAAATAAAAAAAGAGGTATCATTGAAACGACGTTGGTTTTCTATTATGCATTAAATAAAATAAACATTCATTGTTTCAACAGATCAACAGCGTCTGAGAATACTTAAAGGACAAGATACAAAATAGTCATTAAAAATCCGTGTGAATTAAAACCATAGTTTATTATTAAAAATAGTTCGAAAACTATTATATTATAAAACCGTATGAAATAGAAAGAGAGAGAGGGAGAAAAGAAAGAGAGGCAAAGGTCGTCTGAAATAACGCTTTTTCTTTACGTGACGATTTCCGCCAGTTCACTCTAGTATAAGCCACATAAAAGAACTTCGTTCCAAAATGTACAACGCAATAGCTACTGTTAAATTTTTCTATCTTATTTTTACTTTATCTTATTATATATTGTTTTAATTAATTAATTCGCAATAGGCACAGGTTTATTTTTGTATTTCACAAATGTTTTTTGTACCATAATAACGTAATAATGTAGAAATAAGATAAATAACACGCAATACAAAGCATTGTTTATTGAAAGTGATTTTAGATTTATGATCAATAAATTGAGCTACGTATAGAATTAATTAAATTCACAAAGTTTGGATGTGAATTTCGTGTGATCCATTAGCACAGAAATGAAATCGGGTGGAGAGGGGCGCGCCCTGTCACATCAACCCTACACCCTTCGTTCGAATACAAAGTCGAATGTTATTTTGATTACCTAAAACGGAATGATTTGAGCATTCTTCTAAACTATTATTAAAATTACGTAACTAAATAAATTGTTTTTGTTTCAATAAAATTAAGATTTTTTATTTTGTCTGTAATATATAACATACTATGCTAGCTGAACCTGCAGCTTTACCCGCATTTTTATTTCAATTCATACCTACCCATTGCACACAAACTATCACCCATTTCGTCCCCTTGAGGGGTGAATGAAAAAAAGTACCCCATGGAAAGATATAGGCTACTTTTTCAACCTAGACCTAAATTATCTCTATAAAAAAAATTATATAAGTCAATTATATAAGACAGAGCTACTTTCGCCTTTATAATATTAGTATAGATTCATATTAATAACATGTTGTATTAAAAAATCAATTAAATTTCACTTGTAAATGTATTTAATATTTGTTATTTTTAGATGAAATTAGAAAACATGTCAATGTCATTCTGTCAACATATTATCTCTAGCTCAGAAGTTAGGAATTTTAATTTTACAGTAAATTGTGACACTAATTTGTGCTTACAAATGTTTTCCTAAATAAATTAATAAAAAAGTTTATTAGCTTTATTCCTTTACATGAAATCAAAGAAGACCATAAACGCTCGAAAGTTATTTGAACTTTCAATTTAAGAAATTCGGCAGTTGGGTAAAGAATTATTGATCAGGCTCCAGGGGAAGTGGGTAATGGTTTTATTGAATTAAAGATTTTGCTCAATCAACTAGCGACAGACTAATGGAAGAGTCGGCTAACGAACAATACACAAAGCTTTGCAAAATGTATGTTCGGGTTCCGGGTCGAGATTGAAGTACTTAAAACTCATTCTTTTTTAGGGATAAAATTCTTTAACATTTAACGTAATAATGACTGCAGCAGTGTTGCGTACTTTATAAAAAAACGCAATGTAACATGTATTCTTTTTATATAAGATCAACTGTCTTTTCAAAGTCAAATGAAAATTAATTTGTGTTCTCTTTTTATAATTAACTATGTTTTATCTAAATAACATATTATTTCTAACAAAATATACAATAAAAAAATATATATTTGTCATAATTAATGTACCAATGATAAATAAACAAGGCAATTATTTTTTATAACAACAAGTTGGAACAATATAATAAGAAAAAGCGACTTATACCTGATTCTTATATTTAACGAAACATTAATGTACAACAGTAAAAGACCGTTTTAGAGTTACCAGAGACAAGTCTATGTCTAAGTCTAAGTCTATGCTTACCGCTTCAAACCTTACAAAATATTTTTAGTCTAATTTTCGCAAATACGTTTTGACAAAAATGGAATAGTAACACGTCATTGTTACTATTTCATTTTTTTTAATTTATGATGTACCATAAATTCGAAAACGGTTAAATTATTCCAAAAATGACAATTAACAAATGGCCTAATTTGCTAATTTCATTCTCTTTATATTAATAATATAACTATTCCATCCATTAACTGAAATTATTACATTTCGTATTCATGCATGTTTCAATGATAAGTGCGTTAGATTTGACTAGATTTTTTCTATAATTATAGTTTTTCTGATGTATTTCTTCATAATTATGATTTTGTATAATTAATAAACAACAATTTCGTTAAAAACACATACATAATCAGACCTCCAGATGTATTTAATCACAGATTGCTTTCATATACCTCATATGAAAGTGATTAAATACATCCGACATTTATAGAAAAAAAAAATATTTAGATTAATTTATAATTAAATAAATTGTTTACTTTGAATTATTTGGATTAATATATAACTTTATGGAATAAACGGGATATTTAATACTCAAGAACATTATTTGGTAACAAATATTAATTAGTAGCATATAATTAGCATATTATGTAAACGAAAAAGTATGCTAATTAATCGCGTGCGGGATATTTGTTTTGCGCTGTATATGTTTTAGAAACGGGTGAAGGGTAGTCAGCTTAAAAACAAATCAGTACTTGTATTTTGCATCATGCTACTTTAAGATTTATTTTTGTTGTAAATCATGTTATATTTACATTAGAGTTATTTACACTAAGGCCTAAAGTATATACAAAAAAAACAAAATATCTACATCTAAATATATTTGTATATACACCTAGTATTGACAGTTGTTTCAAAATATATTGATAATTATATACTATTCATACGTAAGAATGTACAAAAATAATCCATAAAAACTGATTTAAATACTATTAATACGGTACAAAGAACGTTTTCGGGCAATGGTATAAGCATATATAATAAGATGCCGGAAATTGCATACGTAATACACACAATTTATCAATAAGTCTTAATATTCATTAAGATAATACTTTTGGATTTATAATAAATAATAATAATAATAAATAATAAATATTGGACAACATCACATACATTACTCTGATCCCAATGTAAGTAGCTAAAGCACTTGTGTTATGTAAATTAGAAGTAACGACGGTACCACAAACATCCAGACCCAAGACAACATAGAAAACTAATGAACTTTTTCTACATCGACTCGGCCGGGAATCGAACCCGGGACCTCGGAGTGGCGTACCCATGAAAACCGGTGTACACACTACTCGACCACGGAGGTCGTCAAATTTAGATGCTTGGATGCGGCCCTTGTCCAATGCAGGACTGATCAATACACAATACAATATTTGTGGATACTAACCACATTATAGTCAGTTATTCTGGTTTGCTTTAAAAGACAAACTATGCGAGTTTACTGCCTTTTCTTCTTACTGGAGACTACTTTCCGAAACGGTATATATATATATACAAATCTATTTTATACATCATATATATAGGTACTGCATATATACCTAATACAACAATTGGCCTGATTGAATATTTATGTTATTGCTTTAAGCACTAAGGCCGCCTGTGCACCCCAAAACGAATAAATTTATGAGTAAGTATTTATCTTTCCTTTTATGTATATTTTTTTTGCAATAAATTATTTTTCTTCCTCTTGTTACAACTACAAAATACTTACTATTAATCACGAGTGCGTGGAATGGTGGCAAGAATGTTAGCATCATTTTCCGGTTGAATCGCAATTCTGATCATGAGGAAGAAATGAATCAGCCCTCCTGTTACCAGTCTAGCTGAAATCTTTTTTTAACATAAGGTTTTTATAAATTGCACTAATTACTCCGACATACAACTTTTATAAAATTAAGTAAAGTAAATAACTCACTGGGTAGAATTTCATGCACATGCAGTTTTATTGTGCTTCTGATATAATCGCGAGATGATTTATAAACACAAATATTTCCTACGAAAACTTAATGGTGCT
Organism: Vanessa atalanta; assembly: GCF_905147765.1. Classification (NCBI taxonomy): domain Eukaryota; kingdom Metazoa; phylum Arthropoda; class Insecta; order Lepidoptera; family Nymphalidae; genus Vanessa; species Vanessa atalanta. The sequence goes on from NC_061875.1 coordinate 6,421,290, forward strand.
CGGGTTTGAATATGAACCCATAATCTTCGATTAAGATTAACGTATTCTAATCACTGGGTCATCTCTTTACCATATAATTGGGTTCAATTGTAAGTGATTATTCATGTTCTGAAGCTATGTCTGTACGATTTAATAGATACGGAGAATCGTCGTTGTAGCATTCGTGTGAAGCAATGCAAATCTGAAATCTAAGTCGTATTTCATGTTTGTAACGACAACATTCGAATAATAATGTTAATAGATGGATTTTTTTAATTTACCACGATTTCTAAACATGTTAAATTTTTATATAATTAGCTAATAATATTTCTAATAAAATGTAAAGAAATATTTCATTTCATACATTTTAAATTTATGTTTTTATTGTTGTTAAATCTTTATATTTTATTGACAGTGTGAATTCAATGATAATAATTTATCTGATGATTATTGTAGACATTTGGTGGAGCTGATTAGTCAAGCATGATTAAACAATTTATGAAATGTGGGACCCAATATATCAACTTTTGAGTTGATGTACGAAAATTATATACATATATAAATGTAGTGGATGCCCGTTTGGATAAAGTAAGCCTCTACAACATTTTATGGATAAATTATTGTTGAGATACTGAGCAAAGTCATGCGTCATGTCTAATTCGACAGTGAATAATCTAATTTGTACAGTATAAGTGCTCAATAAATGTTATTCCTCTTAAGGATAATAGCTAGATTTTCTGTTTATTGTGTACTCGACCCCCGGCTATGATTGATTGAGGCTTACAGGGAACTTCTCCTAGGGAAAATTACGCTGTTATTTTTACTAATATTTATATTACAGTACCAAAGAAATACGATATTTTATTTGTACATTTTATCAATTACATGAAAGTGAAACCACATATTTTTTATTAATAAATAACGGATTTTATCGGTCTGAAGAGGATATTTTCCTTTAATTATTATTATTTGTTTAATCCGTCGATCGGAAATTGTCATTGATCGTATACTAACATTAAAGTTAACATTTTATTCTTGTACTGTAGATATCAAACTTTTGATGTATATTGTTAATTATTTTTCAATACAATATTTTGTAAATATTTAGTAGTAGGTATATACATCTTATAATTAAATTTTAAATGAAATAGTTTATATAAAATAAAACAATACAAATTACCAACATTTTTATTCTATTATCAATAATTTTCAATACATTCTGTCTTTTATGTACAGTGAAATATATTCGAGATAAATTTTACAGTTAGAAGTTCATCAAAAGGTCTCACAATTTGCCAACATGATTTAAATAAGTATTCCCTTTTATGGCTTTATCTAAGTCGCCTAAATTAATTGAAATTTTCTCACAAGGTCTGTATTATTACTTATATAACAATACGGCGTATAAGAACAATTTGTTCAGATATCAAACACACGTGGGATTTAAAAAGTTATATGTACACACACACGCTTATAGGAAACGTTCAAAGTTGAGACAAACTGCTACCGTTTATACGTGACATGGAAAAACTATCATTAGCCTACATTTTCTTATATGCATATGGTTCTGCATTGAGGTTATGCATGTGTGTGCAAGAGATCTTAGATAATATATTCCTCTTCTTTGACTTTTACGAAAAAACTTTTTCAAAAAGAATTTTTGAAATGCACGATTTAATTTAGTCTAAAAATAACCTGTAAAATATTTCATATATCATTAATCTATTATTAGAATAAATGCAAACAGGGTAAACTTAACACTCTCCAAACATTTGAATTTATAAATAAGTAATCAGTCTTTAACAAGGTTACGTGCCTAAGATAGGTAACCCATTTATTAGATTTTGCTAAAATTAAACAAACGGTAGGTATAGATTTGTTTTATAGTTTCTAAAATTTAACTTCGCTTACAGGGATAAAGTGACAATCGTATTTTGAAAAATAAAACTAATCCATAAAATATACTATATAAATTGTACATCACATTTTACTTAGGCACCTACTTTTTATATAATAGGTAATTTCCTAATTCATCTTTCAGTGTATTATATTTATTTTGGCCATGTAGACCTAAAACTAATTTTATTTACAATTTTTTCAATGAAATCTTAAGACAACAGTGTCTAGAAGTACCTAACGATATGTTACATGATTTTGTACAATATGAATGAAAAAATGAATTTCCGTTATGATATAGCTTTGGGTTAAATTAAATTAACTTTTATAGAACTACCGAATGTTATACAAAAGTAAAGATATAAAAGATGTAAATCGCCAAACGCCGTTTGAACCTGAAACAAATTTAATGTAAGAAATATTTTACACGGTTAACATATAAGCCATGAAGCACCTATAGTATAATGTAATTTCGTTGCCTATATTATGTGACGAGAGGATAAATTTACATAGCAAAGTTTGTTCAATTCAATAACACTTACCTATAGCACTATTTCGGACGCCCAACACCGAAGCAACTTCTGGCTGCTCCATATCGAAAATTAGTTCGGCGCGTGCCGCATACAGGTTGTATATACTTGCTATGCAGGTCAATCTCAGACTACCTCGTACGAATGCCTCGTTGCGAACGACAAATAAAACTTCGCCTACTGATGGCAATCTATTGTCAGGTCCCGATCTTTCAAATACCATCTTCTTATCTTCCTTTTGGGGCCGTCTGATTTCCTCTTTATGGAGACTTATGTAAGACTCATCCAGATACTGAATATTACTTTCGTCGTGAAATATGTTGAAATTGATATCGTCATCGGGCTGATCCGTCGTAGTCGTTTCTGATTTCGATGGAGGATCCCATTTAAACCAATCCGGTAACTCGTGCACAAATGATTCCATGTCGATCTAAGACGGAAAAATAAAATTTAATAAGGAAACGATAAGTTTTGGGCAGGATGAATTACTTGTACGAGATATTGTTCCCTGAGATAGATAATGGCTAGTTTGCTAAAAGCTAATGTTGCTTGGCGCTGCTTTGTGATTAATGACTCGCCTACGCAGTGGGCAGAAAAAACTATGGCGCCGTCAAAGCGAAGTAGGGAAGTACAGCTTCATTGTTCTACGAACCTTGTATTGGCATCTCTAGACTGGACATTTATTAAGCGCATGTTTTTGTTGTTTTTTTCTTTACTTTTATTATTAAAGAAATAATAATAAAAGTAAAGAAAAAATATATTATAAAAAGTAAATATTTATACTGAATATATACTCTCATGCTCTTATTTGAATATCAGAAGAGATCAAAATGGGTGCTTTATTAATTCTATAAATATTATTTATTTACTTTATAAACAATTCTTTCTTTTTACTATTTTATATGTTAAATATTTTATCTGAATAAAAAGGGCTTACTTCTAGACCATTAAGTGCAAATGTAAGATTCGCTGAAGGGTGTGCGGGTGGTGAAGCACAGGTGGCTCGTAGTGTCGATCCAACCCCGTACCACGATCGATCCGATACTAGTTTAGGACCCCACTCCGGAGACTCTGCAAGCAATATATTTAGTCATTTCATGCACCTCATGTGAATCTTATTTCTTATGTCTAGGAGTAGGTATATATTTTTTAAAAAATAAAAAAAAGATTTAATTCAATAGATTTTATTAAATATACTTTGGCCTGCTGGTTAGTGAAGTTATTGCTGTCTGGTAAGGCAGTGTACTTGGTGGTAAATCTTTGTGTAGGCCCGTCAGCTTGTTATTTATTCTACCACCAAACAGCAGTAACAGTGTTTCGGTTTGAAGATTGAGTATAATAATAGTAATACTTATAATGTGAATGGGACTTTGACCAGCTTAAGCAACTAAGCTAAGATCTCCTCTCCTTTTGAAGATAAGGTTTGTAGCTTAGTCTAGCATGATGCTCCAAAAGTTCATAATTATAATTGAAGAGCAGTTTAAGACATCTTAATGGCTATCTATTGCTAACTACCAGTGGCCCATTTTTTAGTCAACTTTCCCATATTAGATTAAAAAAGAAGAAAATATATTCAGTTTTTTTTTACACTGAATACATTAATTTCCAGGTTAACACTTTTTTACTACTAAAAAAATTATCATATCACACGCTAGTGTAATTAGTCTAACGGTAGAAGTACTCTCGGCAAAGCATCGATTTCCTGTTAAAATGAGGAGATATTGTCAGTTTTTTAACAACCATTTTTGTGTACATTTTAAAGTAAAATAGTATTTATCACTATAGAAAATTTCATTTTTAACGTATGTTTTAAAATACGCGAAAACTTAGATAGGAAATCCTTTTTGCCTTCAAATATAATTTAACAAAAATTGACATATACGTTTTAATTAAAATTCAAAGTAGGTCGGTAGGTAGGTAGTATATTTTCATTTCATATTTTTTCGTAATTTGAGCCGTTCTAATTTCATGTTGGAGTTGTAAAAACTCTTATTCCTATATTTTCGCAACACGGTAACACTGTTACCGTTTAATCAAGCGTGTACAATCACATTCAGGTTGTCTCTAGAGAACCTTTATTTTTTAAGCTCGCATCAAATTTAATCAGTGAGAAAAAATTGTAATGAAATACACAAATGATTTACACAGTCATAGCTGTGTTACTCACAAATGTTTTCTTATTTATTAAAGAGGGCTATTGTCGATCTAGCTGGAATAAAACCTAATATATCTTTTTAAGTTTGTAAAACTAATCTATCAAGTTGAAGGTCTTACTAAGTTTAAAGCGTCGTATCTAGGATAGGGAGTTACATAATGAAACCATCGATCTTCATCGGTTTCTGAGCCAATACGGTCTGCTCGAACCTAATTTACTTTGGGGTAAATTTGAGAATATTATAAATATGAACAATTATTAAGGACATATTTTATTTGATTAATTAAATTTGATTTGTTAAGTTGTCTTATATGATAAAGATAATTTATAATAGTTTGCTTCATTAAATTTGGTTAGTTAACATTTATAAAAAATATTTGTAAAAAAATATATTATTCTGTTGCGTTATAAGTCGTGAAATTTATAATAATATCTACGTTACGTAATAAAACGATGGGAAATCGTACAGAAAACAAGTTCAATATCGCTAACATATCGAAATGAGTTTTATTTCTCTGGCTTTATTCAATCGATTTATATTGGCAGGTGAATTTTATTGCAACGAAGTAATGCGGAGCAAACCTATGTTCGGCACGTCCGTTTACATTCCTTTCGCCGCATTGTACTCAGCGTCTAGAATACGGCGGTATAAACAAACATTGTAAATATCTTCAACGTGAATGAGCATAGAATTTTGTTTTTACTAGTACACTACGTACGCAATCTAAAGATTTTATAAATTCACGGACGACTAATACAACGTCGCGCCAAGATAACTTATTTTTGAAGGCAAGCAGTCGACCAATATATATATATATATATAAATATAGTAATAAATTAAATTTCAGACAATTAATCAAACCAATAGTTAGAAATAATAGAAATAATGATATCTATATTTCACTCTTGTACTTCAAATGTAATCATAATAGCGAGACAAAATAAAAATCTCATTACAAGTTTTTATTATAATTTGATACCAAATAGAAATAGCGAATAAAATAACTAGATGAGAAAAAGAAAACATCTTTGTTTATCTATTGCTATTGTATTATTATTCATTTTGCGATGTAAACAATATTAAGGTCGCGCTTTTGACAGACAAAGGCAGAATACTCGTAAGACGCAGTGAGAGGCGGCACTCACTTTATAGCCTTAAAAATTTCGCACGCTTTAGCCAGTCCACTTAATTTATATTGTTAAAGATTTTTAGGCACAAGAAATTGAGTTTCAAAGTAACTTTATTAATAATTTGAGGAATAGTAATTAATACCAATCTGTAGTTTCATATAAAGTTGTAGTTCTCGGTGAATTAGATCCTGGCTGTTACAGTACTAGCTGTCCGATTTCTTGTCTATATAAATCACTTAGTTGTTTTAACAGACATAAATTTATAACAAGTTTCAGGTTTCCGACAAGAGCCAGTTCTATTAAGTTTATTTATTTATGATGGTATTATGTCTTTATTTTTATAATCCTTGATATCCAATACTTCTTTTATCTCGGTTATTTCTATTATAAAGAGAGATTTAAAAAATATATGAGCTACTATTAAAATACCTCAATTAATGATATTCAAATTAAACTTTTCATACCTTTTTATGGCTTAGCAGGCAAACTGGAAAAAGTCTTAACTAATGGTGTGACTACCATTGCCTATTTACATCGGAAAAGAAGGTTCTTTTCTAGAAGATCGGAAAAATGCTGTAGAAGATGTAAAACCAAGAGATCAAACAGATCAGAAAGGCCTTGATCGTCTACAATTCGAGCCACATCAATTCGAATATGGTCAAATGGAAAAAGGCTGATACAGGGGAGCTCAGCCAGAAGTGACAGCAGTACTCCACGTGGGCCGAGATATCACAGAACTCCAATGCGTTACCAGACTTAGTAGCACTTTAGCTTTCTGCGTGACATCGTTCTGCAGAAGTTGCTAAAACTGAGGCTTCTTGCTATCAATAGACTAAAGAAGAAGAAGAAGAAGAAAGAGAATTAACAGTTCCGTAACCAAAAGCACCACATCAGCGATAGATTCGGCAACAACGTCGGGATCATAATTTTTTTTCTTAGTATATTTTTATTATCGTACTAAGTTAACATTTATGTTGATAAGGATTTGCTTAATTTTCAAACTTAAAAGTAGTCACTATTATCTATTAAATATAATACGCTATCGAAAATTTCATCGTCGACATTTTCAAGATCTACAAATCTGTCAAACTGAGTTAGATATACCTTTTCTTCGTAGTTTTTCTAACGTTCGCAAATAAACGGACGGACTGAAGATTTTCTTAACGATTAAGTTGTTACAATAGACTATTTATTTTTTGAATCACAACTTAATTTCTTATCATAGGCGATTAGGCGATATAGGAGGGGGCGACTATGGGCATTAGCCCATAGTCGCCACACTGGGCATGCGGGTTAGCGATCGCAGTTTTTTTTAATTACATACAATTACAAGCTATATTATTTAAATTAGTAGTCTTTTTATGGTTTGAAAAAAAAAATGTATATTGTATGTGTAGGACTTTATATTCTGTAAATTTGTTAATATCTACTAATTTCGTCCACTGGGCTTTATTGGGTCATGAATTAACTGAAATTAATATCCACCAATTTATCAAGTAGGTCGCGGGTTCAGGAATTAGTATTCATCTCTTACTTTGTGGAGAAGGAAAATATAACAAGGACTATTTTCAAAATCGAATAAAAAGATGTGTGAGCACGAAGAAAATAAGAACGAGAAATAAAGTAAGAATTTAAGACTATCTTAAACTAAATTTCTCCTTGAGAGTAAAAATTTTGCCCTTTGACCAGCACAGGGATACATACAAGTTGTTCTTTTTTGGCTATTAGGCCTAAGGTAAGTGATCTTTTAAGTATCTCTAAATTGGCTTTTTAAGAAGTTTATAAATGCCATTGAAAATCTACTGATATGATATATTCTTTTCGATAATTTTACTTCTAAATACAAATCTTTTCACTTTGTGGTTAGATGTAATTCAATTATTATCATTAACATATCAGACATTAAATTTAATCTAATCAAATTGCACTCAATTTACCACTGGTTAAATAGAATCGAATAAAAATAGTCTTAGAACACGTACATCATAACCAATGATTGCGGGTTCAAACCCAGGCAAGCACCACTGAATTTTCATGTGCTTCATTTGTGTTTATAATTCATCTCGTGCTCGGCGGTGAAGGAAAAAATCATGAGAAAACTTGCATGTGTTTAATTTCAATGAAATTGTGCCATATGTAAATCCACCAAATCACATTGGAGCGGCATGGTGGATATGCTCCTAACCTTCTCCTTAAATGGAGAGGAGGCCTTAGCCCTGCACTTTACAGTATGTACATGTCAAACTAGTCTTATGTCTGATAAACACTATTAATTTCAGAGAAAGAACCACACTACACGATTTATTACCTACATCGCATGAAACCTCTAAATTATATTCAGTATAATTCTGTCAAAACTTTAGTGAATTAAACTACAGAAATACATGTTGTTATGCTTGAAATTCAAATTTATTTTGGCTTCTCCAACTATTTGTATTTATCTTTTATCACGAATATTCTGTAGCAAACATTGTCAGGGAGAACACGTGCGATATTTTGCAAAGCAATGTTTGGGTGTATATGTTCATGTATTATATTCTTATACATATGTGTACATTCAATTTTAGAGGTTATTAAATAGCAAATGATTTGCTTGGTACGGTTATCAGTTATTAGTTTTTTATTGCACGCCAGTGGTAACATTCTGATTGATTTCAGTCACGGCGGTTATGCTCAAAAGAGGCCAGTCTGCACTATAATAGTAGACTAGACGTGACATGTTATAGTGCACAAGTGTGTTCGCAAATACAAGTACACTCTATATTAGTTTCATAATCTGAATCGATAGCACAACACGGCTGGTGGAGTTCAAGCACAGGAGTATATATTCTGACAATTTTCATACCCTGGGCTGCTTTTTCGACATATATTTAAGAAGAACTGGTGAAAAAAACAGCGAACTTTTGTTTTTTATATATATTTTTTCCAATAATAGTATGTACAATTCCATTATTCATATTTCATTTAAACGCGCTGGAGACGATCGTTTCATTCCCAAGGGATGTTATCATCTAAGAAGATTAGTATTATAATATCCTTTACGACAAAAACCTTAGTAATATTTTTATTTTTAAATTAATCAATGTTGTTACTCTTTCTAAATGCTCATCAAAAGGATTATTGATTAACCCTGTGTACTCAGGTAACATTAAATACTAAAACTAACTAATTATAAAACGAGGCTGGTTTCTAGTACTAATAGTATGCCTTTTTTAATGTATAAGCCTTTTATATTTTTACAAAATACATCACATACTTAGGACATTTTGATTTCCTTAATTTTTTTTTCTTAAAGAATCCTTCGGACCTTGTTTATTAGCACACTTCTTGAACACAAATATCGTATTGATAACGGCAAAATAAGCCCAATAACTTATATAATAGGCCGACCCTTAACTCCAAGACTTCGGGATCAAAGGTTTTATACTGTAGCCACTTAAACAAATACGGCAGTCACGCCAAAAGAACTTGAATGTGTGAATATACAATTACTAACACTCTCTTGCACGCTTTTATTCGAATATTATTACCCAAATTCATATCTTATTTATACTCACCGACTACATCTAGCGGCGCGGAGCGTATTTCCGTATGGAAGGTGGGAGCGTCCGCCGACACTTCGCAGCGGAAACGACCCGCCATCGCCGGTGTCGCCTCTTGCAGGACTACCCGCCTTGCTCCTGACCGCGATATCTAGCAATTTATTACCATAATGTTCATATTCATTACTCACTGACTTACTAGCTAAAGGCTTTATCTATTAATGTTGTTTGGGTTGAGTTGATAGTCACACATTGTTGTCTTTTTCATTCGAATTTTAAACCAATGGTGACATAAAGCGGAAACCAGTATTAAAGTAAACACCGCAAAGCCTAATTTATAAATAGCCTTACTAAAACTAAAGATATTAAACATAACTAAGATTAATCATTTAATTTCATTATTCATTTTCATATTACGTTTTAAATTAGTTTCATTAGCCGCATTCTGTGTAGAAGATGGTGTTTTTTTTTTAAATATCGAAAGTAGTAATTTCGGAATTCTACTGTATTTGGACGATTATTGAAGTTATAATTAATTTTGCACCAAAAAAAATAAAATAAATAATAAGTTCCTGTTTCAAATAGCGTAGTTCAAATGATGAAATAATTGTTGAACATTATGCTTGATAAAGCTGTGTGCAATAATTAATTACAAAACCTAAACAGATTTTGATACCTAAATTTCAACAAGGACCCATAAAATAATACGCAATCATCAATTTAACCAGCAATATTCGATATCAGTTAATGAATATAATTTTAATATTTTTGGCCAATAAACTATTTTAGACTTATTACTTGTAACATTTTTTAAATAACATTTTATAATTCAAAAACCGTAAATTCTTACGTCGACTTCAATTCCTGGTAAGGGAAAAACTCTTGTATGAGGTAATTCCTTTGGTATATATCGATAGAATTCTTCCCTTCCTCGGTACCACTTCACACTATAAAGCGTTTCTTCATCTTCTAACTGCCATGTACATTCGAGGGTTACTGTCTCTCCCACTAAAACAGCGCTTGGTACGTTTATCTCCAAATTGTGAAGACCTCGAACTCCTATAGAAGAGAGAAAATACTTTTTTATAAAGACGAATTTAAAATTGGTACTCTAGTGTTTTCTTTAGACGTTTAAAATAATTAGGCATAAAATTTATTGGATATATCCCAAAAAACCCTCAACAACATAAAATAATGAAGTCTAATTCTACTTAATCATCCATGAAATCGAGGTTGTAACAGAAAACGCTGAAGAAAAGCCTTAAATAACTTTCTTTAATATTTATATAAAAGCTAGTTATTTTAGTAACTAATACCTATATAGCGACCGCCATGTGGTCTTTTGTAGGCTAAGAGCCTGTACTATTTGACTCCACATAAGTCGAGTGAAGTTGAATAGATTTCCCACCGCGGCAAAGTAAGGTTTATATAAACATTGCATAAACGCATGTATTTTAACACATTTAATTGTACAACGGATTAATTTGTGTTATTCAACAGCTTGTCTTAAATACCTATTCTAATTATATATCATACGCCCTGCTTAATAAATCCGTAAACATTACCCAAAACACTACGCAAAAAGCTTTTGGTTTATAACCTTAACAAGTATAAAAACAGATCCCTAAAGGTCGTAAGTTACTAGGATAAGCAGAACAAATTATCCTACTAATGGATGTCAGTTGCTACGTATGTAGATACATAAATATCTTTAAAAATATAACATATATCTGTTACGATGTAATTTATGTTGTCTGTAACGTTAACGTCTAAAATATTTTCATATAAAACGAGTAATTCTATTATAAGGGAAAAATTAGACTTCATGCCCATATGATATCCCGAACTATGAACACACACAAACAAAGCTAGAGTATCCGCAACACTTAGTATTGTCCGTTCGTGTTTGATGCTTTGTACTCCTTACGCTCATAATATCTCTATCGAGAGGTAGTGTTATTGGTCACAAACAGATAAACATTGCTTGCTATAGAAAAATCAGAGCACGCTGTCTATAATAGCACCGCACATACTATAACTGCAACGTAACCCAAGCAAATAGTTGAAATTACCCCCATGAGAGACTAATTTTGTCCACCGTAAGGAAATCGATTGCATTTAACCAATACATAACTTGTAGAAATAAAATTAATACATTTTTCTTATTATAATATGTATTATTAGATTACTAAAGTAGAAAAATATATTTTTTTATTTTTCCAGTCTTGTTAGTTTTGTTTCATGATTATTACATATAATAAAATTCTTACTATATATACCTACTTACATACTATACTCAATGCATATTTGGTACAAAGGCGTAATTTTTTTGTCTGTCCTTTTTTTGTTGGCATATCTTTGCTATATTTTTTTGAAAGGGTATTCAGAAAGACCGAATTGACTTCTATTAATTGGAAGGGTGTTGATGGGTATATGCCGTCTTTGTGCCTATACTTAATATTCTCAAGATTTTTACACTAGGCAAAACCTTAACTACGTCTGTAATCTAATCTTAATTATTTTTCTTTTAATTTGTATTAAAAATACCATAAGGCTTAGAATATTGTTACAAAAATTATACGTTACGTTTATGAAAAATACTTATAAGTCATAAAATATTAATAATTTCAGTAGAATTTAATGATAGAAACTCTCAAAAAACATGAACAATCTTAATTAACCTCTTAATCTTAATTCTATAAGGATTATTTTGGGTGTTGTTTAATTAGTCAGACTAAGCTCAAGTCCGTTCAAGGATAAACAAAATAAAATATATTAAATCGACTTTAGTAAGCATAATTGACGTATTTCGAAAATCGAACTTTACTGGAGAGCATAAAACCTTTTTTGAAAAAATCATGTTTCGTAAAAAGGATGAAATACCATTTTTAGGAAGAGTTTGATTTGAATTACAACTTATCAAGTATAAACGTTGAAATTATTTTGAGCTGAGTTTATGCAGAGTTTTGCGTAGATACAGCAACAGCTTTTTAATCCGAGTTTCAGAAACGTTTTATCTCTAAGGTTACGTGTGGTTCACTAAAATTGGCCCGAATTTCCGAGAAACAAATTGGTTGTATCTACTATGTAGTTGCTGCTTAAATACTGTTTCTTTGTTGTATGTCATGTAACATGAGGGAATTTATGGTAACTCCTATTGTAAATGTAAGCATAATGAGGGACATTAAATGAAATGACCTTAGTACGTAAAATGTTTTAACTATAGGAAAAAAAATATATCATTGATTATAAAACTATAATAAAGCATAAAAAAATTATAAACATGGATCTTGTTACTTTTCGATTTGTTCTAAAAGAATAATTTTTTTGCATAGGATACATTTTATTTACTGGTTCAAACGATATAAATAACTCCTTTTCACATTCGTTGATTGTCACAAAATAATGCTTTATAACGTCGATATTTAAAAATAGTGTTCAAATTAAGTAAAATCAAAGAATATTTTTTTAAGTCACAGATATTATAAGCAGAAAAAGAATCACTCCCGACCCTATGCGACGACGATGGAGAAGGATCCAACATTTTCAAATCGTTCTCATTAAATGTTCTATAATTGCACGATAGCGTATCTCATGCAGTGATTGCAATATGTCATCACACGAAAAGCAAGCAACAGCAAAGACTCGTTAGTAACGGCGACTAGGACACATATGTTAATGTTGTTTACACCTTTAAAGACGTATCACTTTGAATGTTACCCGCTGATATTAATTTAAAGCGCTTAGTGATAAGTTGATGGTGTAACTTTTTCAATAAATAAATAAATTGCGACTTCCAAAGAGATAATGGCATATGATCTAAAAATGACGATCCAGTAGATATGGTCTGATTATGAACAGACTCGCCGAATACCAATCTAGACCGTCTAATTAATCCAGAATCCTAAGAAACCATATAACACTATACATGACGAACACTATCCAAGTAAATTAAAATGTCCTCTGGAATCTACGATTTCTAATGCTGACACATGCTTATATTAAATATGCATACAATATTTCATATAAATATATATATCTCATAAAATTTAAATGCAGGTAAATAAAGGTAGTATATCTCTATAATTTCTGAGAGTTATATTTGGATTTGATGATAATATCGCGTCATTAATATCGCTAAATGCTGTTCTTACAAGAGACTTACAAATTCAAAACTATATTATTCTGTGTATGAGGCTGATCCGTCACATTTTTCTATCTTCACAAGAAGGTAATAAGGTGCATATGAAATGCGTCTTTGCATCCTATAAATATAATATATTTCGTTATATTGTGTGTATTCAGGCGAAAATATATAATTGCGTCATCTAAACTAAGTAGTGTAACAAAGTGCCTTTACAACTTCATATTTCGAAAATAATATCTCAGTTGCATCATTTTAAAGCAGTATTATATTATAGCATATAAACGAACAGAAATTTGGTATAAGTATTTGGTCCTCAAAATTCTGGAAATTTTACCGAAAACTCTTAAGTTTTTATTTTTTATAGATTTGAACATGAATTTTTTGAATTTTTACTTCTTACTATTTTTTCATTATCTCTACCGCTCGCGTTACTACGAATAAAAAGCTTATTGTCACTGTCGTTATTTTGTATATAGCGTGCTTAAATTCTTGAATAAAAAACAGAATTTCAGAAATTGCTAGTACTCGTAATGATGATTGGAGGCAAGCGATCGTTGAGCGTCGCGAGCAAGTCGATGATTTGGGTACAGACAATGTATGTGATAGTATCACAAAACATGCAAATACTGAAAATATTGTACAGAGCACCGTGTTCAGAATATTTTGGATATATCTCTTTTGTACAAGACGAATTTTAAAAATTACAGTTTTTTGTTTGATATAAACAAGAAATATTGTAACGATATTTTGATTAGTTACCTTCATTGCCAATACGGCTCTGTGGCTTACTTCCAAAACAAAAGGTATAAATTAAATGTACAGCCAAAAACCATGTACAAGAGTTAAGTTTTTGCAGAACAATATATATGAGTATATACCTATATTACGAAATTTCCTGTTTGTAAATTATGAACCGATGTTAATCAAAATTGAGTCGAAGCATAAACCTCTATCAGATTATCTTCATCTTGTATACCAATACTATGCATCAACAGTAATTGTAAGTATGGGAGGAACATAAGTTATATAAGTTACGAACATTCATAGAGAATATGGTAATATCATTTTCACATGTTTAATCTTTGAATATTCATGTAGCGTACATTTTATTTCGTTGCATTCGGTTCCAATATAATAAAGTTGTGTTAGGTTAAATCTTTGGATATTTATATACTATATATATATGAAATTTATTATCTAATGGAAATTATAAAATTTAAGTTATAATTTATAGCATATCGGCGCATACTTACTAGATATATAACATAAATACAAGTATATTATAAATATAGGTATTCAATACTGATGTTGTTAAATGGCATAATATAGGTAAATAATAAGTACATATATTAAATTTATTCATAAATGTCATTATAATTGTACAGAAAAATACCTAGTAAATTATACCTATTCAAGCACTGAACACGCTCGACCTTCGATGATCGTGAACGTGGAATAAATGGATCCCACTGGTGCTCTTTCAAGGACGGTATCAGTAAAAACTATTACCGGCTCCAAAATCTATAAAGGCGACTAATGACTTTTTAAACTACGTGCTTATAATGATTCTAAAATATATATAATAGGTCTTCAGTTTTAGCAGCCACGCCGGAAAAAAATAGAGAAACACCAAAGAGAAAACATGATCTGCATAAAAAAAGCAATTTCATAGAACTTGAAGACATATTTCTTCTGTGTTTTATTTTAAATTTAATGTTACAGCCATTAGGAAAAACACCTTGATAAAAAATATCACTGTGTTCCTTTAGAATTTATAAAAAAATATTATGAAAATGCACGTTGAAGTAGTTGTTTTAATTCATAGCACGCAATGGAAATAATTAGACGGAGAGTTTTGACTCACTCAATGTGTAACTCCAAAATGCCCATTCCAAACCCTTGGATCGAAAAAGCTAATATTTTATATTTTCTCTTCAAAGTTTTCTTATATATTAAAGTCACAATGCTTCAAATTTGGAAAAAAGTAGGTATTTACAATAAGTAATAACTATTTTAACGACTTTTCGAAATATCTCTTGCACATAATAAAATTAATTATAATACAAATTTAAGTGGATGAAACCGAGGGCACATGTAGTTTTTCAATAAAATCATTCCAATATCTGTGAAGACTAGGAATTCATTTACCAAATCGTTTCATATAAATGAACTAAATTGCGTCACTTGCAAAATAGAAGAAAAAAGTATTGCGTCATTTGCTCTACTTTATATTTTTCTTATTTTTTACTCTGTCAATGCGCTGCCAACTATAGCAAGTAAATGTTATGTCCCTCGTGCGTATAAAATTACTACTGATTTTTTTCTCTACAAATCAAAGCAAATATTCAATAAATTATTGATTTTGATAATAGAACATATAATAATTGACCGACGACTGACTCATTTGCCTCGCGCGCCCTAACGCACTAGCGAGGTGTACGGGAAGCAAGATTAACTTTTGTCCCCGAAGGAGTCCTCCGCCGAACCACGAGTGGAACTTTGAAGTAATCAAGCACGGGTCACAGAGGCATTATATCAACACGATCCTAGCAGAGGTAGGCAGGGAAGATGTAGTTTTTCGGCATTTGACGCGCGTTACAATTAATTTTGCACAAAAACAAAATAAATTATCAGAGATCGGTGCATAAATCTTTTTAAATATCTTATTAAATATTTTTGTGTAGTGTTTTAAAATAAATAATATTATGATAAAAATGAGAAAATAAAAAATACTTAGATTGTGTACTAGATTGGAAAGAAGATATTTTTAAAGTGCGTCGCTGCCCTTTCAATAAGATCGGGTAACTTAATGATCTTTAAAAAATCACGTGGAAATCTAGAAAGTACTAATTTTTAAATCACGCAGAGAACATTTAGGATAGAAGCACCAAATTACTGGACACTACAATGACAGATGGAAATATAATATACAACGAAATATTGAATGACATTAGGAACACTTGGTAAATTAATCACTCTCGAAGAGATTATGTATGATATATTACATGAGTAACTGTTCCAGAAATAGATGTAACTGAATTAAAGAAATTGTACTTTGCGAATCTTCAAATTTTAATACAATTATTTATATTTATTATTTTAGTAAAGTTAATGGTATTACTATCACTGTAAGTCTAGAATTAAATCGCAGTATACGTAAATCAAATCTAATCAAAATTATCGTTGATTTCCTTAAATAATGACATCTTTATGTCATATATAATTGCAAAAGAAACTCTTTGGACTGAATGTATGCCCATCTTGGTCGTAGCTAACGCGTAGGTATATCATATTTGATTATTGGTGTGTTCCGGTGAGGTAAGGAATGGTTTATACTTTATACGAGAAAAACAACTATCGGTATATTTGAAAATTATAAAATAATATTATAAATATTTTCATTATTTGAATCTCAGTAACGCCTTTTGAATAAAATTTCTGATACGATATATTTTCACGTTTTCCACAGAGTATTTTGCTTGTGGTCCGTTACAGGTTTAATTGATTAATACTCCTAACTTTTTTGGCGGACATATAGATATGTGATTCTTTATCATTAGTAGCTCTCACCCGTTTGCTTCTTCGTTGGGTTATTTATACAGGGTTGTTATACAAAATGATAAGAGAAAATAAATCTCCAGACAAAATTTACCCTCATTTCCTTTTAGACGCATAAATGTTGTAAATATGTTAAATGTTATCTTTTAATTCTGTTCAAAAGTATATCAACCATAATATATGCAAATTGATCTATTTAAAATATTAATGCGCAGTCTATCCCTAAAGCTAGATTAAGGATTATGATGGATTAATATCGTAATAACAAACGTGCCACATTACAATTTCCGATAAGCCTTAGGAATTAATAAGCTAATTATGAAAGCAATACTGGTACCATATTTATTTATAGCACCGGGTTGCAGTCCCTAATTAAGAAAATGTACATGATGAGTCTGTTTTTATTCTGAAAAAAAAACAACATTAAATTGCTAATTAGTTAGATACACGAGTTATACTCGCAGATAGAAAATATATAATATAGCGAAAATACTGTATTTATTTATTATAGTCATGTCCGCTTGGGCGATTCAGTATATTCGTTCACGGTAGCTATTCTCGAGGAGAATAGTCAACTACGCGGGATATATGTTCAAGTGAGTGCGCTAACACAAATACTCTCATTCAGTCACTCTTAAATTCAATGGAGCAGTACGACATACAACACGACTAGTGAGAGTTAAGGTGGTAGGACTTTGTGCAAACCCGTCTGGGTAGGTACCGCCCACTCATGAGATATTCTGCCGCCAAGCAGTAATACTTGGTATAATTGTGTTCCAGTTTGAAGGGTGAGTGAGCTAGTTTAACTACAGGTACAAGGGACATAGCATCTTAGTTCCCAAGGTTGGCGGCGCATTGGCGAAGTAACGGAAGGTTAATATTTCTATCAGTACCAATGTCTCTAGGCAGTGGTGACCATATAAAATCTGGTTGCCCATTTGTCGGTCCGCCTACCTATTCCATAAAAAAGGACGGGTTTTAACTTCCAAATCTGCATTATTATAAGCCACTAGACCTTTGAAGCAATCGACCGTTATTTAATAATATTATGTAAAAATAAGTAACATGGGATATTTCTTAGGACTGCGAGAAATCGCATTCCACATAATAAGTACTAGAAAAAAATAAAACAATTAAAAGCCATTTAGTCAAAGTCATAGTTAAAATAAAAAATCTTTATTCAATATGGAAGTGTTACACTTGCTTATTGATAGTAAAAAATCTATCACCGATTCGGAAATTGACGCCTCGGTCCTGAGAAGAACCGGCGAAAGAAAGAGCGGTTTTTTTTTTTTAATATCATAGTAACAAGTATTGATTTCATGTTTTCGTTCGGCAATATATTTATATGGGGGCCCCGTTTGAGATTAGAGTCTATTATGATACGAAGTACTATTAGTAAATATATTTACTTTAAAATTATCACGGAAAATATTTAAAGATTAAGCTAAAATATAAAGACGACGAAAAAAACTATACACCAATGAAAAAAACAGCTGATTAATATATAATAAAATATTTTTGATGTGGAATATCTATAAGTCCAACCGACTAATGAAATGATAGTCCACAGATACAAGTACTACGAGCACGATATATGATAGTCAAGCGTCTAATACTGTGTGGTGGCGCGTCGCTATGCGCAAGTGACTGTTTCTCTAATAGTTAAGATATTCGTATTACACGTGTGGTTGGTGTTCCGCTACGGCTTTTTTTATAATTTTATTTCGTTTCCGTATTTGATAATATAAAGACATAAATAGAAAATCATGTATTTATTTCACAAATAAAACATTTAATATGATTAAGTATTTGAGATCATTGATGAAGCACGTTATTTATATTTAATAAAAGACTGCATAATTCGTTTCATTCGATCCCCTCAAAATTAATTTTAAGCAATTTATTTTATAACTAAAAACCAATAATATTGTAGTTAATTCGATAAATTCGAAAGCAGTAATGAATGGTAAGTATTTGACGTAGCGTTAAAATACTCGACAAAGTGAAATTCCTTTAATTTTAATCGACAGGCTTCAGTTTTAATTAAAAATCAAACGCCGCTGTTGTATTGACATGAAAGCTTACTTACCTAATTCATTTAAAATATAAAATCCCATCAAAAACATAATTGTGAAAATGGGTCCGAGTTCCATTGATAATCTTGAAATTTATTTATAAGTACACCCATTCCAAAATAAATTTAAAATAGCCGAATTATTTACACAGATCAATTGAAGCTCAACGTTTGAATGGGCTTGTATTTTTAACAAAATAAAACTTTTAAGAGTAAGGTCTTACATTGACCTTACAATATTTGCGAAGATAAATTAATAAGCCAAACATATTATGATATCTTGAATGTGATTATATGTGTTGGACCCATGAGTAGGCTCATAAATCTTACTAGTCACGTCATAAATACTCGGGTATAGTCTCACGCAAACTATTAGCTTGTTGTGTATCAGTACAATTAAACAAAGAATATGCAATCGAATGGAATAGGCATGAGTATGTCATCTACCATTCATTCTACTATGCGGCTCATTGTGCGGTAAATATTAAAATATTAGGCTAGTTAATATTCAACTCCAGGATCAAAATTTAAGAATGCTAAGTCTACTAAATGACAACCTGTTTCGTATCAAGAAAGAAAAAAAATTCAATTTACTTTGAAAAAAATATTAAAAAGACGATTGAGTGCGTAACAAATATCGTTACGAGTACGATTTTTTTTATAATAATTATGTATTTATGGCCTATTTCAGTCGAGACTCAAATTACTTTGTGCTTGATTTTATCCTTTGTGTACACACAATTACGAAGCTGAAGGAAACATTCCGAAAATCTAGATAATTTGGAAGTAGGTAGGTTTTTGATCTTTATACCAGTCAGTTCGTGATAAAAATACGGATTTTAGACATTAATATCTTAATAACCGTTTGAACTGAGCGTATGAAATTGAAATTTGGGATTCTACCAATTTTCATATGCTTATGTTGAATGTATTGTGAATTATAAATAGATTAAAAGTGGTTTCAAATAGTTAGTGTAATATAATACAAGGCTACAGCGTCACCAATTCCTTTTTCTTGACATGAACATAGACAATATATTTAGACACGCGGCAGTGTGTCAAATATATTGTGATCATACAATATATTTGACACACTGCCGCGTGTCTAAATATATTGTATGATCACACTCTAATATTGTTCATATTTTAGTTACATAAATAACTAATAAAAATGGTATAAAAAATTATAAATTAGTTTCACGAAGATCATTCTTGTTTGTTGACTTAATTGTTCGTTCTTATTATCCTGAGACGCATTGTTACCTGAACTTATTTTAAACTTTGTTTTCGTATCGATATTTATTTTATGGTATGTATTTCAAGACAACCATTACGCGTACAAGTTACGATCAATAAAATCAATTTCCCTCATTGAATGTGTTATTTATTCGCTAGATTGACGGCTCAAATATACGTATAAAGAGTAAACACGTAATAGTGTCATTGGTTACATGACAGCTTTGTTTAAATGTGTTAAATAATTTGAACAGACGATGAGTTAAGCTCCTTTTGCCAATGTAAAGCGCACGATATTCACTGGAAAACTAATCGAACATTATAGAATGAAATTTGAATTCCAAATAACATGGTCTGAATACTTAGTGCTGAAGTTAGATAGGGAGCTTTTGTTATGCTATAAACTACTTTGTACAGATATGAATGCTTTGTAGACAAAAACAGTTCAAATTTATATGCGACTTGCAAAATGTAGTACATAAAATGTTTTTACTATGTAAATAGATTCAGTTATCGCTCAAGTCTTTTTGGAACTTATATTCGTAGGTATTAAGATGAAAAAAATGATGTAAATAACAAGTAAATGAAAAAAAATTGCAAAATATATATAAACACTGAAATTTGCTTTCCTTTCTTTTCTTTTTCTTCCTTTCTTTCAACCAATGAGACTTTCAATTTGGTACAATTTTTTATGTTTAATTAGCACAGAGTTTAGCTTATGTTAATCTTAAATAGAATATGTCGTTCGTATAAGAATTAATATTCTCGTATCGTTATTTTATTTCTATTTTTACACTTGTTGTTTTTGAATTTATGATATAAGGATTTTTTAATTAAAATTTTAATTTTTAACGTATTCACAAATAGAATATTGTTATTTTCAAATAAAATTTTGCTACCTTTTTGAATTTAATTAAGAATCATAAATTGAGAAATATCGCAAAGAACTTTAAGTATATGAATTAAACAAGATAATAAAATCGTAACTCTGGCATTAAATGTTCATGAAACTAACCCGTCTATACATTTTTGTGCCAATTAGAATTCGGGTGCACTCTCCAGGTATTGATTTATTATTTCGAGAACATGGTATTTCACTTCGAATACCACGAGCGTGACTTAAATAAGGATCTCAGCATACACTACTAATCAAAATTCAAGAATTTTTTTTAACTTGGCTCTTACAAAAAATTTAATTCAATTTTACAAAATCTAATTAAATGTGGAGTCACAACAAGAACCAAACTATAACTTTAGTACTTTAGTCTATGAATTCAAATATAATTCTATTAACCTACATAAAAATCAATGAATTCTTTTTATACGTAATTCATTTTTTTTATTACATATAACTTTGTATTGATGAATCTTTTATTTATTTATTTGATTACGAATGGCTAACCCAAACTATTTGTGTTGTGTAAATGTTAATGAATACCATGCCCAAGGATGGAAGATTTTGGAATTAGTATTGTCGTAACGGAGGTAAAGGTAATAATTGGAACCAACTTGAAATATATTTGTTACTCTGTTTTACTAAATGAAATATATGGGTATGTCAGCTATGAATAATCTCATTTATAAACTTTCCACAAAAATCAATAAATACTGACTTAATAGTTTTAATCATCTATGTACATAAGTTTATATTCATGTATACTATACTGTGTCCCAGATTGTGGCGGTTATTTATCTCTATGACAAAACAAAAATATTTTTCTTCAATACCCCAATTCGAAGAATATTGGAATACTTAAGTGTGGTTTGGCGACCTCACTATGCCACGTTTACGTCTTGAACGCGTTTAAAAACGTTTTCTTTGGCACTTACTCGTATCATACTCTGTCTCGGAATAATAAAAAAGATAAAATCGTACAAAAGGCGTTTACAGTATTTTAATATGGTATCTCGCTCGGAGCGTAGAATGATAGCTGATGCAATGTTTGTATATCATATCATTACATGTATATATGTATATACTATTATATTAGTACAATAGACTGTCTTGTTATATTATTACAATTTAAGGGTCCTGCGAGAATAACTTGTCACCCTATTAATTCACTTACAACCACGTCTTTAGTTTTTAGTTTTCAAATATTGCTTTGCAAGACTTTGTCAAATTATCAATAGGTTCATCTTCAGTGATATTATCGACCTTCATTCTCTGTTAACGATTTCTACGTACTTTCATAAATGCGTAATAATATAAGTATTGTATTGTTGTTGGTTATATTTTGATTCTTTTGAAATATTTACATAGTTTTTTTGTTATTAAATTGCTATTGCTTAAGATAAACGAAGTGTGTACTGTTTTAACTATTATTCTATGATTTTTTTTTGGAACTTTGATTGAGTTAAACATCTTTTGGTGTTAACAATTGTTGGTGAAAAGAAAAAAAAAGCATTGTTTCTATCGTGATACAAATTTGTTTGATGCTTCGTTACATTCTGAAGGGAGGAACTAAGTCCAAAATATAAAAATAGTAATCTTTATTATGACATGAGAAGGAAAGATTCTGGTCAAAAAGTTGTAGTTAAAATCAAGGAGAATCCGATATTAATTCCATAATTAGCTTATTATTTCCTATGGCTTTTCGCACGAAGGCACGTTTGCTTTTACAAGATTATAATGTCTTAGCGACTCGCTCCGACTTCATTTAGTTGAAGTAAGGTATTTAAAAAATTATACTTTAAAACGGAAAGTATTATGATAATAAATCTTAGTAATTCATTTCACCGTAACCCCTCCATTTAACTGATTAGTTGTTTCGAATATCTCTTTATATCTCTGACAGCTATATAGCTACAGGTCTAAAATATAACGTTTCAAACACTTCGACCTTGGAGTAGTAGGGCAAGTAGCTTGATAAAAAGTTCTCGCCTTATTGCCTCCTCTGGTCACAGGAGGGCTGAGTAATTTTTTTGTCCAGAGGATCGGAATTGCAATTCAACGAAGAAATGCTGCTAGAAATCTTGCCATTCCACGTGGTCATGATTTATACAGTAAATATTTTTGATCCGAATCTCTATAGAGTTAAGTAGTTAATGTTAATAATTCTTATGTAAATAAATATATTTTTATGGTTTGAAAATGAGGGTGAATTATAGTAGAGATGTAAGGATATATTATCGGTGTACACGTGTACGTACATACATACACATACACGTTTCTGTATTTATATAGAAATTTACTAAAACTGATGGCACTATGACACCGTCAGAAGTTGTCTGTCTCTACCTCTAAATGTCATCATTATTATCGTGAGGCACACCAGACGACTTGCTGTGACTTATGATGAGTGAAATTAACTAGTTGTTTTATCGATTCAACCTCAATAATATTATAAAAATTGTCGCTTAAATTTTTACATATATTTTTTCCAAAGATTCTTTGCAAAATTAATGCATAATTTCCGTCGGTTCGTCGTACGTCGTTTGGTTACTGCATTGCTGAGGAAAGATGAATAACAACAAAGACACATTCGTATTTATGACATTGGGGATAAAACGTTTTATATGGTATGCTCGGCAACGCAATATCAAAGTAAGGAATGATCTTACTTCACAACGTTTATCTCTAATAATAAGAGATAAGTTTAGTGATGATGTACTTTTATTGAATCGATTGTTACTTCCAATAGATTGAAAGTGTGTTAAGGCGATCCACGCATAAAAGTATAAACCACTATCCTCGTAATTTTTTTTTTATTTTAACAACATATAATCAAGTAATTAGACATTGTTTAGTGAATCATGAAGTATAATTAAAGGTGCACTGAATTTGTACTGAATTTCGTAATCGGTTTTCTCGTCGTTAATCGATAGAAGTGACGATCATCTATTTCATCTTTACCATTTTAGTTGCTTCCTTTGGTTAGGAAGCTAGCTTGTACAGTTTGGACAGATTATGAGTGCTGCGTGCAAATTGGATTGTACAAACAAAAGTCATTTTTATCAAGAAGTAGGGAATTTGAAATTGTTCCACTCTCGGTCCTCAGAAAATTCACAAGGCCTACCGGTGGTTCTTTTTGATCGCTATCTCTTAACACAGTCAAGCAATAGAGCGTTTTCCTGTGCTTGTGCCTACTTGAATACTATAATGATCTTGCACAATTGACTAGTATCGATTGAGAATGCTCCTTATGACCAAAATCAGTATGAAATAAACAAACAATAAAAATACAAAAACTAGAATTATCATCTAATTTGTAACCATAGTGCATGTGTTGTACAGAATAATTTATAAGGTCAACATCATTTGGGTATTGTAAGATAGGCATTCAAAGTGCTACTAATTGCGCTCTGTTCATAGCGCAGCCTAAGGCAGAGCTTTGAGCCTCTAACTCGTTAGCTGTCTGAATAACCTCTTTTAAATAACCTAGTCCAGACAAAAATTATGAGTTCTTCATTTAAGCCTCTGTTTGTAAGTTGTAATTACCCTTATATTATCAATATTCCTGCTTTAGATTTATTTTAAACGGATTATTATTGGCAACTTTTATTGCGGTACCTCACCGGGTGCATTCGCCTCTAATGTAACAATCTGAAATACCATTTTTCGTGCTCGACGTTGAAGTAAAATATTGTGAAGAAACCTGCATGCGTCGAAGGAATTTCTGCCCCATGTGTATGCACCAATCCATATTGAACTACTGTTGTTGAAAGGAGGATTCTGCCCAGCAGTGGAACGTTAACGAGCTGTTTATTTACAACTGCTTTAATGTGCCATAAACAAGGAGCGGATCTATATAAGAGCTCTTTGGGCTGCAGCCCAGGACTCCGATGATTTTAAATTACATAGCAACTTTTTATAAGATTGGCACCCTGAAATCAATCAAACTATTTGGACGGCTACCAAACGGAACCGGAAATTTCCCGTCGCTCGTTTTTGTACTATTTTTTGCGTCTAAGACGTGGTTCTGCACGCCTCTTGATTTCAGTGAATTTTTTCAAACAGTCTTTCGCCATTTCCCATAGGACAATTATTGTTTACCCTGGCTTCTGTTTTTGTAACAGAGATCTTCAAACCCGTGCCGTAACACCGTGAGTTACACTACACTCCGACTTCGGCCAAGTGGGCTGCCTCCCGAAACTCTCACCCCATCGCTGTGACAAAGGGGTCACCCACATAGCAATATTCCGTGGAGTAAAGGACTCGCAGGAATCAATCAAATCTAATTTTCCACAGGATTGGACCGCGAATCGATCTCAGGTGTGAGGGACCTTTAAAGCACAGCAGCTTACCTGACGCCAAATAGCTGTTCTCGGCGTGCGCTACATCCAGCAATTTTGTCAGGACCACGAAACCTCGATATACCACGTTTTTTGGTGAAAGCCTTCAGGACGTTCAGAGTGTCGACGGGTAGTCCTGAATACGTGGGCCTCTAAGAGACCCGAAAAGATGGGCAACGAGAATAAGTACTCTCAAAAAACAAATTGATGCATGTAAGCTGTGAATGACTTCGGTTGCGAGGATATACACCAATTCGCCAAAGGCTGTTTGAATTATGACACTATGACTAATTTAATATCAACAAACTTTAATAAGAAGGCAATGCAATAAGACCAATAAGTAAATCTTCGAGAATAAAAGAAACATCTTCCATTTTATTACAAAAATCACAACACAAAGGAACTTCCAATAAGAAGATAATTAAATGTCAATTAAATTGTTTTGTTTACAGATCCATAATCCTTGAAATGTGTAGCAACAGCGAGTGAATTAAATTATATATTAGTTTAAGATCATATAATTCTTGTTTTTTTGTGACAATAATATTTTTTTATGTATTAATGACTGATAGGCCTCATCTATGTAATTACTATTAAATTTATGGATATATACTTAACAGTTTATTAATCACTTTACTTAAAACGATGAATAGCTAAAATTATCCGCCGTATTTTCTTAGTAAAAGAGCAATCATTTAGTTAATTATAAGTTGTATAAGTCAAATATACTCGTAGAAGCTTATATTTTGTATTAAGCGGGGCGCATATATATTAAAATATAAACATACTTTATACTTGAAAATGTAATAACCGCGAATATCAATGTCGTTAAATAATAACTGATTGTGTGCGAATATTACACAACAATCTGGCCTCTTTCATTTTAGTATTATTCAATAAAATTTATATATAAGAGCCCGTTTAATATTATCTTTATTGAAATGGGGTCGGAGCTGGCGGTAGTTGACGACGCTATTGCTACCTTCGCTATTATATTCGGTAATATAATATTATATTCCAGTACTATATATTTTTATATATTATTTCGCTGTTTTCTTAAAAAATATATTCAAAACAATTTCCTTCGTAACAGTTTTCTCTAAGTGGTATTTAATATTACATAATGCTTTTATTGAGTTAATCAATAAATTAAAAGGTAAATTACTAACATCAAATAATAATATATGTAATCGTTATCTGAAAAAGAATCCTTTATGTTAACTTTCGAGTGACATGATATATTCTGAGCATTTAGAGTATGGCAATAAATATTAAAAACGCTGCCGACAATTTTCGATATTCACGGATTATAAATTATAAATAAAAATCGTTATTATCGTTACGTATTTAACGTGACATTTATTAAAGTAGCTCGATACATGTTTTTACATCAATCGTTGTTGCGATAAAGAAATACAACAAATATGTATATGATTTATATTCAAGACGATATCCAAACATCATATTGATATAGACGCGTATATAGCTGATCGTAATTACATAGATATTTGTTTATTATGCTTTGGCGTCTTGTAATCAATCATTGAACAATAAATACATCACCAAGTTTAACGGAATACTAGATAATTAAAGTCTTAATTGAATTTCTGATAATCATCGCACTTACGGTCAAAATGTACTGCAAATAGCTAAGAGCTGTTCGGTGAAGTTATGATACAAATTGTATAGAGTGCTATAGAATCTACAGTGATCAATCACTCGACACTTTGGGCACTTTGGATTAAATATTGATGACTTAGGACGTAAAGATCTATGTACTCTGAAATGAACTTGTGAATGATCGCTAATAAGCAGAGAAATAACTTTGGTAATTAGTCCTCTTGAATGGTGAAGTGAATTATTTATGATATTGCGTATTAATTGTCCATCCCAAGTTAAAAACTTCGTACGGGTATATTTTTTACAAAGTTAACCCTCTCACTTAACCCCCCCCCCCCCACCGCGTTTGAATTTGAAATTTACAAAGCTTTTCTGGGTAGACGTCTACGTGTCGAAAAGAGTAATTATGGTAAATTTCAATACAATTAAACCTATTGGAGATCTCGTAATGAGTCAGTCAGTGTTATTTCGATTACAGAATTTTCGGAGTAAGAAACTTAAGATTATATTACATTATGATAATTATAATTATAAAAAATAATATTGTATGAACATATAATTCAAATTTAACATATATTTAATATCGTAATAATATTTTAGTAAGATAAATTTAGTATATTGACTATAAAAATAATGTAAACTACTTTACTTAATCGAGTTACTTTATGTAAGTTGATTTTACGATACTTATGAGCTAGTAGCCTGGGTGGAAGTACATTATGGGCATAAATTGAAAATAGAACGCAATTTACCTAGGGTTGTGGCTAGTTTGCCTAATATTTTTATTGTAAAAATTCTACCTGATAGATAAACATATATCGCACAGTCAAAGCCACACTGCGTAGACTGCGAGTTTTAATTAAGAAGCAACCTTTTATAAAAAACTAAAAAAAACATTCGGCGCTAAAAATTCAAATTACTAAGAACCCTTTCAAAGTGACATGGCACCAAGAAAAATAATGACGGTCATATATTATTAGGAATAAACAAACGTTTCAAGCTGATACCGTTGAAGCCGCGAAGATTTCTCCTGGTATATATAATACTAGATATACATTTAAATGAACGAGCTCAATGACTAATCACTAAACTTTGTAAAACGCTCATTGTTGTCTTTTTTAATTTTAAATTAAATTACATTTTAATCTATGCAAATGGGGACGATCTAGTGGTTAGAATTAGTGAATCATCACCGAGGATTACCTCAAACCTGGGTTAAGCACTATGTTTTAATGTACATAATCACAATTTATAGTTTCTTTAAGAGAAGACAATTATTATTATTATGTATATAATTAATATTTTATTATGATTTTTACAGTCACCCGATAACAAAACAATATAATTTTAAAGCAATTTCATGACATTTAGTTTCTTAATAATTTATTTGTGTTCCTGTAGGCTGGAACATTTCGGCACAACACGGCGTAAATCACCTCCATGTTAATAATTGATGTAGTGCTCAGAAGTGAAATAAAACATCTTGAGGAAACCTGCGTGAGTAAGATTTTAATCTGCCATATGTATATCGATACCCGTTTAAGAGCAGCGTGATGGAATTCTTATTCTTGGTGTTAGGGCTTTGTGCAAGCCCGTCTGGGTAGGTACCACTTCACAGATATTCTACCGCCAAACAGCAGTACTTAGTATTGTTGTGTTCTGGTTACAAGGGTGAGTGAGCCAGTGTAACTACAAGCACAAGGGACCTAACGTCTTAGTTCCCAAGTTTGGTGGCGCATTGGTGATGTAAGGAATGGTTAATATTTCTTACAGCGCCATTGTTTATGAGCGATGGTGACCACTCACCATCAGGTGGCCCATTTGCTCGTCCGCCGGTATCATAAAAAAAATCTTTATAAACCTCCCTCCTTTTCAGATCTTTATAAACCTCCTCCTTAAAAGAAGAGGAGACCATGCTTTAGGACTGGAACATTAAGAGAGTGTTATTTTTTTTGGTTTCAATTACAATTTAACTTTAAATACAAATAAACATTAATTATAGCTTTAGATGTTGGCATAATCGAAATGATATTTATTTGTGGATAGAATCGAGCAAAACTGGTTTGCACAGGTAAGCATAAATTAATCCTTGGCCGTGTATAATACTGAGGTCAAGATAATATTAAAGGCTATTGTTTGCAAATTTCGCCAAATTAATAAGCCATAGCCACTGAATTTCATTAAAATGATTTCTCAAGGGAACTGAGCATAGTTGAGGCCTTCGTTACATTTAACCCTTACTTGAATCTAAGTTATAATGGCAAAGTTCTGAAATATTATATTTGTAAAATTATTTTATGTCAAAAATATTAAGCTGGCTAAAGTCATCTAGGATTTAAGAACCTTCATCATTTAAATTAGTAAAATAAATAATAGACACAAATCTTATGTGATTCGTACATATTGAAACGAATTTGAAGTACATTCAAAGATCCATTCATTCAGGTTATTCTCACAGTTCATAGTTCAATATTTATATAATAAACAAATCGATATACTTATATTGGTGTATTAAATTTTAATGGCGGTAGGTTGTGAAGGCCCTTTTGAAACATCAATACTTTGTTTACGTGTGCTTTGGGCTTAAATGTAATTGAGCTAGTGTATTACAAGCATCAAGGAGTTACTTATACATACTTCGTAGATTTACATTATATAATATGAGCGAAACTCACTACAAAATATTAAATGCTACAAATAAAATTGGCGACTTATGTGTTTTTTTCCGCTTTTTAAGATTTAAGTATGGAATGATCAAATTCAACACGCTGCTTCTTTGTGGTTTAGTGGATACAAATGTAATAGCATTTTATTCGACACGTGAAGATTTTCTCACGATACTTTCTAGGAAAAAACGTCTACAATCTACTACGAAATGAATTATAAATACAAATTAAGCACATCGGGCAGAGCTAGCTCGCATTCGAACGAGTAATCTTTCAACACAATACGTATACATTTTTTATAATTCATACTTACCACCATTTTTGTAAATAATGTTTATTTTACGATACAAGATCTCTTATATAAAAGAAAAAAATGTCTTGTTAGCTCTATGATTACACGTGGATTACGAGGTTAACATAAAAAACGTTTTACCGTCTAATTCAAACGATTTTTATTAAATGTATGTACAAAGAAAGAAATATTCATATACACTCGAATCTCACAATATTTGTACTCAATCAATCAGAAAATCAAATCGTTAGAATTTTGAACAAATTCAATGAATTAATACTCGATGTTTGTCTAAGTATTGTATAAAATAAGTGTTTTATAATTATTATTCTTATTGGTTGTTACTTTATTCTTTTAGATCGAAACTAATTTACTAAATTTAATAAAATATAAGTTCAAATGTCTAAATAATCTTTAGATAAGAAAACTATTCAAGATTCATTTGAGTACGAAAAAGTTACAACGTTAAAACTCGTTAATGCTAAGTGTCATCACTGTTTTGCATGTTTCTTATGAAATTAAGTTTTAATAAGAATTAAGTTCATGCCTTGACAATATAGAATACGAACAATACAATAATTACTCTACTAAGATTTAAGTACGGTAAGGTTTATCGTGGAAGACTATATCCTTAAAGTTAACCAAAGTGGATTATTATTAACACCTTTATAATGGTCTCAGATTTGAACGAAAACTCCAATAACTCTAAATGAAGAAAAAAACAATTACAAAGTACGTCCCACGGTTAACTTTAAGTTAACTTTTGAAATTAATCTCAATAAATGGCTTCAGTCCTTTCAAAGTAAATAGACCGCTTGTGGAGACGATAAAATAACTTTGAAAGGGGTTATAAAAATTTTATCACTGACGTGTCTTGACTTGATGGTTAGTCGATTTAGAATCTCGTTTTTACAGCAAATTAAAAAGCTCTTATTCTATCGTTCGTGATTTTTCTGTTTCTTTCCTTATTATAAATTTATCTTCTATTTGTTTTGTTGTTTTGTTAATACTGTGATCTATATTCGTATGATAAACATACATCTATCAGTTTAAAGTAATAAGAAATGCATTTGTTAAACATTGATTAAAAAAAAAAATAAATAAATTTCCCAGTGCTGAGTCCAGACCTCTTTTCTTTGCTCAGCTTTAAGATGAGAAAGTTAACTTTACCACGCTGCTCTAATATGGATTGGTGGATACACGTCATTCGGAAAATTTTCGCTTGACACATGGAAGCTTTCGTCACGATATTTTCCTTAACGGCCGAGCACGAGATGAATTGTAAACAAAAATTATGCAGATAAAAATTCATGGGTTAAATCTATCATCGTCGCTTAAGATTCATTCATTAAGATTTTGGATAATAATCCAAAGAGAGTCTGGTTTGCGATTTGGCAGAACTTAACAGCGATAATTTAATGATGTTGAAATTTTAATGGTAAATATACAATCAAGCGGTCGAATTTTGGCAACAATAAACTCATTTTACAACTTAAACATACGATAAATAAATGCCTAGTTCGTTTTGACTATAATAATAAGGGCAAAATACAAATATTGTGTGCATCAAATTGCGTTGAATAATACAACAACAAGCGGTCACGCGGATGGCGTGTGAAATCGTGATATTTTCGCTCGTCACCAAAACGAACTGAAATCAAATTTGACGCTTGATTGAGTCTAGTTATTTAATATATTCACTGAATAATTTTCACAGGGAGCAGCAAAATATATGCTTCAATTCAAACGGATAAAGCTTAAATATATTTTTATGAAGTTAGAAGTGTAGAATACATATGTTTTATAAAATGTAATAAACCTAATATCTCGCGTAGTTCGAAGGCGAAATATAATAATAACATATACATATTATATTAAACTATATGCATGTACTTTATTTTTAAAAACAAATAATTAAATTAGTATCTATTTAATTATATGTTTTACATATTGCATTATTACTTAAAATACCTTTTAATAATACATAAAAATAAAATTTTAGATAAATTGTAAAACATGTATGAACCACCAATTTGGACATAAGTCTTATTATTTTATGGCTTCAGATTGTGCCAAACGGGCACGGAGAATGCCCGAAAATGCAAACATATAAATCTATAAAACATGACAATTGTTACGTATAATTTTACAATTTATATCGATTAATGAAATATAAAAAAGGTGAGTGTTTTAAATGATTTGAAATGTCAGATTTAGACATTTTACTAGTCACTGAATGCCTATTGGTCACCGATAGCGTCATCGGTTGCCTTCGCCGAATGACCATTAAGATTAAAGGCGAATTAATTAATCTGACTTTGATCAGCGTTTCGGAAACTAGAGCTATGCGACGTTTACAAATTTAATTTATGTGACGATAGTAGCAATGACGTAGACAATTCAAGGAGTTTCTAATAGAGCAAGAAATTATATTCCACAAAATAATCTTCCATATTCTAAATTATAATTCAGTTTATTGTTACCTGATAAACTATTTACGAAGATCTTTGTAAGGGTTTATTAATAAAACGTTAACTGAACTAAATTTCCAGTGACCCAGCATAAACAACGTAATATATTTTTTATTTCATTATTCAGATGTCTGTCTCGCTTGTCACCGCCGGCAAAATGAGATCCTTTCGCCCAATTGCGAGAATATTTCGCTTCATTCCATTATTTTGAATAGGGAGCGTTCATTCGTTACTTTCGTCGTGCCTTGTAAAGCGGAAATTTTAGTGAGACTTAGCTTGGATTACGCAATTTTATTCGAAATCTTATTGTTGGTTATTTAACTTAAAATGTAATTTATTTTTATCCCTTTCGCTGTTCTCGCCGATGAAACTAATACTCGTACAATAATTTCAATTTTAATAAAGTAAAATGCCACAATCCAGCCAGAATTTTTTTATGAACTTATAAGATTTGAAATCTATAATTATGTTCGAAAGCCGAAGATAAAAATGGTTAAATATTAAATATTTTTACAAAAACAATACGTAGTTATTAATGATTTCTGGTTAAAGCAACGAACACATTAAATATATAGTGTATTTCATCGTTATAATCATAAAAAATGACATTTACGATCATCTGGATATTTAACTATCAATATTAATTAAATATAGTATTACCAATTATCCCGTTAAACGCGTACGACCGTAACGAAAATATCGTTACTGTTTCATACTCGTATGTAGCAAAATTGATTTTTTGGAACGAAGTTCTTTTTGAACTGAATCGTCACGTAAGGAGAAAGGGCTTTACCTCCTCCAGGCGACCTTTCCCTCTCAATTTCTTTTTGCCTGTCTCTTTCTACTTTTTATGTAATATAAATCATATAAAATTATTTTGTGTTATTGTTAAGGATTTCTTGTTATTTATATATTCTCAAGTGTTCATTAATTTAGTTGTTATATATACTGTTATTTAATACATAAAACAAAGCGAAAGCAACTTCATTCCGTGAGGTATGTGGGTATTTTTATTCATTTGATTATTTTCTTTATCAGGACGACAAATTACATATGCATATATCCCAAAATTTGTATCTTTTAGCGGTTTTGGCTAAACAAGAGTACGTCCATTGGTGATAAAAATCTAATGAGCTTGAACTCGATGGGTTTACAAGTAAACATTCCAGTCTCCCCCGTTCATGCTTCATCAGGTCGCTTGGTGGTACCATGATATTGCATTGAAATATGTATTATGATATTGCCATTAGTTCGTGATATGTTTGTGATGTTTTAATTTAATCGCAAGTTTCCAAGTATAGTAAAAATCACATTCAGATTCCGTTACGTACATAGGTAAAAAGCGAAGGCGCAGCAACGTAACAAAACGTGTTCAAAAAGTGAAAATATGCGAATTCTTCTTCATAAAAATTTGCAAGGATGCTGTAAATGTTTATGCTCAACCTGTACATGCTATGTTTTATTTCGCACTTATACAAAGCTGCTAGTGCAGTAAAACACGTATTCTGTAAATCGGTAACTTACAAAAGCAAAAGAGGGCAGGGCAGCTTGAGTAATCGTTGTATTGCCAAAGATCTAGCAACGTATTTTTCACACTTTTACGGCAAATCTAAGAAAAATGGCACAAATTTCCTGGAGCATAAAGTAACTAAACATATTTGTTTTTCTATTCCCCATACATTCCTTCCAGGTCACGATCACAAGACAATAAGAAATTGTAATTAAAAGATTTAAATAGGTTATAGAGTTGGAATGATACTGTTTGGATATTCATTGGTAATTGTTTACCTAGTTACTTTATGCAAATACCAAGACTTCGCATTGCTAGAGTTTCATTATTGTGATTGAAACTTAAGTGATGATTTGTGAAACAAAGGAGATGTTAATTAATATTTAAAACAGCGCTCCCTCCCTTAATTTGCGGGTTTATTTAGTAAATATTAAGTGGCTCTCTGTAGTCAATAATAAGATTTGTATGTTGCTTACACATTTTTCATCGTTGATGTTTAAATAATCCTAATTTGATGTCATTATATAAAAATTCCGACGACTACAGCGTAAACTTTGTGAGACTCCTATTCGATCACGTTTTAAAATTACAACTATAACTTTGAAATCGGATCACTATCATCGGAATACATTGACATCGATCACTACTACATATTTTTGTCGATAATGCTTATATAATACCTAAATGTAAATGGTTATAATATTGACCGATTTTAAAATCTGTGACAGAAACAAAATTCCGATACAAATGTCCAAAATAAATCACGCAACGAAACAAATTTCATGTGCGAGCAATTCTATAATTGGCCAATTACAACGGGGCGACTTTTATTTCTATGCCCATCTGTCCTCATATTTTCAGATAGATATTTTCATTCAATAACAGAATTCTCAATGTATGAAAAAACGCATGGCTCTTAATCAAAGGAGTGGCTACGACCTCTGGCTGGGATCAAATCCAGATAAGTAATATTGAATTTTTCAAGTGCCAACCTTGTTATAGTACTTTTTCGATACTCTGAAAAACTACATCGTCAAATAAACCTTTGTATGTACTGAGCTAAGTAGTTAATAGTATTGTACTAAAACTTTGGTCCTGCACCTGGTTGATCTACTGTTATATCGAAATGTGAGAGTGAGTCAATAGACAGTAAACAGGATTATCTAAATAAAAGTTGGCTTTGCTGACGTTGCAATTTATATATATATTTATATATATATATATATGTATTAAGTTTTGAAATAATGAAAAACGTTTGGGAGAATACATACAAAGGCTTCGGACGCGTTGAGTTTTTGGCCGGTTGCTCATTGCATTATTTACCAAAATATATATACTTATAAAATAAGAATACGCGTGCGAACTCTTAACGGATAGTTAGTATTTCTTTAAAGTTATATGTAGGATATTTTCCTAATTTATCTTCAAATTTCACTTATTTAAGTACAAAACTTATGACATACAAATTACAAAAATATTGTTCTAAGCTTGAAAAAGATGTTATATAATATTACGATTATATAATAAATTTCGTTACGCCTTATAAATTCTATTACGAACTAAAGTCCTTATATATTAAACGACTTACCCATTCCCCAGAAGGCGGTGGCGATAAAGGCCACGAAAATGCGGCTCCCTGTTGATAGAATCACCTCCATGCCACCTGATATTCGATACCTCCGACGTCTCATATAGCACCTTGTTTAACTTTAATCTTCGTTATTATCAGTTAAACATTTCAAGTACGCCTATATTGATAGTTCGCCACACACTCGTTCATTTTATTACGTCGGCGCTTCGGGGTACCTGCAAAGCAAACACTAGTTAATCTCAAGTAATAAACTGTACAGATATTTCTTTTTCATCAGGAAAAACTTACAAGTGATTTTATAAGAGGAATCTTTAAAGAGTTTTGTTTGTAATTATTCAAATTTTAGTATCGTAAAATATAGTCATCAATCAAATTTATAAAGAAGTTTTTTTTTTTTAATAAGAATTCTCATTTTTCAACCGAATGAAGCCGAACAAACAAATAATGTTGGAAACAAATTTTTGGAGTTTTTTAAATACAATTTCCCCCTTTATTCGGTCATCAGGAGTGAAGTTTTTCTCATAAGTTTAGTTATTTTTAAATAAAATTAATTCTCTACAATTCGTAATTGAATTGTAGAGGGATTGTAAAACCTTCTTATGACTCAAATAAAGTAATTTAAAAAAATCTAGTAGGTTAGCTCCACTGTAGATTGATATGCTTATTTGGTTTGAATATAATGTTGTATAAATGTTTATACTAATAAATAAATAATAATAATGAAAATAATATAATGCTTTTAAATAAGTAGTTACAATTCATTCGCTCCGAATCTACACTATTGACTTGACAAGCGTAAATTTTATATTATTGTCAAAAATATATTTGACAAATAAAATTTAACTGAACCCAATTTAATTAAGTTGCATTGTTTTATGGTTGTAATGCTATTTGGGTCCTCCATTGTAATTAAGGTTTTATATTGCTTGTTAAGTATAAATCGGTATATTATAGTTTAAAAATATCGTTTCAAATGAATGAATCATGCGTATATTTAGATATGACATATAAAATAATGGAATGTTTATTTATTGAAGGTAAGGTATATTTCATTTAATCGGATACTGAAACAAATAATTTATGTTAAAACGCGAATAAATAAAATCTTAAGTGATGGCTACAACATAATTTCACACTGGCAGAGCTCAAAATTCATATGTATACCAAAATTAAGATCATCCGGAGCTAATGGCTAAACGTAAATACATCCATTTTTAAGACAAATCTGATGAGCTCAAACTTGATAGGTAGCTATTTTCAAGTATATCTTATTTATCGTATAAATTATTAATATACAACAATATTGATATTCCTAACCAATTTAACAACAGTGTCCATTCCTAACAAGTCACTGCGCAAGACATATTACAGAGCAAATGAGATGTGTGCGCAATCCCAAGTAACATATCATTTCCCTCAATGTAATACGATTCGAAATACTAGGCTGATACTAAGTGCCGCTTATTGGCACGGTCGGGGATTTGAACCCACGTATTCATATAAACTAGACTAACGAGGTACTTCAACTTAATAATGTTGATGAAGTGACAAAGAAAGAAAGTCTTTATTGCACGCATCAATTTATTCTTTGGCGTTCTTATTGCTTTAATAATATCTTACCTATTACATATGAAAACATTAGTTAGGAATCAAAATAGTGTAATTGCTGAAGGTACACATGCAGTGCCTTAAATACGAGCAGACATTTTAAATACATTATTGCTTTACAATTTAACATGCTTACACGTCTTTCTTTAAACTTTCTGATCCAGTTACTCTAGTAACGAATGCCAAAAATACATTTTCGCAATATATTTAAAGAGCTTCGTGACTGTAAAATTGGTTCATTTATAAGCAGATCTGATCTTGGAAGATGAAGGGAAATGTTAACAAAGTTTGAGAAAAACCATATCTATTTTGTAGTCATAAGTATTCCGACAAGAAAAGTTAAGATACCCACAATTCAAGTTTTTCTTTGTAAGAGTTGTCAGAAGTTTATGCGATTATTTCTTTTATGTTAATAAATAACAAATGATTCAGAAAAAAGTATTTTCATGTTGGAATGCTTTGATTGTAACTTTCATAATAAACATTTATTGGTACATTCACTCGTATACAACAAAAATTGAGAAACAAACGAAATGCAATTAATGCGTCTAAAGACACATGAAATACTGACGATTTCATCACAACTTACATGACTGTGAAATTATTGAAACATTTACATAAAACATTTTTCACATTATAACAAGTTTCATAAATTTCGATAAGTGAAAAGTTTATTATTGTTCCAAAAGCTGCCGTCGACTCAAATGCAAAGTTTTAATGTACTGTTTTAACCATCTATAATGTGTGTAATATATAAATGTATGAATATGTTATATTGGCGGGTTTTACTTCTGTCGATTTGTAGATATTTGTTTATGTCATTGGCTTCCGTAGCAACTGGTGCAAACGTTGTACAAAGATGAAAGGGAGATGAAACATATTTCCAAAGTCACAGCTGTCGTCAGTCGCAGCTGATCAATCTCAATGACATGCTTGTCTGTTTGCATTTTATAGAGTCCCGGCTTTTCTGAGCTCTTATCATATTGACACAGACAGAACTTAATCCTTCAATTTAGCCGCCCTTTCCAATCTCGGTGAAATCGTGCTTGGAAACAATCAATTCTGACATTTTAATCAAAAAATATCATCAGACTAAATGTAATCGTTTCGTCGGTGATCCCGTTAATTAAAGTGTGGTATAATGTTTTTAAAAAGCATTTTATTTCCATAAAAACGAAAAGGACCAGATAAAGTTGAGCTCGTAACAAACGGCGTCCCGAGAACACGATACCGATATTTATCTATGTCACCTAGTATCGTAAATAAAATAAGAATGTTTGAAGTACTCGTCATACTAAATAAATATATTTCATAGTATAATAATATTCTAATATTTTTTATTCGTTCTATATAAGTACTTAATACCTCTATTGTTTCATAAAGTTTTGTTAAAGACTTTACGAGTATCATTTATTAATAAGCAAGTAAAGACAAAAAACATTTCCATCGGGTTTTATAAAAAATGCATTTAGTCGTTTCTGTGTGATAAACCTACAAATATTCACATTTGTAACATTAATAAGATAAACCGGAATGTGTGTAATAAAATTCGATTTTTTAAAGGTGTCCGTCCATTTGATTTGCAGAATACTGATATTCAAAATTTATTACTGCTATATATTTTT
This sequence comes from Vanessa atalanta, assembly GCF_905147765.1. Classification (NCBI taxonomy): domain Eukaryota; kingdom Metazoa; phylum Arthropoda; class Insecta; order Lepidoptera; family Nymphalidae; genus Vanessa; species Vanessa atalanta. The sequence goes on from NC_061875.1 coordinate 6,460,159, forward strand.
ATTTGACAATAAAATTTTGCGCTTTTTTTATAGGTAGTTTATATTCAGAATTCACAAATAATACGATAGAATTGTATTTTATACCGTTATAATGTACACCTATACGATTTACGGACTGGAGTTAATTAATCAACAACTTTCCATTAAGTCTATTTGAAACTGGAACATTGATATTAATACTAGAGTTTTACCGATTTTTTTTTATATACCTGGTTTTTCTTAGTAACAGTAACAACAATATCTACTAATAATTGTTGTATCTACACAATAAACAAATCTTATTGTGACAAAAACGTCTCTTCTCGAAATTTAAAAATTGTTATCGCTTAATGCAGATATACTTTTAAAATTTAAGTTTTCTTTCAACACGGGTTCACTCAGAGCCGGTAAATTCAATTTTAATAAGACGAACGCTGATTAAGGCCTCGCTTTTGTCTCTCGTAAAAGGTCAGCCAAAACATCCTTTGTATAGTTATTTAATGAAAGGAAACTGCTGTGTCATTATTTCGTAAACCATTTTAACCAATTTATTTCATGCTAGCGAGTCTCATAAAATATATTAGCGTTAAAATATATTAATTGATATTTGGTAGCGTTTAGGGTATTTAAATTATAATAAAGAGCATTATGTTAAATTAGATGTTACAAGGTAACCTGCTACCCGCTTTTAAAAGGTAAACCTTAAGGATTAAAAGATTTTCTATGAAGAATTCTTTAATTTAATTATTTTTATCTTTTTAAACGATCAGTATTATTGAAAGGCAAATGTTTATACAAACCGGCCTTGGTGGTTATCACCTATATATCGATTCTTTTACCCCCAACAGTAAAGTTTTTATTATTTTGAAGAGTAACTGAACGAGTATTAAACATAGAGAGACTTACAGAATTATATTTAATGGTTTACTACGCAATAAAGTGTTTTAGTTTCAAATCCCGAGTCTGATCATTAGACAGTCGCTGGCCTCGTGGGAATCGGGAGTACACATACAATAATTCTACATAATAATACCACTTACACAGGTTAGTAATAGAGATTTGCCACCATAGCCGAAATTTAGTGCGGTGACAAATCATAGCTTCTTATGTCTATGGGCTGAACATTTACCAGTGGATATATTATTTGCCAAAATTTCTTATATTACGAATGACAAAAATTCATTGATTATAATTTAGCAGAATATGTACGATAACAGTATTTTATCACCAAAACAACACAAAACAACTATTAAATTACTAATAAAGAAAATTATCCTACTGTTATTAGTCAAACACTTAAAGTTTTAATAAAATGGAGTAAACGATGAGCTAATGAGATTAAATCAAGTGTATTTACATAAAAACCAAATCAACGCAGATGACAGTTTTTAGTAATAAAGAGACAGATATTTATAAATATATATATTCCATCAAAACAGTTCAAGGACCTTTGCTACACATTGACTTTGTTTTTAAATTTATATGTACAGTGCACTGCAGTCGAAGATTCATCGTGCCCTTCAAACATACGCCGCACGTCAAGACTGGTATCTTTGTAATTACTTGTCTGCGCAATGCAAATCTAACAATGAAACGAATTCACCTTAACATAGATGCAATACGTAAAGTACGGAAAACACGCTGACATATCATCTCGTTAGAAAATATAGGACACGGTGCGAAGCGCTCAGCGAAATGTGTTCCATTGCTCTTTGTGATGTCTCCTTTTGTTCAGTGATCTACCCTCCGGCCAGGAGTAGTTTAGTTCGTTTTCACAATATTCACAGTTTCAACTAGACGTCACTTGCGTAACGTCGTGATGAACGACAGTTTATACTGGCTACATTTGTTGATGATTATTTTAATTTTTTATAAACGAATCGAGAAACAAAAACTATTTTCTTAAAACTAAATATTACATTAAAAAATACCGCTTAAAATTTAATCTATTTATCAAAAAACAAAAAAAAAATAGGCGTTGAACAAATATCAACAATGTTATTTCTAATGATGAAGATTTTAATTGGTTCTGGAAATAATCGAATGTGTTGGAAGTTACCGTACTTTTACTAATTCAAATCAAACCAAAGAGCAACAGTATAATAGTGCCACTAGTATCTAAATCAGAATATTTTAGTTCACAATGGGATATGTATTGGTGGGTTAAGTGGTATCAACAAAAAAGGAACATATACCTAAAATAAACAAATACGCAATTGACATTTAAAAAATATCTGTCACGTTGTCCACGTACTTTTGTATAATCGTATTATTGTTGCATATCGATACTTTCGATAGACTATCAATACTATCGCATATATATGATGTATTAAATTAATATTCAGTGATTTTTCGGTAGTATTACTTTCTCAAGATAATTTATGTTAGTAGGCCAAGTAACGACACTATATTTTAATAAGTTTAATAAAATGTGTGCCAGTAAATAGTATAAGAATTACTATCGATAGTATCGACAGTATCGCCTTTATTAATAGTTTGCTCACAATCGTTAGTGTCGATAGTATTGATCAAAACGATACTATCGATGGTACTATTGATATCCTAATTTTTGAGGTCAACTATCGATAGGCAAACTATCGATAGCTCTACAATACAGATTCGTATTACAAATCTCTTATGAAAGTTATACGTAAAGCTACTAATAGTTCAGAACAAACGAATAGATTTCCCCTATAACATCTTTTTTTTGTTAAATATAATACTAGCAATGCCCCAAATTAATTAAGTAATTACTAATATTTCTATTTACCCCTCCTTTTAAGCTTATCACTTGTGTTAGGAGTGGGGACGACATTAACCCAAGGGGTCAGAATCGATCCTGCGACTTTTTATATCGCTAGGTGGCCCGTAAACCATTGCGCTATTAACGCTTCAATTCTAGCAAGAAAGTAAGTAGTTGATGATTTGTTGAACTAATTTCAGATGATATGTACAATTAATTACAGATCCTGCAAGAAAATTAATTCGAATTCATATTCGAATTATTTTCTATACGTATGATATAATTGACATTTACATTCATTGACATTTTTAATGATAATATACGTTGTTTTAAGAAAAAAAAACAATAATGTATATAAATTATAATTCATAACCTATAATAATTCAGTAACTCCAAATGGTTATCCTGGTTTTAAGATGTTACATACAAACTGATAATTAATATTCCTATGTATAATTCAATCTTTATATTTTCATTACGACATTTTACAAATTCTAACAATGTATTTAAACTCACATTCGACAATTTTGCTTAATTTAATTTATTTTTAACATTTTGACATAAAATTTTAATTTATTTTTAACATTTTGACATTAATTTTATAACGTATTATTTTATCAATTAGCTTTTTACAATGTTGACTTATATTCCAATTTCCAAGTAATCTTAGAACACTTGTAAAAAAGTAGCCAATTACCCATTTACTTATTATGACTTTTGATTTACTGTGTATTTTTGTTGTACTACTTGTTGGTGTTGTCAAATAAATAAATAAAATAAATAATATATACGCCCCGTTCAGTCGGTTGATTTGTTGATGTTATGTTATATGTGATGTTTTTTATTGAGTTACACATGGTGTGTGGACATATGTACGTCCTCAACCTCTTTGAATTTCAATACCAACAACGGGTGGATAGATATGTACGCTAATTACACTAGCTCACTCATCCTTGCAACCGAAATACACCTATGTAAGATATAAGAATTTGGCATTAGAATATATGATGCGCATGTGATACATAGACGGCTTTATATAAAGTTTCATGAATATAAGTGATAACGTTTTACACTAATATATGTACGATAGCGTGTTCAATTTCATTTAATGAAAACTATTTAATAGTGATATATACGAAGGATTTGTGATGGAGGATTATGTGATGATAAGTTTATATATTGTTACATTACATATCCACATTTCCCCGTTTTAATAACAAGTATTTAAAATCTTTCATACATTTATACGTTTAAATTTTGTTTAGATAATCATTAGAGGCTTTCGTAACGATTTCACCGTTTGCGTTTAAACGAAGTAATTGTTCATTCATTATTAACATTTCAATGATTTATACTGTTAAAAACGGCATCATTACACTTTAACACATTTTTTCTTAGTGTACATAATAACGGAAATAAAGGAGGAATACACAATGTTTTCTTACTTTTTTAAACATATTTTTTAAAAGTCTTTTATTGTGAAAGTATTCAATAAACTGATACTTTGACACCATTGATGGAATTAAATTCTAATAAACCAATTTCAAATTATTTATTTTCTGAAACAACCACCAAATCTCAGACATTGCGTTAGAATTCGTATAAATGAATACGTATTTTGACTTCTTTTATTGTTTTTTTACATTTCAATTTAAATAAAATACTTTTATTTAATGAAAATTCAAAGTACCACGTTACCGAAAGAAAGTTAGCAGTTCGACTATAAAAATGAAAATAAAAGTATCAAATAGAAGAGCTGAAACTCAACAGCCTGTTTCAAAGTAAATGTTTTTAAACGAATAAAAAACCTTTTCAAAGCTTTCACCCCGAAATCCAAGGAACGTTTAATCGAAGTAGTCCAAAGGGAAACCGAACATAATTGGAAGTTTTAAGATGGTTACTAATATTTTAACGAAAATTTCAATAATATAATTATAGTAGCCTTCATTACTCAGAAAATTATTTGTGCAAAGATATTTTTCAATCATAGAGTCATTCGTCTAGATAAATATTTCATTTGTAGCCAGAATTATTATCCTTAAAAACCAAAATGATATAGTTTAATTTAAAGTAGTTCAATATTTAGCTAGAATTGAAATTCTTAAAATTTCTACGTATATTTTACGAATTAAGTATTATATTAATTTTTGAGCAAACAAATGGAATTCATGGAGTGATTTATGATTTCCAGTCTTAAAGAATTTCTATCGTTATTCTTATCGCGTAAGTTGAATTTTTTAAGGTAAAAATATTAATCTTCTTAAACAACGGAAATTGAAATCACGTTGAACGATCAAAATAAGAAGCAAATGTTATTAGTTGTATGTATGTATATATTCATATTATGTTCATTACAATTATATTGTAAAGAAGACTCTGAATAAATACTTTTTGGTCTAGTAGATAGTTTTTTTTGGTGTAGGTTCTGACACTTTTTAGTTGTGCACCCTGGGCATGGTGAGTGACCAGTAATTTCACCATCAGCGTGAGTCTTTCGCTATGTCGGCCAGACATACACTCTGAAAAGTTTGTCATTCAAGTCATGCTCCTGGATGTTGAGATCGGATGAACGGGAGGATCATCTAATCTCATAATCGCAAGGATCACCACTATTAAGTTTTATAATTCAGTTTTTTAATGAATAAACATACTTTTGCGATTAATAATAAATAATAATTAATAAAATCTTAAATTTTTTTTTTCAACTACGAAGACTTCTTTGAATGTTATTTTCGAGTTGTAAAAATAAAAACGCTTTCATATTGGATTCTTAAGTACTTACGTAACTTATAATTGAAAATGAAAAAAATAAACATATTTGTTTTGTTTAGTATTTCTGCTTGTATGATGATATTACTGATTTTTTTTATTGAAGCTTACTACAGTGAAAAACAGTGGGTATACTGCGATATTTTTTATTTATGTTAAGTTAGTCTTTGTTCGAATTGAGATATACTGCTTATTAGTTATTCTACCCCTGGGTATCTGACTTGTATTTATTGTTTGCTGTGTTTTAGTTTGAAGGGGGAAGTGAGACAGTGTTTTTTCATGCACGAAGGATTTAACATACGTATTAGTTCCTGTGGTTGGTGCATTGAAGGTATATGAATTAGTTGTTTATTAATATTTCTGACAGTGCCAATGCCTTAAAGCAGGGCGCGCACATTTACTATCAGAGGTCTTATTGTCCCCTCTTTTCTTGCTATTATTAGTTTTCGTAAAAATTGCTCAATAGAACAGAAAAGTCATCAGGGAATAGGTTAAAAATGCATCTCTATCGTTCACGTGAACAAATTCTCAAGCATAATACTCGTAGTTTCTCGCTTCAATCGTTTGGAATTAGCCTTATTCAGCTCCCAGTAGGGTCGCACTGACTTTAATTTACTACAAATATAACTTCACTAGAATGACAAAAAATAAAAGATAATGTAACAAAGATATAACTCTCTCTAATTCGCGGAAAAATTAAAAGAAGTGATTATTTTATAAACCATAAAATACCATATTAATACCATTAAATTAGCTTCGTTGTAAAGAAAAAATTACCTCAGTATTATGTTTTAGTGATCTATCGAAATGAGTATTGTATTAAATTAATATGTAGTTCTGTGAATTTCATGGTACAATATGCTTTAAAAATAAAAAAAAATATGTAGAATATGAAACATCTGAGATAGTTATATCACTAGAAAACGGAATTTAATTATAGATTTGATCGTAAACGAAGGATTTGCGGATTCAAATATGAGAAGTCATCTCTAAACTTTCATGTGCTTTATTTGTCTTTGAAAATCATCGAAACCGGTTTATGTCGGAGGTTCTGCCATATGTGTATCTCCGCAATGGAACAGTGGAATAATTTTCAAATCTTTTCAAGGAAAGAAGGCCTAAGAAAACAGTGGGATATTACCAGCTTGTTAATCTACTTTACGATAAGTCGCTGAAATCAATTTCATAGAACTACGTGATTCGGGCGGTTGCAATATTCACTTTAAGTTTTATATGTGTGGATTGACAAAGTAGACTACGTGAGATATTTTGAGTGAAGCGCTCCGTTGTTTGTTACGCTTGCATTATAAACACGGCTTTATATCTGTTCTAGCACCTTTAGAAAAATGTCAAAGCGCTTTACATATTTAATGTCTAGTATTTACTTACATATTTTATTTATAAATAATATATGTTTAGGCTTCTCTTACAATTATACTTTTATAATAATATATAAAATTTTATAAATACACTTTTTTACAGTAATATTCATATTAAATCGAACTGGGAAAGAAAAACTATATATTATTCCATTATCCTAACAATCTAGAACTATTATATGTTGCTTATGGTCTAGTTTATGTCATTAATAATTTTATCCTTTTATTCGTAGAGAACGTCTCTCCATATTAATATAACTTGTTACCTTGATTGACGACTTTACATACTATTTCACCGTTTATTTTTGTATAAAGCATATTCGTGTGTATGCAATAGATAAGATTGTGATCTATGGACTTATTGACATACAAATTAATAAATAATTACAATCCAACACACACACACACAAACCGCCATAAATGGTGGCTCCTGATGAACTTCGAGTAAATAAGTCATAACAACAAATGTATATAATAAGCAGTTAGCTGTAATAGCGATATATAATAGCGACGAAATCTGCTATGTCATAAAACATTAGCCATAACCGATCACGATGTCGCAAGTCACAGCGCACCGCTATAACCAACCCAGTTTTTGCAAATCACACAGCACCGCCATAACTGATCACGTCGTAAGTCACAAATCACCGCCAGAACTGATCACGTTGCAAGTCAAAACGCACCGACATAACCGACCCCGTGGACGTAAGTCACAGAGCACCACCATATCCAACCCCGTTGTCGCAAGTCACGGATCATTGTTATAACCGTTCACGTTGTCGCAAGTCACAGAGTACCGCCATAACCGACCACGTTGTCGCAAGTTACAGCGCGCCGCCATAACCAATCCCGTTGTCGCAAGACACGCCGCGCCGTTATAACCGATCACGTTGGCGCAAGTCACAGCGCGCCGCCAATAAAACATCGAAGCCCAAGTTAATTGAATGTTGATTATTCGAAACTAATATTGTACAATTACGTTATGTACGTACTATATGTTTTAAAATTTCAATAGTTTGGTAGTTGCGCAAACTGAGCACTTAATAATAAATTGATTATCTTATACATATATTGGCTACGTAAATGTGCTAAATAATACACTTTCTCACTCATACTTCGAACCGGAATGTAGTAATTGCTGTTTGGCGGTAGAGTATCTGATGAAAGGATAATACCAGGACTTAAACAAGCCACCAATATATCACTAGTTACAAAACCCGGCAAAGTAGTCCTGCTCGTAGAATATATTTAAAAAATATATCTTTTATTCGTTTTTTATGAATTCGTGAATTAATCGTAACAATCGTTTACTTGTTGTTAGGGTTTTGTGCAAATTCAAATGATACCAAGAGATACCATCCACTCATCAGACAACCATATTCTTCCAACATATAACAATAGTGAGGTACTGTATCTACAGCCATAAAGGACATAAAATCTTAGTGCCCAAAGTTGTCGCATTGGTGTTTAAAGGGATGGTTAATATGTCTTACAGTGTCAATTTATATAGACAGCAGTAACCATTGAGCAATAACCTGTTTGCCTTCTAAATTAAAAAAAGGAACATATTAATTAACGTCATCGCGGACATTCTTACAAGTATTTCAAGCCCAAAACGATTATATAGAAAACATTAATCCATGTATCGCATACAGTTAAGGTAACTTCCATAAGAAACCGTTCACTCAACCGTATTTTTGATGTTACAAAATTGGTCGATACGAAATACCCTTTTATTTTAGATAAAAAGAGAGATTTTATTACAGATAATATATAATTCATGTATAATCGGATGTTGTGTTTCGAGGATAACATCTTACATCCGATCGTACAAGCGTTACTTCTTTATAAAATACATTATACCAGGCTGCTCAAAATGCTTAGATTGGCTGTAGCTTAAATAAAATTCAGCAGTATGATTTCACTAACATTATTATGTATTTATATATAAAAATATGTTTCATCTGAAGCTAACTAACTAAGGTAAGGTTTTATATTTCCAACATAAAACATCTGCGCAGTGTTAACCGTGAATCACCCATATAATATATAATTCAGCATAATATATTACTTTTGTCGTTTTATTGCGCGTTGAATATGCCAGTGGATCGACTTAAGAAAGCGACTAGAGATTTAAAGGCACCGAAGAATTTTCACTTAAATATGTGCTTTAATATGAATATCAAGCGTTTATTTGCATAAAGTTAAAAGTATAAAACTCATTTGATAAAATAGTTAAATCATTTTTACATAGATGTTTTTATGGTCAATACAATTAATTCATTTTCTACTTTTGTAATCTTAAACTTTGGTAACGACGTTTTAAATATTCTATTACTTTTAACTGGTTTGTGACATTGTCAGTTTTGGTTAATCAATAAGAAATAAAACAAATATTCCACATCAATCGGTAGTATTATGTTACTGATCGACTTTCAAAAAAGTATGTGGCACGGCTGCAGCCAGCTGTTGCCGCTCTTTGTATTCGATTTAATACTCGCTTGATATCTTTAAGTTGTAAATTTAAATAACATTGCCCACAATAAAAAATAATATTATATTTATAATACCGAAGAAAGTAACTAGATTCAGATGCCGTCAAATTGACAACATACGTAGATCTAGCAATAGAAGTTAAAGGAATGAATTAACAATATTACGCAAAATAACATTTGAAAATAAATATATAATAAATTAATTTATGAAGACCTTGCTATGTAAGTGATTTGTTTTTTCATACTTTTAATAAGATCAGATAAATTAATTTAACTACTCAGCAATTCACTTAATATAGCAAAATTGTCATAAAAGTTTATAATAATATTAAATGTATTTTAAAATTACCTCAGTTGACATCCTGCAGTATTTTTAACTTTGGAATTCCATTGCATACAATTATTTTTAATTTAAGCAACGATCAGTTTCAAATACACTTTTTGCAAATAATAAAAACACAAAAAATATAGTTAATAACAAAAGCTGTAACTCAAAAGTTTGCGCACAAAACTTTGAAATTAATTGAACGACGTCTTTATAATTATTTCACATTTTTTCAGCATTTAGAAAACAAAATATCGATAAACTATTTAAGTAATCGTATTGAAATTTTGACTATCGATTAACGTAATATTTGAATCGAAAGGTCACGGTAGAGCAGCAGGCGTTCTGAACAGGCGGGCTCTATCACGCTACTAACGCGGCTCCGCGGCCCTCGCTGCGTCCCGCCGTCGCCCGCCCTTACTAAACTCCACCGGCTAAGCCGAAGCTTTCCTAGATTGTGTGGCCTTAGTGAACATTAATTACACCCAACTTAGTCTGATTAAACCTTGAGGAATTATCCGGATTGACAAAATTAACTTTTAACTTAGATTTATTTCATTTTGAGATCCGACAGTAATGCAAATCGAGTTGGACCTCCTAGTAGCTACTTAAACTTCTAATTTAATTTTCACACTGAATTAATTAAGATTTCGTACCTTCATCTCAAGATACCCGTAAAGTGTGAATGCCCGTCTGAATGCTCGTCTTCATATTAGTCTATCTCATATAGATGCAAGATGCTGTTTACCTATTTGCAATTTTTTCTTTATCTTAAAACTTACTAAATATATCGAAAAAAAAAAATGGTAACGTTTTATTTAAATGAAATTGCCACAGAAAACTATTTTACTTTTTTATTTATTTGTCAGGAGCCCAGTGAAAGTCTATCAATCTTTCAACGACCAAACCTTTCAGTTACCACAGAAGAAATCTAGCTACACTGTGAAAGAAAAATATCTTCATTCCATATTAGCTCTTACCCGTCGCTACGTTTTTGTAGATTTTTCCGAGGTAAAATTAGCTCACACCTTTTTCGGAGTATAAACTATCACTATGAAAAAACACACGGCGATCGCGATTACATAAAAGGGAGACAAACTAAGAAAAATATTCTCGCATACAATATAATATATTAAGAGGCTGGTGACTGTCTAGTCACGAATGTTTATTTCTTGATTTTATTTAATTATGATTTTTTTTTACTATATATATTTACTTCTTCTCTTCATAATATGGAACATAGGTATACAGTATGTTGGCGTACGGGTTATTAAATTTGGAACACCTGTACCATAGTGTCAGTTTTGATGAATATTAAAATATTATGCTTGTAATTACGGAGCCAGACATAACATTTACTTTAAAAGGAATGTATTACACATTCCTTTTAAAGTAAGCGAGGATTTCAAAAGTAATAAATATTGAACAACCGAGCTTATTTATTGCAAGTTTTAGATGCACTTGGGTTTTTGTTATATTTAAAAGTAAATAAACTAATATAAGATTTTAAATTAACATGGTTATTTTTATTACTATCACTATTTAAAACGGGATACCATTATTTCCCATGTATTTTATTTTTATCTACGAATGTCTTGTTCACGTGAACAAGACATTCGTAGATAATGTCGAAATATCGAGCTCCACCAAATAAAAATAAAAAACCTGGTAAATATCCTGTTTTTAATACTGATTGTAATAAATAAACCAATGTTGCGGGTAGATGGTTCCTTGGTTGAATTAAACGTAAAGCTACAATGGGTTTGGAAAGTAGATTCTACGGAGAAGAACTGGCATGAATCTCAGTAGTTATTCTTCTCCACCATTTTAATTACAGATAAAAAAAATTTTTTTTATATATTCTGTCTAGAAATCAATAAATAATAAGTCCACGCTTTTGACTATTTTGACTAATATGCCTTATTTATCAATGTTTTTGTGACATGAGCTTTCAATTGCTTATTTTTTTAATTAAACACGTAGACAAGATATAATTTATGCCTTAAGTCTGTCTTCCTCCAATACAATATATTTAAAGTCGTATGACGTTGCTCGAAATGCTCTAGATGCTCTTAATCTAAAATTAATTATCACTATCACCAAAAAGGGTAACTTATAATTGAATATATAAATAAAACCGATTCTTTTTCATTGTAACAATCGCGATCTGCCGTAATAGAATTGGAAATACTTATTCCGCACGCATTATTTTTTTCTTTTTGGATGTGACAGACACAGATTTGGTAAAGGAAATTATATAAAAACCTATACACACAAAGGAAATTATACTCCTTAGATTTAATATTAAAGATCTCTTTGTGAAAGAAGTTGAGCCCGATTATTCTTATATAATAATAATAATACAAGTATTTTATACGCGAAATTAACTCTGTCAGTTTGTTTGTGTTACCTCATCGTGACAACAAATGAACCAATCGAAAACAAATTTGACACAGAGATAGACTGGGATCTGGATAAAGGCGTATAAATTACAGTATTTACGGGAAACTACGGAATCTACAGATAACAATATTCTTCTTCTACAAAGAACCGAATAAAATATATATTATATAAAGGATACCGATAGTTGTTTTCTAAAATAAAACTTCTTTGAGTATGATGAAACTAAAATGTAATAGTTGAACGTAAGTAACGTTTCTGTCGAAAAAAGGACGTGACTTGGAATGTAGCTTTTCATTTATCAATTAGTTTATTTTTTTATTTTTTATTTATAGTACCAACACTAACCGCTTAGACATATTTTAAAAAGGATTTTCCTAAAGCTTAAGCGCCAAGCAACTTCTTAATCTTGCTCTTAGTTAAAATACAAAGTTATTTTACAATTTTTAACATTTTATATTTTAAAAAGAAATAAAGTCCTTGACGTTGTTTAATGAAACAGTATTATTTATTTTACTTTCAAAAACATTAACAATAAACTATAACAAATTTTGAATATAATTCCGTTTAAATTAGGCACATTTATTATTCAGTAAAAAGGTATTTTTAGTGTGTAACATAAATTTAATAAAGCTATTATTTAAATGCACTATTTTTAAACAATTAAAAATTCATAAATCTATAGAATCCAATTTGTTTTACTTTAAACTATAAAATACTATTTTGCTATATTTAATATAAACTAAAATGTGCTTATATGGTATATACTTTTTCGAGTATTTACTAGAAAGCTGATTTTTTTTTCATAAATGTTGCCAGTATTTATTATCATTGTCAACGTTGAGCTAATTTTAGTCCACCTAGGACCTAGACTATCCCGGTACTACGCAATCCAATCCTGTCGGGTTCCGTTACCTTTGATAATTATAGCAAGTAATTATAATATTAATTGCTATAATTACCTCATAACATAAACACGGGTTAAAACTGTCTAACCTAATATTAATTATTAAAACTATAAACTGTCCAGTTGTGAAAGTATTATGCCATTCAAATTATTTACCACAATACGTCAAAACAAATTCATGGATTTTAATTTTATAATTTTGTTATAATTTCAAATAGATAATTATGATAGTTTGTAGAAATCCTTTCAATCCTTTCAATAGTCTTCCACGAAATAACAAATCTAATAAATAATCCATCAAATACAGTGCCTGCGACTTCAAGTCTGAGAGACAATATGTATAAAGGGCTTAGAAATCTTCAAAGAAAATTTACAATACATCTGATCATACATACATACATACATACACACACATGTATAGCTGATTCCGGCTTAAGGTTTACGGTCTAATATTTTTAAAATTCACTACAATTGTTAAGTTATTAATCACATATAAATTCTGCCACATGTGTATTCCGCCAACCCGCATTGGAGCAGCGTGGTGGAATACGCTCCAAACCTTCTCCTCAAAGGGAGAGGAGGCCTTTATCCCAGCAGTGGGACATTTACGGGCTGCTAATGCTAAAAAAAGTTATAGCAATATATAATTAATCGTTGCAATTTAATATAATATTGGATGTTTAAATTGATAAGTCATGGCTCAGATTATAAAACAATACGTAGATAGCAAAAGATTATTGTGAAGCAACAAAATCTAATAAAAAAGCGTCTTTTGACGTATTAACAAATACGTCAAAAGTGTCTGACACTTTATTGACCTATTAACAAACTGTTAATCGCACGTGACATTGACGAAATAATCTGTGCCCTCTAGGCACAAATAAAAGCAAAAAAACCTAAAATGTTTGTTTTCTACAAATATCGTTTCGAAATAGTATGAAGAGACAGACCAATGTTGTAGTTTATTAAAATTTGTAATTATTTTTTGTCTCCTACTTAGACTTTTAAGTTTAAACTAGTTTATAAGTAAGATTATTTTTCTTAAATTGTCTGTTATTTATTATGTTGAATGTCAATAAGTTGTACAAATATTAATGTGTATCATATTTTTTTAAAACAGTAATTCGATAAAAAAATATTCAAACTTAAAATACCTTATTCCACTGAGCTGTGCTTTTATAAGCATTCATTATTTATAAATAAATCATATGAGTTCAGAGAAAAGCTTTCAAAAGAACTGACAAGAATATAAACAGTATTTTTATCGATGCTAAAAATATATTTAGAATACATTTGCGTATGTTTTTATAGCAATGATAAATTATAATAATTTTGATTTGACTAAAATCTACATATCTTCTCAAAAATGTCACTGACTGACGCACCGAAACCGGTGACATTATTAACAATCCGAACAGAAGCATCTGAGAGCTTACTGAGTACGCATTTAACGTGTTTATGATTTAGTTGGCATCTGTGTTTATAATAAAGTCGAAATTAATGGCAGTCCCAACACCCGCTGTCTTACATTCTCGTTATATTTTTATATACTTGTTCTTTTTGTTTTGAGGGCAACGTCACATGTTCCGTTTTATTGCCTTTTTTCCAATCTTTACGGAAAGGATGTAAAAAGCTAATGCTGTATTTATACGCTCGCTTTATTTTCTTTTCATGGGTTCGAGTTTTCTCGATCGTATCTGTAATACTAAAATTTACTATTAATGTATATGTTTATAATAAAATCAGGATATTGAATAAAATACATCAAGTCATTTTTCTCAGTATAATAATCAGTTAACTTCTATTTCAGAATTGGAGGTGGCACAGGTCTAAATTCAAACACCTTATTAAAAACTGACCAAAATCTGTGTTGACTAGTAACTCAAATTGATTTTGCCATCAATGTTTTCTCTAAGGAAATAAAGCAGGCTAGCAACGATTTTTATACACTGAAAACACTGAATTAATGTATATTGTTATTTTGTGTGTTATGAAAGCTGCTTATCAGCGGTGATATGACCAACTACTGCTTTATAAATATTTATATATTATTAAAAAAAAAAGTTGTTATGATAATAGTAATAACATAGGCAGCTTGTCCACTGCCAATTTAGCATATGCAAATTCAATGATACTGACCCAGGAATTAACCCGTAATCTATGCTTAAGATTCACGTGTTCTACATACCGCCCAGTAGGTATATAGATTATATTGAGGCTCTAAAAAAATACTCGATTTTATCGATATAAATAAAATATTAAAACTTCTAAATTTGATAACTTGCGTAATAAGATACATAGATATATGATTTGTATAGTTTTGGTTTTACAATCACCAAGTTTTAATATTGAAAATTGAAACAGGCGGAGACATTCAGTGACATTGCATGTGTTTAGGTGTGAGCTTCGGAACAACGGAAACTTCAGCATTAATGTTACAGTTCGAAACAAACGAGTATTCTTTGTTTCCCGCTCACGCAATCGAGTTTGCCGAAACGGTTATTGAAACAAAGGAAAAAACATCTATTTGCTTTTATCGCTTCCATTCTTAAAATTGATCCATGTAATGAAAATTTTTAAAACAATTGTTTTTAGAATAATTAATGAGGTCATTATTTATATTAATTAAATGTTAAAAGTAAAGTAACACCTTGTAAATGGCCCAGAGCTGGGCAATAACCTCTTTCAATGGAGCTCCAGTGCGGATTGGTGAATACAATTTTCACATAATATCCTTCAATATGTTTTCCTTCACGGCTGAGCCACAACTGAATCGTAAGCACAAATGAAACATATGAAACTCAATAACACCAGATTCGAAGCCATTACGGTTAAGATTATCGTTTTATCGTCCTTTATTTTAATTTTAAATCACATCTTTGATATAAATCATTATCCGATAAATAGATACAAAAAAGAACCAGCGGTGAGTCAAGGCCTCTCCTCCTTTTGAGGAAAGTTTGGAGTTTATTCCACCACACTGCTACAATGGAAACTGCTGGATGCATTTGTATTTTCATCAACCACCGAGCTTGAAATTAAGTATTAAATATCACGCACATGAAGATTTAGTAGCGCTTCCAAAGATTTGTACCCGTAATCATCGTTTAAAATTCACGTGTTCTAACAACTAAGTCATCTAGGCTTTAAATATCATATTAACATATATCCGTACCTATTTACCTATATTTAGAATTCAATAACACAGTTAATCCTAGATAGGCAAATAAACGTACGTATTTGTAAATAATAACGGAATAGCATACGAATCTAGTTTTACTGCAAAAACAAATTCGACATTATCTAATTAAAATGACGATCTACTTTATGCGATACCGAATAACTAAACATAAAACTTAACCTATAATACTTTAGCGAAATTGTCCCTAGGGATCAATTTCATAAAGCGTTTTTCTTTCTGATACTTACCTTCATTTTGCTCTTTTCCATAAATTTGATAGTAATGTAAACCAATTACTTATTTTTTGGCTATACAGATGAGATCATAACGTTTTATTTTGTGGAATATAACAGAAAGTTACGCAAATTTAATAGTAATGGTTATTTTATTGCATAAAATTTGGTCAATTTGTTATTTATATAATCAATAACAAATTGAATACACAATTGCTTATTTAATTTATCCATAAATTGATTAAATTAATTGCTTTTGACAATTGATTAGCTTTATAAAAAGTGGGTGATTTGGTTTCCAATGTATAATTAATACCAATAACATATAACAATGTATAAATTTCAATAATACAAAAACCTGTTGTCAACTTTTTGTACGTGTTGGAAAAAATAGTTCAGGAGTTAAAAGGTTAAAAATAAAAATGACGAAACAAAATTCTACATGCTTAAATAATACTCTTCATCGAGACGGTCCTTTGCGTCTTAATTACATTACGGATGATACATGTTCTAAAGTAACACCTGCAAAGTATGTGGGGAGTCTATTTCTGGACATCCGGCGAACCCAGCTGTCCACAGCGTTATGACGACAGACGCTGTCACTTCGAACAATCTCCGAAAGAATAAATTAAACGTCACTTGCCGTGAATTGAACAACAAATATTTCAATTTGAGCGTCTTTATTGGTGTTATTTGATTCTAACTTCTTAAATGGATTCTTTATCTCATTTTCGTTTGTTCTCTAGAATTTTATACAATTGTTTAATTGTATTTTTTTTTTATTAAAATAGGTTTGTTTTTTTAGATAATATTATCTTTTGTATGAACTCAATTTATTACAGTTAATAAAATCTTGTTAAACGAATTATGTGTTTGTATTTTTGTATCTTAAAATTGAAGATGGAATGAGAATTACAATTATTACTTTATGCGTCCGCTCATTTAATGCGGAAGGTATGAGGCTACTATACTTTACGCTGCAACCCTAAGGAGTAAATTATTAACCATAAAGTGACATTTATTTTGGTTGACATCAATCTAGCAAACTATACTGGTATTTCGTGAATTTGCTAATCATGTGTGTTTAACAGGAATGTATTATCCAAAATTACCGCGAGTAAAAACCGCGAGCATAGCCAGTGGTATTTTAATAAGGTTACTAATGGGGTAGGTTGGTAATGCATCTAAAAAAAATCTTTTTCATTATGCGAAATAAAGCATAGTTTTACATAATTATATTAGTTTACAGAATAGTTGCTTATTAATGTTAGAGTCGAGATGGCCAAGTGGATTGAATGAGTGCATCTTAGCCGATTATTGCGAGCTCTAGCTCAGATTATTATACATATAATTCTGTTTATAATTAATTTCCTACTCAGCGATGAGCGTTGTGACGTATTCTGCCTTACTTCAACGAAATTCTACTAGATTTGTATTCTTCAAACAATTATAGAGAAAAGCTTAGCCCAGAAATTAGACATTTACAGACGTAACCATCTGTCTGTATTTTATTCATGTTAAAAATTTACGACCTTATTCATAAAGCATTTTTAAGCAGTTCTTAAGTTAAGCAATGATTCTACTTTTCTGTAACAATCCAGCAAGTGATTAATGCCACGCCATCGCTCGGCAGCAATATATCTCCACTGACTACCACCAGGGTATGCTTCTTCGGCTCCCAAGCGGCGCATTCCATTAGGTTGGGACGCGTCGTTTCTAATAACGTGCCACACTCATGGCAGGATCACCCGTCTAGTGCCTCGCCAGGTGAATAAGACACAGCATCACTTAACTCACACACTAAATAACAGCTTATATGTAAAATCATTGCTAAGGATACCGTATATCGTTCTAGAGTAATCACTGAGCAGTATTTACTTAAAGGATTAATAAATAGAAAACATAAGTATACGCAGTAATATGGTTAAGATATGAAGATTATTGTTGAAAATGGATATGTTTATTATATGTACAAAAAAGTTACTTTTTAGGGTTAGGGTCAGCACTAGGTAAAAGCTTGAAACCTTAATGTGTGTTGAAACAAATTTGTGTACCTACTGTTGTTTACCTAGTCAATGGTACGGAACCTTTCGTGCGCGAGTTCGACTCGCATATGGCCGGTTATTTTATTTAAGATTGTTACACTTGTTGTTGTTTGACTTACATAAAAAAATTAAATAAAAACGATAACATGATTGGTTACATTTTAACACAGATTTAGAAAAATCTAGTGGAAATTAAAAAAATGTATTTTTCTAATTTAAAATTCGAACAGGTCCTTATCTCATTTGATATATATTAATGTGTTTGAACATAAAATGCATATGCTTCTATACTACTACTAATAAAATTCACACACACACTTAAACATTGTTTCTCAAATCCAATAACAGTATATTTGCTTCAACGATAAAAAACCTTTGAACTTTTTGTGTCGTCCGATTCAGAATTCAGATAAAGGTACCAAATATTCGGATACCGTGTGGCAAGCAGCAGGGGAAATTCACATGAAATAATACTTTGTAGGCAAAGCGATCGGGCACGTCTCGCGGGAAACATAAAATCGCTAAACCTTCGCCAAAATTGAGAAACTTGTTGAAAAATCTCACTTGAGGGATACAAACAGTTTTATGTGTTATTTCTTATGTAAACTAGATTTATATTCGAATATGGATTGCTTGGGAAAATAATTTTAATTTTTTCTTAAAATAGATAACCTGATTATGGGTGCATTGACCTTTACTATTATTGTTATGTCAATCTTTGTTTTTCATCTTTGTGTGAGTAATTAGTCTAACCCTTCACTCCGGAACATAACATATGAAGCCTTGCGGTTAACCGGTACAACTATAACGTAGGTTGTAACTACCCAGTAGGCACTCAGCCGTAGCATCATTTATATTAGTGCTATTCTTACGCAAGTATATATTATACTAAAATCTTCTTATATTGAATTATTTGTGTTGTGATTTCGGTATAGAAGAATAGTGAAATCCTTTTTGTTTTTGACGCAGGGGAAATCTTTGAATGACAATCTCAAACCGTAGGTAATGTTATAACCATCAAAACGTTTTTTTTTTTGTGAAACGAATCTATCAATTCAGTAAGCCTGTGGTGACGTCGAACCAAACTGAGAAAAACATTCCCTAGGAGGGTTGGCGTCAGGTGACCGTAAATTTCTGCAAAATTTCATGCACACTACGTTAAATTATAATTCTTGTATTGAATTATATTTTTTAACACATAAATTTCTCTTGTAATGTAATATTGACCAAACATTTAATATCTAAAGCATTACATAACATTATAATTATATATTAAATTTCACCAGACAGTAAAACAATAGCTATAAAATAGCAAATATTTATTATTCAAATCAAGCATAATTAAATTCCAAAAAAAATCCCTGACTCATATGGTATACTAGCACACCGCCCCCGGTTCGCACAGGCGCTTATTGATAAAGAAAATTATATGCTATTAATATCTCAGGAATGATATAGCTTGCTTTTAGTGATTTTGTTAAGAATTTGCACCTTAGTCCCAGGATTACCCTCTATAGTTAAACAAACAACATTTACCTGTTTATAATATTATAGTCTAGATTTATAAGTTGTTAAATCCACTTCTTATCGCAAATTATATGATATTATCGGTACAGTTTGAGCGTATTTCATTCTAACACAGTTCTAAAGAAGATACCTCTAAGCTTTAAAAGAAATTATGGGGCTATAATTATATTTAGATGTAGTTTCTGTTACGATATTCTGCTAAACTCTAAAATATGATACGAGGGTGAGCAACCACGAGCGCTAGATCTATAAATAGAAATATGTAATTAATGACGGCTATAAAAAATGTTATGAAATGTCACCATTTACAAAATGTTAGCAGTAGTTTAATTACGTCATTAAATGTGATTTTTAATGATCAATATCAGTTTTTTATGTCATATGTTGGTGGCCCATCCGATGGTCACCATTACCCATAGATAATGGCGCCGTAAAAAAAAATTACGATTACTACGCCAATACGCGAACAACCTTGGGAACTGAGATGTGAGTGTCTGCAGTTACACTGGCTCACTCACCCACTCATAATTCATCATCATCATCATCATCATCAAACCAAAACAATACTAAGGGCCTATTCTCACTAAGACAGACCGTCTGTTTGCTCGGTCTAAACAGACCGATATCCCAATGGCAGTTCAATTTATATGACGCACGTCCGGACACTGTCTTCCGTTTAAACGAATGGGGATTCTCAACAAGACGCTTTGTCTTGTCGATAACCCTCATTCTCCATCATCCAATTAGGGGGGGGGGGGGGGGGGGGGTGAGGTATTGCTGTTTGGCTGTTGAAGATATTATGATGAGTGGGAAGTTCCTACCCTGACGGACTTGCAAAAAGATTTATCACTAAGTATATTTAGATTTTTCTGCAAACAAAAGTCTATATATTGGTGAGGTTAAATTTGAGCATAATTATTTGGTTCAATATTTTAATAACTAAATTTTCACCACTTTTTTAATATGTCAGTTTCTGTTTTCAGGAGAGTCTATTATTTATTGGCTGAATGGCATTCAGGGCACTAATTGTAGGGTACCGCTTAGTAAAAGTATATATAGGTATATATAATATATGTCTGTCGCAAGATATACTATTAATAAGAGCTTGTTTCACCAGACTAATGTTAAGTGCTTTAACAATTATCCATCTTGTTTGTCATCTATAATTAATTATTCGATAACAATAGCTAAGTCTTTAGTACTTCATTAGTTAGTCTAGCTTTTGTTAAATCCGTTCGCTATTGGGCTGTGGGGGTGTGTAGAATATAACTTGGTATATAATTAGCAACATGACAATTCTAGGCTATCTTTATTAGGTACGGCTATTCTGAGAAAACTCAGAGCCTTCAATAATTTTAGTCGAAATAAAATTAAACATTCATTGCGAATTAATTATTTTTTCATAAATAATAATCTATATATATAAAAATAAATTGCTGTTCGTTAGTCTCGCTAAAACTCGAGAACAGCTGGACTGATTTGGCTAATTTTGGTCTTGATTTATTTGTGGAAGTCCAGGGAAGGTTTAGAAGGTGACAAAGTATGATAAAAATGCTAGAAATTTTATAAAAAAAAACAATTTTGTTTTTCCTTAGAAATAGGGATGGTCGATTATCATTCAGAAATCAAATTGAAAGAATAGTTATATTTTTGTTTTGATGTGTCGACGGCTTTTCCATAAGTTTGCAGTTGACATGTATGTCAAAATTGAGACTGAACGATTGACATATATCCTTTTGAACGTTCTCCGCGATGCTATAAATGCTGATGATAATGTGAATAATCTGGGAAGAATGACAATTTTGCAATTTTGTAGCCACACAAAGGAAGCCCGCGCCACATGCATGAATATGCTAAAGATGCTATGTCATATGTTAGGCATTCTGGTCGGCCAGACTTATTTGTTACATTCACCTGTAATCCACAATGGTCCGATATCAAAAAGGAATTACTACATAGTCAAACATCAGTTGATAGACATGACATCACTGACAGAGTTTTTAAGCAAAAATTGAAATCTCTCATGAATTTCTTCATAAAGTTGTCGTGTATGGCTAAGTTCGTAGTTGGATGTACTCAATAGTTACCGAAGATATGTTACATGGACCTTGCGGAGTTTTCAAATACAATTCACCCTGTATGGTCGACCGCAAGTATTCCAAGCGATACCCAAGAGACCTGATTGCTGAAACCATCACGGGAA
Source organism: Vanessa atalanta (assembly GCF_905147765.1). NCBI lineage: Eukaryota > Metazoa > Arthropoda > Insecta > Lepidoptera > Nymphalidae > Vanessa > Vanessa atalanta. Next base: position 6,482,345 of record NC_061875.1, read on the forward strand.
ATGATAGATACCCATTGTATCATCGGCGATTAGTTGCGGACAATAGTCGATCGGTATTTGGGAGGGTAAAAAGAGAGAATGTTGATGTAAACAATCGTTGGATTGTGCCATACTCGCCAATATTGTCTAAAGCTTTTGAGACTCACATCAATGTAGAATATTGTATCTCTGTGAAGTCTATAAAGTACATATGATATAAATATGTTAACAAAGGTAGCAATATGGCCGTCATTGCTGTAACCAATGCAAATGATGAAGTATCACAGTACCCGATGGGTCGCTATGTAAGTAGCAACGAAGCAATTTGGCGTATCTTTTCATTTGCGAACCATGAACCATGAATGCATTTGGCAGTGCATTTAGAAAATGGACAACGAGTATATTTTAATTAAGGGAACACGGCAGACGGCACGTCCACCAATGACAACATTAGCAAGTTTCTTCACAAGCACTTTGCAGTATGCTGATATGCTTGAGATTGTTATGATTATACTTGAGAATGTTTTGCACTGGGATGGTACGATCAAGGATTCCGTAAGATATTCATCACCGAATCAAATTCGTACATTGTTTGCGACTATCATATCGACATGTTTCCCCTCGAATCCAAAAGATTTGTGGGTTAAGTATAGGATTTACATGTCTGAGGATGTTTTGGATCGTGAACGCCGGCAAACTTTGAATCCTACTCTACAAATGACTGCAGAAATTTAGAATGGGACATTGATCATGATAGAAGATGTGTTTATTGATGGCAAATAAAGTACTGTCGTGTTTGGGAGTGACAGCACCCAATCGTCATATGCACGATGCATTAAACCACGAGTTGCAAAGAGAACAACAGTACGACACTAAATTCCTGGCAAAAACAGTTCATACAAATTTTCCACAACTAAATCAACAGCAAAGAATTGCGTACGATACTTTGATAGAAGATGTGAACAGTGAAACTGCAAATGTGTTTTCGAAGCAGTTGTTAGACATAGGAAATGTCAAAGTCGCAGTGGACATCTCAACCGAATTCATCACATTAAATACAGATTTCTGTCACATCACAGACTCAAAAGAGGACCTTATTCAGTTTGTTTTTCCAGATATAGCGTAACAGTTCAATTACGTAATACATTGAAAATAATAATACCACATTCACATTATGGTAGTACGAATTCTGCCGGGTCAGCTAGTTACAAATAAAATTGTTAGAAACGATAGTTATATTAAATATATTATATAAACAGTACATACTGGTGTCGAGGTATACACGAATGTAAAAAATATTGAGAAAAAAAACTGATATTTTTGAGCACGCTTAATTTACGCTATACAACGAATACTTAAGAATGTTTAGTTTATCACATGGAATACTTTTTCACTGTCATATAATAAATAGCTGTAAACAAAAAATTCAACCATATGATATCACGAAAATTTAAAACAATTTGGACATTTAAAAATATTGCAATATTAAAACATATTATTACCTTATATTAAATAATAAACATGTAATATTATCCTGAAACGTAAGTTATTTTATTATTTAAGCCGACTGTGTCCTAAACCATAAATTACTTACAGAGATCGAATTTACGTCGCCAGCATTCAGCTGTATTTGCGATAAACACCAGATCCTATCGTTCCACTTCTTTCGAGATTTTATAAATATTTAAGAATGCTTGCTTTAGTTTAAAATATAACTACTCTAAAAAACATTAACAAACGCCTAACCATCATTCAACATATTTAATCTGTAGACTATACGTCTAAAGGCTTCATTTAACATCATTCTGTAAGTATGGGTCAAATCTGACAACAATTGAACCGGATCTATTCAGTTGATAAAGGTCAAAGGCAATCTATATACAAATATTTTGGTCTAAATTTCCGCCAAATATAGAATTAAACTATTTCCAAAATTGTCATTTTCACATATTTTATTTCTCTTTCATTCTGTACTACCTGTAACTAATCATATCTCACCTGTCACGTTGTATTTATGCTATTGCGTGTAGGCGGACACATAATAATTCAACGCAGTTATGTTTACTCGTCTATTACCTATTTATCTTCACAAAAAAGGGTATTTCGCAATAACACCGGAAACTTAGTATTTTATTTCCAATACAAAATTGTTTTAGCAACAGTCCATAAATGGTCCAGTGCTGGACAATCCTCTCTTCTTAAGAAGCTTATTCCACCACGCTGCTCCAATACGGATCGGTAGATACACATATTCCAGCTTTCATCTTAAGCATGCACTTCAGGACTTACGTTTTATTATATCGTCGAGTGTGTTATTAATTATTACATCACAAATAAAGCTCAATAAAATTCAGTGTTGCTTTCTCTGATTCGAACTGTCGAAATTCGTCTAAAGTTCACGAATTGTATCCACTGGGCTAAACTACAATTTTAATTTAAAAATAATTTACCATTTAAATTGTAAATTTTAACAAAATTTGTAACTTATTTAATTTTGCAACAATTTACAAATAAATCTCTAAGGAGCTTAGGCGACAAATACTATTTTTGAACATAAATTATTAAATATATTGTGTGAACCGTGATATACTAGATATATAGCACATGTTTTAACATTATAAATTCTTTAAAATTAAAAATACAGTATTTCCTATCAGATCTTGTCGAGTTTATGTAGATACGACATTTTACAAGTCAATTATTTTTTACATCAATGAGGGTGAAGTAGCCTATTACTGCTGCTATTTCTATAATAACTGCTCTCGTCAGGGGTTCAGTCAGCGTGGCGTCTGTCCATGTATCATAACATCTTAGCGTGGCAGCAGCATAAAAGAGATACTTTAGTTCGAATAACAAAAAAATCTCAATGTTTGGGTGTTGAAGTATTTCAAACAAGATACAATAATAAATGATCAAAATAAATGTAGTCAATAGATACGGCAGTGTTGTTCAAAGCTATAACTGTTTCTATTTTTACTCCTTAATCAAATTTTTATATTTATTCATAGGGAAAAATGATACCCAGAGAACGCATTTATTTTACTCAAAGTGGGTAGTTTTCATGCACGTCATTGCTGATACTCTCGCTTCGTTGGAGATTTTGAAAGTTTTTGATTTGAATGTTCCCTGAGTTGCTGATATCCATTTGAGTTATCGTCTAACTTTAAGATGAATTTTCTTGCGAACATTCCAGACTTTACTTATATCTTAAAACACACCAAACAGGAATTATATTAAATTTCAGAATTGACTTAAACTAAAATAGGTATATTTTGATTATATTTTAACACTATTAATCATTTAGCTTGATGTTGACTGTGTAAACTCTTTTTTCACTAGCAAAATAATCAATATAATATTATCACTTTGAGATTCGGATGCAATGAGATCGCTCGTATTATTCTACTATTTCTTCCACAAGATCATTATTGCACAGCTATTTAAAAATTTATTCTTAAAAATAAATAATTCTTATTTGATAAAAATGTATTACATAATATCAAAGTGTGTCAATATTTATAAAGATGGAGGATACTTTATTAATAAATATTTGTGAACTACGAGGTCTTTTTCCGTCATCGATCACTTAGCACGCCACATTTAGAATGAGTTCGATGCGTATAACATATTTCATCAATCGTTTATATGGCTTCTTTCCGCTGCTACATTAAAGGGTTACTTAGAGGAGAATGGGAAGTGCTTAATTAGTTTTTTCCTGTTCTACATTTGAACTTGGCGAAGGAAATGGTAATTTTAGATTCTGATGTATTTTAAAAGACGTTAATAACTTTGATAAAGGAATTTCCGTGATTTGTGAATAAATTGATGAGATATTTTTTTTATTTCGAAGAACATTATGAAACTTAATTATATAATATTTTTCATTAGTTTAAAATTTAATATTTAATTTCTAATTCTCTTTACGTTCTTATAATTATTTACTTGAACAGTAAGAAATTTAAAATATTTGTACATAATTTTGATGCGTTAATTTTATTTTACATTATCTGTTATTCATACTTGTTACTACTGCACTAGTACTGTTAACGACCAGGCTTCGCACTTGTGCAATTTATTAATAAAAAAAGCAAGAAAATAATCATTAATGAGAAGTATGAATAATATAAAAAAATGGTTTGAGTCGTAATTTTGTTGTGGAACACGGGTTGATTTGGTTGGGTTGAACAGAATTAGTCCCCGGCACATAGACTAAAATATTGGGTAATTCTAACTACCAAGTTCGAAATTGTATGGTAATAGCAAACAAGCACAGTTGTGCTCACTCTTTCCGCATCAAACAATTTTTCGCAATTATTAGCAAATTTTTTCGTTAAAATCATGAAAAGTATTAAATCAAATGATAGTGTGTATTAAATGCCCAAGGCAACTTTTATCTGAATAAGTATTAATAATAAATTGTAGAAAATAGTTTTGGAAATAAGCTATAGCTTTTTTATGAATATGCCATAAACAAAGTTATTAAATATTTTTTTACTTCATTATTTTTATGTGTTTCTTTAGCAAGCACTAGCCATGCAAGTGTTACAGGTCTATCTACAAGTCAAACCGTATTAAAATCAGTTATGTGGCTTGGAAGACGATGAAATAAATAGAGATACAGAGGTAGAAAGCGAAAACTTTGATACTATTCCAAGATAGTTAATTTCTCACATTGTGATAATCGGTAACTAGATTATAAATTAAAAGTTAATTCTAAACTAAGTCCCAATGGGATATTTAATCGGAAACATTATTTCAAGACACTGAATTTTCTTAAGGATTATAGTTTTTGGTACCTGTATTATCAATGCCTAACTTTCATTCTCTACTTAAACCTCTTGTGGACTGTACATATGTTTGAAACTAACCATAACTCATAAACTATATACTTAAACATTTCCATATTAATTATTTCATAAACAATTTTCATATCTTCAACTTAAAAAATTAAGATCTTCGATACAAACTGTAACGGACTATACTAGACTATACTATTTACATAAATACGTGAGAATGAATTATCGTTATTTTAATACATTTTTTTTTTATATATAAAACATAACATCGGTCGTAGCGCCACCTACCGGGTTCAATATAAGCCGTCCGTAGACTCAGTTAAGCACATATTAAAATTTAATCAAAATTGGTCAAGTTTTGAAGAGTTTACATATATGCATACATACATGCATATATAGAATTATGTCATATATAGAAACATAAAAACATACATACAAATAAATTCATGAGATTGTATAGTAAATGTATACATATACATGGAATAATAAATTAATGACATTATATCAAGCTTACCTTTTTTCATACGTTTTTGGTGAAATCGTTCGTGTATTCATGGATATATTCGTGTATTGGCGAAGAAAATGACGTGCCACTTTTTTAAGGAAAAATCTCGGCGCCAGCCTTTTTCCATACAAAATTCTATAGATTTAAGGCTGACCTGCGCCGAATGTCATACTCTCGTGAAAGCATATATAGGGGTATGATGCTTGGCAGCTCGGTTCAAATTGGACGCGTGGAGTGATGCGCTCGCCGCATCGGCCGCGTGCAATAATGCATATCAAATTACATAATAAGAAATGATACTAGGCGGTGCAGCTGTGCGGGTTATACTGCGAGGCTGCTAGCTATGGTTGATTATTCTGAAATATAGGAGTGTGTGTGGAGATCCGTGTGTCGGTGTAGTGCCTACTCATATCAATGATGGATGCATAGAAAAATATAATTATAATGAGAATGTGCTTCGTGCACTTTACCTATAAATAATATAAATGATTATTACAAATGACGGTATGGCAGGCCGTCATATGAATGAGTGTTCTCAATGAGACATCATATTTATTATATAAAAGCGATATAAAGAAGGTCGGGGTTAACCTCGAATAAAATATAATAATGAAATTAATATGATATAGAAACGGTTTGATGGTAGCCGTCTTGCGATAATATCTAATTACAAAAAAATATGTATTGGGCGATACATACTGATAGTAGAGGGTTACCTCGATGACTATTAATTATGAAATTTAAATCAAGTACATTAACAAATAGCAATAAGGCTGTAAATAATGATAGAACTTCTTTCAATAATAATTAATTTGTAAAATAACTAAAAATATTGCTTGACAACTTTGTCTTCCATGTTGCAGATTCTTGTGAACCGTAAGCGAAGCAAGTTGTAGCGATATTATATTGTAAAACTGTGACGATCGACGGATGTAAGTTCGTATAGCGGTCGAAATCAATAATCTTCATGTAAAACTGTGACGATCGACGGATGCAAGTTCGTATAGCGGTCGAAATCAATAATCTTCATGTAAAACTGTGACGATCTATTATTTAACAAAGTGTTTGCACACTATAAAATCACACTTCCCATGTTCGAGGAAGGTTCACCGATCTATGGTTGGAATCTACAGTTGATGGCGGGCGCGGGGCCATTTCAACCTCCTCCCCCTTTTATATTTTTCAAAACAGTTAAATATATAAAGATGGGTAGGAGCGACATCCTTCAGCTACTCGTAAGAGGTGTTAAAGGAAATGGGACCGGTATCTCATACATTCGATTATTATTATTCAAATTAATTAAACAAAATATTTATATTAAAAACGCATTTAAAAGATAAACCTGGTTTTATTTGACTCCTCTATAGTCGATTGAATTTATAATCTCTGACGCTCTAAAAGAAGACGGTTATTACACAAAGTCAACGTTATATGGATCCTAACTAACTAGACGAAATCACGAGCCAAACCGATATTTAAATATAAGAAATTTAAACGTAAAATTATATTTTAACTAAGCTAGGCAGGGAATAGTCACAAAACCTTCCTCCCCTATTTCACTCTCTTCCGAAAACATTCTGACAACTTATTTTACGGATAATAAGATACCTAAACATAGATTTCCTTATTTCTAACGTTATAAATTACAAATATCTATAGAAACTTTCATCGTAAAATTAGGCTTCTTCTTGAATTTTCAACAAAGTTGTAATAACAATTTGCATCTCAATAACTGAAGCTAAAATACCGATATTCATTTTTCTGTCATCAGAAATGGTGGATTTCAATACGACCTTATTATTATATTATTATAGATTATTTAACCCCTTAAGAAATACATTTTGAGATATCCTCTCCTAGTGCTCAACTGCATTCCATAGGAATACCTGAGCATAAATTCATCCCGTTAGACCCACGAACTTAAGGTGGGAAATGTATGTCAGTAAATAATTATACAATTTTAGTAAGTTTAACATTCACATTAATATAAATAAAAATATATATTTTACACAATTGAGAAAAATAAAACTACAAAATTTTTAATGAGATTCTATAAACGATATAAGCAAGTTTTGGTAAGCAAAACATTTATAAAATAATGTTACATTTTGAAACAATGTACTCAACCCGCAGAATTGTTTTAGGTGGGGGATCAGGTGGTTGCCGAATTTGCTCTTGAATATTTAATTTATATCCCTAACGCCGCTCCATTATAATGTATCTTCGTAAACAAATAAGTCCAAAGTGTGCCTGCCCCACCCACACTAACACCCACATAAACAAAATCAAACGTGAAGATTTTGTGTCGCATCAGCATGTTAGACCACATTGAGATGAGCAGAGATGATTTTAAGCAAGAAATTTAATTTATTGATATAGGTTTTTAACTTACTTGTAAGCCCTGTCAATAAAATTTCCAATCTAAAGTCGTGTTGCAAACACAATTTTTCGTAATTACCTAGTTTTCGTAATTTATCGTAACAAATTGTATGAAATAAAATAAAAAAGTTGTTTCTGAGAAATAAAGTTACATTATACCAATCGGCGGTATTAGCCGTGCAATATTATGATTAGTATATAAATATTTCTGAGCTACGTTATTCTAGACATAAGAATATCATTAGTGTCATTAGATATTAATAAATTCGTGCTATAGAAGAGAAATAAAATCAGCTACTGAAAAAATATTCACATTCAGATAATACGTTCCCGATTTATTGTTTTCGCCGACGGATTATTGCCAATTGTCGCAGAAAAATATACGTATGCTAGATTTATGTAATGAAACAAATTCTGCATTATTCATGTGTGGTTTTACGCTTAATGACACGACTATAAATATTTTACATACACATGGATAGTCAGGACCATTTGCTTTTATTGATTTCATCTCCTTTTAATTAACAATTAGAATATATTCCGCTCTTTAGTATGAGACCAGACGAAGGGTACGTGATTCATAAATCAGTCAGGATGAAAATTGGTTTTAATTTCATACCTAATATGAAAATAGCATTGAAATATTTAATATAAGGAGGCATGTTTAATTTAATACGTTCTAGTAAATTCTATTTTCGTGGCGACATGGGTGGTTCGCCATAAATCAACACTATTCGTTCCAAGATATGACTGACGCCGTCAAATTATAAAAATACGAGGCTAAGTAAACAAGAATGTCATTTCAGCTCAAAATACAGTGTTGGAATTAGAAAAGCTGTCGTAAACAGTGTTAACGGAAGATATAATAAACACGGATTGGGTACGCAAATCGAGTTTAAGATAAATATTGGAATTGATTAATAATGTTTTTGTTATATATGATTAAGGTTCATTAAGAGTACACATCGTTGAACATTAGTTAGTGATAATTTTTAAAGGTGCACTATCATGATACTCAATCTAATATCCAATTCTATATGCAGCAAAGACTTTACTTTAATTAAAAAAAATAAATATTTTTTATAATAATTTAAAATCTTTACTTAAATTAAACTACATATGCACGCACAAATTCAATTCTAAATATATTCGTTAAATAAATAAATATACCAATAAATCGTAAATAAAATTCCAAAATTTAACGATATCGCTCTCAGCAGTACGTGATTTTAAGTTTAATTTAGTTTCGTCGCTTTCACTCTTACAGATGTAAACCACAGAAGCTATTAACTAAATAGCACTCACTTTGAATTTCGATTTCGAGTAGGATTTAAGCTTATTTAAATACGCAGTAGCGCCTTTTCTCGAAGTCGGGTGTGAGTGCGGTTGTAAACTAATTTGATTAGATGTAAAGAGCTATTCCCTATTTCTGATTCCTCCACTTGTCTTTTAATTATTTATTACAATTACAAGTAGTTACAATTATATTTATTGCTTTGTGTTAATAGTTTTACAATTAAGGAATAATTTAGTCTAGTGACATCAGTTGTCTGTAAACCGAGTTAATGTCTAAAAGTTTTATTGATGTCGTTGAATTTGGACGGTCGTAGAAATTAGTTATTTCAGTTTTTCTATATTATGTTAATAATTGATAGAAGTTAATAAATTATTATTTGTTTACTCAGTGTTTGCTTTGTAAATGAAACAACTGTATATTATATTTTTGTAAGAGCATATGATTTGATTTTTAATTAATTTATTCCAATGATTATTTTTGGTATTTAAAGTTTTTTTTTTTTTAATATTAAGGAGTTAAAATTTAATATTAAATTAAGAAGCAGCATTTGTCTTGTCCTCCTTGTCTTGTAAGTAGAAATAATATGAATTTGGTACTAAAAATTTAACTGTTTTTATAAAGACTAAAACAAACATTATCGCCTAAAAGCCTACTTAACGCTATGTTTGATGAAACATAAACATCAAGTATGAACGCTTATATTGGAAAGTTTGTAAAGCCAGGATACTTTATTTTCAGATTTGAAGCTCGTTATGTTTTCATAACAAAACATGCTTGTAAGGTAATATAACAATGTTAATAATATTAAGTTGATAACTTTAACCTAAGTTACATTGGAAAAAATTGTTCAATTTAATAAATTACAGAATCATACATTTACTTACAGTTGCTTACTTACTATTTATTACGATGTATTACGATTATATACATCGTAATATCTTCTATTTAATGGAATAAATAAAAAAAAATCTCTGTTTTCTATAGAAGTTAATGAGTATCATTAACATGGCGCGTCGAGTTGGAAAAAGTAAATGTTCATTAAATAAATCGTTGGCACTTACGATCTTCAAATACTTAGTACATTTTCTGGTTAAATAATCAAAACGAGCACTTGATTTGTATGTCCAAGCAAATTGCCACCAACATTTTTGTATTATATTAAAGAGTTCCTTAAGTCCCAGAGAAAATGTTATTTTTCGGCTATATCATATTAATCATTTTTGTATACGTACATAATTATCTCTATTTTTATATCAATCCACAGGTTAAAAAACAAAAGTCTCACGGAACAACAAAAGGGTATACATAATTCAAAAGCTATTACAAATTACTGGCAATGCGAAATTAATTAATGTTTAATAAATAATTAAAGCGCAGTCACTTTTGACGTATTGACCTTTAACAAGAACACGTGTCGATATTCGCATCTCGTTTCGTTTTGTTTTAAAATCTGAGTATTTATCATTTATGGGCAACAGAATGTTGTATTTCGTAATGATTAAATACTACAAGCTTAAATAAGTACTTATTTCTTATCAAATAACTAATTGAGCTTTGTAATTAACTATGTAATACGATCGATGTAAGCTCACAGGAGATTATCATAATGAGAAATTGAGTTAGGGGAAAAGTTACAGATTTGTCCCCATGGAGCTTTGTTATATACCGTTTAAATAAATTGACGTCATTATATCACCTATAATTTGGCTTTTTAGATGCAATGAAATCATTAAGAAAAGAAATGTAGGGAAATTCAGAACAGAAAGAAAAATGTATTGAGTATTATAAATTACTGTCAAAATGTCGCTTATTGTTTCGTTTAAAATTTTAGATAAGTATTATTAACATAATATAGAAAAACTGAAATAACTAATTTCGTGTGTATCAAAATTATAATAGTTACTGAGTTAACTTCTGCCAAAGTTGGGAGTCGATAAACTCTAACTTACGAGATAAAATAGAATACCTGAATACTCTTGCAAACTAATAATTTAAAAAATTTAATGTGTCTACTTTGAAGAAAAGTTATAAAAAGATTATTAAGTACAGAGTCGGTATTATAAATATTTAAATATTTTCCTCGCAAAACCTTGGGTCGTAACCAGGTTGCTTAGTTTTTCCATTCATTTCCCTCTCTCGTAACTTTTCTTGTACATGTCATCCCTTATTTAGCTTATCCATCGGTCAATTTATCCTGTTTTCCTTTTGCTTTATAGCCTGCAGTCATACCTAAAATTGTTCTAGTAATATGACGTTCATAGTTTTGTATATGTACGTACGTAAGATGATAATAATGTGTTTGTGTGTGTGTGTTCTGTGAAAACAACATTTTGACATCGGGAACTATTTTGTCAATTTCTTTCAAATACTTATACGCTAACTAAACCATTGCCCACTAGAGCATTTAGAATTGATAAACTATTTAAATTTTCTTTAAAAAACCTACTCCAAAGGACTATTAATTAATTATTTAATTAAAGTCCAGTCAAGGAATGAAATTTAAAGATTGTTACTCTATTTTTTTTATTTGTCCACGCAGAGTTTGATAAATTATTATAAAAATATACACACTTATAAACAGTTTTATGTGAAATGTTACATTGTCGTGGTTCTGAAGTCGTATTTAAAAATATGTGCAAAAACTGCGATTTTTAATTAAGTAAGCTCTTCAACTACACGCACCTCACTTAGCCTTGTTTAACGCAATGGAAAATCGTAAATCTGAACCGAACATGGTATAAAATAATTGCACACTATGCAATTTAAACATTTCCGCTTAACCGATCGTTTGAATTATTTTTCACTTTTATTAATATATATATATTTCAAATCAAATATGTATGTTTACGTAAAGACAATGAATAAATAAATACCACATATTTCTGTAATCATTATATGTAAGTCCTATCCTATGTAAGTATAAGACTGCAAAGTTTTGGTAAACATGTTATAGTATTGCTAACAAAGCGCCCATCATAGTGATTTTCTCTACCGTTGCTTTACCGTAATTAACAGTATGTCGTGACGTACACCACAATTACAATTAGAATTTAACTTTCAATTTAATTAGATATACCCTTTGTAAGAAATCTTTTTGAAAAAACGTCTTTGAAGAGAATATTAAAATAGTTCTAGTATAAGAAAATCTAACGTATAGCTTACTTTTATAAAATACTTTAATATTTATTTTCTGGAACGTGGAGTGCAGCTGAGTACACAAAAAGGCTCTCCCAAATGGTTCAACAGACAGGTGTCATATACCCCCGCTGACTGCTGAAATTCTATATAGCTTTGATGTAATATAATTTGTTGGAAACGGTAACTTCGAATGCAGATAAAATGAATTCTAATGCGATATTCACTTTAAAAAGCATATTTAAAGTATGAAAGTAAATAGAACAAACAGGAATACAAATATTTAAATATATGATTATTAGATTAAGACGACAAGGAGATTTAATGTTCTTACTTAATGGAATATTTACATTACAAACAGTTTATTTGTGGATAATTAAAAATGTATGTATACATCATTGTTTATTTGAAACAGATGTAAGCTTTAATAGTATTTTTTTTTTTTCAATTTATAGAACGTTCCTAAACAAGCAACTATGATAATTCTCATGATTATATTTTGCTTATCGTTTTGGTTATTGTTTATTGGTCAATAAATGGAGTTGTATTAATTGCGACATTGGGAAAACCTCATTACATCTTTCACTTTTTTCAATGCTTTTTTTTTTAATTTAATACTATCTAGTAAAATTATTATTATATTCATTTAATTTAAAATTACTGTCAGTACCTGTATTTGTAACACTGTTACAAAACAATATGCTCTAATATCACTTTTACTTAATAAGGAAACATCAAACTAACCTCGTATAAACCTAATAAGCTTTTTGTAAATAACAATAAAGTGTGTGGACTATTTTAATCAACAATCAATTAAAAAATGTACACATAAACATTCTCAATTGAAAATAATATTTCAGGTCCTGAGAGTACAAACGTCAGTTTTAAATCCAGTCAGAAAGAGACGCAGAAAATGCTTATGCTTGGACTGAATGTTTAATCTTTTAAACATCCAGTCCTCGACAATAATCAAATCCGTGACCTTTGATGCAGAAATAAATTGTAGAGAGCTATATGTCATGATATTGTACAAAGAAAACAAAAGATCCCTAACATTGTATTATCGTTCCGACTCTCGTACATTAAAGTGTAATGTGTATTTTTCACTAGAATTGTTAGAGAAACACATATTTACATCTTTACTTTCTCTTTCAAAGTGACATGTTTATTTTACACGTACACTATTTTTATTTACTCCACCAAAATTTCCTCGTATTCATGACATAGAAATTCATAAGACATTTACTTAATTAAATTTCTTGTTTTCTGTAATAAGTCCGTCTTATGAAAAGGTATTCAGGTTCTTGACAATTATGATGATGACTGCCTCGTTGCTCGAGTGACTACCTATAGCAGATGCTTAGATGGTTTTCTTGGTTCAAACACCGGTTCGGATCGTCAATAAGTTATCGAGTTTTTTTTTTTTTAAGAAATTATTCGTAGAAGCCCGGAGTAGGGAAACTGGAAGTGTGAGATACTCCCCTGTGTCAGAAAAAACGTTAAACGTTGGTCCTGCGCCTGAAACCAGGACGGATTTGTCGTCTCGAATTATAAGAGTGAGCTTGTATTTGCGCGCACGTTTGTGCACTATATTATATCTCACGCAACCGCCTGATTATTTAACAATAAAAAAAAAAATAATATATTTTTTTAATTATTATAAAAAACATGTAACTCTTTCAAATTTTCACTCTCACAAACAACTCCTTCAAATTTTACGCGACAGTCAATTTACTTCCTACTAGGTACTTCGATATAAATTTGTAACGCATTAAATACAGTTTATAAGAGTTATTTTCTCATAAACTCATACTAAAACTCAAACTTCATATAGGAAATCTGTTTGGATTTTTTAAATGTTAAAGCTATTATATTAATCATAAAAATAAAAAATTGAAGTCATATCTAAAACTCAAGTAGTCCACTCTGCTGTCTTTCAACTTTATTGTTACACTTATTTATAATCATTTATTATTCTTTACTGTCTATAAGGGTAGCAAACAATATAGGTTATAACATTAACTTAATATTAACCTTATGAATAACATTACAATTAGGTACGTACCTATTCAATGGGTATAAGCGCCTGAACTAGGCCGAGTCTGTGTTTCAGACGCTAGATAAGATAAGATTTAATCTCATACATTCACAAGTAACATATATATTCTTACACGCTATTGTCTATATTAATAAATTACATTTTTTTTTCTCACTGAAGAAACTTCAAATTCAATAACACATAAAACTCCTACTAGAAGATGTGGCGCGTTATGATTTTAGTTGGTGGTAGGGTTTCGTGCAAGCCCGTCTGAGTAGGTACCACCCACCACCACCACTCATCATATATTCTACCTTCAAGCACATACTTCAGGGACATAACATCTTAGATCCTATATAATATCAGGTGGCAAATCTGCCCGTCCTCCTTAGTATATCATAATATATATATATATATATATATATATATAATAAGTGAGCAACAACCTCTGCTTATGGTTTTGCTTGTAATCAATATAGGAGCAAAATAAAATACAGTTATAATGTGAGCCATATACTTGATATTTTTAAACGAGTATTCTAAAAGCAAATGTTCGTTAAACTATTTTTTAAATAAATGACAATAATTAAATATTAGATTACTATATCAAAGAAATACGACGAACAAGATATGATAGTACTTTATTTAGCGTTTATTTATGAAGCATTTGCCGGTAAATGAAAGGAAATCGTAATACTTCTTTCGTAATGATCCTGTGTTCGCATTCGCCGGAGACTTCCTCAATATCCGAATGGGTCCATCCGGAAACGACCCCTGATTTGTCACCTCCGGTATCCTGACGTCTCGCAAACTAGTAAAAACAATCATCTTTTATGCCGAAGAACCTTTGAAAACTGAAACTAATTGAAGACACATTTATTATGTTGTCTTTGTTATTATATTATATATATTTTCTCGAAAATATAACATTATACTACAGTATATTTTCGTAAGTACATATATGATATAGTGAGGGATTTATTAAAAATAAGGCTCAATTACTGTTATTTTTGTTCCTTATTAGCTATAAATGCGAGGTAACTGTAGTGCAAAACTATTTTAAACAAAACATTATAATAAAATAACTCGGTTTATTTATTTATCAATGATTACTACTAATTATCCGCAAACACATCTGTCCATCAAAAGTTTCATCAAAATCGGTAGAGTAGTTAAAAAAACCTTTCGAATTATATAATGCACATATCGATGCTTATCATGATATTACAGCAATATGATGAGTGGCTGGTACTCACGGAGTTGGGCTTGCATAAATCCATCACCAGTTACAAATGCTGTTACTCTCTGGAAATCTAGTATTTAGTTTTAGATCAACACACGTTGATGACGTATTAAAGGATTGTCTTTGCCTAAAATTGTAGCTTTCAATAAAAATCTAACAAAAACGACAAACCGCTTTCTACAACTTTACAAACCTTATGAGAAATATTACAATTATTGTGCTCCTGCTTATCACCCAGAATAACAATGCTTACGACCCTTTGTCTTGTTATGATTCTCTATACACAGATCGACAATATATTTTATTCAGGTTTTAACCGCGACCAAACCTATTTTATTTTGTCTGACATTTTGACATGAGATACACCTGCTGTGGTCACGAGATGAGCGCGAATTGGCACGAACCCACTGAGCTCTGAGCTTAGAAGATCCAAATAAAATATATAAAATGGTTAACGTACAACGTTTTCACAATGTTATCATTTATTTATTTACAAATTTATCTTTTAGCTGTATAACTTATTGTTCAGCTGATGACTACAGCAAAAGCTTAGAACGAATTATTGTCACCCCCACTACTAACCACGAGCGACAATGGCTAATACCATATCTTCCAGACTACCGAAACAAAAGAAAATTTGAACATTTTATACAAATGTGTATGGAATTGTTTTAAATATATCTTTAACGAATATCTTACTTTGCTAATTTAAATGAGCATTTTAGTTGAATCTGTATATGTCCCACTGCTGAGTGAGGCCTCTGTACTATTAAGGAGAAGGTTTCGAGCTAATATACGCTGCTCTAATGTGGATCGGTTATGGCTAATTAGCCATTTTAGAAGAATTTCATTAAAATTAAACACATGTCGGTTTTCTCATGATGTTTTCCTTCATCGCTAACCATGATGTTTGCCTGATTTTGAAGACGCAATCGTCAGATAGGAGGCACGCGTTTTAACCACTAGACTATCTGGGCTCTCGTATTGAACTTAAATTGATACTAAAATAAAGTACCTTTTGTTTGTTTTACTAGCAAGTAGCTTTTGGCATCTAAAATATCGTCGTAACATTTTTTCAATAGATATCTCAGTTTACCTCATTTTTTTTTATTTATACATTTTCGATAATTCTGATGTTCAATTTTGAAGTGAAGGTAAAAATAAATTTGCTTTTGCTTAAAACGATAGTAAAATAGCAAAACATAATATTATAAAGCTTAAGGGCTTGTCATCATAAACATCAAATGTGTCGGGTCCTGTGAGGAGGGTGTGGCCTTGATCTAAGCCGTGTTGGTTAATTATTATTTACCATCATACCTTTCAAGTAAACTGGCAGAGAGGGTCTTCAACCTTCATAATTGTTTAAGTCGACATTTTATACCTTAAATATATTAATTTGCGCATTAAATATATGTATTTTATTAAAGAAATATTTAAATTAAAATAAATAAATCATTACAAAAATATAGATCGATAGTAATTTTTATAAAATATACTGAATGCTAAATGCAAATTATCATTCAATAATTGAGAAATAAAACTGATATGCGAATGTTTTTCGGTGATAGGACTGTTACATTTTTTTTTTTTTTGAAGCAATTTGTACCTTGAAAGGAAAAGAAATCCATCCATCCAGTTAAAATCCACGACTTATAACTACAGCGTCATCTCGTTTCTTAATAACTAATTGATCAAACAACTTAGACAAAGTGATTTTATTCCTAGTATATATAAAAATATATAAAGATAGGAAGACAACGTCGCAGGTGGGAAGACGACATAAAAAGAATAGCAGGTTTTACATGGAGAAGAAAGGCACGAGATCTTTCTTTGTGGCAAGCTTTAAGGGAGGCCTATGCTGGGAAGCAAGACAATCTTGGTGAAACTGGTGTCAAATATTAAAATTTAGTATGTAAGTTAAAGTTAAGTTAAAAAAAATTATATTTATATAGAACGAGGATTTCCTACTCAAGTGATTAGAGATCTTACTAAAAATTACTTAACTGATATTTAGAATACATATAGCTTTGACAATGTAAAAGCATTTTATGAGAGTTATACGTATGTTCATACGTTTATGTAACCACATCAGATACACCACCCTTTTTCGGATCTAATCACAGAAAATATCGTCAATGATGGAACGATAATAGGTATAGAGCTCATAACGTGGCGTACGTTTGGATAACAAACGAGTGCTGTCATTCTCACACATAGACCGGGCTGTGTTTGTCGAGAGAATTAATGAGGCCGACCGGCTGCCGGACGCACGCGCTATGGACTCTGCTACTTTCGAAGAATAGTTAATGCCGCATAAATAAATAGGAAATATTCAATTAATCTATGTAATTAAATATTCACGCTATCGTAATTAATTCTATGAATAAGGTTCCGAAATGACCACCTCTTTAATTCGGAATTATTTATGTTTGAGCGTTATTTTGAATCGCTGATCGAGACAGTGTTAATGAAACTACTCGCAAAGCTTTTTTATGTTATGAGTTCATCATCATACTTTATTTAAAAACATATCAATATCAACATACATGATAGGTATATTCGTAAAATGTAACCAATATAATTAGTATAATATAATATATATTAATAGCGAAATAAGCTCATTAATAAAAATAACTCACAAAACTTATTGAAAAAAAGCAATCATTTTTTAATAAATTAACAAAATAAATTAATCCGAGTAAAGAATAAAAAAAAAATAAAAAAATGATCAATGATAAGGCAGATGTTTTTTTTTTAAATAGAATAAATTCGTATTTTTTTTTTCATTTCGATCTATTATCAATATAATTTAATGCATGTTCTCTTCTGCATACATAATGTATGCAGTGAATTTATATACATTTACACTTTAGTTATATATTTGAAAATATTACTGTTGAAAATGTACCCAAATACATGAAATCTTTTGTAAATCACCCTTAATTTTTATAATATAAGATATCTTCTATATCCTTTATATACATTATATATATCTTTTATGGTGTAAGAAGAATCGAATGAATATTTATTTTTTACATTTAAGAAAAGCAAACGTTAGAGGATATTTAGATACTTTTAATATTCAAATATTTAAAACTAGCTCTCCTCCGCCGTTTCGCTCGAATTTAAGGGGTTGATCGTCAAGTTTTAGGTACAAAAAGTAGCCTTTGACCTTAGCTTGGAGTTCCTTTTGCTTGCTTGCTTCTTACCAAATTATAGTAAATTCTGTTCAGTGGATTGACAGATAAACAGACAGACGAAGTTACTTTCACATTTATCATATTAATATATATAACTGATCAGTTATTTCGGCAAGGCAAGTAAAAATCTTTTAAAGTATGTTATACGCTCTTTTTCGTACATCACGTATATTATTACCTAGGCGCTAGGCGCTACGCACCGACTCCAAATGTAACTAATTATGTTTTTTAAAATCTAAAATAGGTGTGCTGACATTTAAATTAGTCACCACCGCACACAGACTTTGACACTGTAAGAAATATTTAATATACTTTACATCATCAATGCGCCAACAACCTTGGGAACTAATATGGGTTATCCCTTGTGCCTGTAGTTACACTGTATTAAAAGATAAAAATGAAAGTGATAAGAACATTGGACAGGTAATCCTATTTTTAACGCCAAAACTTTTATCTTTCAAAATCTTTGTGATTTGTAGAAAATAATATTCGCATACAATACCCAAACTAATCAGAGGTATAGATTTTCCGGACATACACCTCATTAGTTAAAAGTTATATCCAAAAAAAATATTATGTATATTTGTATTATTATTTAGACTATAAAAAGGTAAATATATCATAATTATTAATATCAATGCAGTTTAATTACCTTTATTTTGTTATGTTGAATTTACCGAACGTCTTCATAATTTATTTATTTATATCTCTTTTTGTTGAAAAAAACACCAAAGATTTATAAAAAATAATACGAATACGGTACGCCACGCCACGGATAAAATAAAAAAGCATATGAGAAACCGAAAAATCACCAAAAACACAAAGTTCCGCATACCGTTAGCATAGCATAGCATAGCATATATGCTGTGGACCTTAAGCGAAGTTGAAAGCAAAAAAAATTGGCGATCTGGATATGTGATTCTATAGAGGAATGTTTCTAATATTTTGAACTGAGTTTAGAATCAATTACTATACTCAAAGAACATCAACTGTCAATTTCAGTAAGTGCGCGTATTTTAAAATTCTTCGGCGACGTCTCAAGAAGTAACGGTGACTGTATAAAACGCCCTGTCGTTCAAGACAGAGTTGAAGGCATCCGACACTGGTCAGAAGTCTATGAAATGACCAAATTAGATCTGCAATGGCCGAATCATTGCATAAGTGTACTGGGGTGACAACTGAGAGATGGCGTAATAACTGATGAGAATAACGAATAAGAAAAAGAGTTGAATATAATACTAGTAATATATATATATATCCATGGTTATACTAAGACTGTAAAATCTTTAGCTAACTACTAAAGATTTTACAGTCATTCTAGATTATTGAGAGATATGGCATTTGATCTATTAAATTTTTTTCTTGGCTCAATTTTATCAGGATGACCGAAAGATACATATAAATATAACCGGTCACCAGCGCCCACATAATTTATTTGCTGTGTAATCCATTTATTTCGCCGTTAATGCGCTGTTAATCATGAGATCTTAGTTGGTCCCCCGTAGCTATAAATACATTAGACAATATACTTGAAAATTACATTTATCAAACACGGTTAAATAAATAACTATGATATATCCAGATTTAAGAGTAAGTAAGTTTCCGCGAATCGTATATTATTTTCCTTTTTGAGTTTATTGTAATAAAGTTATAATATATTTAAATAAAAATACATCAATTTAGATAAATGTTTTTATACCTGGTATTTCTTCAAAGCTATGATAAAGCAAAACTTAAGTAAAAACCTGTATATTCTTAAATTCAATTCAAGCGCCAAGGATAATATTCGAATTCTTTTTCTTAATTAAAACTTTCATGGAGCGCTGCTTTAACCTCACGTTACATAACTTGTCACGTTCTTAATAATAAATTCCTAAATAATTTATATAAATTTTAAATAATTTCGAAGTTCTACCTCTTTAATATACTGGTAAACTTATCTGTACATACATAACAAATTGTTATCATTTACAAGTATTAAATTAATATAAATAATAATTTTTGACTTTCACAAGAACAATCAAAGAAATAAAATATTATTAAATGGAAGGAGTCATTTGTAATTGAAACCAAATGAAAAATAAATGAATAAATTCAAAGCCGACTATGCGTTATTTAAAGTACCTTCCTACTTGCTTTAAACATTAAAGGACACCGAATAGCTCATCTTTTTTGTAAAAAAATCAAGCTATATATACAAACTTTCTTGGTTTATTGCTCTTTCTATTAGAGAAAATCGTATTAAAATTCGTCGAGTGTCTTAGAAAATGTGAGCGGAGGTACAAAAAGAGGCGGAATGTGACTTTGTTTCTAACTATAAAATATCCTAATAAGCATTTATTTCCTTGATAGTTAATTAGAACAATGTTTTGAATGAATATAACGGTAAAAAAAAATTAATGCAGTATTTAAATAAAGATGACAAAATATAAAAGGATAGACTTAAATAAAAATAAAAAATCAATAAATAAATTAATATGTTATATAAATTACTTTAAACCAGGTTTACAATCTCATAGCGATGTGCTTGACATTAAAACGAAAGCTTTAGCACATACCTTTACCACATAGCCTCCAGTGAGCAGTTTCATAAAGTAATAAATTTCATGCTAATTAAACTGTGGTCTAGCAATGCATACCTAACTTTAACCCAGTAATCCCCTGACACATTTTTTAAGTATTCAATATATAGAGGCAGTCGTGGAAGTGAAATACTTAGGTTATGCCGGTAATTAATCATTATAACGAAACAATATTATACGTAACTATAATATATAATTACATATTATTAATCTAATCACAGAGCTAACGTTTCGTGATTTCTTGTAAAATTGTATAGAAATTTAATTTTCATGATTCGTATGGATAAGAGCAACTTGAGCTATGTTGAAGCAATAATAGCCTCGTGTAACGCAGGAGCAATTTGAAAGGCATTGTAATCACTTGGTCTCTACTTCAAAATAAATATAGTCCCATATTAAAACGATTTTGGAAATTCACGAAGCGTTTATTTATGAAACTGTTTATCGTATTACTCAATAAACAATCCAATCTAATTAGTTTTAGCGAGGGTTGAATGAAACTATTTGAGGGTTGGTTGGAGTTCTTTAAGTCCGTTTTTATATTAGATTGCACGTTGTTGTTCCTTAAAGTCATTATCGGTGTGGCCTTCTCACTACTAAAATGCTCGAAAGCCTCATCTCTATGCCTCACAGTCATAGCTTACATAAATATTATTTTCTCTATATGAATATGTTTGGTAGTAATGAGTAGTAGTAGTAACTACTATTACTGGTGCCTGGTAAGTTTGATCTAAAATATATTTTTACTTTGCGTGTACCATTTCTTGTAAATAAACCTATTACATAAATCTCGACTGAAGTTAATAGTATAAATATACTACTGCCGATATTCAATAAATTGATTACAGTAATTTATTCTGATGATGCGAAGAAATGAGACAGATAAAATTAGATTTATGAACTCGCATATCAATTCAGTTACAAATGGGTACATTTAGCTATATCATATTGGGATCAAGGAATGAACATCAGTGCTATATCACTCTTGTAATGTCCATTTTATTTATTTGAAAGATGTTTCCGGAGATATTCTTGACATGAGTCGCGTGTCTATATTTGCGTTGCGTCCTTTCTCACTTGTAAAATAACTTTCCTCGCGTTCAGTTACCGTAAATCTCAAAAAGGAAATACAAAATCAAAACCGAATGCAAATTCGTGGTAGTGCGTTCCCGTTTCGTTTTTTTTATACGTCGATAGTGCTGCCACTTTAATTATTACTGGCTAAAGTATTAACAAAAAAGACTCACAATTTGTTTTCTCTTTTGATTCCGTATGCACTTTTTTGCCTCTACATTGTTCCGCGCGTTCTATCTGCCTTCTTTTTTGTAATCTTAGTCGCAAATATAAATATATGTAGTATTGTTACACGGTCATATGTCTAATAATATGAGAGTAAAACCCAAAAATTCTAATATATAATACTTATTATGCTCTTATATTAATAGTAATATATGAGCTAAAAATATATCATCATCAGTATTTAAATAAGCTTTGAATAACGATAAACTGTTTTCGAGAGATAATGTATACTGCGATGATGCTATGAATAATTTGTATCTTGACTATCTCGTACAAAATAGCATAGGCGCTTTTATTTTTACCCGAAGAACGGTTTTACGTAAACGCATCCAGTTTACATAAAACCCTTCATTCCGAATAGAAATGTTATAAAATCTGCGGTAAAGGCTACCTTTCTTATAATCATACAACAGTTTTACTTGATATAATAGGTGACAAACGTATACCTACTGTGTAAGTCTGACAAATATCAATGATTATAGTTGTAAATTAATGTTACTTTATAATCGTAAGTACAAAATAAGTTATATAAATTAATATCCACAATAAGAAAAGAAAAATATTGTAAAAATTTTATTAAAATATTTTTTATTCATAAAAATTTATGCATTCATAGTAAAATTAAACAAGCATAACTTTTATCGGACCAAGCTTGCATGTTTATATGAAACCATAAATTCCGGGAGATCGTCTATTTTCTGGTAAAGAATATTGACTCGGCGAAATAAGGATATGAATTTTTAATTAAAATTTAGTGGACTTAACAACCCGCTTTGCGGCTATCTTGGCTTAAGAAAATGATATTATTTTCTATAATATTTTTTAATAAATAAAATATTATATGACATTTATCATTTAATAATTCTCAGTCCATTGTTTAATATATCCTTTGAACCTACGAGTTATTATATTGTTATTTACCAGCAAGTCATAATTTGTATATCTGCGCTTTTTTATGTGTGTGTAATTGTTTTAAATGTTGTGTAAAATAAATAATATAGTGTATAATATGTTTGATGTATATCAACCTTTACGAGCACATTAGTAACAAGCTTAATTTAGAAGTTATTTTCGGTTATGATAGAACCAAGAAACAACATATTTCTGCGGTAAGGTGGTAAGATCCCTGAGGATATATTTTACTCGTAGCGAGAAAAACAAACATTCGGTTATGAAATTCGTATCTGATTAAAACATTTTGTACTTTCAAAAAATAAAAATACAGTCAAAATATTGCCCGAGCCATATTTAAAACAGCTTAAGACAAATATATTTAGATATATATAAACACAGATTCCAATAAATGATTACGTGTAAAACGATATTTAAAAACAAAAAACAATCATTTTCCTTTTTTAAATTTTCATTGTAAGCGCAGGTGCAATCAAATGATTGAAGTCAATTTTTATTAAAAATATTATAGTACATTTATTTAGTGATAAAAAATGTTATTGATTTTTTTACAAATAACAAGCTGTAATAAAAGTAGGTGCTCAGTCTTTTTATTTGTAACTTTTATTTTGTCTTTGTTTTATATCGTATAACACAAAGATAAAATAAATATGTAACTATCTGTAATAAACGATTTTATTATAGATATATAGAGAAAGAATACAAGAAAATAAAGAATATGATATACAGAAGTACATATTTTACTTCGTTTAAGAATCATCGAAAATTTGTGAAGCTATTGAGGAAATACACAAAATAAATAAAGCCGGATTGATAACCATTCAATAAAATTGTACTTAAAATTTTGAAATGCTGAATTTAATGCCATGACAAAGACGAAAATGATTTGTTTTTCTTTCCTTTTATTAGCCTGAGGAACACCTTGACAAAGGAAGAATTTCTAATTTTACACAAAAAAAATAGCGATTGTAATTCAGCAACCGTTTCTTAAAATAAATGGAATTAGAATAAAATGTGATAACCTGATATTTAAACACGAACTCTCGCTTCGCGTAAAAATGGCTCGGACCTAAAATATATAGATTTGATTAAATCGTACATCTAATTTTTAAGTGTTCTGTTTCGAAGCACTCTTAGATCTATTTTTTCATTTAAATCTTTCTTTCATTTTATTTAATTAAAATAATCTTATAGTTAATTTCTTTTCTTAACATGAATTTTATTTTTTCTTTTTTTTCAATTTATAGAAAAAATAATAAATGTTGTAAGTTTGAAATAAATCAAATCTCAAAGTTATTAGACCATTATATCTATCATTCGAAAACCGTTGACAGTAATACATAGTAAGTTTGAGGAATGTAGATAGGTAGAGGATATAACATATAGTTATAGAAAAAGAGCTAAAAAGGACGTTGCACAATCCCTTAGCATCTTTAATACTGTTCTAAACTGACATTTAATTGCAATTTAAAATCGACCAAATACTAAGCGTTCTACGCTTAGTACCGAAGATGTCAGAATATGATAACATACTTATTAATGTTCAGTGTAGTCAACTGCGAAAAGCGAAATGCTAACGCTTATGGTCTTGTGGGAGATTTAACTCAGTCCAAGTAATATAGGTTTTTGAACTGGACAAATTTAGTAAAATCTATACGAACCAAGAATAACTGACCTGTTATATTTGAAGCCTAAAATTGACATGACTATAAGATCGTATTAAATTTATGGGTATTATTTCAATTTTGCTATTAAAGATCATAATATATTTACGTTTTATTAAAAATTATGTATAATATTAAATAATATTTTATCAAAATGTATAATCATAAACATTTTCTGTTTCGCGCCTTTGTGATTTATTCGTCATAGGTGTTTCATTCAAATGACACGGTATCCATATTATTCATATACGAATCATTGTGTATTTTTCTTAAGTTCTGATAAAAAGTGTGAAAAAATGGTACCTATTTACATACAGATATTTTATTAATATCGGCCAATCAGCTCGAATACGTTTCTACGACTAATATATATATATGCCTTAAAGCTGGCTAACACATTTTGGCTTATTTGATTTTTTTACAATAATTAATAAATATTCTAATACACAAAAAGGTGTATTCTTATACTTATATATATTAATTGGTTTTGACCTTTTATTAATAATAAATTTTATAATCTACCTTGTCTGAGTCCGAATCCCCGTACACATTTATTTGTGTTACACCCAACACCTATCTAGACTTAACGGATTATAGAACCTAAAGCTTGCGGTGTTTGCCATAGAGGATACAACAACGTGAGCCTTTAAATTTGGACAAATAAAATTCATATTTTTTTTATTGTAAATAAAAGTTATTTTTCAATAGCAATTAAGTTAACATTTATACAAATCACAAATATATATATTAATTAAACACAAAAAGTCGTGGCCGTGACGTTTAGTTTTTTAAGATATATTATTTAACAATTAGTGACAATATTATCGCACTTTAAACGGTTACCTAAAACACAACGAAATAACCCTACGCAATGAGATTAAAGATTGTGCAAATTGAAGTTACCAACATCTTTTTGAAATACTATAATAGCTCTAAACTATATTTATATTTATTTGTTTAAAAAAATAGCTATACTTATCAAGTTAGAATCAATCGCTGTCATTTACTTATATATTAGTTAGATATTAGTTTACTAAATTTCTTAAACTTATTTTGTAAGTAAAATATGTAGTTGTATTAAATTCTTGTATCTATTTAAATAATAAATAAGTAGTAACCAATTAAAGCATAATAAATGAGTTACTACGATAAGTACAGAGCCAAGATGGTGATGTGCTTAATACATAAGCATCTTAACTTACGATTGCGGATTCAAACTCAGACAAACCATTGTGTTTATAATTTATCTCATGCTCAGCGGTAAACGAAAAAATTGTGAAGAAACCTGCATATGTCTGATTTCAATGAAATTCAGTCACCAATCCGCACTGGAGCAGCGTGGTAGAGGTCTCCTCAAAAAGGAGAGTAGGCCTCAGCCCAGTAGTGGTATAGATTTATTAGTTGATTTTTTCTCGATATAAAGTTTTAAATCAAAAAGTTTACTACTAATTTGAAATAGATATAGTACAACCGGATGAGAAACGTTTCAAAGTCTCTGCGAAAATAATATCCATTGAATATTTATCCAAATTTTGACAGTTCTTCAAAAAGCGTTTAGCTTAAAAGCTTTTTCTACTCGAAGAGTATTAATATATAAGATCACTCTTTCGTTTAGACTGATTCAGTTAAAATATATTATATGTACAAATCTTATACACAAAAATGTCCGTAAGTATATCTGTTTGAGATGTATAGATTTCAGAAATCTATAAACATTTGTACAACGTACACCATAAAACCTGAAACAGTATATTTGTATTATTTTATGGAGAAGGTTTTTATAGAAGATGTCGCACATCAACTTTGATATTCAAGCGATAGCCACGATGACAATATATACCAATTTATTAATAGTATGAGCTTTACATTTTTTGAATTTTAGTTATTGGTGGTGAATATATAAATGATAATAAAAAAAAATAACGAAGAATAATCTTGGACATACTTTAATTTTGGGGTTTTTATTTTATATTCATAATAAGTATCATGTAAAAATGTAATATCACAAATCTGTACAAGAATACATAATAATTAACATATAGTTTATTTTAATCAATAAATCTAGTACTAACTCTAGTTCCAAAATTCAATTAAATTAAATTTATTCGGAAAACAGTTCTTCCAGAATTAGTACGGTAGATTGAGAGTCCTTTATAAACAATCCGCACGATTGACCGCTGTTCTGAGAACAATTCAAACACATTATTTTTATCTATATAAATTCATTGACTACAATTGAATATCATCAAACGACTATTGAAAAACTTGAAAATTTTATTTTCTTAGTATTATTTCTTTCCATCTTTTATTTTAATTGTAGGCGAGTGTTTTTACAGATATGCTAACTGAACCGGCGGCTTCGGCATTCAGCTTTGTGACAAAAATCCTCCTAAATCTGCCATCGTGCCATATTAAAGTTACAAAATATTTAAATTATTAAAGTAGCAATAATCAAGTGTTTAGACTGTTGGACTGCAATTAAAAAAATCGAACGATTTCATTCTTCTAAGTTACTAGAACCTATGACCTCACTTTTCTAATATTAAGAACATGAACATATCCAACATTAGATAAATAATAAATAAAAATTAAGGAATACTCGCCCTAACCTCCTAACACCCCCATCTGCTTTTATAAATCATTTTAGGGTAAATGTTACCAAAAAACGATAAAACAACGTTATATTTTAATAACTACTTACTTTTGTTTTAATCGAATGATAACGACACCTTACTATCTTCACAAATGAATATTACTTAATTTATCCCTTTTCTTAAATCCCCATTGGGGCCTACTCCTAATAAACCTTCATATCACTGCCTGTTATTTGTACCGAAAAGCTTAAATTTTAGTGTTCATATTTCTATCTTGACACAGTATAGCAACGGCATATGGCGGGCCTACAATGTTTCATCCCTTAATACTACCCTTTATTTCATATTTTGTACATTTCCTTTCAATAGCATACATACCCATTGTACATTTCACCCTCAAAATTGAAGTGCTTGAATATAACTCTTCATCCCCAAAATGTAGAAAGAAATGTGAATTAAAAAAATGTTCTTTCTTAAGATTCTAACTTGCTTCGTACTATTCTTCATCAAAATCGTTTCAGTCGTTAAGTGAAAGCGTAACAGACGGACAGTTAAAGTTATTTTCGCAATTATTATATTAGAATACATTTAAATTACTTTATTATTGTATGTCTTGAAATATCATGTTAGAGATATTAAGAGGAATTTATCGAGACTAGCCGAATTTATTCTAAACTACCCACTTACATGACACGGATGATATGTAGTATAATATATACAGAATAATATATATTATGATATCATGCTTGTTTTGTCTGTTAGATTATAATATTTACTAACAAAAGAAAACAATTTGACAGAATCGATTCAGCCAATAAAATAATATTTTAATAAAATACCAAGCTAATTACTCAACTTCAAACCTCAGGCAAACATTCAGATAGCACTTATTTTATAGATAACAAAACATTTTTTCCTTTTCAATCGTCAGTTACTGTATTTGGTCAATAACGCACCAAACTTAGGAATTAATCTACTTGCCTCCCAGAGGGCCAGATAACGTCTTTTTTCCAAGGTAATATTAGATATTATGGATATTTTGATACTATTGACGACCACGCAATCTCCTGCCTTCCCACGGAGGACTTCTTTTTAGTAAAACGTTTTATACATTTGTTCTTGAACTTGAATAACGAAAATGGGCGTATACTATTCGATGTTGTACACGAGTTAAAAAAGCTATATTTTTTTCCTAGCTTTCCTATATTAGTAATCTTATTGTCTTCTTATTTTCCAAACTATTGTTTGTGCTTGTCGAACTGACTAACTAAGGATTCTGCTTCAGCAGTATTGAAATTATTAAAGCGCTCTTTTCTATTATTATTAAAATAACATGGCGTTTCTGTATCTACTACAAGACAAGCTACTCAAAATTAAAATTGTGTCACAGTAACGACAAATAGAAAGAAGGCGGGAGAAAGGTTAGTTCAGTAATTAAGCCGAGATGATCGCGCATATTTTTCACAATAGTTCTTATCTTTCTCTGTTTGCTTCCGAGAGTATTATAGTGAAATTATTTGATCGATGATAGTCATAATTATAATAGTACTTAATGGATTTAGCAATCATTATAACAACTTAATGTAATTCTTATTACAGTTATTATATTAATGTACTATATATCATGCGCGTAATGAAAATATTAAAATGATACCTAATCTTAATATGTAAAATGAATTGCATGATGCAGTAATACATATATATATATATATTTACTTCTCTAGTTAGTTACTGATCAAACATTTTATAAATGTTCACAAAAAGTGCAATTCATTCTCTCACTTGCTCGCATTCGACTAAATCAATTGTGGTCAATTGACCGTAACTTAGTGCACAAAATCTCAATACTGAACAGTGCTTCTAATAGTATACCTACATATAATTCAATGCTTTCAAACGTCAGCAACAAGTTGTAATTAAGAGGTTTAAGTCGCGTCCTTACTCGGCATGTTCGGGTGTGCCGCAAGGTTCACATTTGGGGCTGATATTGTTTATATTATTTATTAATGACATTAGTGATTACATTAAACAAAATGAATATTCTATCTACGCTAATGATATTAAATTATATAGACGTATAGAAACTATGGAAGATGTAATTCTTTTGCAACATGATCTTGCTTTTGTGCAACAGTGGGGCAATAGCAACAGAATGCCACTTAATGCTACAGAATGACAATGCCTTAAAATATATATTAAAGAACACAATACCATCTGTTTATAATATAGCGAATCATTCTACTACTGTCGATCAGAAATTATTACTTACAAAACATATAGACAGGTTTATTAAAAAAAAATGTCAATTAATTGTTCGAAAAAATCACCAGATATGATCACCAGAGCTTATATCTAAAATTAAATTGCATGTCCCTCGTAATTTGCTTCGATACCCCATGAAAAATACGTTCGCTATACCTAGACACCGTACAAATGCAAGGAAATTCTCACCAATTACTCGATGCATCAGGACTTATAATTCTATAAACAGACTTGACATCGATATCCACTATCTAAATCTCTTTAGCTTTAAGAAATCATTATTATACGCTGACAGTGAATAAGATTATTATGTGTTTGTTTTACTGTTCTTGTTGTTTTTGTTTTTGGAGGTTTACAATTGTTATGTTGGCGTTAAGCCTGAAGCCGTATCTCGTAAGAGTGAATTACTTTTTTATCGATATTCAATAGTGGTGCTCTAAATATCTATCCACTACGGGTATATAACACTGCATCGGTCCGTGTACTTTTGATTGCATTGTTTTTGTGAATATACCGATGGTGTTTGAAATAAATAATTTAAAATATATAAATAAAATAACCTAAAATCAAAGCATTTATTGTCCTCTTCTAATACACATTACACCATATGCGTGTTTCACGTTCATAGAATATTACAGTCAATTTGGCAACTAAAATCCTCAGATCTTACCTTTAGATACCTTTAAAAAATGTGTCATTTTTATTTATCCTTTTTAAAGTCTATATGCTAAGCCAAACTAATCCAAAGCTGTACCATTAGTGACGTCATATCCGACTATCAAGTGAAAGGAATATAATAGCCAGGCATGAGAGACTGTTGCCCGTGGCAACCAGAATAACGGAAAAAGAAAAGGGTGTCGCGATAGCAACAGGTCGGGAATAAATAACAGAGTTTAGAAAATATACAAAATATTAATAATAAAAATATACAACGTACCAGTTGTTATTGCCTTCCGTTTCACTAGTTAGTTTTTATTTCGTTTAATCGATAATTGAACCATCGGCCCTCAGTTATTAATTATTACTTGTGTTAGTTACAGTATACTTTACCAGTGGGTAAAGTAGCAGTTACAAATAAGACCAATGCTTACTTGGTTTTAATACGTATAATTATTTAAATACGCATGATGGCAATCATCAATATTTTGATGATTTTATAATAACCACATCGTATTCGATGTGGTTGTTATACATATGTTTAGTTTAGTTAATAAAACAAATCCTTCAAAACAAAGTATTAAAATCTTCGAACAGGAACCACTAACACACAATAAACATATTTAAATAATTAAATATTAGACAACGAATTGCCGCTCAACGAATCGCTGGTGACTTCCGATATCTTTTTAATCAAATTACCGCCTTACTACCATAGACGCGACGTTCAATGTAGATTTTACTGAGAAAAACCAGTAAGGAATTCAGTAGTAACACATTTTCACCATTTCAATAATTATTGGTAAGAATATAAAATTAGCAATTCCTTACAATCGCAAGAGGTTTTGACAAATAAATTGATTAGTTTCGTTTTCTTTTCTTTGTCTCGTACTTAAGATCATAAAAAAGAGTATTTACAACGTGGAGTGAGTATTTGCACATTTTGAAGTCGAGTCGTTTGATGCTCAACTGTTTTTTTTTTTTGCGATGTAATAAATATTCTATGTAGTTTTTTACTTGAGTCAGTCGTATAATAAATAACATTTATTTACAATTACTAACAAAATACAGCCTAGTATATAATAATATGATTTCACTTTACTTATACAATTGTACTTAATCTATTAAGCTCATAATTATTAGTTCATCAATTCCACAAGTATATATCATTAAATAAATACAAGTACAGTTTGTATGATTACTTTACATTTATGGTTACTGCTGGTCTTATGGTCGCTGCTCTGGAGTTGTGACGTGACGTTATCTAGCCTTAAGTTCACTAATGCGAACATTTTCAAATCGGACGGATAAGATAATTCACCCTTCGCATATATTAATTAACTATGGCCCGCGATTTCAATTTTATTTAAGGCCTAAAACGTTTTCACTTTTACTAAAAAATAATTTACAAATGAATTTAAAAAAACGATTAATTCGAAAATAATTATCTGGCAGTAATCGTTACATAGGGATAAAGCTGTATGCGATCTTTCCCTCTTTTCTCCCAGAAAGAAAGAGAAAGTTTCTTTGTGTGTCTTTCTATTTAAAAAAAAATGTAATTTTTTTTAATTCAAACGTGAGTTTTAGTAACATATATTTTTCTGATCATTGAATTATTCTCAAACGTAATTTATTTATTTAATTGTGACTGATATTTCAAAACAATTTTTAATTTGATATGAACCCCTAAAACATGCCATCCAATGTGCAATCTTATACAAAAATAAATAATATTCAAATTATTCAAATTTCCAAGATAAGCACGTTTAACCATTCAAACTAGCTCAATAATATGAATATAGATACTGAACAAATATATTTTAGTAACAAGTTCTTTTTAAAAAGATCACGAGATAAAAAAATTAAATCTTAATTCTATCTTGCGACAAAGAGATAAAGTATATAAATGCAGCAAGATAGGAATTTAGTGAGAATTTACGTACATAACTATACTATTAAGTATTCTTGATCTCGGAGCGTCTTCTAGATCACAGTAGACGGTTTGCTATCCCGACATTATATAACGTAACTTGAAAGGAATTAGAACAACGTTACAAAGGAAAAGATATAGTTAATGAAATCACATCGCGCAAGATTCTTGCTACTTGACTTTTGACATACAATTAAATTAAACATTTTTATGACAAACGTTAATTACGTCGTTGTAAATTAGTTTTCAGTTACAAAAAAAATAATCTTCTTCAAATAAACAACCTGCACAGGCACTTTATCCGCGCCTATTATGTACAAGGGTGTTTTTATTTGCAGACCGTATCACTATCATAATTCCATGATTATAAATGACTATGTACAAATTTAATTAATTTGATGGATTCCTTGACAGGCCTGGATGGTTTACGCGATTTTTAGGTTGCAGTCTCTATTCGTCTCGTAAGTCACCTTTTGTTACGTCTCTGATCTCGTCTCGTATAATCTACGGAGTTTAATGTGACTAGACTTAATGCAGGTAGATTTAATCTTATCTTGTTATAATATATTTGTTTTAGAATTCCGTAGTTCAGTTGTCGTAATAATAATAAAATGTTGTTGGTCTTAGAACAAATTTCTTTAAATATTATTTTTTTAAGGATTATTTTGATTATTTATCTATATCAATACAAAATAAATTATAAAATTATTATTATTAGTATTTTATAAAATTAATCATATATAGGTAGGTATATTTAGATTAAGTTATTCACTATTCCCTTGCCTAGGTCGTTGTATATTTCATTTGACTATATCATAGCAAATACTTATTGTTATTAACAATTGTTACATAGATGACATGCATCTTTTAATTTTATATTTAAATATAAAAAAGATACAATTAAATAAACAAAACAAAAATAATAATTAAATTAAACCAAAGAAATCATATCCTTCGACTTCCTTATTTCTTCAAACTCTCGGAAAAAATAAAATTACATTTTGTTTGATCTTTATAGAGCCTTATTCTATGAAGTTAAGAAACTTTTACACTGACTTAAATAAATAAAATAAAACATGAAATAACATCGCTGTAATGTAGACTTGTGGGAGGACACCTGACAGTCACTTTGCCTTATATTTAATGTGGTATTGGTTATAAAGCACTGAACTAAGTAATTTTTAAATGCTCTGGTTATCAATAAAATCCTACATTCAAATAATAATCTAATACTTTCCTAAAAACATTAGCTTTGTAGAAATACATAACGTTGTACTCTTTCTAACCTTAACAGGATTAGACTTTCTGACCGATAACGAATAATATCATCTGATTTTTTTTTATTAATAATTTATAAATTATTAGAAAATTTATTTAAATAAATTTATTAAAATTTAGGGATAATATAACGAAATGCTTTATCTCCAACGTTGAGTAATCTGTCTGCTAGTCATTGGTATATAATATACATATGTAATGCTTCGCTTTCTGCTGTTAAGCTTTTCTCTACACAATATCTACCTTTATATATAGTGTTATAGTGCATATAAGTAGATATATATGCATAAGTTTATTTTGATGTTGCGCAATCAATTTATTTCTAGTACCACGCTAGCATAACTGTTTCTCAAATATTTTACCGCACTCTTTTTTCTTTCTAATGCCAATTAATATTTAAATAATATCTATCGAAACTACTACAACTAAAATGTTAGATCAAATTGCATAGTTGATATTTATATAAGAGTTTGTTAAAACAAAAAGCTTATATATTTTTTTCAACTCCTATGTTTCCTCCGTATCATAAATATAAGATATTTTGATTAAACTACAATTTACTAACAATATCCGGCTGTCGTTGTCCCACACAAGTACATTTTGCTTTAGTATGTTTTGTATATTGTCAGGAGAGTCTAAAGCAAATTAAAAGCTGGCTTTTGGCTATTGGCTGAACGTCATTGGAGCCGCTGATTGAACGCCATCGCTTCGTAAAAAGACTGGGCTAATAATGGCTTATTAAGTATGTTGCCTGCGACATATATATTCCAATTTTCGTGTCGAACGTAAAACAGTATGAAAGTTAATGTACGGAAGCGTAGTCTATCGGTGAGTTACAACAAAAACCTCCATTGTAAAAAAATATACATATTTGCCAACTTTCATGGTTGAAGGTGTTAATATGTATTAATCTTGTATGGCATCTAATAAACCATTCATCTAAATATGTTGTTATTGTATAAGCACGTTGTTCGAAATGTGAAGAAATATTTAAAAACTACACTTAAATACTCTTTGATTTGGACTTTTATGTGTAAAAAATACACTTTGAAACTAAAATCTATTCTTATTTACTCTAGAAAATGAACATAAAAAGTTACCACTTTATAATATATGTATGAAAATATAAAATATTGCAAATATTTCATTCTCGTTTCTTATGAGTCTCAAGTTGCGAGAAAATTCAGTGAAAACCTTTACGTTATATTTATGTTCGATAAAGTATTGATAACGATACTTTGAATGATATTAGTTCAGCTCTGTAATTACATTAATCGATGGTTCATTTCTAATTCAAGATATTAGGTTGCTTATGAACAATATGAGCATTAGTGCCCGTGGCGTTAACATCGACGGAGCGTTGATGTTAATTGAGTCAATGATTAAGTCAATTAAGCATATTTTATTCGAGCTGGATAAAATTAGATTTTAATTGTTTCAGCCTTAAGCGAGATCAATATCATAGCCTTTCTTTTTGAGTTACGGTTAAAATGAAAACTTACATCAGTCGGAGATTTCAAATACAAAACCAACTAAGTTCGAGTCTTGCGTAAGTCACAAGTTTACCGTTTGTGGACTTTTTTTTTAATTAACCCTGGTTTTGCCAAATTTCATGATTCCAGGTCAGCGGGAAGTACGCTATAAGTTGTGATTTCCTTATGAGTGTCAAAATATGCCATAAAAACGGTTTGTAAAGGCTGTATGTTACTTATTTAGACTTAATTAGACTTGAGTTGAGTTGTGTTGACTTAGAAGTTTATTTTTTTTACTGCTCCAAGGGAATACAGACATTGTGTATTTAATATTAATTTCAACTTATATCTCTAGGTAATATCTCCTTATAAAGGAGCCTATAAAAGTTCCGTTCTTTCTTTTGCGCTACGGAACCCTAACAACTATAAATATATTGGTAAATAAGATATTCGTTACTATAAATTAAGCCAACATAGCTTATACAAGGTTGTAAAGAGTGTGTTTCTTTTCTATTTGATCCTATTTATCGTATTTCTCTATGTTCTTCAAATATAATTAAGATTAGTTAGGTATATTGTATGTATTATTTAATCTTATGATTTGTAATTACAGAGGGAAAATATACGTTAGTATACGTTAGGAGAGTTTTGTTGAGTTTACGTAAAACACCTCATTTAACGAACCGAGTGTGGCGATGAATATGGAAGTCTCGCTTGAATAGCTCCGAGTGGCAGGTGTCACATATCGCTTCGAAGAGTTGAAATTCGAAATGGGGTGACAAATATAAACTGTGAAAACGTACCATACAAACTGTAATAAAATCATTGGAAAGATATACCTCACTTTCAACTTACACTATATTTTGTTAGGTTTTTGCTTATTTTTATTTATAGCTAAAGAATGAATATATGTTTTATTCAATTTAGTAGTTGCCTGAGCAATAAATTATTGAAAAATATAATTCTTAACTGATAAACACTCCCATTTGCAATATGGCTAAAATTTCCAGCTCAAAGGGTGAATTAAAAAAGCAGCCTTAGTTTTTACATAGGTTTCAAGCATACTCCCAACTTTTTAATGGCAATGCCATTAAATTCGGTTTAGTCAGTTCAGTGTTTTTCAGAGAGACAAACAGAGTAACGATAGCATCATAATATTAGTAGTATAGATAAATAGGAGAAGATATAATATAAAGAATTATTTATCTCTCACAAGAGCTCTTTGCCAGAATCCCTGGAGTGGTTGGAAGTCATTTATATACTCGTAATACGTAATGTAATACAATATCCACACTAAGTTATTTATTTTAAATTATAGAGAAACATGAAACGATAAAGTGGAGATAAAAATCAAAACGTAAGTGTTATACTAGTATAAAAGCGGACCCGCGAACAATAAAAGGATTCCTAGAAACTTACACGTGTATCTGCTGTTTCCGCTACTATCTCTTGCTATTTGAACAATAAACATTATTTTTTTTAGCGAGTCATTTTTGTTCATAAAATATTGAAGTTAAATATTTGCTAGTGTGTCTACTGTCTGGGTATTTCACATAAATATGTTGTTGAAACTCAGTATTTTACGTAACATTATGAGTGCAAAATAAGGTATTGTTACACTATATTAAAATATATATCATGGATACGTGGACTCAGACTATTTTGGATAAAGAATTATTACCGGTAATATTTCAACTCCAATAACGACACATAAACAGTTTAAATGTCTTGGTCACGTGGTATTCAAGACATGCAAGACAATGCAGATGGAGAAAGAGCGTTGGGCGTTGTCTGTTAAGGCAAACAAGATCGTACCTTACCGTAGATGTGCTCATTGTTCCGTCCCAGTTAAACTCACTCTTTCCAGAGCATCCTACACCTCCTTCTAGATAAGTAGCCTCAGGGTCAATTACACAGCAATAATCAGATTAAAAGCAGTGTACTTTGTGTTGTTCCTGTGCGTTCAGCAGTACAATTTAGGATGTTTGCCACAATTCTGCAATATACCAGGTATGTTCGCCAAAGTGCGTGTAGATTCCTTTTATTATATCAGGAGAAAGTGGTGCACATTCCTTTTAAGCAGAATTCGGGGAACAGCATTGCACAGGATTAGGAGATAGTTTATCAGCACTTGAACAAATGTAGTGTGATTGAGACTAATCAAATAAAAATCATAAAAATAAAAACTTTTTTACTTGAACAAATCAAAATTTTGCTTTAGTTTTAATACACTAACGAATAGATCGTGCCTAAGATCTAAAAAGGTTTTAGTTTTAGTAACAACAAATATGAATGCTGATAATGCTTTGAATTTAATTATGGTTAGTATTATTATTAAGTATTAACATGTGACATACATTTGATGTTTAACAATGATTTTGTCTTATATAAATTATTAGCAATTGTTTACTGTCTAATATTTATAACTCATTTACAGGCATTATTCAAGAAATTCAATGCGACTATCTTTACATTGTCTCCTAAGGGTATAATAGCACTATGACTCTCGGGAGAGAGAACGACGGTAAGTACCCTTAACGAACTAAGCAGTTGCGCCTTTCTTTGTGTTGAAGTTCCGCAATTCAACGTCACATTATTTACGATGGTACTTGTGAAGTAAGATAATTTAAACATTTTTAAGTTATATTATTTCAGTTTTTAAAAAAGTTGACTTTAAAATTGCTATTTGTAAAATATTATTAAGTTTTCTTCAGAACTTTAAATTTCTAACAATTTATAAAACCATATGAAGAATATATTAAAATATGGTTTGTTTAAAATTTCAGATAAAAAATTATTTCGAGTCCTAATTAGTACATTCTAGAATTTTAATTACGTTATTTTAATAACGTTTTAGCTTTGTACCTCATGAAGCTAAAACGTAAATTGCAGGCAATTATTTACTTTTTCTCCGTCACTGGAGTTACCCTAATTTGAGGATATATGTCACTAGAAATTCTAAGTGATATGACAATTATAATTACAGTGATTCTTAAATGAATGTATGAAACTGAATTCATCTTATGAATAAGATTGTTCTAATACATAAAGCTTTTACAAAATCCATAAAAGTTTTTTTTATTCTTAACAATTTTTAGTAAAAATACATCATTCGGACAAAATTTCTATCGGTAATTATTAATTTGAATTACTGGAACCAAGTTTAATAATAATTAAAATCAAAACAAACTCGTTTTCGTTTCAATCAAAATAAAATAAAAAGTGCGAATGACGTACGAAAATTTTATCCTATTTTATTGGTTTGAACGAGAATTAGAGTTGATACGGTATTAAATTCTAAGAATAAGAGTATTTCTGCGAAGACGAATTGGGACAACTGATTAACTGGGAAACTGGACATATGATTGTATTTGCGTAGACCAAATATTAAATGTTTGCATAGGTCTTAGGTATCGCCCACTTACCATATTTTCTACAGCCAAATAGCAATACTTAGTACTGTTGAGTTATGGCGATGGTGACCATTTACCATGAGGTAGCTCATTTTCCGGCTGCCATCTACCTTGTTAAAAATTTGCGCTCAACCTTATTAATATCAAGTGAGTGAAAATATCATAAAAATTAAAGAATCTTAAATCAAAAGAATCTATCCAGATTTTTTGACTATAATTTGTCTTTATAATTAATGTCGTATTATGAATGATGATGTACGATACACTCACATGGGTTGCCGCTCTAATACTTGGAATAAAGCCCTTCTATAGACACTGCAGAAGTGCATCGGTTTTGGATAGAAAAATCATGGCTCTAGCCCAGCGAACCCTGATTCGAAGACTGCAGGAGGACCTGTAGTCCTTAAAGGAGACGCCTTTGCAGGCCAAGCGGGGTAAGTGATAGGTACTGGATGAAGAATCTTCGACATTACACTGTCATAGAAAGAGCCAATGGAACGAGAGCGCGAAAAGAGTGCCTCTGCTGACTCTTAAGGGAAGAGGAGGCGTTGGTGCTGTGTGCACCTTCTCTCCCCCACCACCAGCGTCACTGACGTTGACATACAACCTACCAAATTCTATACACATTTGGATTATGGATTTTACCTATACTTTTATCTATCCGGTCTACAAAATTTGGCGTACAACTAATCAAGACTATTTCATGACTGATGAGAAGGTAAAGAACAAAAATGTTAACAAACGTCTTTTTATGAATATATTTTAATGGATGAGTTATTTTAGCACATTTTATGCTGATTAGAAAAACTGAATCTTGCATACAGATTCAGATTCCTTTCAAATATTTTAAAACATAAACATTGCCACGAGTTAAAATGTATTGCTACATACTAGGAGTCAGCTTTCGTTTACACGAACCATAAAGACTGATAGATTGCATGACTTTAAATATTAAAGATCCTAGCGTAGAGATAACACAAAATGTAAATTAAAATCGATATCAATTCATGTTTAACAGCTTTTGTCATGGATATTATTTTTCCAGGAATTGTCGATATGTTTCGGAAACATTACAGTACCTATAATTTTAAAGCGGACGCAGAATTTAACTGTTTTTTTTTGAGTATTTTTCTGATAAAATTAAATACGTATATGCTTATAACATGAAATATAACAATGAAATATTATTTTCTATCTTCATTCAAGTGAAATACCAATTATTCGGTCAATTTATCTGTAATTATACTTTTAACAACTTTGATATTTTGATTATCCTACGATGGGCTTCGCTGTATTTTTTTATTGTAATATTATTGTCAAACTTATCAATTGCACTGAAACCGGGCAAGTGTGATTTGGTCTCGCGCAGTGAGAATTCCGTACCACCAGAGAGATGGTCAAACAGACACTGATGTAACAACAAATATACGGTTTTCAGATTTTTTTCCTATACTAGTGCTACAATATATTACCTCTTGCCAAATTTCATGATTCTACGTTAAAGGGAATTATCCTATACAACATATCATAACCGTATCTTTTGATTGCTTAGATTAGCTTAGAGTTTTGATTTTTTTTAGTATTTAGTAGTAATTCCAACTTTATACCTCTACACCTTCCTGAGGAAAAGGATCTTGACAAGACAGTCTGACAGATAGACGGACAACAATGTGATCTTACAAGGGTTCGTTTTTTTCTTCTTTTTGAGGTACGGAACCCTAAAAGCTTATTATCTAAAAGACACATCCAACACATATATAAAAAAAAATATTTTGCCGCCGAGCTCGAGGCGAATTATAAAAACAAATTAAGCACATGAAAACTAAATTTAAATACTAAAACTTTCTCGTAAATACGTTGCATCTTCTGGTATAAGTATGTATATTGGTTTAGTATTTTATTCAGTTAGACAAAAAAGTCTCTTCATAATAAATCAGAATAGAGATATGATGTATGTATTACGTTAGTTTGTAAAAAATAATGTAAAAATGTATGTATTTTTTAAAGCTTAAGCTTCGAAACTTCACTAACTTGTTGAATTTAATGTATGTTTCGTTGAATTGCGTTATTTTTGTTAAATACTATTGTTGTAATTTTGTATATTTCTTGATATTCTCACAATAATTTTAGTATTAAAATACAATAAGTTTAATAAGATAAATACTATAATATAACAAGATGCTATTGACCTAAATAAGAAGCTATATTTATATAATGTAGAAAAATATTTTATATATTTTTTAATCGTTGTTTATTCATTTTGAAATTACTGTCAAGTAATTAAAACGAGCTTCCGACAAACCAATACAACTGAGCGTACTTAAAACGGCAAAACTTTAGTCGCACGGTATTTTTTTTTATATTTTATTAAAACATTGCTGGCTCTTATTCCATTACATTAATAAATTCAACGATGCCATTTTTACTTACTCTTACAAACTAATACAATGATATTGATTATTAACATATTTTTTTGCATATATTGTAAGAAAAATTTAAGAATTATTATCAAATAAGCCGATATAACGATTTTCGTTGTAGATATTAATTATATTAATCGTAAGAAATATGTATAATTAAATATTTCCTTTTATGAATATATATTAAGAAATTACAATTATTCAAAATATCATACTAATGAATTGTACTCTTATTTTCGGTTGTTATTATAATTTAATAAATATGGAGGTGCCATTTTATTTTTATTACTTAAGAAAACAAAATTGTGTCACTTGGAAAAACAGCCACGCAAAAGAGTTGGGAATCATTAGTAGTAAATTGTAATAAATGCTGAACACCTAAATACGAATATTTATTTTAAAATAACTGACTGTATACAAAACTATAAAGAATTAAAATGAGCGACTATGTGATCCGATCGAATTAACGCACTGTCAGGTGATGCAAGACATTAAGACATGTTCTGTGGCTTTCTCATCCCTCATGAACGCAGCGAAGCCAACTACTTAATAATTCTCAATCAGACAGACATGCACAAAGCAATCAGAAGCCAATCATTACAATAAGCGCGACTATTCGATACTAATATTATAAATACTAAAGTAACTCTGTCTGTCGGTCTTCTACTCTTTCACGGTCAAACCACTGAATCGAATTTTATGAAGTTTGATATAAAGCAAACTTGAACCTTAAGGAAGGACAAAGGATATTTATGACTATAATCTGACCCACCCCTTATATGAAAGCCATGCCACCGGCGCCATCTAGTACCTAATAGCTATTGAATTTACCTCCATTCCAGTATTCCTTTCGAATACTATACTAAAACCAATCAAGAAATATAAAAAACTTTTTAAAGTTAAAACTTAGAACTTAAAATAGAAAGAATAATATTAACATTGCAATAAAATAAAGCGATAGACAAAGGAAGTTTACATGAAATAATACTTTGCAGACAAAGCGAACGGGTGAATCTCACGGGAAGTATAAAACTGCAGAGCCTTTACCTAAATTGAGAACCTTATTGTGAGAAAAACAACTTTGTTAGATAGAAAAGCTATTCCTTCTGTAAACCTGTTTGAATTATAATATGTTATATAAAATTTTATATTCACTTGGCGATGCTTGTCTGGGTTGGTACTACCCACTTATCACCTATTCTACAGACAGACAGCAATACTTAATATTGTTGTATTTTTTATAACTAAGTTAAGGTCAATAAACCTTGATCAATAACCATTTATTGATAAAGGTTTATTGACCTTAACATTACAATACGATCCACGGGGATGGGACGTTTAATACATATCAAACTACACGGAGCACCTAATATGTGATAACATATAAAATTTAAAATTAAGAGTGATATTATTGATATACTAGCGACAAAGTTCGCACCCGTGCCATTAATTAGTGAAGAAAATATTAAGTAGGTATGTTACTTTATTTTATTAGCTTTATTCAAGGATTAGTAGATAATGTTTGTATGTCATAAATGAGAAATATAAATGATATGAAAATTGATTTTAGTCGTTATTTTATTGTGAAACAGAGAAGAAATTTTTTCTCCGGCTTATAGAAGCGTAGGAAAGTAGTTTTTTGAATAAAACACTCAGATCAGCTGAGCGGTTTAGAAGAGCGTCTCCGATAATTTCAATACAAAAAAATTTATTACATTTTGCCTATACCCATACTTTAAACTATATTATAATATTTACTTCATTTAAACGAAGTCACATTAATGTTAAAATTCTAATATTATTTGACAAACTATATTAGTTTAATTATAAATACCAATATACATCAGGTGAATGGGTCGTTATTCATATTTAATAGGTCGCCGATGTCGTCAAACAATATATTTGTGGCCACTTCTAAAGCTGTAATAAGATCAATCCACCCATATTAGTTACAGTGCTGATAAATCAAATTTATATTCCTACGACAAAGCTTATGACATAATGTCGGATACATTTATACGTAATTAATACTCTTATTTAAAAAAAATATTACGCAAACAAACCTCCAATAATGACTCCTATTTAATTTTAAAAGGTAATTTCAGTCATATTTATAAAATTGTATTCCAAATTGGCAATTATTTTCACTTTAATTCATATAAGTATAATTAAAGTACTTTTATAGTTTATATTAAGTATTTTCGATATTATTTTATATCCAAATTGCAAATTTTCATAATTTCATATCATTTAGTCTTATTATCTGATATGCATTAACAAGTTAAGCAATTTGGATGACAGGATTTGCTGTTAAGCATTCAAAACTTCGTCAAAATATATTATTTCTAATTGTTTAGTCGTAAACATAATTTGGTATTATATTTCTTATATTAAATATACGTTGCAACTTCTAAGCGCGCTATTAAAAAAATATATACATAAATATTAATATGATATACCTCTTTTGCCACCTGGGCAAGATGTAGTAGTGCACAAGTATGTGCACCAAGTCAGCTGAATTCTTAACTCACTCTTATAATGCAATAGAATGAGTTCTAATATAATAGTACGGCTTTTGCTTTCTGAAGCACGAGAATATAAGGATTGTAAGGACTGTCAACCAGTCTACTACCTACTACCGAAAAGCCAGTGATGTTTTATAGTCTGACTATAGACTAAGAATATAACCCAATAGTTCAAGATCTACAACGTTATAGCTATCATCTAGTATTATGTTAAGGCTATATAATATTTATATAATTAAAGGGATAAATGTTATTTACTGCCACTGAGTAAATTCTATGTAAATATTCTGCGTATGTATTATACTGGCTATTTGTTTCAGATACAATTTATTTTCTAAATAAAAAAATTTATTAAAGACCTGAAACTTGGTCCCATTACAATTTGACGACCATATATTTTAAATGGTGACCTCCATGATGCAAATCTGAGTCCAATTTATGATGATAGTAATAAAATTTGAAGGAAAATCATCAGTTTCTTGAGGTTTATGATCCACTTGGCTTTACTCCAAGTAAGCCCGCTAGTCAGTCACAGTTGATGAGTCATCTGAGTTTTATTCTTGTTCTACTTCGTTGATGTACCTCTTCCTCCAGAAAATATCGATTCTGTGCGCGAAGATGTGCGTACAGCATCGATATTTTCTACTGAACGGCCTGTACATGATTTAGAGGCTTATAAAATATTGAGCCGGTTTTTTTGACGCGTGGTAAAGCGTCAAATTGTGCGCCCGAATCATGACGGACAGTCAGAAATTGACAGTCACATTTTGTTATTATCAGTGATTATTCCGTAAAACATTGACACAAGAATTTAACATTTTTGGTATGCATAACAATACATATTTATGTTTGGTGTATTTTAAATTTAATTGCTACACGATTTTCAATAAAAATATGACATGAGACGCCTTTTAAAAATATATATTAGCAATTTCTACACTGCCATTATTTCTGCGTCACCCGTTGTAAATGCGACGTTGTTTAAAGTTCTGCAAGTAATTTATCATACACAACATAAAGAAGTCAGGGACCAATTCTGCTAACTTATAACTGTAATGATACGTTACCGATTCTATTTCGATTCAACTTCGACTATTATCTCACAAAAATAAACCTCAGCTAATCGTAACTGAAGAC
The DNA here is from genome assembly GCF_905147765.1 of Vanessa atalanta. Taxonomy (NCBI): domain Eukaryota; kingdom Metazoa; phylum Arthropoda; class Insecta; order Lepidoptera; family Nymphalidae; genus Vanessa; species Vanessa atalanta. The sequence continues at coordinate 6,527,062 of NC_061875.1, forward strand.
CAATTCTATTTATTTATATAGGCTATGATACAATCTCAATTATATTCCCAACGTCGAGCGGACCGCTACTGAATCGTTGTGTTATTAAAATAGGTAAACGGCTCAATGGCAACGTTTATGTTTCGATTAGATTGCGATAAAGTGACAATTTGTTAGTACAATTGGCGTCCAGGTTTATTACATAACTCGATGGAAGCGCGGCTTCACGCGGGTATATTAAATAAAACTAAACAAATACGGTTTATCCTTTACTTTTCAAATAGCATATAACGTTTTCATAAACGTTGATCTATAATTTATTGGGGATAAGTTTCCATGGAGTCTACCGTACCCTTGCACGATATTATTATTTGGAACACACTTTCTAAACGCACCCGTAAATGACATAATGCCCATCCGTTGAACTGTCATGTCATTTAATTTTATGGATTTCAAATTAAAAAATCTCGATTATACGATTTTGAATAAACTAAAAACAATAGAATAATAGACAATAAAGTCTTTATTTTTTAAGGACCAAGTTTCATGTCTTTAATAATTTTTTTTTATTTAGAAAATAAATTGTATCTGAAGCAAATAGCCAGTATAATACGTACGCAGAATATTTACATAGAATTTACTCAGTGGCAGTAAATAACATCTATCCCTTTAATTATATAAATATTAGGTATATATTATATAATATGTGAATAGTTTTCGATCGGGTCCATCGTAGACCTGCACTATATATTGTTAAATAAGATAAGATTTTTTAAATAATATCTGTATATTTTATTCATATTAATAAATTAAATATTATAATGGAATATCTTCCATGCGTAGTAGCTTTAGTCAAAACACAGGTGGATTCAGCTTTTGCGAGTGAATAATAGATATATTGTCTTAACGCGACGACGCCATTACAGCGGCTCACGGTAAACAAAGGAGTTTGAAGAGTGCACTATATCCACCCCATCTAATAACTATAACTCAGGCTCTTAAAACAGTCGTCTAACCTTAGACAGTATGCAAATAAAATTCACTTGTGTTGTTTTTTAAAAAACTCGAAACCATCAAGGGAAATTTTATAATAGACTGACATTAAACCAGATGAAAAATCTCTTACTAGTAAAAGGGATCATGAAAAAACAAATATTTATAAATGACAATTTTTTTTTTTTGTTATAAAATATTTTTCTTTTAATATACACGATCCATAAGCTGATTCCCCGAAAGATAACACTCAAATATGGTAACCATTCCTACGTTCTATTTCCGTGTGACAACATGGGTGGCGCTATCATAAATCAACACAATTCGTTCTTTGAATTTAGAACATTACTTAATAATAATATTGCACCTTATATAAAGGCGCGTGTATATATATTATTGATTAGGTATAGAAATAACTTTGCAGCGCTTATAAACGATTTATATTGAGCAATAAGATATAATATTTACTTGAAAACTTGTTATTGATAATTAATTATGGTAAGAAAATTGGAAGAATTTAATTTCGTTATGGATTTTTGCCCTTTGGAGAAAAAATCATACCATATCATATCATTTTTTGTCGGAAATCTAAACCCGTAAGGATAAGTACTTTGCTTTGAACAGGTCACACACTCAATCTCCTTTACAATAATAAAGCGAGTGTGGCTGTTCCTTTTCACGATAACAGAATAAATTAGATGAAAACTGTATTTCGCACTCAGCATCCAATGATTGAGTATAATTTTGCTTTATCTCATTTCAATTTTTATTATATTCTCTTCTTAGAAGAGAATTTTTGAATTGATTTATTTGTATTATTCAATTTTATAAATTCAATTGTATCGCAAGTACTCAATAAAATATTTTATTTTTATTGGTATAACAGTTTTTTAAGAAAAACTTCTGTAAAGCTTATTAAATCTTATTTCTACAAAATGAACTGATGTCAAATTTATTAATTCATATTTCTTACTTCACTATACATTTTTAAAATTTTAAAACGACAAGACGTTACTAAATAGCAAACGAGTAGAAAAGTCAATGTACGTGAAAAACTTTGTGATGAATTAAATCAATATACCTCATTAGAGACAAAAACGATATTACTTAAAAAACTTACGTCCAATAGTGTAGCTGAGGAGATGACCGCTGAACCAAGAGTGATGCACAAAGCAGAACAGATATCAGTCTAGGATGGCAAATACGCCAGCTTATAAGGTTTCAAATCACAAGGCCCTGGGTACAGCCACCGAGACGAGCCAATTAAAAGTTGTGGGGTTTTCTTTTAAACTCAGTTTTAAAGTTGGCACTATTTACACACCCATGCCTAGAAACGCAAGTGTTTATGTATGAGTGTGAATTTTATCTCTGACTATTTTTTTTTCAAATGGAGTAAAAGCATTCGCCCACCGATATATTCGCCCGTACAGTGCTAATGCACCGTACATCACGCCCGAGAAATTTTTCACGAGTTTATTTAAATATCTCGTAATATTTCAAAAATTTTGATGTTCGAATTACAAAGTTTAGGTAGCTATATAAAACGTCTAAAACAACATATTATTCATTGTGATAGGGATATCATTTTATGAATAGATTATATACAATATATGAATTAAAACATATATGTCATCGCTGATTTTTCTGTAGACTTTTTGTAGACCAACAAACCTCTCATATAAAACTTTTTGTGTATTTGTTATAGTTTGGGCAACCTTCGCTGGACCGAAAAAAAAATCTTCCCACTACGGCTATATATATAACGAGAAGCTAGCAAGATTATTTGGTTCGGGGTTACCATCTTCGTCATACATATTTACGAAATAATACGAATCGATAGGTGGATTATCGTATATTGATTTTTACGCACTTTTATAGGCCGTGACACCATCCGTCATCTTTTCCTTGACAGCTTCCCTCCTTTTTCTTTTTCTAATAAGTATGACAAACAGCGATTGACACTAGCCATCCAGAATCAAATGTTCTTTAATTATTATCTGACGCTGCGACATATATATATATACACACACACATACATAAATTCAAATTATTAACATATCATATAGGCTATGTCTGTCCTAAAACAATAAAGTAAAATAAACTGAAAATTCAATATCAATCGAATTAAGTTCGTTGTCTCATCAGTATAAAACAAACAAAGAAACTTATCACATTATATCATATTACTTTTTAATATTAGTGTATTCACTTTAATTTAAGACAATATATCTGAATTACTTAATCCTAATTAGCATTCTGTACATTATTAGCAACGCCTTGTTATGATAATAATCCAGTATAAATTGATGGATAAGCAGACATACAAACACACTATTACTTTCATGATTTATTTAAGTATATATTATGATGAGTTAAATTTGTATCATAAATTGTGAATAAAAAGATGATGAATAATTCATAGCTTTTAATTTTGTTGATAATAATTATGCCAACTAGAAAATAGGCAACCTGATGACTAGTCTTCAGCGGCGCTCGAATGAATTGACACTGTAACAAATATTAAACAACCAAACTTTACATCATGTCGCCAATACGCCACCAACCTTGGGAACTTAGACATCACTTGTTGCTGTAATTACACTGACTCACTAGAACACATCAATAATAAGTACATCATGATTTGCACAAAGCCCTACCACTAAGTGAATGTCGTAAACATGTTCTTTGTGTAGAAATTTTATATATTAATATAGCTAAGAAAAGTCTTAAGTGGTATTCACGATGATTTGCTTCGGTGGATTAAATCTTACCCAAGAGATTGTCATCCAAAGATCCAAAGCTTATCGCATGCTTGGATTTATTTTAAGAGTTGGTAGGGATTTCAGACAATGCTGAACTTTGGTTCTGCTCTATAACTCATATGTTTGGTCTACCCATGAATACGCCACTACTGTATGGAACTCATAGTAAATAACTTATATTCCATACAAAGAAAATTCTATAAACATATGTGTTATAGAGCTGAATCTTCTGCTAATATACAATTTTTGACTCCTCTTATTGTATATAGACAAGCTAGGCATACTTTCTTATAATAATTAATTACCAGTTTTATAGAATCATCTTTCCTATTATCTAATTTAACTGTCTAAGAAATTAATTTTAAATTTAAACCATTATTTAATGTGCCGATTGGTAAAACGAATAGTAGTAATAAAATATTTTTGTACCATAGCTGCCAAAATTATAATAAAGTATAGTAAAGATGTTGATATTTTATTCGAAAAAATGTAGTATTTTAAAAATAATGTAAACAAGATAAATGTATGTATCAATTTATAAAATTGTGTACTGCAATGAATAAATATTTATTCTGTAATTAATTTGTCAATGTAGACTTTACTGCCTTATATTTTATTTTATTTTTTAATTATAATGTTGTTTCTTTTTTATATGTATTTAATTTTATTCATAATAGTATAAACTTTCCGTTAGTATACGTTTTTTGATCTTATTGTTGTATAATGTCACCTATTTGATTTCATGTACATTAGTCTTTGTTTAATTGGAATAATTGTGTAATAAATATCAGTGGAAACTATTATATATTATTATACCATAAGTGCCATCTCGTTTTTTGTTTCCCCAAAAAAATAAAAATAAACTCTATTGATACGCTGCGTACACTGTGTCGTAACCTATGTCTTGGCGATTGTCTTGGTCAGATTTAGTTTTAAGCAAATATCCATGTGTTCTTCCCGATAGGATTCTCGGCTCCAACATCTAAGTACCATTAGTTTCAACTAGTATTTAAACATGGGAGATGAACTATCCAAGTCTTCGCAACAGACAACTATTTTGAATTGTGGTAAGACAATGTTATAGGCAATTATTTTGATACGTTATTAGCAAATACAAATATTCGAAATGTTGCTAGAATCTCAATTGTTATTCAACAACCGTAATTACAAATGAAATCTTACAATTCGAAAATCTGAATAATTTTTTATCCTTAGTTTTGAATATTAAGCAAACCTTAGGCAATTTTTGTATTTTTTATGGAATAAATTATAAATACATAATTTAAAAGTTTGAATTTCAGATACTTGTAATTAAACACTTAACTTTAAGAAAAATTTTGGAGTATCCCTTCAAAATATTTAACGTTGAATAGCAAAATTTTATAATGAAATCCTGCGCTGTGAGAGGTAAATTTATTATTAAGATTTAAAACGGCAGATTCATCTCCACCATCGAAATACTTTAATTAAATAAAATCAAATTGTACTTTATTCAAGAAGACAATTTACTACTGATTCGTCAATTTACAGATCTATTATAAACGTAAAGCTACCACCGATTGGTAATGTAGATTCGAGAAGAACCGGCAAGAAATCAAAACAAAAAAATCATGTCTAACGATTGGAATACAAAGTTATTTCAATTAAATCATCATAATATCCCAAAATTATAATACACCACACATTCCTCTCAACATTCTCAGCTCCGCTACATGCAGTCAATTAAATACAATTATTTATGAAACATTTAATTGGTGGTAGGGGCTTGTGCAAGCCCGTCTTTGTAGGTACCACCCATTTATCAGATATCCTACCGCCAAACAACAATACTCAGTATAGTTAGTTTATTTTGCCTTTTTAGCTGTTTTTCAATACTCAATTATTTTTTTGTAAACTATTTTCAAATCGTTTATTTTCCTGTCATTCTTAAAAAATCATTAAAGTGTGATCAGAAAACAATACAATATAATAAATACCTTTAACAGAGAAAGGAAGGCCATTTATATATACTTGAAAAAGAAAAGGAGATAAAATTGTTCCACGTGAAACACCCTTTTTTAGCACAGATCTAGAAGACTTTATACAATTAGTGAAAACTTTTTGTACTCTTTGGCTTTAGTATGAAACAATAAGATCAAGAGCTTTACCTTTAACACCGTAATATTTCAGCTTATATAAAAGCGTTTCGTGTTCTACACAATCAAATACTTCAGACAAATTGCAGTATACTTCGATAGCATTCTGTGGTTTCCCTTGCATGGTAAACATGTTTGAGATTTGCTATTCCCGCATCATTCGTAGAGTAGAACCGATCTCTAGTAACACCGAATTGATCGCTATGAAAAATTTGCACTGAAAGCAAGAAATTGTACCAAAATGTACGTGAAGTTGATTTAAAATATTTTATTTAAAGATGAAAGTATATAAATTTATCTGTAATTACTGGGATTACTTCTATTTCCAGTATTAAAAAGTAATAATAGTTTACAATATATCAACAAGATAGGAAATGAACCAGTGTCCAAACTCTTGTTAAAAATTAGTCCTATATACGGAGCCAATAGTGACAGCGTAACTGTTAATTATTGTGTTATTATTTATTATATTATGCTATGTTTATTTTATTTATATTATGTTTTGTTTCTTTTTAACAATGACAACACGACGGTGCAATAATTTAATTTACATTTTCTTAAAAAACTACAAAGTAAAGGGTAAAGAGGTTTGCATTTCTACATTGTATATAGGTACTTTCTTCAATGCTATGAATTCTTTCTGACCGTAATACAATGTAGTCAATTTGCCACAGAGTCTGCAAAAGTTTTCCTCTTTCCTTTACAAAGCTATTATTGACTTCCGTCTTTTAAAATGGCCAAGACTATTTGAAATCAAGCTAAAGGTACAAGTACTTATTTTAAAGGAAGTAAGGACATTTTCGTGTTTGTTCTTCCTTTAAAAACAATGTTAAGACGGTCAATATAATACCAATTAAAGAAGAGAAAATTAAGAAAAAGATGAAAGAAAATTTTATATATGATTACAATAAAATATATACAAAATATAAAAAAAATATTAATATAGATACAGATTATAACAATGATTATTAAAAGTATATGGATTCTACCGATACACAAAAAAGGCAAATTAATTTGCAAATATTTTCCAAAATCATAAATTCAGTTAACACCTTTAATAATCCTCTTTCTATTACTATTTATAGCATATTTCGATTTTACTGCTTTCAATTAGCTTCCGTTCTGATTATAGACAATGGTGGGTGAAAACAGGCATAACAAGCCTACATGGTTTGTTGTAGTAAATCAGAAATCCATAATATTTTATGGACTATTCATTAGTTTCAGCAAATATATACGACGTGAAATAAAAAACAATTCAAAACATTATATTTTATATGTTATGTACTTCCAATTCGTACCTAATATAAAACTATAATGATATAAACGTAACGTGCATAACGTGTTTATGTGTCGTAGCCCCATATGTCGTGATAGTAAAATGAATAATATTCGCTGTTTCGCTGCTTTTGACAATTTAGTGACATATATTGATGAGTTTTATTCATTATCGATGTTCCAGAATACAGCACTCACGATGTCTCGACCGAGTTGTTAGGCACGCGCTGCTCTCCGTATAGGATTATGGAAGGCTGCCACGTAGCTATTGTTCTACAAACGTAAGATTAAGCCCTCGATAATTTGTTGCTTCAAGAGCGAGACTTTACTAGTAACTAACTGTATTTTACAACTGAAGATTGTTATCTGTACATATATCATAATGCTGAATATTTTGTCAAACGCGCTTTTCACAGCAATTATCTGTTAATTTGAATAATTCTTTAATTTATTTAGTAATATTAAATGTTACTCTATGACTCTAAGAAACAGAATAATAACCGAACATAATAAAACCATAATAAATATATCTGGTTAAATATAGTTTTATTGGAAAAGAAAAAATTAAATGATAAACTCTAGGCTCTAAAAATTAAAATAAATATTAACGCTAATAAATGAGACGGTTTTTTTTTTTACACTAACTGTAAAAAGTAATAAACCAATATACATAAAACATATACAAGGTGATGTTACGCGTTTTGGTTTTTTTTTATATGTAATAAAGATGTGCTTCACAGTTTCGCCTGTATATATGTCGTAAATATGACGACAATCATTTTAATTTTATGTGCGTAAACTTGTTTCATATTCTTGAATATCACTAAATAGTTACGAAGTTTTCAAAAATTAAAAATTCATATATTTTTTTAATTAAATAAAACTGTCATTGGATTATTTCTTTCAGGGTTAAAAAAGTATTCCTAGCGAAAGTTCCATAGATCATTTCTAACGATTTGTCGCACCATATTTTGATATCTACCGCGATATATCCATGTCAGAGCGAGCTGGGTGGCATGCCCTCAATAAATCAGAGCCGTTTTGTTCGGGCCCATTACACCGTTTTACTGCCTTCGTACCGAGACAAAATTAGATCATACCGAAGGGCAAAACCGTAACATATACAGGAGCTTACAATAAAGCTTCAGCTGTTATAAATCCTTTAAAAGCTCAAAAAAAAAAGCCAATACAAATGAGCGCATCATATTGGTTTTTCCATGACTTTATTTTATATGTTAATTTTTTTTTTGTGATCACCATAACAACTTATATTTACATCAATATGATGTTAGTAATAATTATTGCTAACTATAATTACGTAATGTGTGTGAATATAAACAAAAAAAATACACACAAATATATAACAAATTTATAATATAAACATTTTTTTTTTTTATTATTATGCTTGTGGCCTAACACGCAAAATAGTATGTCTGATGGTTATATTATATTTAGAAAATTCATATGCTATATATTATAATAATTGTAAAATATATTACTATATATATATTAAATAAGATAATATTTTGTTGTGAATTTGTGTTGAATTAATTTACAATGATGTTGACTAAAAGGTTAAAATCACGTTAATATTTTTTAATATCTACTTAGATATTTACTTAAATAAATAAATGTACAAATGGTAACATTCAAAGATTAGGATTATTTAATTAAAAAGAAATTATTGAATTATTATTATCGTCGTAGAACAATATTACTTCTTCTTTATCAATGTATGTTGGAATATTTAGCACGTAAATGTCGCCCGTATATCATGTATGTATGGCACCCACAGATTTTCGCGCTGATGTCCAGCATGTTTTTCACTAAGAAGTATTTACGAATGCACCCGCAAATTGCATAAAAAATTTACACTATTGTAATGACTACCTATTATTACTTTTACAATACTAAAAACCAACTCATTCACCCTCAAGGTGTGTAAATTCTCGAAAGTACTGTATGCAAGCCCTTCAATTTTGAAAGTGAAAATATACAAATAGGTATGTAGACTATTCAAGAAAGTTACAAAATAAGGGATGAAATATAGTAGGCCCCATGTCGTGTTGCCATACTTTGTCAAGATCGAAACATGAAAACTAATCTTTAGACTTTTCGGTACAAATAACAAGCAGAGATATCAAGACCTTTGATCATTAGGACCCAGGGTACGGTAGGGTAAAATATGGAGGATTTATGAAAATCAATTTAATTAAATAGTCCTTATCTTTGAATGTAACCATTTTTACATTTATTTATTTAAGTAAGTATCTAAGTAGATATTTAAACATATTAACGTGATTTTAAGATTCTTGTCAACATCAACGTAAAATATTTTAAATAAGAGCATGTAAGTGTGAATTTGCTTCATTTTTGAAGATAGAAATTTTGACCTCTATTTGTATGTAATTTTTTTATTTAAACAATATATAATAATTAAATTAGCAGTGCTGGGTACGGATCCCTTTTCAGCTTGGAAAAGTGTTATAGTTATTTCTCCAAAGCTGTAATTGCGCGATGGGTCAGTGCTGGTTGAAGAAAAGACGTAACTGCGAAAATTCAAAAGTGTGTGATAGGGATCAAATTTTTGTATTACTGTCCACTAATCTCCACACTAGACGAACGTTCCTTTCCGATAATTTTTTATTTTGATATATGTAATTTAGAAAGGCTAACATAATTATTATAATGGCATGATGGGAAGACAGCAGACTGAATGATTTCGATGCGAGTAAAGCCGGGTTCAGGTAGTATTGTATTATCTTTAAATATTTAATTTATATTTGAAAGGGAAGGTAAAAAGGTATTTCTAATTTTTTATTATTACTTGCACGTATAAATATCTATGCGGTTGCGTGAAAATTTCTTAATACTGGTATTCACTATAGTAATATTGTTGGAACCCTAGGTACCTATTATGTTTGACCAATATCTCTCTTGGGGACAACGGGTTTGCGAATTAAGTTGTAAGATGTTTGCTTCAGTTGCATCACTTAGAAGGCGATATTTTCTTCATCACTGGGGAGCAATTAAATAGACTTTAGAGCATACAAAATTACTGCACATGTATTTGGTCTACGCAAACACTATAATATTTTAAAATCGCTAGCACTGAAGTAGCTCCCAATTCACAGGAATACTCATAATCTTAGCAAGCTATGCCGTATATTGTTCAACTATATCACACCCTCGTATATAAAAAACCAGGTTAAGTTCGGTTTAGCTCCTCACGAACGATGCTACCGTTCTTATGACTACCTTCTTCTCGCAATTCCTTCGCATCCCTCATCATCCTATAGCAGTATATTTACAGTTCATACCGGCCGTATACAGAATATCTGACTTTGGTTAATAAAAAAAAAACTGGAAAGCAATTTTAATTGAATTTCTAATCTTTTGTATGTGTGTTTATATATAATATTATATCTAAACATGTAATGTACTATATTATTATAATAATATTCGTTATTATATTAAGCAAAAAAAACAACTATTATAATAAAATAAGTTTAATATACATAAAACGTTGGAATGTTTTAAAATCTAATAATTATACTTTTTAACTCAATAGACTTTAATTAAAGATTTAAATTGGATCTTGTCTCGTTTACCAACTGCGAATTAAGAAAATGTTACGAAAGCTTTTATTTTCACTAATTCAAATACTTTCTTACATATTGAGTATTCGTAGTTAATGAAACTTTATGAAAAAAATATCTTGTCTAGTAAAATATAAAACAGGTACCAAATTGTTTGTAAAAACATTTAAATTGAAGCACCCACCATACCATCGGATAACCGATAACTAGGAATTTTTCGTTATAAATTTATAATACAAATGCATGTTAAACTTAATAAAAATATTCTTTATTCAAAGAACTCGTAAAATAACCGAATCTTCGTATTACAAATTTCAATATGGAAGTGATTACACTTGCTTATTGATAGTCAAAAATCTACCACCGGTTCGGAAATTAACACCTCGGCCCTGAGAAGAACCGGCGAAAGAAACTCAGAGAAAGAGAGGCTTATTTGAAACAGCCTGGAGGCGATCATCTTATTCCCAAGGTGTGCAATCAACTAAATAGTCATTAGTGTTCTAATATCCTTTAGCACACAAGCGCTTTTTAACGATTCTTTCAAATTTTACAATTGAATATTTTTGAACGTTTTCTGGGATCCTGTTGTAAAAACGTATACATTGCCCTAAAAAAGAGTTACTAACCCTGTGTAGTCGGGTACTTGGAGTAACAAGTTCATTCTTGATCTTAGTATTAATATTCACATATGTCACAATTTCTGGAAAAATCATTTTTTTCTGCGTGTATACCTTTGCGTATATAACATTATCAATAACAAATTGAGATGCGACAGTCATTATTTTAATTTCTTTAAATTTACATCTTAACGAATCTTTTAAGCCCAGGTTATAGATTGCTCGAATAGCCCTCTTCTGCAATACAAAAATGGTATTAGTATCAGCTGCATTACATAAAATACACTAAACGAGCCGTATCTACATCAGTCAAACATTATTTTTAAACAGTTTTTTTTTTACCGCATAGGCTGCAACTCTGTTGTTTCTAAAACATCTAATGCTGCCCTATTTAAAAGTACATTCCTTTTGACACATTTTACAGGGGGAGTAGTTAATTTAATACATTTTTCTTTTTACTATTTAACAGTAAATTATTAACAATAAACCAATGTACTATTTCAGAGAGAGCATTGTTCACATCGTCATATATTGAAAGACGTCTTTTTATTTTAAAAATTAAAGAAGTTATATCAGCAAAAAATCCTATCTCGAGTTTATTACGGTAAAAGATGTGGCAGGTCATTTAAATAAAAGAGGAAGAGAAATGGAACATATATTGATCCTTGAGGAACCCCCAAAGTAACTGGAAATTTACACCAACTCTCTGAATCCGATTGTTCAGATACGAAATCAGAAGACTTATTGCAATGTCTCTAATTTTATAATGACGTAGCTTACGGACCAAAGTTTCATGTTGCACACAATCAAATGTCTTAGATAAATCACAAAATATCTCTAAGGCATCCTGTGACTCCTCCCAGGCCATGTAAATATTTTTAACAAGCTCAACACCAGCTTCAGTTGTCGTGCATTAGCAGCCTATAATTTTTTTTTTCCCACTGCTGGGCTAAAGGCCTCCTCTCCCTTTGAGGAGAAGGTTTGGAGCATATTCCACCACGCTGCTCCAATGCGGGTTGGCAGAATACACATGTGGCAGAATTTCGTTGAAATTAGACACATGCAGGTTTCCTCACGATGTTTTCCTTCACCGCCGAGCACGAGATGAATTATAAATACAAATTAAGCACATGAAAATTCAGTGGTGCCTGCCTGGGTTTGAACCCGAAATCATCAGTTAAGATGCACGTGTTCTAACCACTGGGCCATCTCGGCTCATGTTGTCGTGCAACCCCTTGTAAATACAATTTGTTTCTTGTGTAGCAACTTGTTATTGTTAAAATGTACTAACATTTGATTTAGTATTAATTTTTCAAATATCTTGCTAAGAGTTGGTAGTACAGAGATGGGCCTATAATTGTTTGGGTCTAAAGAACTACCTGACTTAAATCTTGGTATTACTCTACTGTGTTTCATGAGGTCAGGAAATATGCCACTAAAGACACAATTATTGAATATAGTGACAAGGTAGGGTGCGGTTACATCAATTATTGAATTGACTATCTTAACAGAGATCCCCAATAGATCGGCCATTTTCTCAATACCTAGTGATCTAAAGGAACTTATAATATCATTTACACTTACTGCATTAAATTTAAAACGTTTATTACATTCTTCAACATTGTTTTTTAATAATGATTCAGCAACGGTAGGAGAGGAATTTAGTGAATTCGTAGTCGAAATTGGAATGTCAGCAAAAACATTTTCAAAAACAATTGCAATATCCCGATCTGAGGAAAATAAAGATAAGCTAAAGTCGGAGATGCTATTTTCGACTCTTCCAGTTTCGTAATTAATAATTTTCCATCTCATTTTAATTTTATCTGGTGAGTCAGTATTTTTTTTTATGTGCAATGATTTGGCTGTATGACATACACATTTGATTAATACGGAATGTTGATTTTATCAAGAAAATCAGGAGTTACACTTTTCTTATGTAAATACTAAAATATATTAATTGGTATACAGTAAAAACATTACAGTAGGATTAATCTATCACTCTATTATTACCGTCAGGTAATATGTTTAAAGATTCTGAATTAGTGCTGAATCATGATTAATGAAGATAAATTGTACTCAGAATCTATTTTTTTTTTTTTTGTTATTTATTCAAAATACTGAAATATGGCATATAATGTAGTCCATTAATCATGGCGAATCAACGTTACAAATATTTTCAAGCAACGCGACGGCGAAGTTTGATAAGGATTACAATCTTACCCGGGAATTTAATATTAAGACAATTAGATCCTTTGAAAATTGTAGGTTGTGTCACAAATTACACAGCTTGTTATACAATATTTTTACTTTAATTTCTTATAGAAATTAAAGACACAAAAAAATAATCAAATCAAATATAAACCTTTGGGAAGTCGGAGCTATTAAAACCTAACGTTATACAAAAATATAGTGAGCAGCATCACGTAATATCCAGTTCAGTGTTATTTGAAGCAATGTAAAGTGCATCGGAGAGGCAGGGCCTCGTAATCGTATATTTGAGCACTTTATCGAATATCTATTTGTTTCGTCTCCTATTTCAGAATAGCAAGTCTGTTATATATTCATTTTATTCGTACATTTTCACAAAATGTTTTTCTTAGCTGAACACTATTTCAATATACACTATTTATTTAAGAAATCAACTTTATTAGTCCATAAAAGAAATAAACATTTATAATATCAATTCAAATACATTTAGCAAAGATAATAAATTGCATTGCCTTTTTTTCGATTTACAAACGTATATAAATCTTATACCTAAGCTGTCATGGAAGGTATGTGGCCAATGACTTTCGTTTCAGAAGTCTCCATTGGATTCCTTTGATCCTAAATTGTTGAAATATGAAAATATTGGAAAATAGCAAGATTCTATATTCACACAACTTATGCTGCTAATATTCTTGCTACCATTCTACACGGTGATGATCTGTACAGTAACTATTTTTAATTTTTATTTTTATTGTAATGATTAGATACATAAATAATGCCACTCGATAATAATTTGATAACATTCATAGCATTATGTTGTACGGCATTTTGTTTCGGGCTACAGTTGTTGGAACTGTTTTTTATTTTTTATTAATCTTGGAGCTCAAGAGTCTCCTTACGTTTTTGTTTTAACAAAGTCAGTATATTTACTTATGGGTTGCGTCATATACTCGAAGAGTAAAGTTATAACACGTAGTTTCCGATTTCGCAAAGTCAAAACATCCTGAAGCACGATAGCTTTTTTTTTGTATTTAATAGGTAGGCGGACCGGGAAATACCTAAAGTTAAGTGAACACCACCACCCATAGACACTCTAAGAAATATTAACCATTACTTCGCCAATGCGCCACCAACCTTGGGAACTAAGATGTTTTGTCCCTTGTGCCTGTAGTTACACTAGCTCACTCACCCTTCAAACCGGAACTTAACAGTTCCAAGTATTGCTGCTAGGCAGCAGTATATCTGATGAGTGGGTGGTACGTACCCAGACGGGTTTGCACAAAACTACTACCACCAAATAAATTACAAGTTATTGGTTTCTATAATAAGAGTCGACAGATATTTGTAAAAATAAAGATAAAGTAGGCATATTACTCAAAAGAATATTATATTAGTAATGAAATATAGCGGGCTTAGTATTTGATGATTTCCAAACAGGATATAAATTAAATTGTACGTGATTGACATAAACTCTGTTATGAAAATCTTGGAAAGGACTGAATTTCTTTCCAGTTCTTAACGGCACAATCGAATTTCCGAACCGGTGGTAGCTTTATATTTCATTAAGTAATGTAACATGGTGATTCAAAATTTATCTTTTTACTTCATTAAAGAACATTTAGATAATGAAATTAATAATAATGAATCACACTTTAGCGCAACACAGATTTGCTTTAACATTTTATTATAAGATTTTAAATTTCACACAAAATAGATATTTATCAAAAATACTGATACGTAAGCTCGGCTTTTTTTTAATAAATATTTATCATCATCATTACTTTTTTTCTGTATTGGAAATCCATAAATGTTTAACAGGCCTCGCTATATTGTTGGTGAGTCAATTTGTCTCAAAGAATTAAAATTATTTAAAAAAAAAACACACATTGAACAAATATTCTACTAATAATTTTTATTATTACCTTAGCAAATATTTATTTTGCCTTAACAATCTTTTCTGGAGATAGCGACAGTAAATTCGGACCGATTTGTGGCTACCTTCAGAAGTCGAATTTAATAATTAATAGGCATTGTATCGATCGTCGGGTCGTAATCATCGTTTCGTGGGCTGCCGCCGAGTGTGGCACTACAGGTCGGCAGATTAGGATGGGATGCGGTCCTTTTTTGCATCCTACCCATGGGGGCAGGTTTGTTTCTCGCCGGATGATCCGAGTGTTGTTGCTGACTCTGTCGCCGATGTGGTACTTCAGGGTATTGAACTATTCATTCCGTATTCTGCGGTCCCCATCGGTGGCAAGTCCCAGCCCTGGTTTGGTCGTTTCTGCAAAACGGCTTCACGCAGAAAATGGGAACGCTACCAAGACTGGGCTAACGCATCAGCGTCTCGTGATGTAAATACCAGCGCATTCAGAAAGGAATATAACTCTGCCTCTACGTCTTTCAAAAACGTGATTGCTAAGGCGAAGACGGAGTACATTGGCAGAATTGGCGAGAGGCTGGTGCGCCTCCCTTCAGGAACACGTGCGTTCTGGTCTCTCGCCAAGGCTGTCTTAGGGAATTTCTGTCAGCCTTCCTTACCATCTCTGCACAAGGACGGTGAGTCATTGGCCCATACAGCGAAGGAGAAAGCTGATCTTTTAGGCTCTCTCTTCGCAGCGAACTCGACTCTGGATGACAGAGGAAAGTCACCACCAACAATCCCGCGGTGTGATACCACGATGCCGGAGGTTAAATTCCGGCAAAGTGCAGTTCGTAATGCACTTCTTTCCTTGGATATTCATAAGTCGAGTGGACCCGATGGCATCCCTCCAATCGTGCTACGGACTTGTGCTCCCGAGTTGGGGCCGGTCTTAACGCGTCTTTTCCGGCAATCCTATGCATTCAGCGTCGTCCCGAACTCCTGGAAGACTGCTTTGGTGCATCCGATCCCTAAAAAGGGCAACCGCTCAGACCCGTCCAATTATAGGCCTATAGCCATCACCTCCTTGTTCTCCAAGGTAATGGAGTCCATTATAAACTGCCAGCTCCTGCGGTACCTAGAGGAGTACCAGCTGATTAGCGACCGCCAGTACGGTTTCCGTCGGGGTCGCTCAGCCGGTGATCTTCTAGTTTACCTTACTCATAGATGGACGGAAGCAGTTGAGAGCAAGGGGGAGGCATTAGCAGCCAGTCTGGACATAGCGAAGGTCTTCGATCGCGTGTGGCACAAAGCGCTTCTTTCGAAGCTTCCTTCCTATGGGCTTCCCGGGAAATTATGCAATTGGATTACCAGTTTTTTGGCAGATCGGAGCATCAAGGTCGTTGTCAACGGTGCATGCTCTGACTTAAAATTCGTCAATGCTGGTGTTCCACAAGGCTGCGTTCTATCACCCACTCTGTTTCTTCTGCATATTAATGACTTGTTCCAAATCAGTAACATTCACTGCTATGCAGACGACAGCACCGTAGACACCTCATACACCGGCCGTGCTAATATTTCTCGAGAAAACGTCTAAGAAAACAGGAACTAACTTGTGTCTGAAATCGAGACTTCTTTAAACAAAGTCTCAAACTGGGGTCGGCTAAACCTAGTCCAATTCAACCCCAAAAAGACGCAAGTTTGCGCGTTAACTGCTAAAAAATCACCATTTGTTGTATCCCCACGATTCGAGTACATTCCGTTAGCCACCACAGCTAGTATCGGAATACTTGGCGTCGATTGTTCGAGCCTTGTTCAGTTCCGCGGTCAATTGGAAGGCAAAGCCAAATTGGCATCAAAAAAGGTCGGTGTGCTCAGCAAGGCAAGACAGTATTTCACGTCGGCCCATCGTCTAAGTCTATACAAGGCGCAAATTCGGCCTCACATGGAATACTGCTCTCACCTCTGGGCGGGTGCTCCCCAGTACCAGCTCCTTCCATTTGAACGTATCCAATGTAGAGCGGCTCGAATTATCGACTATCAAGCCCTTTCCGATCTGCTTGATCCTTTGGCTTTGCGTAGAGATGTTGGATCGCTCTGCATCTTCTACAGAATTTATCACGGGGAATGTTCCGAGGAATTGTTCGGATTAATCCCGGCTGCTGAATTTCACCTTCGGACATCTCGTCAAAATTCCAAATATCACCCGCACCACCTAGATGTCCGAAAATCCACAACAGCGCGATTTTTAAGACATTTTCTGCCTCGCACAACCACTCTGTGGAACCAGCTTTCGCCGGCGGTTTTTCCGAACCGATACGACTTGGGATCCTTCAAGAAAAGAGCGTACTCTTTCCTTAAAGGCCGGCAACGCACCTGCAAGCCCCCCGGTGTTGCAGATGTCCATGGGCGGTGGTAGTCACTTTCCATCAGGTGAGCCTCCTGCTCGTTTGCCACCTTTTGACATAATAAAAAAATCATGATGAAAAAAGATGTATCATGAAGATTTCGTAAATTATATTTAACAATATCTTGCTAAGTTACAATAGTAAGTACTATATACCAATTGCAAATGAGACGTATAACTTAACAAAACAATTTCAATCAAAAATATATAATAATTTAGATTTCATTGAGAATTAAGTTCTGAAATTAAATATGTCAATAGTGGACCAAACAATTAACATCATTACATTCAACGAAAGCAATAGAATAATGGCTGAAAATTGTATTTATGCATTTCTGTAAATATCCACTCCATATCGTTTTCATCAAGCGCAAGATGTGTAGTGTATTTTTGCTTATAATCCCTTTTATAAGTAAATAGGCGTAAGAAAGTGTGTTTCGAAACACCTACACAATTTACACAAACTGCAAATATCCAAAGCCTTGTCATTTGTATTGGCTTAGAGCCGTCCGTGATCATGAATATCCGAATGAAATAAGCCTATCTAAATGCAGATAAGGGTACGTGATTTGTTCTAACAAAGAATCACAGCAAAATGACTTTTAGCTAGAATTTTCTTAAGCTATGTAAATAACATCTAGCGAAGCATAAATAACATCTATGAAGCTTCTTGCATTGCGAACGACTCTTTCTTTATTTGGGAATCAGGGAATACTTTTAATATTAATCCCATGTTTATTTTCAAAATATAAGCCTTTGTTTTGACAAATACTGATAATTATAAGTAAAAAATAACAAAACTATTGAAACGAATAAAGTAAGGTAAACCAAGTAACAAAAAAGAGATTTAAATTCAACCAACAAATAAGAACGACGTCAATTTTTTGCCGACGACAGGCGGCCAGCAGGCTCACCTGAGAGAAAATGCTACCCGTGGATATCTGCAACAGTGAGTAGTTTGTAGGTGCGTTGGCCTTTAAGGAGCGAGCATAGTCTTTTCTTGAAGGCTCCCGAGTCGGTTTGAGAAAACCACCAGCGAGTATGATGGAAACCTAAAACTTATATCGGGGTTTTAGATATAAATACATACATACATACATATATTACATTTTTATAATCTGTAATACAAAATAATTATCCTTGCTTATACAATCAACTGTGAGTATATTATACTCAGTTCCAGAATCCAGCTTTAGTAGTATAATGCATTATTTATCGTATAACTTCCTTAATAATAAACGTTTCATGACAGTTGTATAATTGTTCAATGTCATCTCTTTCTTTCTAATGTTAAATTACTAATGATTGAAAGAGAGATCAAAATGTATAAATCAGATTTTATCAGATTATATTTATTCTTATCTCTTTTATATTATCTTATAATATAAAGTTTATTTGCCAGGACCTCAATACAGATTTACAAGTATATTACCATATGTACAAAATATGTATCTATTACGTCAATCGCATCGTTTGTATATCATCGTTCGTAATGAACTTCGTCTAGTGATGGCGTAGTTACAGAACCTCGCGTATATATTCATTTATTTGCTTTTCTTCAACAGAATCTTTACAATTTCTTGCAAGCAATCTCTTTAATATCCTGTGGGAAAATCTAGTACGGTACGATTTATTTCATTTTTTTTTTCTAAAGAACTTCTATTTGAATTGATCACCTTTTAAAATAAATTTTGAAAATTTCCATTATAACTAAATTAATAATATTATTATAGTAGCATCACATGTCATCAAATTTACATATGTGAAATATTGTGACTTTTAATAAAGTGAAGGTTAACGCGACACAATATGGCGCAAGTATGACAGAGTGGAGTCGTCGCGGGGCGCGTCCCACTGACATGTGACACGGCCACAATATCTTAAGAAAAAATTACTTCATTTCGTTCTTTTTGCTACCAAGAAATTACTACACTTACTCTTTATCATCTCGGTATTAGGTGAAATACAAAAAAAATAAAAAGCTTTCTTTTTACTTAATCAATGTCAGAGGCCGTTGTACTATAAGATAACGATTCTGCCCGCGTGTTCGGCCTCGTGTTAGTACGCGTGTGACCCCCTCACGTGGACTAAAAATGAATAAAACACTTATATCATAAAGTACATCTCTATTGGTCGGCAATTTATTTCTAGTCATTTAATCAATCAACAATATAATTCTGCCAATTTACACAAAATCTTAATGAATTTTACATTTAAACCTCATATATAATTCCGTCCATTAGTAAAAACCGTCCATAAAAAAATCCATTTAATAGTTTTTGAATTTATCGCGTGCAGAAGAGGCAGAAGAATTTTATTTTTTAAAATGTAGTAATGTTTCGATGCGAGGTGTTGGATACACGTGCAGTAGAGTTTTAACTGAGAATATTTTGCCTTCAGTGCCAATCTTGAGATGCATTGCATAAATTAAGTGTATGAAAATTCAACGGTGTTTGCCCGGAGTTTGACGGACAATCCTCGGATCAATAAATCTTACCACTGTGCTATGTCATCTCTCAAGCTGTTATATATCTTATGTCTTTAGCAAATTATTGTATAGGACTTTTTGTAGATATCACATATTATACGCGTTGCCACTTATACGAATTATTACAAATATATTTAGTCTTTATCCTATAATTTTAATATGTAGGTAACTATAATTTAGTAGTAAAGTGCTCATTACTTTGTTATGGAGTTATGAGAACTATGAGATCTCTTTAGATAAAACAATGATGTAAAAGGAAATTTTATGAATATTGTATTTATTTGGATAGGGATTAATATTATGTTTATAAAACACCTTCGCAAATAAGACGTTATTTCTGAACTAAATTAGTTTACCATAAAAAAAATTATAGTAAGCCAACCTTAAAGGATTTATAAATGCTGTCGAGGTATTTCTTTATAATTTTTAAAGGGAAACAATTTTATGATACATTTTTTTTTTCGAAACTATAAAAGCTGAAGCTCTCAAATTTTCCCCCGTTTTTGCAACATTTTCTATGAATATTTCGCTCCTATTGGTCGTAGTGTGATTTTATGTAGCCTTAAAATCTTTCTCGTTGAATATGCTTTCTAACACTACAAAAATTTTAAATTCGAACCAGTAGTTCTTGAGATTAGCGTGTTAAACTAAACAAACAAATATTTCAGCTTTACAATATTAGTATAGATTCAAGCAGGCTCATAAAAGCATTTTTGAATCGACATTCTACCGAGAAGAACCGGCAAGAAACTCAATAGCTACTCCTTTCCAACATTTTTTCACCATTAACATAATGTATCTATATTTTTTAGAAATATCTGTGTAAATTTATTATAGGAACCAATACCGTGCCCCAGGAAGGATATACTAACTTTACGAAGTCGGAATTAGTTTATCTTTCGTGCTCGTGTTCATACAATGATAGTCACGGTTTCTTTTAAATATATATGTGAAAATACCTACATCATATTGGTGTAAACATATTTTGAAGCAACTGTAAGTATAATCACATTATTAAAAACATCCCGAAGGGAGTCTCGAGCTTCAAGTTTATGAACAGAACAGACAGCTCTTTTTCGCAGGGTGAAAATAGTTTAATAAATTTATACCTTTAGCCCAAAGCAAAATACCGTAAGATATAAAAGTAAACAAAGTACACTAATCAAGCAGTATCAATATCAGTTAGTTGTCTAACTTTTCTACCTGCGTATGCTGCAGAGCTGAGTCTGTCAGGGACGATAAATGAGGATTCTACTGAAGTTTTGAGTTTAAAGTGATTCCTAGAAATACTTTAGTACCAGTTTACATTTAAGTCACTATTGTTTAATTGTGTCACTGTTGTTCTCACGTAAGGTAAGGTAAACAGTACGCATTGTGTCTTTTTGGCATTCAGAAGTTGGTTAATAAATATTTTTTTATTAAGCAACTTTGTATTAGTGATAGTGCATTGTTTTCAACGTCATAATTAGCTTGTATCTTGTCAACTTTAAAAATGAATAAAGTATCAACAGCAAAGAATACAATATCACAAATACCTTTAACATAAGAAAGGAAGATCATTTATATATGTATAACAAAAATAAAAACGACCCAAAATTGATCCTTGTGGAATACCTTTTCAATAGATGTCAAAGTATTTCAAAGATTATTTAATTCACCAGGTGAATTGTCGTTTGTTATATCTATAGGTAGTCTTAGACCAATATATAAGGTGGAAAAACTATCACAACCCGAATAGTATAATTTGATTATTTTCATATTATCTAATGCTCTAATATTTTATTGTGTCGAAAATGAATTGTACGCATTTTAGTAGCTAGATAATTCCTTGGAAATGTTTTTAAAAAAGAAGAAATACCTATGTACAACTATAATGTACATCCTCAGCTAAATCGATTTCTCTAATAGAAAGTACATTGTGTATAGACGAGAAGTATAGATAAACTTGTTACATCAAGATTCCGACTTTGCAAAGTCAATACATCATTCCTTACCCAGGAATTATATATTTGATTATATAATAAAATAGCACAGACAAAATTTTAATTTAGAATCTTTATTAGGTTTTCCTAAGCCTGGAGTTAGTATTCTTTGATTTTTATTCAGGATTTATATACAGTAAAGTAGTGAAAAAAATTGCCTCCTCGACTCTTACGCCTGTTAGTTGACTGATGAAAAATATTAATACCGACGAAAAGACTAAACTGCCGATGTACTAATTCAATAAAGGCTAATGTACTAATTAGATAAAATGGGACGTAAATCAGAGTCGCTGAAAGAACTAGTTAAAATTCATGTTCATTCTGCCAAGTTTCTGAAAACTTCAATCAGAGAAAGAAAAAGATATGAAACACTCAAGTAAATAATATGTATAGTTCAAACTCAATTGAAATTTAATTAAATTTAATAGTGGATCATAACTTTGTTGATAAAATAGTAAATTACATTAAGTTAATAACTAAAACACAAAAGTAAAATTAGCATGTCGTTGCCACCCTCTCCGAAGCATAGGAGGATTCACCACTCAGAACTTACAAATAGGAACCAGTATCTATCATAAAAATAATGAGCGTACATAAGTAATGTAATGTTGTACCATACAAAACCTCAGATATTTATGATATGACCTGAGAGTATTTCTGCTTCGAGCAGTATATAGTACAATGTTACAAGTGTTTGATATTAAACTTTTCGAACCATAAAAGAGTATTTTCTATGTCGCATAACAATTTTATATGCCGACAATTGAAATTGACTACATATAAAATTGTTACTTTCATATTCATGGAATGTTCGTGGAAATGAATATATTGGATCTTGGATTTGATGATGATTCGTGCATATCTGCACAATACGGTCCTATTTGAACCTTAAACGACGTTCACTTGCAAGGAAAATGAATCATATATACTAAAATATCAATACATATTATTATTAGACCACTATTTAAATTTAAACAAAAATCATTTATAATAAATTAATAGAAAATATTACTATATTCTCATCTAATCAAACTTTACAAATCCCCAGGCAAGCTAATATTTATGGAAAACTATCGGATCTTCATAGAAATCCTTTAATTTATTTATTTTGCCAACAAATGTAAAAAAATATTTTTTAAATAAATTCAACAGCATACTTAAAAAATACTTTTTCTATCATCTATGTATATAGTGCAAACGGAAATGAATCATTATTTGTATATGTATAACCTTAAAATAAATAAATATCATATTATATTATATACTTTCTTCATTATAAATATTAGAAGTACAATAAGTATTCTGCGAGGTTTTTCTTGAAGTTTGATGTAATTTAAATCGTTATAATTACATGCGACTACTCGTTGACTACTTCACGGCAAAGAACTTTTTTATATTTAGTTCAAATGAATAAAAATTATCACAATTAATTGGTTTCGTGAAACAACTAAATAGGGTATATTGGATTTTTAATTTAAATATTTATAACGCCTACTTGTTATTTTTTTAATGATATAGGTAGCCAGACGAGTAAATGAATAGCCTGATAGTTAGTGGTCACCAATAGTTACACTGGCTCACTCACCCTTCAAACCGGAACACAACAATACTCAGTACTGCTGCTTGGCGGTAGAATATGTGATGAGTGGGGGTGGTACCTGGCCAGACATGCTTGCACAAAAATCTACCACCAAGATCTTCATTTATTTATAAATATTTTCTATATTCCAGTAATGACTAGTAATTTCGACTCGCCTAAAGTAATATAGACACGGGCTAACGCGTCGCAATATGGGACAAGAATCTTGACAGAGTGGTCTCATCGCGAAGTGACCCACATACAAGAAGGTTAGGTATTTTTTGGTTCAATTTATTATATACAAAAAATAACTTAATAATGTTATTTTAAATAATATTTTTTTAATAAAGAAGAAGTTAAATAAAAAAAACTGGAATGGGAAGCAAAAAAAATTCTAAATAAGAAATTGCTTTAAGAAACTGTTTTGAAAAACGTATTTTTTTTTAACTCGACTGATATATCTCTTTATATTATATTTCTATACTTTAATATTACAGACACTATTTTTTTAAGTTTTTTTTTTTATATAATTTTAGAATTACATTTGTGTATCTATACATGTATACAAACGTAACGTACATACGCTACGTAAGTCCGTATTCGGAATGTTTCTTATAACTAGAAGCCGACTCTATACAATTACCATTACAGGTACAATTCAATATAAATGCTTTAGATATATAAAAATATTTATCGTCATCTATTGCAATTACTAAGATTTAATTATGCTTGCGATGCTTAGTATTTTAACAATAAATTAAAACGGTATTTTAACCTAAATTATAAGCACAATTAAGCGACATTAGCTACATTATGGAATGACTAATTCTTGTTGTTAATGCCAATCTATCTAAAGAAGACGTAAAAAAGATTAAACGCTAGCAAACTTTTTATGGACAAAAATCCAATTACGTTGATTGCAATAAGAACAAACTTGCAAAAACATACATCCGAACCCACACCCAAAGTTTTCGTTCTCGACAAAAAACGCGTATTTTTTGATGTATCAAATTTCAATTCTTACGATTTTGCGCCTAAAAGATGATCTGAGATACATTTTTTTTAAGTTACTTCTTTCATCTAAAAGGTTTGTGAAGGAAATTGAAGTAATCACGACCTTTTCCATCAAGAGCTTAAGGAAGTATGAAATATTTGGGTAAGAATTTTTTAACAAATAGAAGCCAAGAATAAAGATACGTACACATAATGGAAAAGTTTTAAGCGCTTTGTAATCAGAGACTCTCATTTAAGAAATGTTATATTATTGTACAAAGAATATTTGCGAAACATAGAAACTTCCGTAAAGTATACTTAGTAGGTAAAAGTATATAAATATAACACACATTTATATAATTAATATTTTTTATTCTAGAATATTTTTAACTCAATAGTTAAAAATATTCTAGAATAAAATGATTTTAACAATTTAAAATCATATTTCAATACCGTTTATATCTTATTAAAAAAATTATAAAGTTTATAAAGTAAATTTATAAAGTTTTATGGAAGAGCATGGTCTCTTGATACTGACTAAGTTGACCTTAATATCCATATAGACATGTTCAAGTGAAATAACTATTGGATATAATAACGAAGTTCTTTTATGTGGCTTGCAGTAAAGCGGACTGGCAGAATCGTCACGTAAGATAAAGGCGCTCCTTCTCTTTCTCTATGTCTTTTTATATAATACTAGTTTTTGCTCGAACTATAAAGCTATATTATTGTAAAGTTTCATTAAAATCTATTAAGTAGTTTTTGCTTTAATGAGTAACAAACATCCATTCATACAAACGTTCGTCTTTATAATTTTAGTAAGGATTATTTAAACTTATTTTTAGTCACTGTTTTAATTCAAACACGAGATTTTTATAAACTATTTAATTTCTGATAATCAAATTATTTTCAGACATAATTAATTCATTACGTTGTGTCTGTGATTTAGTAAATATACAGAAAGCAAAATCGTTCCAACTGCGTCTTCCGCAACACAAATCTTTTTTTCAATATTAACAGTTAAATGTTGAGAAGTTAATATATATTCGATTCAAAAGTCAAGTGTCTACATTGGGTTAGCCATAGTAATTTACATTTATCTTAAGCTGTGCCCATTACGCTAACGAGCGTGCGTACATTACTAGGGAGAGTAATCGAGTAACAGAACTCCATACCCATTAGACTCGATTATTTAAAAAAAAAAACTAGTCGGATAAGGAAACAGTTCCATTGCGACAGTACCACGTTAGGTTGAATCTAGAATCATTACTAAAACCTACCTTTTAGAATTCCTTAATTTTCAACACTTCTTAAAAATAACAACGATTGATTCAAAATTGTTTATAGCACAAACAATTTCACGAAGGCTTTTTGAAAGTATGCAAGCAGAACAATTTGTTTGAAAGTTTACAATATTGTTGTAAATTTACAAAGTTAAGCTTTGTCTATGAATAATTTTCTATATTTCAATTAAATTAATAAGTCAATCAAAACGAGAGCGAGTTCTAAACACAAATAATCAAACTTAAACTAATTTGATTGTTGTTCCCTCAAATGTTATTCATCTTATTTTCAGAATATTGAGTGATGACAGATAATAGATTCTATGAATTATGCTAAACATAACAACAACATTTTAATACTGAATTTAGTTTATCTATATAAAATCTTAATCTATGTTATAATTACAAATATATTTTGTTCCAGGAATTCTGTAACTATTATGTTGTAATAAATTTAATGAATATTTACTCAAATAATTAAATTTCAATAATTAAAATAAATTTCATCTTCATAATAGAATGATGAATTGAAATTCATCGATGGCTGTATGTTTTGTCTCTGGCATTATTAGCTTACAAATCTTTTTTTCGATGGGTTAGTTATCAATGCTTTAAATAAATGGTGCTACTTAAAGTATTTTTTTCATCTATATATCAAACATTTATCTGTATTCGTATATGTTCTGTATTGTAATTTGTAGAGCTTTGTATATCTATACTCCCTCCGCCATTGTAACATCGTAGAGATGTGACTCATAGGTACACGTCACTTGTTAATAATACCTTAAAATCTATTGTTTTGCATGCTCCATTATAATAGCGCTGACGTGTTAAGATATTATTCAGATAAGAGCAGAAAGCGCACCTGTAATTTAGCGATACTAAAATGAACTCTCTAAAATAATATATTAAATGAAGTAAAAATACGCCGAAGAGTAAATTAAAAAAAAATAATTTAAAAATATCGAAATAATGGTAGGTTTTAAATAAAATTTTCATAATAATTATAATGTATGATAGGAAATGTCTTATATTCCAAAATTGAGTTAAAATGATAAGTATAATGGTGACACCGAGACCCACGATTCAGTAGACCTCGAAACAGGATTCAACTAGTTTTTGTTTAGTTTAAATGCGTTGTGATTTTTATATGCATCGTATTATGCTTTTTAGTTTAACGAACAATTTTTAAACTGTTTTTTTTATTAAAATTATAACTTATGAGGCGTACGCCTTGACTAAAGTTTATAAATTTTACTATAATAATACATATATGGATTCTGCAAAATCACTAAAAAGTAAATTATATTGATATAGTGAACACTTCAATTCAATTGGGGTTAGGTTTATCAAATATTATGTATAATTATTAAAGAGTACCAGGACATTTTGTGGTGTATACTGAGGTTAAAAGGCTATAATGCTGTGTCTTTGGAGTAAAAAAGATTATATTATATATGTACTATAATTATAATGAGCTGAAACGTTTATTGATTATTTGTATCTATGAATATCTATCAATTCAAAATTCAAAAAACAAATTAAAAAAAAATTATTCAATGGTAGAAAGCTACATTAGTATTATTACATACCTTTTACCTAATACTTAGATTGCTGGTGATACTTATGCACATATATACATATATACATACACTAGCTTTTTTAAGAAGCAGGTATTTTTTACATACGATTATAATTGTAAAAACCCTTTTTTAATTTAAAACTAACTTTCTAATTCTTACTTAAAACTTAATAGCTTATGGTTCATAAATGAGTGAAGACGAGATAAGTGCTCACTTACTTCTCCGGTAAATGAAGTAACTGCCGCCTACTTAAGTTATGAAATATTCACGTCGAATTTGCTAAAAATTAGCACTAGTCTACGAAGTACATCCCACAAAATACCAACTTATTAACTATGGAGAACTATTTTTAAGAAAATAAACATAAAATTTCTTTTCTTTGTAACATAAAATAATTAAATTTAAATAGATATATTCTTTTTAAATTATATAACAATATATGATGTAACTAAATCTTTATTAATATCTAATATATGAATAAAAATTATTACTAACTAACTTTAAATTAAGGATATAAATCCTCAATTTAAAGTTAGTCTGCGATTGAAGGGGGGAATACTGCTGAAGTAGCATTCTTACAAACTTTCTAAGCGATCATTATTTGTATTCTGAGTTGACTAGTTCATATAGTAGAGTTTATTACTTTACATGTAATCACTCACGTTTGAAACGAAATTTACCCATAGAGGATAGCCTATGACTTTTTTTCATGTATTATGATTTAGATAATTTAAGCTTTATACTATTGGGGGCTCGAAGCTCAATTATTCGTCTTTTAGATAATCCCAATAACAAATTTGTAATATACTTTTATAAATCAAAATCTGATATTTTCCGATCGAAATTTAATATAAAACAAGAAATAAAAAAAACTAAATTTATAGATAAAAAATAAATTATTAATGAATTTTTTTTTTAATATTTTTTGGCGTTTCTTCCAAAGTCCAAAACAAAATAACCTACAAGTTCATAGGGCTTAAGAATTGATTTTAGGATTTTTATACCATCACGTATATGGTGTTTATTCCTTCACAGAAAAGGTTCAGCTCGACGGTCAGCGAGGTCTAGAAAACACCTAATCCGCTTTCAGGTTCATCCTAGTTAATTAAATTATACCTCTTATCAGTGTAACCTCGTTAAGAAAATTCATGGACTGTGATAATAAATAAATTAATCCTTCAATTGGTTTTATGTACTTGTTATAAAGTCTCTTTGTAATAAAATCACAAATCGTTTTTAAATTCAATGATAAAAACGCTCCTTATTATAATAATATTTTTATTGTTACAAATATCATCAAAGGAACGCTTAAGAGAAAACCGATTTGTAGTTTAAATAGTAATGATAATAACAGTTTAATTTCTTTGTTGGAATTTACATTAACATAATCCATCTACTGATTGGTACAAGTATAATCGATTTAAATCTCGAATTGTAGATAAATTAATTTTCGACAAATAATAATGCAAGTTTCTTTAGCTCTCACTGGAGTAATTCCACTTACCGATAACTTTACTTCAAATGATTTCATATACAGTTGTACAGTTGTTGTATATATTATTTTGCACTTTTTCGTGCATTTTCTGTTAAGTTTTCACTGTAGGTTCTGGAAATAGTTGTGTGTGTACATATATAGTATGTATATGCGGTATTATAGTGTCATTACTATTATTTCTTTTTTATTTGTAAATATTATGGTATTAAAACGTAATTGTACTAGTTAATCATTATTTATAATACTGTTAATAAATTATCATCATCATCATTGAATTAATTTAATGACTTTTAATTTTGATTGTATGTTGATTATTATATCATATTACTTTTTTAAAATAAACTTAGAATAAAATATGGATAGTACCTTTCTACAAACCTTTTAAATTTAAAGTATTTTAGACTAAAGTGTAAAAGTACCTACATAAATCCACGCTTACATTACACAGACCACTTAATTTGGAGCCGCCCATTTAATGGTTTTAAAGATAGCTAATATCGATAAATATTCGTTTCAATTTTTATGTTTATATAAAGTTTATTTATAAAACACTTAGTCAGTTTCTCCGCTCTCTTCTTAAAAACTGCTCAACATATTTTTATACGTTTTTTACTAATAGAAAAAG
The DNA here is from genome assembly GCF_905147765.1 of Vanessa atalanta. NCBI lineage: Eukaryota > Metazoa > Arthropoda > Insecta > Lepidoptera > Nymphalidae > Vanessa > Vanessa atalanta. The sequence continues at coordinate 6,556,926 of NC_061875.1, forward strand.
CGATAGCAGGTTAGATATAATATATATAATAGCAAGGCTATAAAAAAATCTAAGTGGATAAACTATAAGCGTTTTTTTCAAAATAAATGTTTTTAACGCTTACATGGTTAATACTTGGTACCTGGCAAAAATGCCTTAGGACATACAAACTAAAAACTCGTTGGTAAAAAAAAATCTACAGATACGCCCGCCATAACATGTGTCTACATTTTCTATAATATATAAACTGATAAAAATAATTTCACTCATTTAATTATATCATAATATTAAAAAAAAAGCCTTTGAAATAACCATGTGTTCTGACAATATGAGTTAGTCGCTATAAAGTACAAAATAGATTACAAGGCATTTCCTCAAATAAACGGGAGCTGAATATTTTAGCAGACCCCGAAGCCTTTGTCAAATTACAACGGTCACGGGCGAAATGTTCACGAAACATATTACTGTCATTATTTAAGGAAAACTTCAAGTTCACGAGATTTACTAATATACTTTCTTTAGCAGTGTAGAAACCGTGGATTTTTTAGAATCGATTTACGTTTTTGTAGTAAAATGTAAATCGGTTCTATTTCATTACAGGTATTCCATCATGATGTATTCTGTTTTTAAAATAAAGAATTAATGATTTTTCTACATGATTAAATACAAACACAGAATAGCAAATTATAATATAGTGAATTATTGTTATCACAATATATTACCGTATATCTCAAAGTCGTAAATATCAAAATAAAAGAATTGGAAATTTCATAGATTGCAAAATATAGTTATCCGAAATACCCTCCTACTGCAATACAATAAAACGAACGTAAAAATGTCCACAAAACGACAAATTCAAACAATACGTTGCTACAGAAAGTTTCGAATTGCCTTAGGGTACAATTTTGCATTTAGGGACTATAAAAATTGATGTTTGTTCATGCTGTATGAACAATATCTTACCTCCCATAAAATGCTTTATTTCTCAATATATAAAATCATAGCAACGAATCACTACCTATAATGAAATTCATTTATTTTGATATTATTTTTAAAATAGTTATCCATTATAGACCACCATGAACTAAATAAATCATATTTTATATCTGCAATAAATAGTTTATGTTATCATACGTTAATACGACATCCAATTTAGCCACGCATCGCCAATTCTCTGATGCGATACGGAGATAGATTCCACATTACAAAGATACGTTTTTATTATTTACGAAATTATCTTACGAGGATTGACCAGGGGTGGATGTGGAAATGAATCATGTTATATGCTCGTAACACCAAGAATAATGATACTTTTCTGTTTACAAAGCAACACAACTTTTACCGTCATATAATTTTAATATATATATGAATATAGCTTTTTTTACTATTTCAGAACGAATGAGGCCTTATGTTTTTAGATACATGTGATATATGTATGTCTATTGTAATCATAGTAATAGTATGCAAAGTTATGTTTCGTTTGTTTGCTTTTTTTGAACTCGGATTGTAACATAGCATAGCATAGCATAGCATATAAAAAATTTCAAAATCCCCAAAATATCTAAACAAAATTATACGATGGCATCTATATGCCTGTGTAGTATATGGCTACTTTAACCTAGCCTTACGGGTTCGACACGTGGATGACAGTTCCCACTGGAACATGTCTACTTTCGCCCATGACTCTCGTGTGTCTGAATTGACTCGACGCGAGTGACGCGCAGTGTGTCTATTGATATACATCAAATAATTAGTATCAATGTATATTTTATATAAATATTCAATACATCCTTTTCCTATCAAAACTTATTAAAAAAGAAAATTATTACTAGGCGACTACATTAAGTGCCTTGTTAGTGGCGTATGCGAAACGATCACTGTCGGTTTGACTTTTTTACTATTTTTTAGTAATATAGTAATAGTCCTTGTTATAAACAATATCTACTGAAGTTATTGTTTTTCGTTTTCAATATTGTCTTTTTTTCCCATATCAGAATAATTAATACTAATATTGATTCTTTATCAGAAAGAGACTTTAGACTTTACTTTAGTCTTTCTCAAGAGGTATGTATCTGTTCAGTCGATAAAAGAAAACCTCGTAGCGTTATTCGATTTATTTAAACTTTTAAATAATCTTTTTATGGAGTTTTCTATTGCCATATAACCACTATAATAAAATTCTTGTAAAAATGTATTCTTCTGCATTACATTTTCCCAACACGATATTTTTTTTTTATTTACTTCTTTTAGCATTTATGTAATGGGATCTCTAGTAAATAAGGACATATACTCATTTCGAAGGTTACATATATACTCTTAATAACCATCTTAACATTATTATCAAGGTAAGATGCACTCACTTTTACATCTTTACCTTAAAAGCCCAACATGACAAGAAATATAAAAATAACTTTCTAAATTTTTCTCTTTACTTTAAGATAGAAATAATCCCTTTCATATATTGCCATTTTCGTCAGCCTGATTTAATTCTACTTACTCATTCTGTAGTAGTTTTTCGATGTACCTAAAGACAATAATAATAGTAGTAGAGTGACTAACGAAACCAAAATAAATCAAATACTTGGAAGACCAAATTTGAAAAACCTAAAATACACAAAACGTGTTTTTATTTTTGTTCTTGCTGATTTTTACGGTTATATTTCCAGTTCTGCTGCAAGTTTTTGTTGGAGGTGGATGTCAAGCACATATTAATAGATGAGAATTATGTTATCAACATATAACGTACACCAGGGTGCCTTCTCTTGTACTTCCTTGTCACAGCTTAGTATTTTAGGAACAACATATTAAAAATCGGTCATATACCGTTCTGAGGACTTAAATGAGAAATAACAGCCTGTAAATCTCCCACTGCTGAGGTAAAGCCTCAGCCTCCTCTTCCGTTAAGGAGAAGCTTTGAAGCTTACTCCACGGAGCTGATTCTATGCAGTTTGGCGGATACGCATGTGCATGCTTCCTCACGATTTTTTCCTTCACCACCAAACATGAGATGAATTATAAATACAAATTAAGCACTTGAAAATTTAGTAGTCCTTGTCTGGCTTTGAACAGGCAATCATCAGTTAAGATGCACGCGTTCTAACTATTAGGCCTTCTAGGGCCCTAACATTACTTTTTTAACACTCAGCGTAGTACAAAAATCTATCGAAAAATTTGTGGCGAACACGTAAATAAACAATAGGAAAACAAAAACGTGTTAATAAGCAAATCATACAAAATTTGCCTCTATAAAATAAATATAAAATAAAATACATATTGCCTTTAAAATTATATGAAGACCGTAGACGCACAAAAGAAAGTCTCCAATGATTTAAATATTCTTTTTCCGCTCGCCATCCTCACCATGTGACTAACTGATTTTTTTCTACTTACGAGAGAATTAACAAAGCTCTCCACAAATGTGACTCTGCGCTTCTGTTTAATAAACGAAATTCATTGTAAAAGTATAATTATTCCGCTTTACACTATTGTAGGAAGTCTTCATTATATTTAAGCTCAAATAAAGAAAATTATGAAACCGAGCTCTGAATTACACACGTCTGAAATAGAGATAAAGCTTGCAAAAAGTTTTTTTTTTTTTGTTTTACTATTTTTTTACATTTGATTACTAAAACTGTTTATATTTACAACGTTTTTAAAACATTTATAATTTTTATTTTATTCATTACCAAATAACATCCCCAATACCAAATAATGAGCTGAAGTGCCTATTTTTGAAAAAACTATTAAACTTAAATTAATAAGCAGTTTACATAATTTCTTCTTATAATCTTTTAAAAGTGATTACAATTATTTTTAGACCTAAGAAAAAATAAACATCTCCGCCGTTTGACTGTTGGTTTTTTTAAGAAAAAAAACGAAAAAGTTGTAATATCATTGTATATCATCAATCATTACATTTATAATAAACACTGACTTTGTTTTTAGAATAGTCATATGTCAAATGTTTAAATTTTGTATTTTGTGTGACTTAGCAGATGTGAATTCTTGGCGTCATTACGTTGACTTATTTTTATATGAGTTTAAGAAAAAGCTTGAGTCTAGTATGTAGTTTTCTAAATCCTTTTATTTTGTCAATATAACTAAATTGAAAGTTTTTGTGCAGTGAAATTAAATGCATTTACTTCCACGTATTTATAACGTAAGTTTAAAATGCCAAGCTTAAAAACTGTTAAACAAATGGATGTCTGAGTACATTTATATTTACTAGTACAATACGGCTTATAAAAAAGCGTTTTATTTATATATATTTACAAGCAAGACCTGATGTACGCGACCATGACAAGTATTTTATATATATATATATATATATATATATATATATATATATATATATCTTTTTGTATATCAACTTGAGCGTTACAACACAGAAGATAATATAAAAATGTTATCCATGAAATATCATTTTGATGGTAATCGATGAAACAGTATCAATGTTTTTATTAAACAAATATACTAACATACATATAATATAACCCTATTAGGTATATTTTACATATAATTAATATATATATATATATGAACAAAAGTAGACATTTTTTATTTTTTTGAAAAGAAAACAGAAATAGCACGAAATCCCGAAACTGGAGCAAGGACTTAGGACGAAAATATGAATGTTCTGAAACCACTTGAAAGCGTTAAAACACTCCATTATCCTATCGCGCAGACTCATGAAGATATTGCGAGTCGCGTGGTTGTGCAGAATTGTGAGGCTTTTTGTTTCCTAGACAAAGAAGCGCAATACTACGTAGACGGTCCTCACGAAACACAATACTTACTACTGTTGTCTCCTACAACAATTTAAGTGGGTGCTCGTTGGGCCCAATTTTTCATGACGAGAAAGAAGTAAATTACTTTTCTTAGAAGCCATGCGAATCGAGCTCCTTTAGCAAAAGCATTTTAGTTACATTGTAAAAGTAACAAAAATAATAACACTAAAATTTATCAAGTAAATTCGTCATATTTCTTGATCGACGAAAATAAAAAAGGCCTCAAATCGACATGTATATCTACATTTTTATGTAAGATTATTTTTAACTAATTTTGTTTATTGTTTTTTTGACGCTAACTCATAATTAGTTTTATTTAGAGTTTAGTGCCAGTTCCTTTTTCATTTACTTAAAATATTTTTACTTACATTACTTTAAAACATAATATTATAATGGTTCTATTTTTAACATTAACATAAACCGTTCTTCTTTGTTTACCTTTTAACTTTCACTGAATTAATAAGGATTACATTCCTTACCGATTACATTACTGCATTAAAATTATTAGATTTATTCTTTGAGTGTACATTTTCCTTAAAGTAACTAAATTGAATTCACGCTTTCTAATGGAATAATTGAAGAATCCATTCGTACAAAGAGATTTACTTTGGAAAAAATACAAGGTTCTTGTAAGTACATCTTTTCGATATAATGTCATCTATAAGAAACTTATAACATAAGTACGTAACAATATTTTACTCTGCAGCCAATAAAGTTTCAGATGACCAAGTTTGTACTCATCGCACAACGCTCCTTCTATGGTCGCCGACACATGCACGTTTTTCAACGATGTTTTCCTTCGCCGCCGAACACGCGATGAATTATAAAAACAAATTAATCCCATGAAAACTCACTGGCGTTTGTCACGTATTTTATCGAGGCCATTTCATTGTCCATAGAATATAATATTCTCATAATATGCTAATCCCATGTCATATCATATTATTCCCAATGACGATAAATGAATTCGCATTCAAAGCAAACGGTGTGTGTTGCCATTTACTAATGAATTTAGTAACATGTGTACTGTACTGACTAACGTATGGCATTGGTTTTCCCATTGAAATGACAAAATGTCAGCGCGGCTTTTCCACCAGTTTTTGCTTATAATTCTTAAGTATTCCGGTTGACATAATAATACAACAACACTTGTAACTGTAAATTTCAAGTCTGTTTATAAACATACATCCGAAAACTCAATTAAAATGTGTGTCGGTCCTTCAGTCTGTTTATCTGCAAATATCTCAAATTATAAAATAATAGACAGATATCATATCAAACACATCGGCGTAAATTTAAGAACTTATGTATCCTAAATTGGAATTGCAAAGCGTGGTTCTCCAAGCTTCTCCTGAATAAAAGAGGGGACCTTAATCTAGCAGAGGTTTACAAGATTTTACTACTCGTTTTACTTTATAACTTTTGATAAAAAAAGTTAAATGAAGCACTTGGTTTCTAAAAATCATTCCCGAAAATTGTAATAAGATTAACGATTGTAATAAGTTTTTAAAATCGATAAAATTTACATTTATTAAAAAAGCCTTTTAAATAAATTAATAAATTGGCCATTTAATTAGGTCTTTAAATTTCACTGAACACATATTTTAGAAATTATATAAATGAAAATCAAATCAAAATATTCTTTATTCAAGTAGGCTCATAAAAACACTTTTGAATCTTCATGTTACGATGTTGAAATAACATTGCATACATTTTTATAAAAAAAAAATAGTCAACCAGTTCAACAATGTGTACGAAAACTACTAAATATGAGTTAAAACGATTGTTTTACGACCTGTGACTGTGGAAAGTGAATGGGCCTTTTTCATGCTACATTATCCCTTTCAGAACTATGCGCAAGCTCGTTAAGCTAATGTTCTTCACGACAGTTGCCATACTTTACCACCATAAAATAAAGATTCTTTGAACCAAAGAAATGTCTATTACAAAAGTTACAATAAAACGACATTATTTTGAGAAAATACGTAGCAAAATAAATGAAGAGAAATATGTTAAGTTTCAAATAACGGGTACTTATATAAATGTTTAATATTGTTCACACATTTATCGAAAAGTAAACTAAGATAATAACAAGCAGCTAAATGTGACCACATGCCATATACACGCGGTAAATACAATATTACAACGAGAACTAAATTAATTAAGCAACAACTACACTAACGTACATTGTTGTTAATAATTAAATTATACTTTGACAAATTAAATTGTATAAATGTATACCAATCTGTGTATAATAACGTCAACATCCATATATTCAAAGTCAAAATATTAAATACCCATTACTGCTTAGCGAAGATTGAATAAGGATCTACAAAAAAGGTCTATATTTGAAGGAATAATTAAAAAAAAATATGTGTATTTTGCTTTTTTTCTCGTCAAAGTTTTATCAAAATTGAATGAATGACGTAGGGACGAAAACGTTCATTTTTATTCATAAAAAGTATTTAATATGTTATTAAGTTTCATTTTTTATATTGCTTTATTGTATATCTAGAACCTATTTGGAACGGAATACGTCAGAACTGAGCAGAACTGGTGAAAAAAAATATTAAGACTTTTTTTCTACCAATTGTTAGTTACAATTAATTTAATTATGTTTTTTTTATTCGATTAGGCATGAATCGTTACATTTCTAAACTAAAATATTTAAAATATTTTCTAGTAACTAAAATATTTGTGTTCAGATTTTAATTCCAAAAATCCTCATTACATAAATAATGTTGTCCCACAAAAGGTTCAAACTATGTAATAGAATAACATAACTTACTAGTTTCCCTTTTTATTAATTGTACGATCGCCCTAATTTCTGAGAAGCAAATATTTTGTATACTCAATACTACAGATTACCGACAAAAGTTAATTGGTTCTCCATAAATAATATATTATCGCATCACTGACAGCACGTAATATTTGTTATTTATGCTTAAAGCCACAAGGGAAAACATTTTATTGATATAATCTTTGTCGATTATACCATGGTGACATCTTAAATGTATTACAGTGGCAATACTTACAGGCGGAGGACATTAAAATCCGAATTTTACCAATTAATAATAAATAAATAAATATTGGACAACATCACATGCTTTACTCTGATCCCAATGTAAGTAGCTAAAGTACTTGTGTTATGGAAAATCAGAAGTAACGACGGCACCACATACACCAAGACCCAAGACAACATAGAAAACTAATGAACTTTTTCTACATCGACTCGGCCGGGAAACAAACCCGGGACCTCGGAGTGATGTACCCATAAAAACCGGTGTACACACTACTCGACCACGGAGGTCGTCTTTCCTTTTAAAGAAATATATCGCTTTATATTCGAGGTTGGATATATAAAATATATTATTTTACTACATTATAAAGCTCTATTATTGCTAGAAAACATGAGAAGCGAATAGTGGGTGATTATGATTTTATATCATATATGTATGTCTCCGACATATATATTTCGTAACGACAAAATACATTACGATTTGTTTGGTTACTATCATTACTCACAAGGCACTATAAATTTCATTCGCTCCAATTATAGCGAGCAGGCGCAGAGCAGAAGAACATGAAAAAGAAATATCACTTCTGATTGCTGAGGCCGCATTCCGCACGACTGCTTTGACAAATCAATGACAACAAGAGAAAATACAAAACATGAAAGTGAAATTGGAAATATCATTATGCTTAGTATAATTTTTTTTATAAACGATTTTATAACACTATGTACATTTGTACCTTGTATTTAGGAAGTTATTAAATTATTAAATAAAATTGTATAAAATATGCTCCTATAATCGATACGATTATAAAGAACATTAAATCCCTTTCATTTATCTTACAAACAAAATCTAAATGGCCCAGTTGCTTGAGTCTTAACCAAAGGTTACGGTTTCAAAAGGGCATTGCGGACGGGAAACATTGAATTTTAATGCACTTAATTTTAGTTTAAAGATACTTTATTTCTCAAAGAAAATTACATTGATCACTTAAAGAAAAATTTACACTTAATTTAAATATTTACTTACAAGGTTCCAGCTACTTACTTATTTATTAAATATGTACATACATTACCATTGCACGATTGCTAGTTATACAATGTTGAAAAAACTAAATATTTCAGATGATATTCTACCAACCGTGTATCGACCAACCCGCATTGAAATAAAGTGATGAAATAAGCTCGAAAAACCTTCACCTTAAAAGAAGAGGCCTTACGCCAACAGTGGTATATTCACAGGGTGTTACTTATTTGCTATGTAACTCTATCTGTCTGGTTTTAACGTGATTACGAATAAATCGCTGAACCAATCGTAATAAAATTTTACAAAGATGTAATCTTGGATCTGGATAAGAACAAATAATATATAAATTATAGGGTTTACGGAAAAATAAATTATCGTGCCTAATGAAGTAGCGGGAATCAACTAACTGTATATAAAAATATGAATTATGATATTTAATTATATTTTGATCACTTTTAATATTCAATATTGAAATCATAAACTACTTTTAAATATGTAATCTTATTAACCTTAGTTATCAGATACAAAACTAAACTTAGACCTTGGGGAGCAATCCCTTGTTAACCATAGCGAAAGTTTCTTTTGATATCAAAATATAAATTGTCGGATACAACAGACCCTAAGGCAAAAAAAAGTTTTTTTGTATAAATACAAAGAAAACTGTAAAAGGAAAATACTTTGTAAGCGGCAAACACGGTCAGTTAGACATTCATGTTGTTAGTTCGTTAGATTGGTATTGATTTATGTGCGGCGAGTTGAGCTTAAACTGGAAACACAGAATTTTATACTATGTAACTGGAGTTTGTTAAATCAACAACACTCGAAACACGAATAAAATTACAAAGAACATAAAACAAAAACTTAGGGACAATTCAAATTAAATACTATTCTTTTGTCTTATCGAGAGTGTAGGCGTGTCGATATATTTTCGATCAGAATTCCACCCGCGGCTGTACCTGTTTATAACGGGGAGGAGGAGGCGTCTGGTACCCTATGTCTTCTTCTGTACCCCTGACAGCGTGTAAGCAAAACTTCATGATAATCGGGGAGTAGTTAAACCGTGAAAGCGTAACAACCAAATAAACAAGCTCAATTCTGCATTTACATATAATATTAGTCGGGATTAGAATATTTGTACAAGAAAATGAGGTTATAGCAAATATCATATGTTATGATACAAAGCTCTCCACTGTGACACGTTTTGGTTCGTGCCTGTTTCCGTGTTATGACGTCTGTTCTTTGTTTGTCAAAGAAAAATGTTCACTAGTCCTCTTACCGCTTATTTTTACAACCGGCCGTTGTTCTAATTTAAGAGAACTTGGTTTTATGTTAGTGGCACATATTTATGTATCTGTGGTAAGGGCCATTACCTTAACGAGCCAGTGAATAGTTCCGAAAGGAATAATGTAACAAGAAAAAGGTCCAGTAACTTTATATTTCACAAGCCGTAACAACATTTATTTCACACAACAGTATTGTAAATTTTCCCTGGGATGTCTTATACCTTACAATGTTTTCTTCGCAAATTTAGTAAAAAATAAAATGAAAAAGGTCTTTTTTTCAAAATATTTATAGAAATAATAAAATAATTAATGATTAGTTTTTTAAGTATACGTATTTATAATCAATTTCTTTACTTAATCTGGTTCTACGGAGGTCTCTAATTTATTATTACAAAATAGATAGGTATTTAATAAAAAAAAATATGGCTAAAATATAAATAATTGTTTATAGTAATTGTATACAATTGATCTAATTGTAAGACAGCATTGCAGATCTGTATTAAAAAAAAAGTAAAAGTAAAGTTTTTCTCGATACATTTCATATTGACCAACGGAGGTAACGCTTGATAATTCAAAAATACGTATAAAAGCTATATTTTTATAAAATATATTTCTTGTTTTTATTAACTTGACCAAAAGTGTAATTAATATGTTTAACAATTCAAGTTTACTTATGATATTATAACTAACCGCCAACTATCTCAAACACACGAGATAACTCAGTAAGCACATAAGACTTGATATCTGTGTCTACAGCAGATGTTTCTGTGAAGTTTCTCGCCTCAAATTGAAGATTATTTAAACAAACTAAGCAAACGCTTTTGAAAAGTTTTTACGTAAAAAAAATTTAGTTGAAAAAGTTTTTTTATAATGCACTTATTTGGCTAAACTATTTCATATTTAATTTCGTCTTTTTAAGAGCACGCAAATAAATTACAAAATATACTTTCTTATTAAATTTGTCCTCTCATGCTAGAAGTTGTTTTCTTAAAATTACTTTCTTACCTTACTAAATCTTATCTTACCTGTTTTTTGACAGAATTTTACTAAATATTTGTAAAATTCCGTTGTATGCCGTTATCATAAAAAAGTAGCAAAAAAATCGGTGCAGACTGCCTAAAACTTAACGTTGTACCAGATAACAGAGATCTTATTTTTAACTTATGATTCTTATTTTGAAGACTAGTAATAATTTTGATTAATTTGGTAATTGATCGGAAATATACCGGTTACGAATGACAATATATCTTTAAAATATATTCATTACTGTTATTTAAGCTGTTGAGTAAAAAGGGTTTGACATAATTATGTATGTTAATTATTATTAAACAAAATATAAATAATTCGTTGGTAACACCTTACAATTTATTGTAAAGTACATAAAGTAACAGCAAAGCTAGTAAAAACTACTTAATTAAAAGTAGTTAATTATCCTCAAAACAATTTACAAATATAAAATAATTTTTATATTTGTAAATTGTTGTAATAACAAAGTAACATTAAAGCATGCTCTAATAAGGCTTATGTCGTGTAAAAATGTTTTAAACGTACTTTCACAATTGCTTTAATAACTGAATAACAGGCAACGCACATACACAGACGTTGCATTTTATTCTTTAAGCGGTACATAAAGAACAGACTTTCAAAAAATCTGCCCTAAGCGACGTAATCCTTACGAAAGATGTGTGACTCTCTGAAAAATCATTTTTCTTAAAAGCTTTGTATCATCAGGTGTGATAAAATTTAGTTTAGTGTAGTAACTTTTGCTTTTAAGTAAATAATATATATTTTTATGTTAGGGTAAGATAGATTTTTAATTAGTACATACTAATATGTAATGATGTAAAATGAAACAAAACATTATATTATGCGATAATCTTTTTTTATATAAATATAATCTGTTTAAACAAATTATATATATTTTTTTAATGTAAACGCAACCGACGTTGAAATCAGAATTTAACAAAATATTCATTATGATCACGTTTACTACAACGATATCACGATCATAATATCATGTTATTCTGATTCCACAACTACTTATCAGCATGAATTTGATTCCAACGATGTCGATGACGTATCAATTATTGAGAACAAACACCAAAGACATATATACAATCGGAGATTGTCAACTTGATTCATATCATATCACGTGCTTTTGTGAGCACTGTTACACTAAATCTGTGTGTTTGACATTGAAACAAAGGTTTCAAACTAGAATGTTCGTAGTTACTTGAAATATAAGCTATCACTTACATCCAAGGCCAACATATTTCACCCTTATAGGTTCTCATTAAATTTATTATTTAATGTTACGTATGCGTCATCCCTAGGCAGTTGAAAATTGTTTATTTGGTCTTAACTATATGTAAGTTGAAAATAATATTCATTATTTTTTAGTAAAATCCTATCTAGGTATGTACCGACAAGTCATTAGATATTCTACCGCCAAACAAATAGTTATTGTTGTTGTGTTCCGGTTTTGAAGATGAGTGATGTCAAGACGATACTTCATGATTTAGGACTACATTTTTTTTTTTCATTTCTCTCATCTGATATTCTGCCGCTAAGCAGCAATACTTAGTATTGTTGTGTTCCGGTTTGAAGAGTGAGTGAGCCAATGTAACTATAGGCACAAAAGACATAACATCTTAGTTCTCAAGGTTGGTAGCGCATTCGCGAAGTCAGTGATGGTTAATATTTCTAACAGCGCCAATATCTATGAGCGGTGGTGAGCATTTAACATCAGGTATTTGCCCTACCTATCACATGCAAAAAAAAACTATTGTGCCCCACGATGTTTTGACTTTGCGAAATCGGAAACAAAAATATATAGCCCATTCGCTATGTAAAAGGTGGTTTATCGTTCTTATAATATCTATGGGTGATACCTACTTACAATCAGATTGACAATTTTGATAATATACCTACCTACCTACTATAGTTTATAGATAAATATAATTTTACATTACGTCTATATTTTTGTATTAATAATACTATACTCTGCACGTATCGTTGATTAGTGAAGCAACTAAAGTAAGTCGTCTCGTATCGTGTCACTAACAAGAAAATCCCTCGGGGACTGACAGATTAGTCCAGTTTGGTGGAAAATATCATTTTTTGAACCGGAAATATCCAGTAGTAAAGGAAAGGAATACCAATTAGATGACATATATAATTATAATTGGCAACCTGGCAAGTATTACAAGATTAGTACTTTATATAAACAATTACAGGGAATGTTTTGTATATTTATTTATTTTTAAAATATATATATATATCTTTATGACATATACACATGTATCAATAAAGCTGACATAAATCTTGGACAGTAAATAATAAGAAAACTATTTAAAAACCAGCATTGAAATAATACGAGATCTACGATCTAGTTACGCAACCAACTAGCGATTTATCAATGTAATAGACTATATTTCTTATCTCGAATCTCGTTCTAAAACTAAAAGTCTATTAATTCGAGTTTCACGCAAAAATTAATCAAACGTAAGACTATACTTGTTTAAGTTTACACTTAAACACTAATATGAAATGTGTTGGACTCGATAGTGTGATATCAGGCAATAAACAAAAAAATATATACAATATAATTCTTGACTTCAGATAAAAATATACAAAATTTAAGGCGGTTTTGAAAGCCTTTAAAAGTATATTTTTAAAATTAAAACATTAATGTTTTATTAATTTTATTTAAGCTAAGGTAATACAAAAATGACGTAATTGAATTTCACCTTAAAGTTTAATTACACTGTGGTGATCCTCAGCCTATCTTGGCTTGCATCGAGTTTGTAATCCGTTTGCTGGCACTTGCAACGTCATAGTTACAAAACATAATAAACTGAGTATTAAAAGAGCAAACTTCGAGTTCACAAACACATTTACGCTAGTGGAGCCATCAGTTTGAAGTGTTATTTGGAGCAATGTTAAGTGCAACGAGGATGTGTTGTATTTAATTGCATTATTCGAGCGCATTAGCACATAGCTGTGCATCCTGTTTGCTGTGACGACGGTGACGACCCAATAAAACAGAGCTGCGGTCTCATTACAATACATTATATTCGATTTTAGACTATTAGAAACAACTATAATTAGTTTTGTTTCTAAACTATCACGATATTTCCGTAAAACTATAATAAAACGTTCTTTACTAATTAAAGTTTATATGTAAATATTCCATCACATTTTAAATTAGTTATATACGTGAATCGACTATATTCACATAAATTACTAATAGAAAATCATATCATACCATTTTTTTTCTTTTTTCAAGCTGTTTCTATACTTTATTCTCAAATATTCATTATTTTACTACATCAAGAATTCTTTCCGGTCACGTCGGATTGCTGTGATATATAGAGTGCATTTGTGTTTACGCACAAGCAAATGGTGCACTATAGATATTGACGACCTCCGTAGTCGAATAGTGTATACCCCGGTTTACATGGGTACGCCACTCCGAGGAACAATAACCCAGCAGGGTTCGATGTAGAAAGAGTTCATTAGTTTTCTATGTTGTCTTGGGTCTGGGTGTTTGTAGTACCGTCGTTACTTCTGATTTTCCATAACACAAGTGCATTAGCTACTTACATTGGGATTAGATTAATGTATGTGATGTTGTCCAATATTTATTTATTTATTTATATATGTCCCTTGACTTATAATAAGCAAATAAAATATTCTGATGAAATTTAACGTGTCACACACTTTGTTACGAGATCTGAATCCTGGGCTATTAATCATATGGGCTCAATCATAACAGATATGTATTAATTTTAAAGTGCTTTAAAAAATAGAATAGCGGTAATATTCATAATGTAAATGTTAACGAACAATAACCGACTTCAAATATACGACAAGTATACCCACCAAACAAACAAAAAATGTTTTTATCGACAAATATAAAAAAATTACATCCGAGTTTATAATATCCTTCCTTTTTCTGAAGTCGGATAAAAACCGTTATATTATACTCACAATCGCAATCTTTATTAATGGAGAAATCAATAAAATAATCTAATTTCGTAATACAATTGACAAACATGCATTTAACCACACGACCGGCGCTTAGTCGCTTTTAAATAATTAACTGTGTTTTAATTTATACTTCTTTGCTGGCCTGATTTATATTTGTTGTTATATAGTATATATTATATAGTGGATATTCATGGATTTTAACAAAAGAGTTCTCATCCGAATCCGACCCAGAAGCACTGAGTTTTTATATTATTTGTATTTATAATTAATCTTATATAATTATAAATACATATATATATATATATATATATATTAATATGTTATATAATAAATAGCTTACTTTACCTGGTGGTCGGGCTTTGTGCAAGCCCGTCTATCTCATCAGATAAAAACAAACAACAGTATTCACAAGGCAAACAGGCACAACCGAAAGAACATCTTAGTTGATGACGCATTGGCGATATTTCTTCCATCGCCATCATTTACGGGCGGGCGGGGGTTTGGGCGGTGAGCACTTACGAGTACAATCAGGTGGCCCAATTAATCTTAAAAAAAACTCACAATGAAGCACGAGAGTAAAACCGTCTTCTGAGTATAATAAAAGCAACGGGATTCTTCTAGCTCATAATACTAATAATGTTTATAATTTGAATGGGAACCGGGGAAAATAAAAGAAAACAGTAAAGAGGAGAAAAATTGCGGCGGTCTGTTAACAATATGCGGCATTTAAAATGTAAATTAAGTCAGCACAAAACATATTGTCTGTTCTGATTATACGGAAAAATAAAGCTCACCTTGTGTTGTCATATCATTTAGTTTATAAAATTATTTCAATTAGACACGTAAAGAAAGATTTATATGGTAGAAATGTTCAAACAAGAGTTGTAACCGATCTTCAAATTAAGAGAGAAAGGCTTCAGATTATGTTAACAGTTACTTTGAGTAATTGGCTCTTCAGTCTAGTCCACTATGCTATGCAACTAATAAATCTTAACGGCTTGTTAAATATATTTTCTATTAAGATGGATTTTATATTATAATATATTGTTAGAAATAAGAAGAATCCAAAAATGATGACGTTTTTGTATTGTGATGTGTATCGTGATGTTTTAGTGCGAAGGGTTACCTCTATTTCATGAGACATGACGGTGTTGATCGACTAACATTCTGGTAGTCTGCATTGAGACTGCTGTACTACGACATTAGTTGACTTTGACTTTTTGTTATCTTTGTTGGTATAACGTTTTCTTAAAACGAATCCATCTGATATAAAAAAATAGATGACACCAAAATGAAGGTCAATTGAAAATTTAGTCTCATTTGTTACAATTAATTATTCTTAAAAGTATCTAAAGAGATGTTATTCCAATAATATTAGCATATTTTTAGAATCGATAAATTAGTCAGATATGTTCCTATGTATAAATCGTGACTTTAGGCAAATCGTTGCATGAAGTGTCATTGCCACTGGATAATTTATAGATCATTGCCGTTGCGGTATTTCAAGAGGTGATGATAAAGAAAAGGATACTGCCATTAACATGTATTAGAACGTGTTTCACACGCAAGTATAAATTTCGAAATATAATGCATATACAATCATTTGAGTAAAAAATATTTAAAAAAAAAGCATGTGATCATTTCAACAGATCCACAAAACGTAATTAAAATGTTCCCGAAATTGTGATGTTGCCTAAAAAAAAAACACGCAACCACATCTAAAATAAACACAATCAAAAATTCTCTGAACGGTAGACCACGGTCAGTTTAAAAAAACAGAGGCTTATTACGTCTCAGTAAACTCTGTGAATATTTTTTTTTAAATAATTAAATTAATATATCAATTAAATTATACGTGATTTTTACAGCGAAAAATAAAAACAATATCTTATTTTATTTTATTTTTTACATTAACAGCCTGTAAACTTCCCACTGCTGGGCTAAGTTCTCCTCACCTTGTTGAGGAGAAGGTTTGGAGCATATTCCACCACGCTGCTCCAATGCAGGTTGGTGGATACAGATGTGGCAGAATTTCGTTGAAATTAGACACATGCAGGTTTCCTCACGATGTTTTCCTTCACCGCCTCTCACGGTTAGTAAAAATGGAACTCATAAACCTTACTCCGAAAAATATCTGGGCCTAACATTAGATGAAAATTTACTGAAAAACGCATATAAAAATATGAATGTATAAAGTAAATAAATAAGATTCAGAAAATAGTTTAGGATGTCGCATCAAATATCATGGCAATCTCATCTTATATACATTTATACTTAATTCAATGGTTTTATATAATAACATTTTGGAGTCTATTACTGATAAAGTTTTGCCAAAAACATTAGTCGTTCTGAAACTATTTGTATACTCATTAACGTAATGGATGCGGGCGAAGATAAATGTATACTTTTACTAAGAAAAAACCAATGTGTCTCTAAGTGACTTTGGTTAAATTGGCAAACTCTAGCAGCGCACTTCTTTTACCTTTTATGAAACCTAGAAGAACTTTTATTT
The DNA here is from genome assembly GCF_905147765.1 of Vanessa atalanta. Lineage (NCBI taxonomy): Eukaryota > Metazoa > Arthropoda > Insecta > Lepidoptera > Nymphalidae > Vanessa > Vanessa atalanta. The sequence continues at coordinate 6,574,519 of NC_061875.1, forward strand.
AAATTTATGTTTTAACATATTATAACTGTCTTGGGAGAATAATTTACGATACAACGATGCATAGCCTTTAAATATTAAGATATATAAGTCTGTAATGTTTATCTAAAAAAAACTTTTGGGTATTTTTCCTTACAATTAGTTATTCTTTACATGATCATATAACTTATGAAATGAGTACTATTTCTGTTAAGTCAAAAAGTTTATTATTTCTATTTATAATGGAAAATGGTCTGTGATTCCTTATACACAGAGGAAATAAAAAGTTTTCTTTAAATTCTTACTATTAATAGTTTATCTCTTTCTGTGCAGAATTTTCGTATGCTTATCTTGGTGATCATATTGATTATTAACAATACGAGCATAACATTAAAATAAAGCTAAAAGCTGACATAAAGCCTTGAGGAATTCTAACAACTTTTTGTATATAGATATTCATGGTGATGTTATATATTAAAACAAGAGAAGCACAATAACGTTGGTAATACGTTAATAAATATAAAAAGTATGATGAGTTCATACTGGACTTGTATGACAGGGCTTAGAACAGAAGCTGAAAATGAACGCCAGTGAATATGCTTGTGTATCTGTATACCCAAGCTACAACGTAACACTTTGTATCTAGTACATATCCGAGGATAGGGATAGCCATATTAAGGGTATGGTATAGGTCTCGCACTCTAACCAAACATGAAACACAGGTAGGATAGTAGTACCGATACCTACAAAAACAGTTTCACGGTAGCTTTTCCTAAGCTGTCGTTGTAATAACTCGACTCGGGAAACAATTTATGATGATGCAACCACCCTTTTAATCAGAGGGCAAAGACTGTTATCTAAAGACTAAAGAACATGTTAAAGCTGACCAAAAACGACTTCTAATCCGTATTCTCAAGAGTCAAGGATCTTTGACGGAATTTACGACTGTAGTGTAGTGCAAATATGCAAACGAGTATTAAAAAATGTGTACGCTGTATTCAAATAATTGTTTTGTTGTTACAGCAAGAATGTAACGGAGCCAAAAAAAATCTACTTAATAGAATTTTAAAATGACTGACTGAGCCTAAGCCGGTGATTCGAACGGGATGAAATTTTACACAGGAAATTCTTATGAAACGTAGGTGATCATTGAGAAAGGTTTTTAAAAATTTTATCTCCTAAGGCAGACATATGTAAATCGGTTTTTAGGCTTCTGTTAATTATTTAAGAACAGTCAGACTCGTATAATTTAAAGTTGAAGGAAATCGTTGAAACATTTTAATTTAATTTTAATAAGTCAGAGGATATGTATTAGAGAATAGATAAAAGAGGGCACAATACGAAAACAATAGTGATACTCAGGACTGTAATTATCGTCTATGTTGGCATTCCTTGGATTTGTCGTAATAGGATGAATATTTTTGACTATTCCTAGTATTGAACTTTTTGTTAGCAATTCTTGAGGCAATAAAAGTCTTTCTTAAAGATCTTTCTCCAATATTGCTACTGAAAAAAACAGATTAGTAGAAGCGATTAGTTGAGCACCAGCAATATGAATAAGAGCAATCCATCATCCTCCTGCCCTTATCCCAATTTTACTTGGGGTCGGCGCAGCATGTCTTCTTCTTCCATACTTCTCTGTCAGACGTCATCTCACAAGTAACATTCTTTCTAACCATATCGTCTTTCACACAATCCATCCATCGTTTCTTGGGTCGTCCCCTACCTCTATATCCATCCACATCCATACTCAAAACCTTTCTCACAACATGGTCCTCATTCCTCCGCATAACATGCCCACACCAAGACAGCCGGTTTCCAGATAGCTTCTCGGTTACCGGTGCCACTTTCAAACTTCCTCTTATGTACTCATTCCTTACTCTATCCATTCGCGTAACACCACACATTGCTCTCAGCATTCTCATCTCCGCCACATGTAATTGTCTTTCAGTCATCCTTTTTATAGCCCAACACTCTGATCCATATAGAATAGCAGGTCTGATCATGGTCTTATAGATCTTCCCCTTAAGTCTAAGGGGAATACGGGGGTCACAAATTGTTCCCGTAACCTGCCGCCATTTCATCCACCCTGTGTTAATCCTGTGCTTTACCGTTCGATCTATTTTGCCATCGCCTTGAATGAGTGAACCGAGATACCGGAAGTCGGAGCAGACTGGAAGGGCTACGCCATCAAGCGCTATGGCTTCAGGACCGGAGAGACCGTCGAAATCGCAGAACATGTATTCAGTCTTCGTTCTACTGATTTTCAAGCCAACATTCTCCAGTTTCTGTTGCCAATCTTCCAATCTGTTCTGGATCTCAGGTCCATCTTCACCAACCAATACAATGTCGTCTGCAAAAAGCATGCACCAGGGTGCCTCCTCCTGTATGTTCGCCGTTAGAGCGTCCATAATCAGCAGGAAGAGGTAAGGACTTAGAGCCGACCCTTGGTGCAACCCTACAGCCACACTGAACTGGTCGGTGTTGCCGGCAGACGATCGGACGTAGGTACAGGATCCCTTGTACATAGCACGGACTAACTCCACATACTTCCCAGGCAAACCTTTCTCTTTCAATGCCCACCATAACACTTCACGAGGCACCCTATCATAGGCTATCATAGGCTTTCTCGAGATCAATGAATACCATGTGCAGGTTCTTGTGAGCACGTCTGTACTTCTCGCACAATTGGCGGAGAGCAAAAATAGCGTCCATTGTCCCTCGACCTGACATAAACCCAAACTGATTTTGGGCAATTTCACTCTCTTCTCGCAATCTTCTCTCTATTACCTTCTCCCATATTTTCATTGTATGTGACATGAGCTTTATCCCTCTATAGTTGTTGCAATCCTGTATATCCCCTTAATTTTTGAAGATGGGCACTAGCGAACTACTGCACCATTCTTGAGGGATGGTTTCTTCATGCAACAACTTATTGAAGAACAAAGTCAACCACATACATCCGTCAGTCTTTAACACCTTCCATACTTCAACTGGTATGTCATCTGGACCCAAAGCCTTCCCATTTTTCATACTTTTGACTGCTGTCATTATCTCATCCATGCTTATTTCTCTTACTAATCCCTTATTTACTTGTGCCTCTTGGAGAATACCATTCCAGTCATTCTCTTCATTCATAAGCTTTTCAAAATAAATCTTCCATCGCTCTTTTATTTCCTCATCTCTACATAACACCTTACCAGCCTCTAATATGAATAAGAGCAAGTCTAAAGCAAATAAAACTTTATAGTACTATTACCATGTGAAAGTGTATAAAGGCTTATTTGCAACAGAGCTTAGAAATAAACAATAGTCTCTACTTTAATTTTGCAAGATTTTTATATAAAGATAGTAAAACATCTGAAGCTTCTGAGCATTACGCCCGCGAAATTTCATTTCCTGAATCTCTCTAACAAATCCGTTTTACCAGTTTATTATACTTCCTTAAGTCCTTGGATAGGAAAGTTCAAAGGACTTATTATATGAAAAGAAAAACGACGTTTGTGATAAAAACTTTAACAATGACATTATTTGCTTTAGATAAAATATTAATTCAAAGATTAAATTAAATAAGAGAATGACATAAAAGAATAATACGGACCACACAGTAATAAGCAATGAGTTTTTTCTTGCTAGACTCTATCTTTAGGGAAGAGTTTAGAGGTTAATCTGCCATACTTCTCCACTGCACGTTTATGGATATACATAAGAGAAGTCGTCCGAAATATTTAGGTTTCATCACGATGCTTTTCTTCACAGCCGATCATAAGATGAACTACAAACTTAAAGGGTACCTACTCATCATATATTCTACCACCAAACAGCAATACTAAATATTGTTCTTTTGGAGAAACCAAAATATTTAAAGGGCGAGTGAGCCGGTGCAATTACAGCAACTAGTACATAACATCTAAGTTCCAGAAGCTTCTGTCATCATTATAATAGAAGAGTCCAGAGATTTTGTCATTTCAACAACCCCGCCGCCCGCTAAGTGATTCCATAATATCCCATTATGACTGTACTGTACTACAGTTACAGTAGCAAGAAGTGAGGCACCCATTTCATAATTCCCAGCAATTAAAAATGCCATTCAGTGCTATCGCTCACTATTTGAACACGCATACTGCTTATTAACCATCTACGAAATAGTTGTGTAAAAACAAAAGACAATGAAACGGAACAATATTAATTTGACATCGTTTATTCGTCATAATTTGTGAATCTTTCATAAAAGCATATATATAGACAATTACTACTGTCCTTTTGATATCGCATAATGTCTGATAAGCCGTTACTTTTTATAAGGCTATAAATTTGGTGGTATGGTATGCTTTTGAACACAAATTTATTTTTGTCATTTTCCATCTTAATGTAAACAAAATACTATCTACACACAACACAAGTACACATAGGTAAAATGTAGAAAATAAGTTTATTTTTACCTTTTATTTGTTTTTTTTTTTATTATAAACACCGTGAAATTAAATTCTATGACATTTAATCATGTTGACTGGTGAAATATATACCTTAGGTTCGTATACATTATAGTCAACTCTTGCAAGTAGCGTTCAAAATATTAAGTGAACTTATAATATACTATATTATATACTTATTGTTGTGTATAATATAACGAGAAGAGCAGTTAGAAAACTGACTCAAAATTTGGCTCAAATAAAATTACATATAATCAACTATAAAATTTCATATAATACTAACTTCGCTCTTATTTGTCATCTGTGTTTGGTAAGGAGTGAATAAAATAAAAAAAGTAAGTAAGTAAAAGTAAAATTGACAAAGTTAAGTATGTCTGCGGAATTTCATTATAGAACAGAATATATTTTCCTTATAAAGATGCATTGACTTTATGGACTTGTTACCGATACTTTTCGTGTTTATAAAATATTCGTCCCAGATGCTCTCAACATTTTTTATTAATTTCAGAGACATTTGCTTAATCTAGATTAAACTAAATTACATATATATTTTTCATAAACTATTTGATGCGACCAAAATATTTTAATTACGCACTATTAATTACGTATATTAAACACTATACCGTCAAAATATTTAGTAAAAATAATTTTTGATAATACTTAAACCTGGCTGTACTACAACCACGAATTGGTACCTATCTATCTATCTATCAAGAATAAAGTAAGAGGGAGAAAGGAAGGTTATTACAAGATTTATAAATTAACTCTAATAATATTATTTTACTTGATGAAAATTTGCAATTATTCGTAATTTTATTTTATTATACGTAAACAATCTTTAACATTATATATATGATAATACTTACATAATTAGTTTTATAAAGATAACCCAACCAAAAGAAAATGTAAACAAGACTAAATTTCCAATGTTTAAAAAGACAATACATTAAAACTCAACAAAGTCCCGAAAAGTGTCCCTAAAATGTTATTATCGTAAAATAACCTTTTTGTTTGTAACTTGAGAACTTGAGAATGATAATGAGAACTGTTTTAAGTTTTTAACTTAGAATTATCTGTAAACGTAATGAAAGCCGGAAATAACACTAAAATTTTGCTTTTTAATGCAATTAAATTATCTAAGTACTAATTTATGTAAGGAGCCTTATTCTGTCATATTATATCAGGTGGTATGAACACAGAGGAGTTCGTACAACCGTACAACAAATGATACATTCTCAAATAAACTGAATCGTACCATAAAAAAATAGAAAATAAAAATCTTTAACACAAATGAAAGGAGAGGGGGAGTAATTTAAAAAATGGATTTTTGCCATTTATCAACGTCACGTTTCAGTCTTGACGCCGGAGCGTTCTTCTGATTTGTCGTATCGCTGACAGCATAATCGAATAGGTTTTAAAAGCTTATTGAGTACCTAACTTATATATTCAAGAGCATACACAATATAAATGAAATTTTAATGAATACATTTTAAACTGCAATTTATCTTACTATATTTCTCTTTATCGCCGAGCTGGTTAAAATTAACCATGTGAAAATTGTTATGATAAGATTAGTACTTGCACTTAGTTATTTAATTCCGCAAACTTCACTTGAGACAGTTTCCTATTGAATGGGCCACCAGTTTTTCTTTTTTTTAAACATGAGGCTTTCGTAAAAGTGTCACTGGAAAGTCGCCCAGGCACATCTTGAAAACCGGAGGACATTGATGGAATGTGCGTTAATAGGCCTTTTTGGGATGAAAATTCAAATTTAAAAATGTAATTCCATGTTAACCCCTTTGAACGTAGATAACATTTTTATGTCAATATCGTGTGTTGACTTAAAGCAATGTTTTAAAATCTGTATAGTGCTGTTATAATATGTATATATAAACATGGCTGATCATATTAATGTCGTAGCAGAAATTCGATAGGACATTACATAAATACCAATGTAAGGAATTAAATAATATTGGCATGTAGAAAGAAATTCCGATTGAAAATAACGGAAAATTAAAAAACTCATAATATTAACATCGAAACAATACATAACATGAGCTCATGTTTTACTTATAGCAATTTCAGTAGGATCGATTTCCAAATTTTATTAAATAACGCAAATTCAGAGTGGAATTCCTTCTCACTGGGCTTTGATATGAAAAAGTACGAGCAAACATTTTAAATCTTTCTATTTTAATATATCAGATCCAATACCGCTGATACCCACTTAAGATTTTCTGAACTTAATTACATTAAATTGAATCAAGATAATCGAACTTGATTTTCCTTTCTTATTTCAACAGCAATTTCGCAGAATTTCCCATCTCATAAGTATTACTGGCTGAATTATAACCATTACATGAAAAAGTGCGAGCTTTCAGACAATGGAATCTTAGTAACAATGGCATTTCGCTGTATTTCATTCCTGATCTTGCACGTGGATTTTTTTTCTTAGAAATATAGAATTTGTATACAAGTAAAGATACAAATTAGTTGCCATGGTCAAATTAAGAAAATCTTAAGTATCGCAGATACGCTTAGTCTATTTATAGATAATATTAATTCGCCTTTTTCCTTTTTTTTGTATTGCAGATTAAGTTCGACAAACCTATAATTTGCATTCCCAACCTTAACAACATTATATCACACTCGCTACATCTATCCCTTAGAATTACGTACAACGATATTTATTTTGAAGTAAGCTTGACATTATTTAAACTTATTTCTAAATAAGAATTTCTAAACATAAAATTATGAATGGTCACACAAATAGTCCTAAAATTTACACTTACAGTAATGACGAACTTCTATCAATCATTTTGAGAGATATCGTACAGCAAGTTATGTAAGCAAAGCTTTCGAATTCGAAATGTAAACGAGGCAACCGTGAAAAAAATATTTTGCGGCGAGCAATTTCCACAGTAATTGCTGCTACAGATTCCGACCATCTGTGAGGTTTGATACATACATACTTATTAAAATTATACTAACATGCTAAATGAACATAATATGTATCGATAGCACATTATGCCTTTATCAATACAATACTTAATAACAAAATAAATGCATGTTGCTTTCAAAAAGAGATATAACGTTATATTTTTACATTTTTAGAAAACGAGGGCTCATAACAAAAGAGATTTATTTTGTTGATGAAAGCAAATGATTGCACCATTGCATTTGAAATTATCACAAATTATTTCTCATTTCATTAAAATGCTTCTAATTATAACAATCAATACGAAAATTGTTCTACACCAAAAATCACAAATTATTTACTGCCCATATAGCACAAAGCAATTTAGAGAATAGTGACGTTGAATTGATTATATTTCGTTAATTAATCACATGCAGGTGTTACATTCTGTAAACTAATTTTGTGTTTGCGGTGTATATATTGTATAATTATTCTAACTGTATAATCACTTCGGTATTATCGATCGCTACATTATCAATATACGCAAACACCGTAGCATTTAGCATACCTTAGTAGTATCCCTTTAAATATATACGAATATGTTTTTATTAAAAAAATAGCGTTAATATCTAAAGATAATTGTTTGTTGATCCAAGGCTAGCCATATATAATACGAATATATTATTTATAATTTTCAATACGCATTATAAATACCTGATATTATAATAAACTTCATATAAAAATAATTAAAAGATTTTCAATATTAAAAGTATATATATCAGGACGCTATTTTGATTACGGTTCGAAAGATTAGTGAGCCAGTATTATTACAGGCAAAAGATACATATCTTCTAAGAGACCCCATGATTTTCATTATATTGTAGGCATAATGAAAATCAATTTATATTTCTTAGGCTTCGCGTACATAGCACCGCAGCAGCACCGGCTCCAAGCCGCAACTTCATGTACATATTATATAAAAACCGCATACGAACCGCACCGCAGCCGCGCCACAAGGACAGTATGACGTAAGCTGTTCACATTGGTATTTTGTCGTACATTTTTTTTTATACTTATTACTGTAAATGGAAATAAAATGATAAATATTAATAAAAACCGGTCATTATTCATAGTTACCTCATAATTTGGTAAATGTGAAAATTATGAAATTAATTACAATTTTACTGTTTGTAATTAATACATTGTTTATTATTATTATTAAAACAAACAAGAAACAAACTTCTCTGGTAAGTATTATTAAATGTAAACTTAAAATTTATAGCTACAAGAAACTTATTCGAAAAAACAAAATCTATGAAAATATCTTCTTAAATATGTACCATATTAAGCCATCGAAATTTCAAATATTTTTATGATTATATTGGGCTGCTACTCTTAAAACATAATCCCCGAGCTGACCTGAATTACTTCTGCCGATTCATTTAAAATCTAGGTATTTTCTTATACGAAGAGGTTTGTTTACTTGGACTATTACGAGGTAAGTATTGAAAATTTGAATTTAGAATTTGCAACCGTAACGTGATTTTAATCATGACACTATACAGAGACAAGTTAGTTTCTTACTGTAAATGTAAAAAAGTATCACCAGCTTTATTTTTCATTTTTTAATTATATTTTTCCTGATACTGAATAAACTAGAATTTTATTAGGTACATAACAATTGATACACATATATTATAACAACTAGCTATTACCCGCGGCTTCGCTCGCGTAGAATATGAATATATTAACAAATTAACTTAAAATATTACGTTAATGTAAGACCTCTTTGTGAACCACATTGGTGTGGATTACAGCCCTTAGGGTAGAATATCCAGAGTCGTTTAAATAAGTATCAACTAATTTTTAATCGGTTTCCTAAAAATAAAATTACTAGTTTCTAACTTCAAAAATGACGGACTTCCAGACTAACCTGTATATGGAATGTTAACCCAATTTCCCTCCTTAGGCGTAAAATATCCAAAAATGCTTAAATACGTATCAACTCATTTTTAATCAGTGGCACAAAAATAAAATTTTATGCTTCTTACTCCAAAAATGACGGACTTCTAGACTATACTATATACGAAATGTCTACCCAATTTCTCTCCTTAGGCATAAAATATCCAAAAGCGCTTAAATGCGAATCAACTCATTTTTAATCGGTAGCCCAAGTTTCATATTTTTAACTCAAAAAATGACGGACTTCCATAAAATTTTTCAACCCTTATTTCATCCACTTAGTGGTAGAATATCAAAATACACTAAAATTCCTATTTACTCGTTTTTAATCAGTATCATAAAAATAAAGTTTCGTGTTTTTAACTTAAAAAATGACTGATTCCGATAAAATCTTTCAACCCTTTTTTCACCCCTTTAGTGGTAGATTATCTAGAAACGCTTAAATACATATCTACTCATTTTTTATCAGTTTTATCAGTATCCCAAAAATAAAGTTCATGTTTCTATCTTAAAAAATGACGGAATTTTATACAAACTTTCAACCCTCATTTCACCCCCGTAGGGGTAGAATATGCAGAAACACCTAAATAAGTATCTACTCCTTTTAATCAGTATCCCAAAAATAAAGTTTCATGTTGCTAACTTAAAAAATAATGGACTTCCATACAAAAGTTTAACCCCTTTAACGGTAGAATATCCAAAATTCGCTCCTTAGTGGGTGTCATTATATGTTAGTTTATAAGTGTACATATAAGTTTTATGCTTCTAGTTCTAAAAATAACAAACCTTTAACTACTTACAACCTTTCATTCCCCTTTTCAACCCTTTATAGCCCTTTTTTCAAATAAAAAGTAGCCGATGTCCTTTCTCAGGCCCTAGACTATTTGTGTACCAAATTTCATTAAAATCAGCCCAGTAGTTTTGGCGTAAAAGCGAGACAGACAGAGTTACATTCGCATTTATAATATTAATATGGATAATATGGATAATAATTTTGAAATACAACAATCATTAAATGATAACACGCATTAACAGTTACGCACTCAATTAAACTAATCCTCGACGTTATAAGCAACTCTCAATAAATTAGAGATTAGACAGCTATAACATATTCTTGCTTAATCAATTGTCAAGGAAATTCATAACATTATATATTATATAATTTTCATTAAAAATATGTAATATTAAATGATTATTATCTAATGTATTTATGTACACCTAAATAAAATGAAATGTTAATTAAACCTTACTGTTTTACTTAATCTAAATACAAAATAATGTGCAAAATGGAGATAGGAAAATTTTAACTAATACAAGCTTTTTTTTCCTTTTAATTTGTCTTCCTTTACTTCCTCTTGAGAACATAAATAGACCTGAGAAAATTTATCACCTCATTTGGGATAATACAAAATGATAGTGACCTTAATCGATAGGTCTCTGAAAGGATCAATAATTTTATTGTTATTACACAATTTTTTAATAATTCTTTAAAAGATAATCGTTATTTCGTTTCCTCAGATAAGGTGCTAAATTTTCAAAAGTCCTGAAATAGCTCAGGCTTAAAAAGGCTTGGAAGAAACTTTTACTACATACTTAAGAATATAATTTATGTATTTTTTTTGTTTTCTAAACCACTAACCCATTTTTTATTATTTTTTTAATTAACAGTATTTATTATTTTTAATACTTCCTAAATAGTCTACTTACGCTGTCTGTGCAGACATTATCTAATATTATAGACTATCTTTATTTTGGTATAATGCTATATTGCTTTCACCGACTGTAATATGTTGAGTGTCAAATAAATAAATAAAATATTTTGTCATCTATATTATATGTATAGGAACGTAATCCAATTAATTTAAGAGGAAAGACAGCTTTTCAAGGTTTACGTTCACAGCTTCAAACTTCTTCCAAGCAGTTCCCCCGCTTTTGTCAAGTTTGAGGGGCTTACTGAATCAAGCTCTTCATTATGGGGTTGACGGATAAAAATCTCTTAGAATTTCTTCCTAACGGTTTAAGCTTTCTTAAAGATTTATTTCATAGGAAGTTGTGTAATTAAAAAAACTATACAATTATCGTTTTATTATTATTATTATTGTCAATAGTTATATAACACCCATATGTGCGGCAGGCATAGCGCTTATAAATTTAAGGATATAAGTTTTGTTGTAAAATCAATCAAAATAGTTATTGTCTAATGTTGTCTTAGATTTTCGCGATTATTACACATTGAAATAAAACTAGTTTTTTTTTAACGGATTTAATCGCGTATATTAATTATTTTATTTTAACATCCCGACGTTTCGAGCACTTTGCAGTGTTCGTGGTCACGGGCAGACTAAGGTGACATTTGTCTGTTCGAATTAAAAAGAAATATTATTTACAACTACCGCCAACGATTTCTTAATTGGTATCTTGAGTAGCGTTCCGGTTGCACGCAGAAGGCACTAACTGTATCTTTAGGTCTTGCAGTCTGTTGGATTTGGGATTTTAAATTTTTAATAAGTGGATCCCAAGTGTTAGAAAGTCTCCAACCATCTTCTCTATTGAAGTTCGGATGTTTTTGAATTTCAATAGCCTCGCGTATCATTCTAGGAATGAATCTGTGTTCTCTAGCGAGGATCTGTGGTTTATCAAATCGAATAAAATGGTTGGGTTATGGAATTAGAGGCAAATAATTCTTTAGCTTTTCTTGACATCCTTATCATCAGGAATCCTGACAATACATTAAGTCACACAGTTTATAGGAAACCCACACACACCAATAAATACCTCAATGGTGACTCGCACCACCACCCTAGTCAGTTAGCTACCGTTGGCAAATCTTTGTTTCAGAGAGCCCACCATCTCTGCGATGCTGAACACCTAGAGGACGAGCTACTTCAGGTCAAGCTTGCACTCCACCAGAACAAGCTGCCCGTGCCTCGCCAGCATCGCAGAAGCCGTATCAAGCCACCCACAGTTGAGCGACAACCTGCATTTCTACCATATGTGAAGGGAGTTACAGACAGGATTGGCAATATCTTGAAGCGAGCTTCGATTAAAACCATTTACAAGCCTCATAAGAAAGTGAGCCAGTTCTTGAGACCTATCAAGAGTAATATCCCTTTACAAACTGCGGGAGTATATAAACTCGAATGTGAGTGTGGTTTATCTTACATAGGTCAAACAAAGAGAAGCATCGGTACTAGGGTCAAGGAACATATAGGAGATGTCAAAAATAGGCGTTCTTCAAAGTCTGCAGTCTGTGAACATGCTCTGGATAAACCCAACCATTTTATTCGATTTGATAAACCACAGATCCTCGCTAGAGAACACAGATTCATTCCTAGAATGATACGCGAGGCTATTGAAATTCAAAAACATCCGAACTTCAATAGAGAAGATGGTTGGAGACTTTCTAACACTTGGGATCCACTTATTAAAAATTTAAAATCCCAAATCCAACAGACTGCAAGACCTAAAGATACAGTTAGTGCCTTCTGCGTGCAACCGGAACGCTACTCAAGATACCAATTAAGAAATCGTTGGCGGTAGTTGTAAATAATATTTCTTTTTAATTCGAACAGACAAATGTCACCTTAGTCTGCCCGTGACCACGAACACTGCAAAGTGCTCGAAACGTCGGGATGTTAAAATAAAATAATTAATATACGCGATTAAAATCGTTAAAAAAACTAGTTTTAGTTATTGTCTTATTCGACTTCAGTACTACACTAAATCTTTTAATATTTCTTTCTCAGTACGTAGCTGATTCGAATCATATCTTCAACGTCGCAATTGGGTGAACACGACCCAAAAACGGTTGCTCAATCGGGTTCTCACAACACTTCGAGTATCTCTCAAAACAGTCTGCTTTCCCTTCGGTTATCTTCAGTATTTACTAACACTTATAGTGGTTATTTCTTCTTATGCTAATCTATCAATAATTATAATACCTCTTCAGTGATATGAATATCTCTACTATAACCAGTACAATTTATATCCATTAAATCGTACATACTTTTCGTTCTGTTGCACCTAATAATCTGATACATATAAATTAGTCAATAAATAATTGCAACCATACAGTAAATAATATGATATTAGCAAGAAGGTTAATTTTTCTTTCACTAAATAAAATTAATTCATTACTTACTTTTCTAAATACAACATTTTTCCATTTCTAAAGCTTATTCTTGTTATCTTGCTGCTACTAAAGAGCTCCTTAATAACTTTGAGAGGCTACAAAACTTATGTAGTCCTTTAATTTTCGGACTAAATAAAATTGATCATGATCCCACATTTCGAGGTGAACTCAAGTTACTTACTTTTCGTCTTATTTTCAATATATTTTAAACCTTTTAATAAACAGGGATAAAAAATAGTTCATAATATTGAAAAAAAAGTACCATCTATTTCTAAGAATTTACTGATTATGAAGACTTTTTGCTTACATTCAAAACATATTATCTAACAAAAAAAATATCGATTATAGAATGAAAACGACAAAAATAATTCAACAGAGTAATTAAAATTTTATAAAGAAATCAAACCTACAACTCGTTATTATTATTTTCAAGTAACAGCCTGTTAATGTCTCTCTGCTGAGGTCTCCTCTCCCTTTTGAGGAGAAGGTTGGGAGTCTACTCCACTACGCTGCTCCATAGCGAGTTAGTTTTCTAATTTACTACTAATTTCATTGAAATTAGACACGTGCAGATTTCCTCACGATGTTTTCCTTCAACGCCGAGCACGACTTGAATTAAAAACACAAATTAAGCACATGAAAATTAGAGGTATTTATCTGGGTTTGAACCCGCAATCATCGGTTAAGAGACACGTCTTCTAATCACTGGGCCATCTCGGCTCTTTACTCCTTACATATTAGGTATATTACCTCTTCCAATAATATTCCACTGCTGGGCTCTTAAGAAGAAATTTATTGTTAAATTGAGATATATATATAACATTATGTAATGAAACAAAGTTATAAAGCGACGCATAGTCCCAAGAGACGCACCTAATGTTGTATGACATTAAATTAATGTGCCTTAACATGCGTACATCTATCCAACTTCGTTTGTGGCACTTAAGCGGGCGAAGTATGTCCTATGTGCCTTTCATAAATCACGAAACCTATGGATAAACTAGGATGACTAGTATTCTCTCCGGTTTTCAGCAAGTCCCTGAGAAATAGATCTATTCTTAGTAAAAAAGCCAACTCATTTGCTTACTTTACTTGTTGACTAATATTTTAAAGCCCTCAGATATTCGATCGAAATATGCCATTAAATTATTATTTCCATGGATTTAAAAATAAATCTATTTAGAAATCTGTTGATCGGTGTGGATAAAAAATTATCCCATTAAAAACATAAATGTAAAAATGAGAGCCAAGTCCAATATTATGATATATACTTTGGTTGTTGACTTCAACGACAAAAGAAGTGAGATTTAAATGGGTGCCAAGTACAATGGTCCTTCCTGAAATTTATTTATAACTACATAAAATATCATTTCTTCTTATAACTTAGGATAATATATTGTGGCCTAAGGTCTGACTTGGCTAGTTCTCATATACGAATTATATTATAGCCTTCGCAAATTCTTATAATTTTGTTATTATAAACACAAACTACAATTTGTGTTTATGAACATATAAGAAGACACGTGAAGACCTTAAAATTCACATTAAGACCAGCTGTCATAAATTTTGATTGCTGGTTCTTATATAATTTTTTTTTATAGTTATTATTACATTACAGGAACTAAGTATATATATATAAGTGTTCCTAATAGACCCAATAAAATGAAAAATTATAATAAAATGATAAAAAATTCCAGTTTCAGATTTTTTTCTTTGTATTGGCCTAATTATCTACCTGCATGCCAAATTTCAACTTTCTAGGTCACCTAGAAGTAGGTTATAGTTTTGATCCATAGGTCAGTCAGTGATAAAAATCACGATTTTTAGACTTTAATATCTAAATAACCGTTTGAGATGCGTTTATGAAATTTGGAACTCATATGTATCTCGCGAGTCTCAATATATAAGCCAATTTTGACACGTTTATGTCGAATAGTTTTTGAGTTATGAGGAGGTCAAAAGTGGCTCCAAATGGTTCGTGTAATATTACACACGGTGCTAAGCTCGCCAGTTCTGTTACTTGTACTTGGCTGACACGCTACCGCGTGTCTAGGTCTGTTTTTGTTCATAATCATTCTTATCTTAATCTTAATCTTCAAGGATTCTCCCTTTTTTAAAAGCTTTGCTTTTTAATTTAAATATTAAGAATATTATATAAGCAACACTTAATGGAGATGTGCAATTGGCTCATACAAACTAGTCTTGGAATGGACATACAAAAACAATTCGTATATTATTATTAAAGATATTATTGTTCTTATGTATGTCCTGTTTCATTTTTACGCTAAAAGTTCGAAATCGAGTCATATAAAACACTGAAAATAATATGATTCTGTCCTTGAAGTATAGCAAAAGTGATTTCTTATTTTATGTTTATAAAAAGATTATATTTTTCTATATCAAAGAATATGATCTTCAGTATGTATAGTCAATATATGTTTGAGTTGTACTGCAGGCAAAATTGGTTGTCCTTTTTTTTTTTGTTTAACGAGGAGGAAAAGCATTTACGCATGCCGCCCGGTCGGGGGACCGGGACGGGTATGTGGGACTCAACCGGGAACTAGTGCCCCGTGCCAGGTCATGCTAGTGCTAATGCCCTGCCCTACCCACTAAAACCATCCTCGGGTTTCCACCATGCCGCCGAGTAAAAAAAATTAAGCGATCTTAAAAACTACATTCTCATTTTTCCGAATGCCAAATATCAAGCAAAAACCAATTCAAAGTGATAATAATGTTTAATTGTTAATTGTATTTCGATATTATACAAAAAAATTAAAAATATATTTTTTTTTAATATTATTAATCTATTTTACATTAAAT
This sequence comes from Vanessa atalanta, assembly GCF_905147765.1. Taxonomy (NCBI): domain Eukaryota; kingdom Metazoa; phylum Arthropoda; class Insecta; order Lepidoptera; family Nymphalidae; genus Vanessa; species Vanessa atalanta. The sequence continues at coordinate 6,590,759 of NC_061875.1, forward strand.
GTCTAAACTTACTATATTATAATTTTAAAAACATTGCATTACAAAAATTTTACTCAAAATGCGACAACACTCAGAAAATTTAATATTAAAGTCCTTGTCGATATGAAGTTCCGTTTATAGCTGAGCGTTGGAAAATTGGCACTTATTCGATGCATTTAAATCAGGGGCAGAATAAATTACATATTTCTGTTTAGAGATAGGCAAAAAAAAATTGCTTTAGAAAATCGAGCTCATATACCACGTGGAACATGAATACTAAAAGCGTGTTTTGCACAGAAATAATCGATCATAAGGGCGTTAGTATGTGAACTTTAAACGAGATTCATTCAGCCGACTGAACTGAAATTTTGCATACAGTTTTGGTGTAAGTGATTTAAACTTTATTTTTTCTAATCTGTTCGTATTCTATTCCAGTGTTGTAAGAGTACGAAACCTTTCTTCGTGTGAATGTTGTTGTAGACGGTTGATTGAAAAACATTGTAAAGTCCAGGTTAGATTATTATACAACGAAATTTCAATAAAAATGCAAATAAAACTAAATCAACTTTTCAAAAACTCAATTATGATCTTATACAATTTTTCTTTTTGGGAATTCAAGAAACACTATTTTTGATTTGGTCGAAATTAATCCATTGTGACACAACAGATTATACGCATATGATATATGGTATAGCAGCCTAACTGAGTACCATCATTTTTTTCGTGCTTGATCATGTCGGCACCTTAATTTAAGAATATTACTTTTAGCCTATAATTAGATGAAAATAACTCCATTTTCGTATAGCAGAAAGGTGAAAATGAAAATGTTCAATAATTTTACCTTGACATTATGGGTTTATTAAAATATTGATATAAAAAATAATACATTATACTATAAATATAAAGTATTAACGACATTTTAGCCTTTTAATTTTACTAAGTAAAATCAACTTTGGCGACTTAAAGTTTAAAATGTAATAAAACGCTCAACTAACGTTGATAGCGCGAGATTTACAAGGATATTAATTTAGGAAGCAGATAATTTATTTGGTAACGAAAGAGCAAGTGGCGATGACAGCGAACGAAAACGGTTTTAAATTAGATTTGTTTCAATATCGCTTTCAGCTTGCTTAGAACAACTCGAGTATAGCTACGGCCGGGTAAGTATTTGTACATAAATATACTTAAAATTTATAATTCTAAATTAATATCTATAATATAAAATATCAATATATTCTATTATCAGCTTCGTCATAATCAATAACTTATACAATAAGTATTTTATAAAACATTTAGCTACAAGAAATTTTGTATAAAAATATTAAAAGTATTCATACTACTACGGTCGTTTGTTCATATCTATCATATGCATAATCTTACAAATAGTAACATAATTCGTCTTTTTAAAAAATTTAACACACAAATATAATTATGTCTTGAAATATTGAGCATCAATAAAGACTTCCAAATTAAAAATTTTAATCTTTACACACATTACACGCCTCCAAATATTAAAATCTATACACCGTCGTCATCATTATTAGCCCGCGTTTGTCCATAGTTGGACATAGTACTCTCTCAGAGCACGCTATAGCCCCCGTCTTGGATTATATTCTCCAAGGGCCACCTGCCAGTTATCGTAAGTCAACCACTAGCCTAACATAGGCTGTTGACGTCATCTCTCGTGTTTTCTAGACGCAGTCGTCACTCATGAACTCGTCTACCCCATTGGTTTATCGGTTCTGACGCGAATATTAGCACTGTAAACTTGACCTCTAATTCTCTGGCCTATAGTGGTCACGCTAGTTTTTTGTGAAATCCCCTCCATTTCTGTTTCGATGCTTCAGAGAAACTCCAAGCAGTACTTTTTAAACGTTCCATAGCTCGCAAAGCGATCATGAATTAGTTAATCACAAAATGAGATCACATATAGCGTGTTAATGATAGTTAATGATAAAGATGAGCTCACATACTTCTTGGTTTTGATAGTGTTAACAACTTAAGAGTCGCTGTCTGTCTGTCTGTGAATTAGGAGAAGCAAGCGTGTAAAGTGTCCAAGTATCTATTCTGAGAATCATTATTAAACGTTGTGTGTTTTTACTTGATTGAATTTTATATTTCGTTTTACTTAAAAACATAAAGTTAATGTTTAAACCTACAGTAGATTTGTTTCTTTGTGTCTCATGCAATCCTAAAATATTCATCCAATTGAGTTGTTGTTGTAAACTTTGAAAAGCATTTGTTGACACTTGCGTTAAACTTTCTGGCAAGTCAAAATATAATAGGTAACTCCGAATCGTAACGGATAATTGTTTATAAATATATTTTATATATTTAAAGAAAATATAGCATAAGCCAGTTTAGTAATTAATATTTTACAGTCAAAAAACTTTTTATTAAACCAATAACATATTAATAATAATAATAGACAACTAATTTACGAATATAACATCATGTTACCAGTTTCTATTTTCATTTTGGATTAATATTTTAATTACTAATAATCATTAAATAATATTTAGCTCTGTACAAACAAAATGATTATTAATTTCATTATTATCATAGTTTTATTTAATATTTGAATTTAGACTATACAGTCTGTTTCGTACTGTGTCAGCTTAACACAGTTTGTTCTTCTTACAATAGACTTCTCAATTTAGGTGAAGTTTTACACTTTTATGTTTCCTATGGGATGCACCTATTCACGTTATCTGTAATGCATTATTTCATGTAAATTTGCTTTTGTCTATCGCTTCGTTTTGTTACAGCATTTACGTATTGTTTTATATTGTCAAAAATATACCAGCAAATACTGCTCTAAGTTCCAAATTTTGATAATACTTATTAATGGAAATAAAATATTCTTACTTTTCTATTAATACTAATATTATAAAGCTAAAGAGTTTTCACGCACTAGTCTCATTTACTACTAGTATTTTTTATAATATTAGTAGGCCCATAGACATCGGTGCCGTAAGAAATTTTAACCATTCCTTAAATCGATAATGCGCCACCAAGCATTTGAGCACTGGCTCACACACCCTTCAACCCGGAACACAACAATACTTAGTATTTCTATTCAGCGGTTGAATGTATAATGAGTATGTGGTACCTACCCAGAGGAGCTTGCATAAAACCCTACCACCAAGTAAATTGTGTTAGATAACTTAATAACTGAGCAAGTCGATATAACTTCACGTAGAGAGTTAAGCCGAGATGGCCCAGTGGTTAGAACGCGTGCATCTTAAACGATGATTTCGGGTTGAAACCCAGGCAGCAACCACTGAATTTTCATGTGCTTAATTTGTGTTTTTCTCGTGCTCGGCGGTGAAGGAACATCGTGAGGAAACCTGCATGTGTCTAATTTCAACGAAATTCTGCCACATGTGTATTCCGCCAACCCGCATTGGAGCAGCGTGGTGGAATATGCTCCAAACCTTCTCATCAAAGGGAGAGGAGGCCTTTAGCCCAGCAGTGGGAATATTTACATACTGCTAATGCTAAAAAAAGTGAGTTAAGCAATGGAATACCCACAACCAAAACCGTCCACAATCGTCAATTAATCTTAAAACCTATATACCATAGAGAATACTTAGGTACCAACATGCGTGTGTAAACTAAATTGAATGCAAACGTATATATCTATGTCTAAAAGTATCTTTTTAGTAGTCAACTAAGTCAGATACGTTTAAATTAATTATCATGTTACGCAAAACCGTTTGATGTACTTTTATGCCAGTTTTACTAATATATAAATATTTCGGGTTTAGCTTTATAATTGAAATCCAAATATTAGTACATAGAAAAGGGTCTTTTATGAATTTATATTCCAGAAAGATGTTCATACAATGTAAACATTTAGAAACTATCTCCAGCAAAGAAATTTATGACACTCGTTAAGAAAAAGGTAAATTTTCTTACAGAACTAGCATAAAGTTTATTAACTACACACATTGGCGAGGCCAAAGTTTTACATCCCTTACAAATTCTTGCACAAGCCTTTAAATGATTTCTGCCTTAACACGTTTATTTAAAATCTATACTGGTTGATCATATATTATAAGCAGTTTTAATGATTAAACGACCAATTTTTATTGGTCACTATAAAAAAGAGCAAAAATCACAAGAATTACACATGGTCTAAATTTGCACAGAATTTGTTAACTTGGAACAGTAAATAATAATATCATTAAAAAATCTGTATTTTGATAAACCAATGTAAGATTACATTCTCGTTTTTGCAAAATTAAAATTGGATAGAAAATCTCCGAATCCTTATCAGGGATTATCTTTAACTAGAAAAGCATTTACAGTTTACAAAAAATTTATTTTAGCTAAACGCGATACTAGTTTTTAAAAAGTATAAGAGTAAACTTACATATTTTATAATAAAATAATATCGCAAGTGGTCCAGTTCATCTTATTTTTACAAAATTATTCTTAAACATTATTAAATAACTTAATAATGTTTAAAAAAAATAATAGAATTGGATTAAGGTGAGAGATTTGTTCATATTACTTTTAATGTAGAACTACCACCATTAAGCAAATATAGATTCTAACTAAAAAACTGGAAATAAACTCAAAAGTTACCTACAGTAAATTCTTTAAATGTAACAATTATGAACAATTAAAGAAAAAAAGAAAATTGAAGAGTACTCACTCTAAGGCATTAAAAATATTGTACGGAGTAATAAGCCTCTATTATGAATACTTTTTAAAATGAGCTTTAAATTTATAAATGGTCCGAACTTTTATTATAGAGTCGTTTTAATTAAATAATCATACATATATTACAATATTAAATAAAGTTAAAAAAAAAAGTTAAAAAATGTATGTAATTTATTCCATATTTTCAATCGATGAGTCGTAAATTCTAATGGGTTATATGGGTATATTAAGAAAAGAAACATATTAATAACGATAAACGTTTTAAACAAAGACAACGCAATCTTTTAGAATATATACTTCAAACAATTTTAGAAATTTTAGAAAATCTTTTTTCTCTCCGCTGTATGAATAGTACCTACATTCAGCAGTGTTATTTTTAATAAAAAAAATCTACAATTATATTGGTGAAAATCTCTGCATATGTTTATTAAGCAATTATGGTTCAATAAAATGATTTCTGAGTCGATATCATAGTTTGTCCTTAAGATAAACGAGGCGAGGGTGAGATCGTTATATACAAATAGACAGAAAAACACGAATCTTTAAAACTCATAATTGAACTCTGGGGACATTAGACGTGCAAATTTGTTAAGGACTTCCAAAACTGGGAACCATTACAGTAACTTTCAATTCTTTTTTTATTAGCTGACTTTCCAAACGGTGGTACGTGATATCTTCGACGATTATAAAGCGATTTTCACGACATCTTTTTTATTTAATATTCATGGATATCCTATTTAAATTTGATAGAATGAAAGTGCAAAACTAGGGAGATCGTCACTTGTTTTCTTTACATAGAGACTAATACTTTTTTGCATTTGAGCGACCAATACCATTTACTTGAATTATCTATATTAATATTATATTTCCGTGTAAACTATGTTTTTAATAAATTATTTTTATTATATATACATATAATTTTATATTAAATACGTAAGAAACTTTATCACAAATTTAAATTCAAAATATTCATTTCAAATTAATATAGATTCACTTGAATTGATTTTACTTTTTTAATTAAAAAAATAAATAACAACAAGTTTCCGACTTTACAAAGTTGATTATTCTTGGATATTCTTTTTTATAATAAGATATAGCTAATAAATTTTAACTTCCCTATCAATATACTTGAAACCTTTTGTTAATAAAAACCTTTTGTTAATAAAAACATTAGTCGATAAAGTTTATAAGAAAATACAAAAAATAATTAATGAGACATTTTAAAATTAAAAATATAAATAAACAGTTTAAAATTGACTTCTTAATATTCTTTTGAATAAAAATATACAAAAATATGAATAGTTTGTTTTAGTATACAATCCGAGAAGTTGAATGGAATATTTGTCAATTGTCTAAGTAAACAGGAATATACAACGAAAAAATGAAAACGTCACCACTAACATCAGTTTTGATCGAAAACCGCTGAAGGCTGCAAACCTTGTTATTTTTGCGACACGGGAGAGAAAATATACACACAGATATATGTTTTGTTTTTATGTATTAAGTGAGATTGTTTATGGTCGAACCACGACAATGATGTCTCCTTGAGCTATTACTTACTTTAATTTTTCGCACAATGCTGATTATTAACCTAATATACATTCATTTTATTATTTAGATTTAGCTTATATGCTAGTTCTTATATTATTACATCGCCAATAAAGTGTAAACATAATTTATTAGATAGCATTTTATTATAATAAGGTATCTAAGAATTATGCAAGGTATCTTTTATATTTAGAATTCAACTTAAGCAGCAGCGTAGACAGTTGGACATCGTGGAGCACTTGCAAATTAAGATATACGAGTATGAACCCGACCACAACCACAGAGGAAAAGCTTAGTGTGATTGAGCACTGAGCACACTTATATGCTGCTTCTGTGCTTCATTTAAACAATAATAATAAATAAAATAAGCCTTTGCAAGGCATTATTACCTTCTAGGGTCGTACAGTGTATAATATGACTATAAAAATTCTTTCATTAACTAGGACCTTCAAACATACAAAATTCCTAGCTGTAAAATATTAAGAAAACTTTATTTTTATAAATCACTACCTGTGCCCGCTACTTCGTGCGCATTTGAATTTACCCAAAAAGTTATAGTTCAGTTCGCAGATTTTACTATAACTTACTAATTCTATATTAGGCAGCTTTTCTGATATTAAGTCTTTGGTGGGAGGAACCCGATGTGACGGCGGCGCGAGGGCTGCGCGTGGTACTGGACAGTCATTTGGTCATTGCAGCGTGACTATTATTATTTTATATATAATTCTAAATAAAAAATAGCCTAAGGTACTCCTTATTACATCAACAACAATTGTAAATAATGTTTTTTTTGGTATATGTAACGTATCTACATACATATGTATTTAATAAAAAACGGTTATTTTAATATTACTAACAAAAACTCAAATTTTATTACATGTATAGATTAGCAAATATTTTAGTCGTTTTTATTTTAATTTGTTTAAACAGCCATAAGAAAACGATTCAATGATCTCGTGAGCCCTTGAAAACATAATATACCTATGTAGTGTGTAGAGGAATTCTTACTAAATTCCATCCTTGCTTTACTGCTATTCAAATGTCACAGCGATGTCCCTTTATTAAATATCTTTGTATTACAGTAAATGTTATACAAAACAAGATTTTAGTAGTTGTATCAAAATAAATGAACATCAAACGTATAATATATTTTTTTGCTAAATGTTGTAAAAAAATATAAGAGATTTTTATTTCTTTTTTTGTCTTCGAGCTAGAAAAAACAGAAACTATATCTTTTTTATTCGAACAACATCTGAACTTTATATTACATCCTGAGAATTTAATAAGTATTTTTTTATGAAATTCGTTAGTCTTGGGACATTATTTATTTTACATTTCAATGATTAACTTAATAAGTATTACTAAGCGACATATTTTATTAGCCACGAAACATAATTTTATGATCTAAAATGCTATTATATAACGAGTACAATATTTTGCGTTTAAAGAACCTTTATAAATTATAAGTAATAAATATTAACTAACTAAAATTAGACCCAGTTTTTACTTGCAAGTATGAAAATAATTTTGCCATCGATACTAATTACTACAGTAAGTGGTTTTCTTACGCTTCAATTATTACAAATAATTATAGCCTTAGTTAACTTAACTAAATTATTAAGTAAATGATCCTTTAGTTTCTTTGGTTTACTCCTGTATAATTTTGAAATATATAAATCTCAGACAAAACCATATTGGTAGTTCCTTCGATATCGCCTAAAATTTACAAAGCGCGCATTCGGCCCCACATGGGCCTCTACTGCTCTCACCTCTGAGCGAAAGCTCCCCAGTACCAGCTTTCATTTGACCATATTCAACGTAGAGCGGTTCGAATTAATGCTGATCAAGCCCTTTCCGACCCGCTCGATTCTTTGATTATATGCAAAGATGTTATATCACTCTGCATCTTCTACCGCATATTTCACAGGAAATTGTTTGGATTAATCCCGGCCGCTGAATTTTACCTTCAGATATCAAGTCAGAATTCCAAATTTCATTTACACCATCTTGATATCGAGAAATCCACAACAGCTTTTGCTAGCGGTTTTTTTATGTCATAAATTATTATGTGTGAATTCTGTCATCCTTTTTAGGGTTTCGTAGCTTAATGTCTAAAAACGGAACCCTTATAGAACATATAATTTCATAAACATAACCTTATATACCACTGAGAACCATTATTTTTTCAAAAATAAAAATATATGTATTGGTAATATTTCATAAAAAAATATATTTCGCTTATAAAAATTTTTGCTGCTACGGAACCCTTTATAGGCGAGTCCGACTCGCACATGGCCGCTTTTTTATCTTTAAGAAGGAAGCAAGTTATAAATATTTTCTTATGCTTATTCAATGGCAATTTACTCTAATTCTGAAACTTGACCGTAAACTAAACATATTTTAGAATCAAAACATAATTTATTCGTTTTTCATATTGAATTTATTTTAGAAGTTACAACTGCAACTGGTTATGTATTCTAAAAGAAAATCTAATAAAAGTCATAAAAAAGTAGGCATTCATCACATCCATATCTACAATATATACAAGTACAACAAAAGTCAAACAATGATGACGAGGTCAATTCATATAAGATCAACTGAGTTTACGAACCGTAAAAGGTATTTCTCGTATTTTATTGACAAGTGTTGGAGAAAATGAGGACTGTTTGTGTAAAGTTGGTATACTAAGGATATAACGCTTCATTTTTTTTCTTATTTATCCGTTTAAAATTTATTGATAAGAAAATAGCTTGCATCAGTTTATATTAATAAACATTAAAAATGTTGTAATATTGGATTTAAAGTAGCTTACTATTTTTATTAAACCTACTTGCGAAACAAAAAAACCATTTGATTAATATCGTATTTATTCTAATCAAAATGTCAGCGTGTAAAAAAAATATCCAAAAATTTTCTCTTCTGTATCATGATTGTCATTCGTGATAGTAACGGAACTTCTGTAGATTTTTAACAAAAGACTTCAAATGTTTTACGTCTGTGAGCATCGAAGCTGAGCGAGATCGTACTACGTTAAATTGATTAATTTCCATTTTCTGAAGGCTTTGTAGGTTTCTTATTGTTTTTTGTTGAATTGTTCGTATCGCTACCACACAAGACATAATACCACTGACAAAACAATACTTGGTAAAAGTCCTTACTGTGTCAGACCGAAATTTTTAGTACACACTCTGTATTTCAATTAAAAAAATGATAATTAATATTGAATATAAATTTAACAATAGAATTAATAATATATACAACGTCCCACATTACTTTAAAAACCTTTAAAATAATTACAATATCGACACTGTTTTCAGAGTAACAACGGCGTAGATCGATCCATCTTTATCCGGATTATATTAATACGATCAGAGTCAGGCCGAGCATGTCGACATAAATCTTTGAAGTTAATTACCGTAAATTGTCCATCTTATATAACGTGCTATGTTAAATTAAATTATTTAACTAATAAATCTTGAACTTTCTAAATTGATCATTGAATTAATAATAATTCATTACTTAATTTAAAATGAAACGAAACATCGTTTATAACCCGTGGGTCAGATTTGTTTCAATCGTCCTTGTTTCGTTCGTATCATGAATATTATTAATAATATAATTATGGTGTCAGTAGGTTTCAGTACTTTTATTTTATCTTAAAATGATGTAATGGTGTGTGAGATTATGAGAATTCGTATCAAAATGATTTGATGAGTTCTGCGCCTTCGTAACAATGATCTCACGACGTTTTATGAACAAAAGTTTTATGAACTTTATACAATCGCTCAGATTGGATTCGGTATAGTGACACTGGCCATATATAAAAACTGAACAGAATATAAAAATATTAAATAAAAAAAAAAAAAAATTGAACGAAATGCTTTTTAAAATATACATTTTATAAGACATCAATAATAATGTATCAATGCTTTACAATATCATTTCTTTTGATTTTTAGCATTTTTAATTATATCAATGAAACTTTATATTTGTTTTGTATTAATAGGTAGTTTTAGATAATATAACTAAATTTGGTAACTACTCGCTAAGCTCGTACACTTTATTACTACAAGAATACTTTATCTTAAAGTTTGTACTGAATCATAGTGCTAAGCTAAGCGGTTCACATAAAGTCTTGAGTTAAATTTGTTACTTTAGTTTCCTTTTATTATTAAATCTGAGTATACATCATTTAAAAAGTGGTACATGTCTTACTACTTTAAACGCTGCACTTTTACTTATATTAATTCATCTATGTTTAAAGATTTATATTTTTTCAGTTGAAGCATTAGGAACTTTGAATAACAGCGCCTATAGTAAAACTTCTAAGAAATAATGAAGCAACTGTAAATAGTGACATGATATCTTAGTTAAAATGGTCGGCGCTATATTTCTTGCTTAAAAGATTGTCAATATTTTTATGTTATCGTTCGTATATATATATATATATGTATGGCATACATTGCACCAGCGCCAAACCTCAACTTTACACAAATAATATTTATACAAATAAAAACCGTTTAGGGACCGCGTGCGGCTCACATTGGCATTGCTGTAAAAGTATTCCATATATCTTAACTCAACAAACATATCTCACTCCACCATTCAATGTTTAGGAATCATTACATCTGATACGGAGACAAGTTTACGGGTGCAAGACAGACTTTTTTAAAAATATATCTTTTCTATATATAAATTTAAAACATTCAATTACAATTAAAATTGACATGAGAGAACAAAAGTTCATGTTCTAATCGAAATGTTAATGCCTTTTTAACAAATCGTTTCCCAAGACATACGATCCCAAAGCATAGAATGACCCAATAACTTACATTCCTCTGATTAAGCGTTTACTTCTATTGTCTTCGTGCTTTGATGATGCATACATTACGTTCATTATTCAGTTTTTGCTTTTGTTTATATATAAAAATAAAAATAATACAGTTATAATTAATTAATATAAAATTTATAAAATGACATGGATAGTTTTTCTAACCTTTAAGATTTAGATTGTACTTAATGTGTAATACTATTTTTTATTGTTCTATAAACAGATCTCAGTGATAATTATTATAATGTGCGGCACTGTGTAATGCGATGCGGGAATTTGCGGTTCAGACACGGTGCCGGTGCGGCTGCCGGCCGATTTTGAAATGTATACATAATATTGCGGTCCGGCACCGGTACGGCTGCAATATATAAAGTAACAATGTATATTTAACACTAAGATATTTTATTAAATGTTGTATTACTCCTACTTTTTGTAATGTTCATACTAAAAACTAACTATTTCCTAAAATAAATTACTCAGATTTCAGAAAAAATCACGAAAAAGAGACACTCTTGTTCACATTTTTTTATGTGTTTCTCGTGTATGACGTTATACATTGCCTTACAAAAAAATGCATTACGCTATACAGTCAAGTCACAGGATAATGTCATAAGTCGCAAGCAATAAGTGTGCTATTGTTCTTAGTATTATATATTGAGTACCACAAATTCGTTTGACAGATTCATAATCTCAATTAATTAAATTTGGGTACAAACGCCGTAATTAAGATCCTGAAATTATTTAACTCACAATTCAATATTGATCACGCTCTGTAATTTAAACTCAGTATGAAATTTGATAATAAAAGAAACATTGAATACTAATTGACCAAACAAGGCGCAATCTATTTATTAACAAAAGACAATCATAAGTTTATCTCGCCATTTCTAATCTTAATTATTTTTCTTCATCGTATCCGCTTCAATTTCTTACGCGATTGAGTATCAAATGCAACTTCTAGAGTTTATAATCTCCGCAACTTAAGCTAAGTTAACGCAAGTTAAGAGTTACGTTAAGTTAACCGAGGACTGATATTATTAAAGCAATTTCAACTTTTATAATTTGTTTTCATTTTATTCTTCAACTTCTGTTGCCTGAGGCATTACCCGCTTGTCATAAAAAATATATCTATACTAATGTAAATGAAAGACTGAGCTTCATTGTACGTAGATCTTAATTTGAGTTCTAAACTTTTTATTTAAGATTTTGATAACGATACTTTCATACATAACACGACAAAATCACAGATTCCATGCACCATCCAACACGTTATGAAAAAAATGTCCTTTATTGCGTACTAAAACAGGATACAATAAAACCTAATCAATTGTACATTTCAATTAAATAGTCATAGAATATAAAATTAACTTTTTTATTAATGAATTAAAATTTCAACAGATATCACTTGAATGAAGTTTTGAAATTAAATTAAATTTAATATGCAAATACACATATTCTGAAGAAAATAAATGATGGAAATGTAATCATAAGTCGATAAAAAAAAACTTAACGACTGCGTGAATGTTTTTTCTACCTCTTGAAGAAATCGGGGCTAAATTTAATTTTAAAACAGAAAAGGACGAAGAAAGAAAACGAGGAATCCTCTTGGCAGCAAAGGATAAGAGAGCCATTTAACAATATATGGTATTTATTCTGGTGAAAAAAGGTCTTTAACGTAATTTGCTTACGTTTCTTATATTATTATTGACTGTAAAAAAAAACACTTCATGCGCAAAAGAAGATTCATACTTCATATGTTTTCGAAATCTGAATGTAAACATGAATGTTATTAATGTTGATTTCGCGGCGTAACATAAATCTATCAAATTATTTGGGACACAAAAAATATTTTATAAAAAGGTTTTAATTCATTGCGTTTGCTATGAATAACATCTCAAAAACAGCTGATACCTACAATAACTGGAAAATTTTATGTTCAATCGTCGTGTCAATAGAAAGCAGACTAACGTTCTTCCCAAAAAAAGGTTATTCAAATTTATATCTACTAATAGATACTAAACATTCTAAAACATGTAATCTAACTTTAATATATGCCTTTATACACTTTCTTGAAAACTTTAACAGGCTTCATCTCGGCTGGCCAAAGCCTCAAATGTCAATATGAAGCAAAACAAAGTTTAAATTGAAGAGAACAGTCCATAAAGCAATTTATGCAGCACGGTTTCGTACAATATTGACTTGTTCATATCGGAAAAAGTCTTTGTGCTACTGTCATATGCGTTAGATATAAACATTTATTTATGTATAAGCCTACGCTATTTTAACACTCAACTTACATCAAATTAAATTCTAGTTGCGTCATAATTTACTCAATGAATGTCATTACATTTAAACAACAATTTACTAAAATAAAACATAAAAGATTTAAGAGAGCCCTTCTGCTAAACTGTTAAATTCTACATTATGCTAAAATTAGCTGAAAGGCTGAGCCTAAATGTATTTACTCAAGAACACAATATAATATATCGCCTCAAAAGCAGTAGTCTTCTTAAAACAGAAAATGTTCATGTAAAGAAATAAATGAACAACGCGGTTACACTCCATTACGTAACAAGTCAGAACCCGAGTAAGGAATGTCTGACTCTTGTTTACTTGAAAAAAGAACTCAACATATGTAGGTAGGTACTTTATCTCTACTCTTGCCAGACGTGATCCGAGAGGGGTTATAGTGGTCGTGACCAAACGCTCTCCCCCCGACGTACACGTCAAATTAACAAACTTTTTTAAAATAGTCAATTTACGAACATTTGGTAACTTATTACCTTCCTGCTTCAATCTTCTAAACAATTAAATCAAAAATAGACGCTACAACATTGAGCATTTCCTCAGTTAAGGCGTCTAAGCACTTTACTGAGAGCATGTTAGAAGAGAGGCTGACAGCTGACAGGTTTAACTCTTGTAAATATTAATTCAAAGATAACCCCAAATGTATCAAATATAAGTGACGGGTTTGCCAATGATAAAATCGAAACTTCCATTTAATTTATAATTTATATATATACTTATTATTTTTAATAATTTATTTGTGCAATGAAATATAATTTAGTAAATACGAAGACCCACAATATCTTTAGCTGGGACTACGCCTGATTTTATGACATAGTTACTGAATTATAAAATTAACAATAAAATATAGGCAAATACAGCTATATTCATTATTTTTTTTTATTTAAGTAAAAAGTATGAGAACTGGCAAATGGGCCACCTGATGGTAAGTAGTCACCACCGCCTTTAGAAATTGGTGCTGTTAGAAATATTAATATTTTTTTATATCATCATCCGCTAACCTTGGGAGCAAGATGTTATGTCACTGATGCCTGCAATTACACTGGAACACTCACCGTTCAGACCGGAATGCTATAATACCTACGTATAATTGCTGTTTGGCGGTAGAATATCTGACGAGTGGGCTGTACCGACCTACCTACACGAGCTTGCACAAAGCCTTATAATTTTTTTACATAAATTATAGTAGCAGCTTAGCTTACGATTGGTACAAATTTTGTTGTATAATAATTTTTCAATGAAACATTTTATATAAAATCTGAACCTTTTTAAGCAGGCCAATGAATGACACATTCTGATTTATTACCCATTGCGTAATAGGATAGGCACATAAATTTTTACGGATCGTAAATATCAAATTGATCTGTAATATAAAAATGATAAGAAAACTAAAACGAGAATTCCTTATCAGCAATTTTTCAATTGTCAGTTCAGTTTTATCTGAAGAATTAGATTGTAATTTTTCAGTTTTTGTACAAAACTAGAGTGATTCAAGAGTAAGGTCTTTATGCATAATACATGTACAAAATACACAAGTTGACAAAACACTGATATTGTAGAGGTTTCTAATGTGATATCGTAAAAAAACACATTTTTTTGCGCTTACATTCCAAACGCTGGCTGAACCCTACATGATATCAAAATAATGTACAACAGTATCGTTAATACTACATCTTATGTAACTACATAATTTACATTTAGTTAATTTACATTAAGCTATAGATTCAAAGCTTCAATGGGGCCCTCGTATAAATCAGGTTTGAACTAGAAATATTAATAATTAGAATTATTGACAGACGTAGTCTACGTATGGCTCCTATGTATTTTAGTAATTTCTACAATATAATTTCCTATGGCCTTCTATTTTATTAAAATGCATCTGACAATAATCCGGGAAATTTGTGCAATTTAGAACCCAGACCCAAAATATACATAAAGATGTAAAATTAATATAACAACTGTATGTTAATTATAAAAGTACCTACGCAAAAACATAAAATATTTGTCCAGAATTATCACGTAATACTGTTAACACTATGGACAGACATAAAACCACTTAATAGTAGTTGTATGTTTATATTATTACACAGATTTTATAACTCTTTTGTGGGATAATGTATACGCTTTTCAACAGAATCCCGGAAAACGCGCGAAAATATTCAATTTTAAAGTTTAAAATCAATGAGCAAGAATAAAGAATAAAAGTTTTGAATTTGATTTAATAGTAAGACTTATTTTGATAGCCGATATACGATAATTGGGGAGTAGCGTTTTTATACTTTTGCGTTACTAATACGTCACCGTTGCGAGACCCGTTCCGAAAAATATAAAACTATAAAACAAGGACATTGTAAACAACTTTTTAAGATAAAAGTAGCCTATAAGGTTATGAAACAAAAGAAGAGCAAAGAAGAATATGAACATGCTTCATGTCTTACCGGAATGAACTCGCAGGTTTTGCAACTCAATTTTAATAAAACACTGGAACGAGTAATAATGTAAATTTTACAAATTCAACCAGGAGGTATTTTCTGATTTCATTTACAAGTAGGAATAAATACGTATTTGTTATGTGAACCAAATCCGTTGAAACCTGGGATTTGTTTGTAGTAATATATGTTTCGAGCCGTGCAGTTAGTTATCATTGCAGATTCCAACGAAGCCTCAGTAAAATCCCGAGGCCACAAAGACCCTTCTTCCTCTGACTATGAAATACGCGAATAACTTTTGTTCAAATTGTCTTTTAGTACATTACTTCTAAGTAAAGCGTCACAAAAGGGAAAAATAAACATAAAACAATCGCATTTCGCAATCGACCTCAGCGTTCATTTTTTGAGAAATTTTATTTATCTATCTGACAGTTTTGCGAACCGGTATTAGTAGCTCGTACTAAGTTTCTTAGTCTAGTCTACTAAAAAAAATATTAATGCAGGTATGATACTAAATATACTACAGAATGTCTTACAAGGTTTACTGTTTTTCAGACAATAGACAATACGAACCGCCATGTCTATTAAAAAAAACAGCATCAAAATCTGTTGTGTAATTTTAAAGATCTAAGCATGTGTATGCTTAGATATATGTGCTATAACTAAGATTTCCGGGGTTGTTTACAGGAAAGATCACAAAGAGCTAACTGAAATTGGAGTAATTAAGGTTTCCTATATTCTTATCCTAATAATATCCTAATTAATAGGACCTATCCTATTAATTAAGGTATCATACACCCTACCCGCAACTCGCAGCACCTACCACTGACTGAACCTTGTAAATGAACTTAGCATAACATAGACCGACCGGAAACTGAACACATGAAAAATATTTAAAATGAGGTGGTTACTCAGAGTATAAGAATGGATAACGACTTTCAAATTTATTGTATCTGTCGGCAATCCAGATATGTTATAACAATACTAATAAGTAATCTACATATAATATAACATGGCTGTAATAAGTGAACTACTAAAAAAAATCAATGGATACCTAACTGTTTTCACAAGTACACATTTAACCAGGTTTATGCAGTATTAATAAACCTAACAGTTATGAAAAAAATATACTACTACACATACAATACTACACTACATATTACACATTCAGAAAATCACAGACTGTTAAAATATGTTGGATAATACTTTTTTTCGACTGCAAACATTTTAGAAACATTTATAAAAGCGGAAAAATATAAAATCAACAGTACGAACTCGATTTCTCAAGTACCTATGTACGAAAGAGAAGCCGACCTGGAAAACTGCTTTTATACAGTGAATATAGAAAATTTACATTTTAAAAGGGCAATTTTAGTAACTGCTTTTCTTACACAAAAGAAACAAATATTCACGATCGCAATATTTTAATTTTCGTATTCTATATTTTATGTATGTACAACTAGAAAATCTGTTAAGGATCAACTTTCCATAAAACGTCTTTTTTATTTATATAAGTTTCAATTCGAAATATAAAATAGTTCAATAAAATCGGTTTATGAAAAAGATAATAAATATCAAATTGAAATTTAAAAAAATCATAACTTGCTAAGTAATTTTGTTGATCGTAGCAGGGATGTTATGGAGATACGCAACCGTAACCGAAACCGATAATAAAATATATTTATTATAATTTTGTTTTTGCAGTGTTATACTTAAAGAGACTAAGTAATTGTATTTCAAAATTATTGGTTCTTTTTTCTGTGATTATTCCTTATACTAAATAAAAGTCTACAAATAAAGTCAAATTAATATCTTGTAATATTTTCATTTACAATTTTTAAATAATCTAAAGACCGTGACCATGACCGTGACCGTGAAATAATTTCATATCTGAATCAATCCGATATATCCGTATCATTATCTTGATATCCGTATCCATATTCAGATTCGAAATAACATATCCATAACATCCCTGGTTCACAGGCCAGCAAATAGATATTTAGTGAATGTGTTGGTAAGTGAGAAGTTTTGCATTTTGGCTGTTTTATGTACATTAACAAATCTATATCTATAAAATTAGAAATAATTCTATTGCTATTTACGGATACAAAGTTAAACAAACGCCTTATAATTTATCTCATATACAATACAGATTATAATATACTGATGATCAATTGTAGTTCATGACTATACTCTATGGCTGCAAGTATAATTTGTGAGCACAGAGTACAAATTGTGACACCGTCACTGTCAGATGTCAGATATCTAAGTTAATGTTTTAATATTGAGTAGGGTGTAAACATAATTTATGTTATTTTATTAAGTTACATCTTTTCACTACAGAAACGTAAACGATCATCATGAGTTTGCGACCCGACGACCATCGACGGAAGTGGGATAAAGATGAATTCGAAAGAATTGCAGCCGAAAGATTAAAAGCGGAAATAGAAGAAGAAGAGAGATCTAAAAAAAAAGGTATGTGAAAACAGAAATTTGATTTTAGCTTTAGAACATTAATCAGAACTGAAAATTTTGACAATCTGAAGTTAACTTAGTTATCTTTAAATTACTGAACTGACTAAGAACTCAACAGACTAAGACCTTATTACACAAATTAAAATAAAACTCCTATAACGACAAAGCAATTATTTAAAAATAATAATGTCACTGAAGAAATACTCTTGAACATGAGAACCTACGAAATAATGTATTCGTTGCATTTTCTAGCACTGTAATTTTGATCTTGTTACCATATTTTGAGCTGAATTCAACTCTTCCTTTACACTTTTTAGATATGAATACTCTATGTATTCTCTACAATATCCTGTTAAATCCTAAGTCATGTAACTAACCTTAAAAGTTATTTACTTCATTACATCCACTTCGTCCCATTAGATATCTGATCTGATTTTCTGTCATATCCTAATTCATATGATCCAAGCCTATTCAAGTGGAAGTAAGAAAAAAGATAAACAAACCTTAGATTTACATATTCCATCCATTCTGCTTAATATAGCTTTATTTATAATAATAAATAATAATAATAATAAATAAATAAATATTGGACAACATCACATACATTACTCTGATCCCAATGTAAGTAGCTAAAGCACTTGTGTTATGGAAATCAGAAGTAACGACGGTACCACAAACACCCAAACCCAAGACAACATAGAATTCGTTCTACATCGACTCGGCCGGGAATCGAACCCGGGACCTCGGAGTGACGTACCCATGAAAACCGGTGTACACACTACTCGACCACGGAGGTCGTCAATACAACACTATTATACTTAACTACTTATTTCCACTTTTATTGTAATTCCAAAATTTCGATAACAATATCATCAATGCTTAAAATGCAATTATTTTGCTAATCCATAGTGAATATCATAGATTATTCAAGCTCTAGACCAATGATATAGCGTCTATTTGCTGTGAAATGTTGTTTATATGGCTTTTCTCCTGTAATGGTTGGAATAGATTAATAATGATTGTCAATAATTTTAAATGTTGAATAAGAGTAACTACTGAGTTTCTTGCTGGTTCTTCTCGGTAGAATCTACATTCCGAACCGGTGGTAGCTTCACTTAATATAGTTTATTTAATGACGATTCAAAAGTGCTTGTAAAAGCCTACTTGAATAAAGTATATTTTGATTTTAATTTTTTAATTTTGTTTGTGAACATTATAATTTTTTCAGCTCCACCAATCAAAAGGGAACTATTGAAACAACGTGATTATAAAGTTGATTTAGATTCAAAATTAGGTAAAAGTGTTGTAATTACGAAAAATACACCTACTTCACAATCAGGGGGCTATTACTGCAATGTTTGTGATTGTGTTGTCAAAGACTCTATTAACTTTTTGGACCATATCAATGGAAAAAAACATCAAAGAAATCTTGGCATGTCCATGAAAATTGAGAGAAGTTCCTTAGATCAGGTAAATATTTTTTAAATGGCTAACAAAACACCAAAAATGGTAAACACAATAATCAGACAATATATATAAATTATGATATGGCAATGTAGCAAAATTTTATGCTTAATAACTTTATATTTGTTAACTTATGTAATATTTTTTTAATTAACTACACTATTATAATTTAGTCACAATTAAACGGCTGGGATTTATTTTGTTTGCCAAATATTCATTTGTATAATCAAATTCAAAATGGTTAGTATATTATATACCTAAGTAAAATATGTATTGGCAGGTAAAAGCAAGGTTTGCTTCAAATAAACGTAAACTAGAAGAGAAAAAACATGAATATGAGCTTGACACACGACTTAAAGAAGCAGCAGAGGAAGAAGCACGATTGAAGGAACTTCGTCGTGAACGGCGTCGGGATAAGAAACGCAAGCTTCAAGAAACTGAAGATCCAGAAGATGGTCCCGCTCAATCAGAACTAGCTCAAATCATGGGTTTCTCTGGATTTGGGGCATCAAAAAAATAATAATCACACAAGTGAACTATCATGTCTGCAACTGCAATAGAACACTTCAAGCAGCATTTAGTTAAAAGTATTCTTTGCCAAGCGGTGAAGATGATTTTTAAATATAAATAAGAAATAATTAATTTTTGTTCTGAAAATTATGTACACATATCCATAGTAAAGCTAATATCCCCCTGCCCATTAAAAACTGAAAATGACAACTCTATTATAATATACAATGAGACGTAATCTATTTCAAATAAAGGCATATATTTTTTCATATTACACTAAAATAAGACTTAATAATTATTTTAAAAAAAAATCTATGTTTTTAATGTATGTGAATAAATTTCAAAACAATAAAACAACAATTTACTTTCTATTTTGTTTGCTTTTTAATTAATAAAATAAAACACACATCACAGAAACATAATTTAAACAAACAGAATCGAAATAAATAAGTACCAATGGATTATTTACAAATACAGCTTAGTATTTAAAGATCATATTAAGCTAAAAAAAATACTGCTTACAGGTATAACCATTCACCACTGATAGCAGTCTTATTATATATCAGATACAATGATCTATACAAGTATTCTATGTGTGCCATCGTGTGGAACGAAGGTCGTTTCAACTATAACATGCTACATGCATCTGATACAGTCGCTTATAAAAGTGCTAAAATAAGAAATATAAAAAAAACATAATTAAACAGGCGGAATGGCAACTGGGACTGTAATTGGACACTACTACCCATAGACAATGGTACTGTAAAAAATTATTACTCATTTCTCACATCACCAATATTATGTCCCTTGTGCTTGTAGTTACACTGGCTCACTCACCCTACAAACCAGAACAAAACAACACCAAGTACATATTACTGTTAGGCGGTACCTGCGGTAGAATGTTTGATGAGTAGGTGAAAAAAAATGCTTATTATATTTGTTTAAATAAATAAAATATTTTATACATGCTCAAGTATCCTTAGCGAATATAGAGTATATAAAAAAATAGATAACAGTTAGGACTGGATTAAATTATAATACCAACTTAGATAATAGATAGATAGATAGGCTTTCCTAGCGAAAGGACCGCCTTTGAGATAAGGAGATTAACCTAACATCTCTTTATAAATTATCTTAAACGTGTTGTTATCGTCAGTAACCGGCGTAGCTAATTTAACAAAAGAACAAGCAAAAAGCAACGATTCGGTATTCATTTATTGTATGTAAGTACTATAAATGATTATAAGCCATGATTTTCCGCTACACCCAGCCTTTACCACGCCTTGGTATAAAACGCAAGTTCAAAGTCATGCAGTTACTAATGTGGTAATTGAAGCCAACGCCATGCGACATCATATAATTTATTTATCAGTATCGCTGGCTTTGTTATTTTTATTAATAGATTCTACATTACAAGACCAGGTATAAACAAATATTTTTTTATAAATTGTTTTTATAAATTTTATACAGTTTACTAATTTAGCTCAATATTTTCAGTCATCAGTTGATAATCCAAGTAAGTACAATTTAATATTAAAACATATTTACATAATTTTAATGTCAAAAACAATAGTCTAGTTAATAATATTTTTTGTATATTTAGATGTTTTTGGATTTTTTTAATATACACTAATAAATAAATCATTTTAATATTTTTTTAATATACTTGCATAATTATATCCTCTTTTTATTATAATTTAATTGCTTTTAAATTTTATACCAACTAAAACCCATTTTTTTTTTTTGAATAATTTTTTTTTTTTTCTTGCAGGTTATCTTTTGAAGACAACTACTTTAATAAGAGAAAAACGACAGCTCGAAGATCTTGAAGATGATGAATACCCAACACCCTCATCACAAGAGGCAGGAGAAGAATCTGGATTTTGGGATAAAGTAGTAAAAGTAGCTCTAAGATTATTTAATAAATTTATTGAATGGTTAAATTCATCTTAAAAAAAACTTGTATAATTTATTAATTATATATACACACATAAGTAACATGCTATTACATTTTTTTATTAAATTTTCATCTTATATGTAAAAATTAAACATAAGACAATGAACAAACTGATTCTGTTACCAAAAAAATTAATTCTTATGATGTATGTGAGGATGATTTTAAATAGTTTTCAGGTATATTCAGTGGATTGTAGTTTTTTTGTGAAGCTAAATGTCTTAAAATTGACAATTCATTATCTTCAGTTGGCTTTGTTAAAACATTCATATTTTTTTCGGAAATATTTATTGATTGTAAGATCTGTTTATATGCTGTGCTTCTAATAAACGCTTTACTAGTAAGTGCTGTTTCAACTATACATTTGTCAAACATAGCCATTGTCAGTTTGTCATGTGGTATAGGCTTGCCTTCCAAAGCATCAGCAAGCATATGATATATTTTCTTGAAATCAAACTTATTTGTGCAGACAGCTGGTGGTTTGTCTTCAAAGTCTGCTATTATCCGCAAAGCAGTAGCTGTCTCAGTTTGTAGATCTTCAAATCCATAAGATTCAATTAAGAATTTTGCCCAGCTAGCTAAAGGTATTGTTGGAAGATTATTACATTTCTTTGATTTTTTTTCTTGCATTTTGGGATGTACGAGTGCCTTATTCTTGTAATATTCTATAGCTCCTTTGATTTCATCTTCACTTTTGTTTACAAAACATTTAATAATTTCTTTAATGTTATGTAATCCATGTTCTTTCAAGGCCTGCAATAATTGAAACTTTTCTTCTTTTGTCCACCCTTTTAAAGAGTCATTCTTATCAATAATTGGCGGAAATTCCATTATTAGGAAAATAACTACGAAATTTTAATAGATACCATATATCTAAAAAATATACCGAGCTTGATTTTAATAAGTATATATATGAATATTCATTATTTTAGTCAAATAAATGATGACAATTACAAACACCAAAAGATAAATTCTATCTAAAAATAACAAATAAACGTAAAAGCAAACGTGAATTGCGAACGGTGAAATTTAAAAACATCAAGGTTGAAACTGACAGTGACATTATCAATCAGACATCTAGAGATGGACATGCTAGTGAAGTTATGTACCTGCTGTGTTTTAAGAGTACGAGTACGTAAAAACTGTTTCAATAAAAACTGTAGTTTCATTCAAAGGCTCAAGGATGTCACGTATTCAAAAAATATATTTCAAACAAAATACATGCACGTACAACACTGCCGTGCTTAAAAGTTTTCAATTTAACACGTCAAGTATAATTTATTTATTTATTAAGGATATAAACACACTTGCGAGTACTGTACATAGTGCAATTATATATTTAATTATAGTTATGGAAAAGTAATATTCGAATAGTATACAATTAAATTTAAGGAAAGAATCATGAAAATGATTTAATTCTGGTATAGCCTTATAAATAATATTGTACTGCGAACACGTCATACGGAGGATAAACGATTGAGAATCAAAATTATTTATAACACAAGGGATGTGGTAAGTATTTTGTTAACGGGACTTTTGGTGCTTATAACCGCTAAATTTATACGTTCAAGTTCAATTCTCTGTTCTCATATTCTGAAAGACTTCAAAGTTAAATGCAGAAAAAAAGATCGGGCACTGAACGCCTTACATATATAAATTATATATATCATATTTTTTAAAAATGAATTGAGTAAGAGTCACTTTTAACTTTAACACAAGAAAAAAACCTTAGTCTTACAATGTGGGATACGATTTTTAAAGATTAATTTGAAGTTTCGATAATGCTGTTTTAAAAATAATATTATTACTTATAATATCGATAAATAACATCCTTATTGTTTGTCAATAAATAATTTCAAATTGTCAATTGTTATTTAAATTTTTAATTATAAAACAATGTAATGTAACTGTTAATCGTGCACTTTTTCCAATATATATATAAAGCGAAATATTGAAAGAAAAAGTTGTTTGTTTTTAGCGTAAATAATAAGCGTATAATATTTAACCGTTATTTAATCCTTAATAATTTTCTACTCAAATGACTATTTGTAGAATATGCTTAGGGAACAAAGAAATATTGTTTCCTTTAAATGATAGTGATAAAGGTTTAAATTGTGCTTCAATTATAGCATCTATCTCAAATGTAAAGGCATGGATATTATTATACTTATTTACATACTTTTTAAAATATAAATTTATGCGATAGTTTAAATAAATTGCAAAATATATCTAACATGTTTTAGATTGCGAATGATTGTACTGATATGATATGTCATTCATGCTGCAAAAAACTTGAAGATTTCTATGATTTTAAACTGTTGATTGAAAGGTGGGCTTTTTAATATTCCTAATTCAAGTTACTAATAACTAATACATTGGTCTTATTGTACTAAAACTAAACAGTTGTGAGAATATTTTAAAATTACTCAAATAATATAAATTGATAAACTTAAATTCATTAAAATGATTGTGCACATGTAGTAAGTAAAACATAGCTTATTTTTATTATGTTTATCTCATTTCAGGTCTGATTTAAAGCTAAATAAAATTAGAAAAGTGTTTAAATTTAATACTATAGATGAAGTTAAGCTTACACTTGAAGTTGATAAAAAATGTTTGAATAGTGACTTAAATTGCAATATTATTAAAAATGAGAGTGATCATATCTATTATAACAATACTTTAATAAAAAGACTAAATAAAGATAAAGAAAACAAACCCCTACCGGTAGACGATTTTCTAAAATCTGTAAAATATGAAAATAATGAAAATGAATATGTGAGTATAATGAACATATTAAATATATATAATAAACATATTGAAGGGACTCCCCTTGCCCCCTTGGGATGCCCCTTGCATAACATCTTAGTTCACAAGGTTGTTGGCAAGGTGGCAATGTAACTGGTAAATAATATTTCTTATAGTGGTTATATACATTACCAGGGGTGACAACTTATCATTAACCTCTTTTCAATAAAAATATTATCAATACACATTTGGAAACCCCTTCCAAAACATCCAAATTATCATCATATTGTTTCATAATTTGAATTAATTCTAAAAACTGGATTAATGATAAATAGCAATTAAATTTAACATACTTTTCATTATAAAGTGAAACATCACCAATTGTATATTCTGTTAATTTGTAGATGGAATTTTCTGAAAACGATACAAGTTTGGAGCATGAAGACTATAATTATAAATTAAAGAAGAAAGAGAAGAGGAAAAATAAAGGTTCAAATTTTTCACTAAACTCTTATTATTTTATAAAATGTGTGTTTATACAAAACTTTACTTAAGGCTAGGTTAGCTTCTCCGATAATTAAGTTTGACATGATATTATACCATTCAGGTCACGAGAGACTAGCCAACTACCTATGGTATATACTTACTTATTTTGTATACATACTTGTGTACTATAATTTTATTGTGCACTAGTATGTATACAACAAAAGTGGGCTCAATTTTATCAGTCTCATAATTCAATGTGATTATAAATGTGATATGACCACAAAGAGTTCAGGTGTAGGACAAGAAATTTTAAGTGCCTCCTAAAACATGGGTGTGTCAACACTGCCAATTAACAGAATTTGCATTATTATTGAGAATTTATTGACAAAAAAATTGGTTGGACCAATTAAAAAATAATTTCGAATCCAGGACCTTGGATTCTTCAAGTTCATAGCGTAGCCACTGGATCAAAAAGCAGACATTATGATATGATAATTATAATCTATTGATAGAGGCACAGCTTTTATAATAATACAGTGTTTATTTTTTATTTAAGAAAATGATAAAAAAAGTATTTGTATAAAACCAGTATATCAAAAAGATTTGAGAGTAATAAAAACTAACATCCCAAAAAATAACAAACTAAGAAGTAAAATCCAAGATCAACCACATACACTGAGAGAAGATATTTGTCCATACTGTGGGAAAAAGACTAAAGCTATAAGGAGTCATATGTTACAACATACAGGTAAATGACAATTGTTTCCTAAAATTTTTAATTTTTATAATTGACAGCTATAATTCATTTTTTTATTTTATTTTTTCATTTGACACATGCATTTTTCCTCACGATGTTTTCCTTCACCGCTGAGCACGCGATGAATTATAAACACAAATTAAGCACATGAAATTCAGTTGCGCTTGCCTGGGTTTGAATCTGAAATCATCGGTTAAGATGCACGCGTTCTAGCCAATGGGCCATCTCGGCTCGTTTTATTTAATAAATGAATAATTCTTTATAAATTTTAAAATAATAAATCATATAGATCTGTTTACTTACGAAGGCACGCATTCATGTAAAATAGCTCCGCGATGTCGGGTCCCAGGTTCGAGTGCGGTGTTCCGTAGTTTTAGGGACGCCCTCGGTGTAAGAAATATACAAATTTGATAATATCTGTTCTTCGTAAATGAATAGATCTATAATATTATATGTCTTGCAACATTTATAGTAGTAACATTTATAGTAACAATTAATTTTCGTTGATTTCTTATATTTATGCAGAGAAACTTAATGTTTTCATTTTTTAATAGCTATTGATTTTTAAATGAGATTGAATATATGAATTACACGATACTACTTTTTTTTAGCTGAAAGGAAGTTTAGCTGCAACAACTGTAACAGAAGCTTTTACACAAAAAAAAACTTAGAGACGCATATGAAGACGCATTATATGGATCCAAAATTTAAATGTGACCTCTGCATTGCCAGTTTTTGTTTTAAGGGAGCATTAGCAAGGTAGGCCTTTTATGTCATAAGTAGGCGGACCATTCGCCCATGCCCACCAACCTTGAAAACTGAGATGTTATGTTCCCTGTTAGGCACAACTCACAAGAGACTAAACTGTAGTTTTTTTTATGGCATTTGTGGCAAACTATCAGGAGTCGGGTGAGCACCTGATGATTGACTACAACCGCTCAGGGACATCTGTAATATCTGGGGGCGAACAGGTGTGTGCCGGCTAAGGAAAGGCTCTTTTCTTGAAAGAAAGTCGTATCGGTTCAGAAAATCCGCTAGAGAAAATGTCTTAAAAGTCGTGATGTTGTGGATATCCGGACATCGAGGTAGTGTGGATGAAATTCGGATATTACACCCTCTTTCTAAAAACTGGTACACTATAATACAAAGTATTGCTACTTGGTGGTAGATTATATGTTGAGTGGGTGGAACCATACCAATATACAGATAATTTGCATGGAATTAAATTGGTTTAGAGTTGTCCGTCGGGTCGATTATCTGTCCTCAAGATACGACAATCGAACAAATGAACATTACGTACATACACATAAAGAGGCATCAGCTGAACTGTGGCCTCAAACAAGAGCTATAAATGAACTGTTATAAATACAACAACTTTTCTTTTTTTACATATTTTTAATTTGGAACTGTATTTGTATGTGTGAATCTCTTAACTTACATTGTTTCAGACATATGGTAGCTCATACAGATGTCAGAGAATTTACCTGTAAAATATGCGAAAAAACCTTCAAATGGGTATGGTAATCTTATTTAATGAATCATTTTATTATATTACCATTTGAGAAAAAAAATGTTTGTTCGTTAAGCTTGGATGTCTTAACTACGAAATCAACCAGCATGTAATATCGCATATACGTTTTCAGGGTTCTAGAAAAGAACATAGGAAACCTAATAGCTGCCCCCCTCCCAGTGAAATCGTGGGAGGAGAAATATATTTCGAATTAGATATTATAATCTCATGATCAGACCTGGACTAAATATTTTTGTAATTAAGTACACAAAATAAATTTAATGTTCGTATTTATTTTAGAAAAGTGGTCTGCACCGACACATGCTCGTGCATAATTTTGCGAAACGATTCAATTGTGAAATGTGCAAGATGTCTTTCGCTACAAAGTACGCGTTCCAACATCACTACCGCGTACATACTGGAGAAAGACCTTACAAATGTGAGGTACGCAAAATCGTTTATTTTATCTATACTAGCGAAATCCAACATACGTCATACTGTCTGTATTGTTACGATCGATTGAAAGCTACATAAGTTGATGAACTGCAGTTCCATCTAGTGGTGAGTTACAAGAAAGTAGGATAGGAACCTCGATAAATAAATACATTAATTTTTCAATGTACTGTAATTTTTTTAATGTTAGACTGTCTAGTTTTAGACATTATCATAGATTACTAAACTTATCTACAATCTTACTACATATGGGGGTTAAAATTATTGCAACTAGTCACCCCTATCACCTCCTAACGGGAAGTCGTCGAATTACCAATAACCCTGTATTTATGATCACCATAAACAATAAAAAGCATTCAAAAGGCCTGATTCACCCAGCTAAATAATATAATTATCTATTAAATATTTATTTACCCTAAAGAAAAATGGCTTACGAAACCTAGAACACGTATTTCTTGTGTGCGGTAAATATGTATGTCCTATTAATTCTCGGCTAATAAGATAGACATCCTGCACCCTCAAACTTTTAGACCGATGTCACCGCAATCCGATACCACGAAATAGTGATCAAACACGGAAACGGTTTTTACTAACGCAAAAGGAGGATAAATATATAAAAATAATTTTAAAAAATCGATTTCAATGGATAACATTTACTTTATTTTTTGGAAACATTTAACAGGTAAAAAATAAAATATTTTTTCGCTAGGTGTATTAGGTGCTAATTGTGCCCGCGACTTCGTGCTATTGTTTAGTTCGCAGATTTTACTTTAACTTATGAGTTCTCTATTAGGCAGCTTTAGTGATATTAAGTCGTTGGTAGGACGCACTCGACGTAAAGGAGTGGTGACATGCGCAAGGGTTGCGCGCGGTACTGGACAGTATTAGGACATAGCAGCGTGACTTTATTATTATTTCGTATATAATTCTAAATATAACAGTTATATGCTAGTGAAAGTCCAGAGATTAGCCGGAACATTATTTTGGTAAATGTACCGTGTACACATATACACATTTAGTAAAAAGCAGTTTTTTTTTTAATTACAAATACACACTCCAATTTTATTATATGTCAGGTATGAAATAGAAAAATGTCTTACGTATCCGCCCCTTTCCTCAACTACTACAACCATGGATAGGCATATGACAGATTAATGACAGATTACCTGGTGGTAAGTGGTTACTTCGCTCGTAGACACTGTTAAATAAATGATTGTTGGAATTATTATTGCATCACGAGGAGTTAAAAAGTCATATCCCTTGTAGTCAGTAATTTGACTGTATTACAGTTTTTTTTCAAATCCATACACAAATGTTGGTGGTTCTAGGTTAAACAGCGCATATATATATTACATATTGTGTTTTTCTAAATAAATAAATTAATTAAAAAATAATAATTTATATACTTTTTTTATTCAGCTTTGTTCGCAGCCTTATAGTTACAAGCGAGACTTTAACAGGCACTGCCTAAAAAAACACGGTGTACTCGTGGACCGCAGACCAGTAAATGTAATGAACGAAGAGGTATTAAAGCAAGAGCAAATATTGATGAAAGATCTTATTTTACGTATGCATGGAATTAAAACAGAAAGAGAACCATTGGACTATTTTCAAGGGCCGCAAGGTGCACTGGCTTTCGCAAAAGCCGTCAAAGTAATGCAAAGCAAAGAAATAGTTGTTGATGTTAATTTATGAAACATAAAATTTTGAATGTTATGTTTATTGTTAATAAAATGTTAAATTTAACCATTTTTTTTATTTATCCACGAGTTGAAGACAAACAATTTTCTATATCGATCTTATCTTTCAATCGCGATTCCGTCAATTAACAGTTTATTTTAATTTGGATTCATTATATTTGATCATAAATTCTTATTTAAAAATATTTTTTAACTTATTTTTCCTTATTACATATTATAAAACTTATTATTTATGTTAAGTTATATTCATTTAAGCCGGGAATATAATATTTTATTTATAGTTACTTATTCATTGAAAATTTCAACAACAAATAAGGAAACATTATTGGTCTTATCACAACATAGTATAAAACAAATTCGCTTCCCACTGTCTGTCTGTACCTATATAAGCTTATGATTTAAATGCATGGATAGCGGTTTGTATTGTCTAATGACAAAAAGCTGTGAGCGTTGTAAATAAAGTAATTTTGTTGTATATTAAGTATCAGCAATGCACCCGTGACAAGCCGGGGTTGGTCGCTAGTATTTCATATATATAATTTAATTTATTAAAAAAAAATGTATGTGATTTGAGCTCACTTCATGTCTCGATAGTAGGCACCTACCAATACACTAAACAGAGCCATTCAAGTAAAACATAACCATTTGTATAATTAAGTACGCTATGAATATTATAAGTCGAGATGGCCCAGTGGTTAGAACGCGTGCATCTTAAGCGATGATTTCGGGTTCAAACCTAGGCAGGCACCACTAAAATTTCATGTGCTTAATTTGTGTTACAATTCATCTCGTGCTCGGCGGTGAAGGAAAACATCGTGAGGAAACCTGCATGTGTCTAATTTCAACGAAATTCTGCCACATGTGTATTCCGCCAACCCGCATTGGAGCAGCGTGGTGGATTATGCTCCAAACCTTCTCCTCAAAGGAGAGGAGGCCTTAATCCCAGCAGTGGGACATATACGGGCTGCTAATGCTAAAAAAAAAATGATGAATGAATGAAATTATAATTTGTAAATCAAATATTTTTAATATAAACTCGAATGTGAGTGTGGTTTATCTTACATAGGTCAAACAAAGAGAAGTATCGGTACTAGGGTCAAGGAACATATAGGAGATGTCAAAAATAGGCGTTCTTCAAAGTCTGCAGTCTGTGAACATGCTCTGGATAAACCTAACCATTTTATTCGATTTGATAAACCACAGATCCTCGCTAGAGAACACAGATTCATTCCTAGAATGATACGCGAGGCTATTGAAATTTAAAAACATCCGAACTTCAATAGAGAAGATGGTTGGAGACTTTCTAACACTTGGGATCCACTTATTAAAAATTTAAAATCCCAAATCCAACAGACTGCAAGACCTAAGGATACAGTTAGTGCCTTCTGCGTGCAACCGGAACGCTACTCAAGATACCAATTAAGAAATCGTTGGCGGTAGTTGTTAATAATATTTTTCTTTTTAATTCGAACAGACAAATGTCACCTTAGTCTGCCCGTGACCACGAACACTGCAAAGTGCTCGAAACGTCGGGATGTTAAAAATAATTAATATACGCGATTAAATCCGTTAAAAAACTAGTTTTATTTCAATGTGTAATAATCGCGAAAATCTAAGACAACATTATATTTTTAATTGATTGAAATAATTGTATCCATTTTTAACCTCATAGGTAATCCATATCTCAAATGTTGAACAGCTGATCAGGAAAAGTTAATAATTAATTTCATCTCATTTGTGATATCTATTTAAATAGACACTAAACAACACTACAATGTTGTACAAGCCTCCAATGATATAATAGTTTACAAATTACTCTACATTTTCAATACCAATAGTTATGACGATTTCAGATGTGCCCGGTACGGTGTGAATTAAATTTATCTTATCTATTTTTATCCAATAGTATAATTTATCAACGTAATGTTTTCTATCAACAGTCCCTTAGAAACACACATGAACTTGCAACTCTCACGTATCAAGCTACAGCATTGTCGATTAGTCTAATTATTGTATAATAAAGGTAAATATATTATACATTTATTACAAGTAAAACCATCGACATACATTGTCCTGCTTAACCACGTATCATATACATACTTGCTTAAAACCTTCTCCGAAACGCGCTGCGCCTTCTGTTATAAGTTTTATGTAAATTGGCTTAGTAGTTTTTTCGGTAAGGATACACAACAAAAACGTCTCCTTATTTATTGAAATAGATGATTTATAAAACAAAAGTTAAATATATATCTCATGTATTCACAATAAATATCATAAACACTCTATATATATTTGGTAACTTGTAGTCTTCTGACTACAACTGCACGTTCCCGCAGTTAGAGGCACTTATGTAGATATCTATAGCAAATTCTGATATAAGCACGAGAAAAACTTGAAAGATAAAATCTCTCTTAAGTAAACCCAACAATATCATGAAACAATAGCACATCGAGACAATGAAATGGTATCATTTAATACCTTTACTAAAATGCCAGTATCAATTACGATCAAGTTATTCGACACTAATGGACCTATTCAAACACCTTTCAATCAAATCATGGTATATAAAGTAGAGAAAATGAAATCTATGATCATTCCTGTAACAGCAGCAGCCAAGATATTTATAATCATGGTAGGGTTTACCCGTTTCTCATTACTTTTTTTCATATTTGTTTTAACAATTAGTGTGAATTCGTAGTTTTCGTTAAAAACCCAAAAAAAATAATAGTTTTGTTGATTTAAAATTAAACGAATATTTGCAGATAAGATTATCACTTCTGCTGTTTCAAACATGTGCCGCGGCTCTGATCACTATACAACTATCAGTTCCAACTAATGCTTTCAAAAAGACATCCAATATTGATGAGTTTATGGTTCAAAATCAGAGAACCCGTATGAGACAAAACTATGTTCTACAAAGAGCTTTAAACAATGACATGGACGATGCTGAATTAGGAGTAACATATGTCACTGAGCCTTTCGACCCTAATGCTAATACTGAAGAATTACCAGCATTTATAGTAGACTACGCCAATATGATAAGAAACGATATTATTTTATTAGACAATTCCGTCGAAACAAGGACCAGGAGAGGAAATATTAAAAGGGAGCAATATGGTGTAAGTATAAAACTTAAACTTTATTTTTGATCGAGATTGTAATAGCTACGAAACAAATACAGATCTAGGTACATCACTATAATTTTCAATTTCGCTTTGGTTAATGTTTGGCCTAGCCGTTGACTCATAAATAAACACTGTTTTGTATAATAAAACAAACAAACTGTACTGGATACATATTTCTTGACAATAAAGAACAAATATAGCGCGGATGACACCAAACATTTCTAAGAACTTGAGGAGTTTCTGATAATTTTAGCGGTTCGTTCAAAAGTTCGTACGGGTTTGTAAAAAATACACGAGTTGTGTTAACTATATTGTCATTTATAAAATAGTCTAAGAATAGTATATTGCGAATTTGTTACAAAACACTTCTGTGGTTTACAAATAATATACTTAGAATGGCGGATAACGAATTAGGCAGAAAATTATGGACAACTATAAAAGCATAATTTCCTTCATAAAATAATAGCGCGACATACAATCATGACAACCGTTGCATTAGATACATTCATAAGAGCAGAAAAAATCTATAGATTGTCTTCCGTCTTCAGCCTCACTGTTATAGTCGGAATGAAATTGTTTTTGGCATTACTAATAATTTTAAATTTAGATACAACCGGTAAAAGTGAAATAGAAAATAGTTTTACATAACATACATAAACATAAGCAGCCCGTAATTGTCCCACTGCTGGGATAAAGGCCTCCTCTCCCTTTGAGGAGAAGGTTTGGAGCATATTCCACCACGCTGCTCCAATGCGGGTTGGCGGAATACACATGTGGCTGAATTTCGTTGAAATTAGACACATGCAGGTTTCCTCACGATGTTTTCCTTCACCGCCGAGCACGAGATGAATTATAAACACAAATTAAGCACATGAAATTTCAGTGGTGCCTGCCTGGGTTTGAACCCGAAATCATCGGTTAAGATGCACGCGTTCTAACCACTGGGCCATCTCGGCTCAAAAAAAAATAGTTTTAATATAAATAAATTACATGTTTATTTCAGCAGGGAGATGGAAAAGATATACCTTGTAGTTGTGAAGAGGAAACCGTAAGTACCTAAATTAAAACCAAAATATATTAATATGTGTTATTTTAACGGTTTAATAATTTTTAGAAGAAACCAATAATTTTGGGTGACGATTATTTTCCTCGCTCCATCGAAACCAGAATCTGCAATAAAAGCCTATGCCCCTCACCTTATGGTTGCCACAAACGTGTTCATAACGTAAGTATTTAAAAATTATACTAATTTGTGAAAAGTTGTATATGGTGCTGTTAAAAAATTTTAAATAATTGCATTTATATGTCTATGAAATTTTTGAAGCTAGTATTCCCCAACTCACTCTCAAATTGATTTCAAAAATTTACATATTATACAAATAATCATTTCCATTATGAAGTACTTTGTATCATAATGCATAATAAACAAAAACTTAACACATGTAAAAATTAATTAATTACCTCATAAACTTATTGTTTCCTCAAGCCCTATAAATATATTGTTAAAATAAAATGAAAATAGCATTGATTTTTACAGATAACTGTATTAAAAAGAAAGCGAAATACTGACGAGGAATCTCAAGATGAACTACCCGACGATCTCATGAAGAGATGGGTCGCCGTGAAAAAACTCGTAACTGTCGGATGTATGTGCGTTAGAGACTACACTGACTAAAATAACGATTGACAATCTCTAACGATTAGATTATGGAAGATCCCATTCTAAAAGATCATACAGAATGTGAATCATGTATAAGTATTACGATTATACAGTTAAAAAAATAAAACAATTAAAAATTTTAATTTGCGTAAATTAAAATTAAAACATGTCATAAAAAAAAATTACCATATGATTTTGAACAAATATGAAAAATGTATTGACTTAAAAATGATCTCTTTTTAGTTATATTTATAATTATAATGACTATAAATTGAACCGTTTTGTGCAGAAATGTACCAACACACAGGAGCACTAATAAAAGTAAACTACTAAGAAAAACAATTTTATAAAATAAAAATATGGTATGAAATATATTTTCAATTCTAAACAAATTAACACTATAATTATGGTTTTTCTTTTTTAAATCTTAACAATTTTTTGTGCTTCTTTGGGTTGGTACGTTTCTGCACAACATGGTCCTTTTGTTTTTACATAATTTGTTTTGTTAGAAACAATAGGATTATTATATTAATTAACGTAGAATGTTGTTGCATTTGTTTAAGACGAAGTAATTTGTTATATATGTGGGAGCTGAAAATAGTATTTAAATATGCATTGTTATGTAAAAAATAATAAAAACATTTATTTAAACAGTTTATTCACTTTAAAAAATATTTATAACTAATCAAAACTTTCATAAGTAAACCATATTTAGGTTTTAAAATGAAAAAAAAATTGACTTCTCATATTTTAAAACACAACCTTTTCAACGTCTTAAACTAATAATTATGTACATGTTGTATGAAATATGGTCAAAATTATATACAAAGAATAATAATAATGGGAGGCAGTATCATATTGACGAATTTATTGTTTCCTAAGTTATTTTATAGAAGCCCTAAAATATATTTTTAAGTATTTCAGTATTTTCTCAGCTTCTCTTTAACAATTGGATACATACTGATAACCAATTAAATTATTGAAACTTCTTACGTTAATCGTATTCATTTGTCTTTGACTTAGGATTGCGCATAATTTCAGCTCAATTCTTTCTTATAAAATTGCTAAACTATAAAAATATATTTAACTACACTTTTAGTATTGGATTAAAACAAGTTCTTAAATGGAAGTTTCAACATCACAGAAATATAGGTCACAATTTTCTGGTAGACTACATATTTATTTAAATAAAAAAATATGATATCCTTCTCATGTACGACGAACGAGGACACCTCTCGGCACATCAATATTTTTTCACAAAACTCGCCGATCAGCCGACGGGTCGGTATATCACGCGACCGACGAACTAAGTAGAACAATTCAACACACGCCGACGCACACTAGTCACGCTACACACTGTAGTCCGTCGTGTGGTGCACGGTCTCGTGCGCGGCCGGCGTGGGCACGTCCCCGAGCTGCGGCATGATGTGCGCGATGGCCTCGCGCGCCTCGTTCAGCATGCCCATCTCCCGTCTCAGCACTTCGTCGGTCACGGTGTGGATCGACTTGAATTTCAGGTTGATGCCGTGGACTTTGAACACGTGGTTGTTCAGGTTCACCTTGTAACTGAACGCCACGCTGCAGACCTGGAAATGACCAATTTCAACAATCGCAACATTTAAATGGTATACAATTGTAAAAAAGATATGAAATAAATGAAGTTACTACATTTTTTCAAAATTATACTAACTGTGAACAAATAATATTTAGCAAATCGTCAACTCACTATAATTATTAATGTATGTATGTGGGTCAAAAATCATAGAAGAAAAACACTTGCGATCGTGGAATGTTTCGTAGTCATTTTTAAGACCTACCATTGTCTAGTACATTATATAAATGCATAATTAGCTTAAATTTAGAAATTATAAAAACCTTACTCGTCAACTGCATCAAAATTCGTCGAATGGTTTAAAAGAAGATAGCAGAGATACAGAGACAAGCAACTTTGTATTATAGTATTTATAGATGACTTATGTACAATTCAATTTAATATAATGTCGTATGGCATCCTACTCTGGGGTAATGCAGCTGACATTAATACTATTTTTGTACTGCAGAAGAGGGCTATTCGTGCAATTTATAACCTGGTCCCAAAAGTTTCGTTAAGAGGTAAATTTAAAGAAATTAAAATAATGACTGTCGCTTCTCAATTTGTTTTTGATAATGTTATGTATGTACGCAAAAACATAAATGATTTTCCCAGAAATTGTGACGTACATTCTATTAACACTAGGAACAAGAATAAACTTGTTACTCCAAGTACCCGATTACACAGGGTTAGTAACTCTTTTTTGGGGCAATGTATACGTTTTTACAACAGGATCCCAGAAAACGTTCAAAATTATTCAATTATAAAATTCAAAAGAGTCGTTAAAGAGCGTTTGTGTGCTAAAGGATATTACAACACTAATGACTTTTTAGTTGACTGCACACCTTGGGAATGAAATGATCGCCTCCAGGCTGTTTCAAACAACTAATATATACTTATCATTGTACCTACATGGAAAATGGTTAAAAAAAATGAAAAAAATATATATCCCGCTGAGTTTCTTTCGCCGGTTCTTCTCAGGTCCGAGGTGCTAAATTCCGAACCGGTGGTAGATTTTTGACAATCAATAAGCAAGTGCAAACACTTCTATATTGAATAAAGATTTTTGACTTTGACTTTGACTGCATGTAAAGAGACATACTATATACTCTATTCCAACCATAAGAGGAGAAAAGCCAGATAAATATTTGACAGAAAATTGACGCAATATATAATATTCACTATGGATTTGCGAAAAAAAATGTCGTTTTAAACGACGAAACTTTTATAGGTTAAACCGAGTTTTGGAAGTAAAATTCAAGTGGATTTGTTTATCTTTTTTCCTACTTCCATTGGAATAGGCTATATGCGAATGCGTAAAGCTTATAAAAGCTCTCGACAGACATTAGTTTCGTTTATGAAATTCTTTATATGACCAATATTTAGCCATGGCGATAAAGGCCAACACTACGCACATGCCACAAGTACGCACCTAATCATCACTTTAATAATCCATGATGGCAAACAAAACAATCTTGTGTGGTTAATGAACTCATACGACCTCTTAATATCACTAGTACTCAGACTCACTTGGCAGGAGTAAGGGCGTTCGCCGGTGTGCATACGCTCATGATTCTGCAGTTGGTGCTTCGCATTGAAAGACATGGTGCAGGTCGCGCACTTGAATGGTTTGTATCCAGCGTGAATACGAAGATGACGGTTCAGATCACAACGCTGGAAATATAAGTATATTTTACAATATAATAGAAACAAATACAAGCTTATTAATAACAGATACAGATCATAATGGAATCAATACAATAGAAGACATTACTTGGTATCTAAAAATGTACTGACTTGATAAATGAAAATTTTATTTACATTGCATAAGTGTGAATATTTATTTAAACATTTGAATTGTAATGATGATTTTTGTACTAATATTAATTCAAGTTTGTAATTATATTTTACTTAACAATAAAAATAACAACACATAAACTTACTGCAATAAATTTTTTGGAACACAAATTGCATTGAAATGGTCTCTCTCCTTTATGAATCAGGTTATGTCTAAAAAAAGCAATATAGTAGATTATTGTCTGAACTGAAGTAAATCACTGTTACCATAAAATGTATTAAATAATAGATTATTTATCAAATATGTTTTAATTACCTCACTAGTGATTTCTGTGTGTAGAACCCTGCACCACAAATTTCACAAATATGGTCTTTAATTCCAGTATGCTGTTTAAGGTGAACTAATAAATTACTTTTTTGTACAAAGGATCGTGGGCAATCAGAGCAAGTGTACTTCTTTTTTTCTGAAAGAATTGCCATTAAATATCAATAAAAACTATAACAAAACCTTAGAACTGTATTTATTTACTTATATTGCAATCAATTATTATATAAAATTTAGGTGAAAGTAACATGTGTAAAGAATTAGATTTAAAAAAAAAGATTTATTCTAAAAAAAATATGTTAAGCATAAATTTAACTTATTTTTTTAAATATTTGTTTACATAATATGTAAATTTAATTTGATTTATTAAATAAAAAGAAAATACTATAGTTCACATACCTTCATGAGTTGCTATATGATTGCCAAGAGTATATGTCAGTATACCACAGACTGGACATACAAGCTTTTCTCTTTCTTTTGAAATAGGCTTTGTATTTTTCACCCTTCTTATAGAAATATCTCGTCTTATTATCCTACTATCAGACTTTCCTGAAGTTCTGGCTTTGTAATTTGGATGAATTTTTAATAATGTAGCATCTTTTGGTCTCTTC
Source organism: Vanessa atalanta (assembly GCF_905147765.1). Lineage (NCBI taxonomy): Eukaryota > Metazoa > Arthropoda > Insecta > Lepidoptera > Nymphalidae > Vanessa > Vanessa atalanta. The sequence goes on from NC_061875.1 coordinate 6,629,690, forward strand.
AAGAGTATGGGTGGTCCTTTTGCACCATTTTTCATTATTGGATCTGTAAAAAACAAGGCAATATATCAGTAAGGCTCTATGCAAAAATAATAAAAGGATTATTTAATTTACCATTAGCTATATATTGATATAAAATTAAATATATATTTTTCATCTGTTGTATATGTTATCAGACAACTTATATATAGTATAATTATTAATTTAAAATAGTTTTAAAAAAAGGTAAATAGTAATATCAGATACCATTCAAAAAACTTACAACAAGTAATAGTAGTAGATTTCTTTTCATCGCCACCTGAAGAATCATCATGATCATGTTTAAATTGTCTAACAACCCTTACTTTTTTTACAACTGGTTTTTTAGCCTTAAACACCTTAATTTCTGACAACTTTGGCTTTTTAAATTTACTCTTGGGCTTCTCTGAAGGCGGGACATAATCATCATCATCATCATCTTGATATATGTCATCATCTAAATATTCAGCCTAGAATAAACATATATAAAAGTAATAGTTAATATTATGTTAAAATATTTTATTGTACCGCCTTTGGTTATAAATATACAAAATATTATTGTGCAACAAAGTTATACATTATAAGTATATATTTATAATGATTTAGCAAATATAACATGGGAGAGAGGTATGCTAATGATAAAAAAATCATATCATAGTTTATTAATTAATTTTAAATTAAACTTAATATATTTTAATAGGCAACTTAAACATTGAATATCATTTCTCAAAAGTATTCAATTTAGTTATAATTGTTCAGAAATTATAATTTAAGAACCAATTTATAATTCAACAAATATAAAAATAATGTAAATAATAAAACATCTTAATTATTTACCATTATTAGTATTTGGTTTATCTTATTAGTTTAATAAAAAAACATTAAATATATGAAAAAGTCAACAATCCTTACACAAACTTACATCAATATTGAAAGTCTGTGAATTTTCGCGAGATATATTAAAGCCATTTCCGGACTCCACTTTCCTTATAACTGTATCTGCTATAACAATATCTTTACCATCAATAGTTTCAACTTTCACCACTTCATTAGGGTTATCGAGGACATCTATTTCCATTTCCCATTTTGGTTCATTTTTAATGGTTAAAGGTCCAATTTCACTTTTAATATCAGTAAAAGAATCAAATGCAATTTTTTTAGTTGGCACATTTCTACTCGCTTTTGCAATAAGTTTTCTTAACTCACGATCAGACCTTTAATAAAATTAAATTCATTTATGCACAATACATTGAAATTTTATAGAAATAAATATTTATATAATACAGTAAATTTTACTGTAATATAGATTAGCTCATTTTACTTTACTTAAAAGTTATTGATTATGATTTATATGCAATATCAATAAATCCAACACTTACCTCTCTGCAACGTTTTTGAGAAGGAAAGCCTTTTCCAAAGATGTACAACATTTGTTGCATATTTTCTCAGGTAAGCCATCATTTGAGGAAACCTAACGATATAAAATATTATTAGTTTATTTTCAATTCAAAACAAACCGATAATTATTTAGCAATAAATTAGAAGATTTACAATATTTTAGTACAAATATATTTTTTTTAGTTATTTTGGATTTTATTTAACAATTAAAAATTTGCACCTTATTAAGAAAACCTTAATCATGTGATTGTGGTCAAATTTTATTCGAAAACAATACAGGTATATAACAACATCACAGTTTAGTTTTCTCTATATGAAAGCATAAAAAAACCACGATACTAATTTGTATTAGCAGAATTTCATGAAGTATAGTGATGCCGGTAATACATTTGCTACCTCTGAGCATTAAATATACACAAACGCTAACCTTAACGTCTGCTATTGCTGTAAGCATTTCTGCATAATTCCCAGAAAGCTTATATTTAAATAATGGACACAAGGGTCTCTTGTTCGATAAACATATTCGACAGGATGACAAATTAATGCTGTTAGGTTCTATCATTTTGAAAATAAAAACTTCTCAGGTTAAAGTGATGAACAAAATCCGTAACTTTATCAGAGACACACAGTGAATCTATTTGATGTCGATTAAAACCCAACACAGATATTTGATTTCGACATATTTTATTCTGAGCCCAACTCTACTGAAAGTCTTTAGGGATGTTTGACGTTTCACAGCGTTTGACAATTGTTAGACACTCAATGGGTTGTAATGTTACGATTTACGAGTCAGCATTTGTATATTCAAACCATAGCCATTGGCTTAAAAAAAAACAATAATAATTATTCGATACTATTGGTTATCGATATAAATGTTAGTTAAGTTCTGAAATATATAGGCTAAATGCCTTTAATTAAATTAATAATTATTTTGGTTTTTTACCTGGGATATCGTATGTTATGTTTTTTTGAATGTTAAATAAATTATATTTGCAGAGGATAAAATATTCATATAAAGAGATCAAAGATCCCTTTTAAGAGAAGATACCTTATCGTTTATAGGAAATGTTCTGCAAAATAATAAATAGTTGTGTATTATGTCTGCAAAATAATAAATAGAGTGCGAAAAATAAAATTATTGTTAAAAAGACTTTTATCCAGAGCCGTTCAATAATTAAATAGAATATTTGTGACAACCAGAAGGATGACAACCACAGATTATTGATAAATACTAGTGTCAAATTTACAATGCGTCTCATGATAACAGGAATAAGAAACGCATTTTTTATCTGAGTCTCAATTCTTTATAATAGAATTTAGAAAATATAGATGGTTCTTTTAAATATTCTCAACTTATTTACGTTTCGTAAATATTAAACTTGTGCCGAGAAAAATGTTATAATGGCCACTTTTGAAAATAGGTTGAGTCGTAGAAAAGGTAAATATTTTTTATTGGTTTTCATTCTGTTTATAGCATAGGCGTACCTAGTGTATTAAAATACTAATGATAAATATTTCCTTAATTGGTATACAGTACAAAACAGTGAAGTATATAATTTATTTGAAGAATCAATAATATTGCAGGTAAACATGGTGGCAATACGTATAGGTTAGACACTAAAAATAAAACACCTGAAGATAATATAACAGAAATAATACAAGGTCTGTACTCAAAGAAATCTTTTCACAATGATACATCACCCACAAACAAAAATTTGCCTTCAGACTTTAGACTGGGCAGGCTAACACAGAAAAGTAGTTCTGACAGTTATAGGTGGTCCTATCTAGACGCATTAGTCACCTTACTTAATAAGGAAGACAGAAGTAAACTCGGATTTACTTCTGATGAGTTGATGACATGGTAAGTGAAAACATTCTACTTGGATCTTGTGAATTATATAGTGAGCAAAAAGTTGTGTAATACAGAATATATCAGCTGACTAATGTTTTGTATTTCTATTTCAGCATCCGAATAAGTCTTGTTGATGAATCTATGGTCATAAGAGCTGCTGCACTTAGAGTATTACGATATTTAATTAAAACAGAAAGTGATGTTGCAACCTTTAATACTTTGAAACTGCCATATCTAGTTATCAGGTATTTTGAATATTATTTTAACTGTTTTCCATATAATTACTTTTACACATTATTAAATAATTTTTATCTGCTTGATGAGACAATTTTAAATATTTTTTCTTGGTTGTGGATTGTTTGCCGTTTGCATATTGTAGTAATATTGTGTTATATTTCCTTTAACAACTAGTAAGTTGAACTTTAGTGATAACAATAATAAAAGAGAACAGAGCAATATAATGAAATAAATAAATATATTATTTTAATGGCTTTGGAGAATTAAAATGAATACTGAGTCATTTATTGTATGATTTATTTGGTAAGGTCTATGGATTTAATGCTTCACAATGAAGAGGAACGAGCACAAGCATTAAAAGTAGTGAGACGTGTCATTGCTGTCGTTGGTGCTATTGAACAAGGCCAAAGGCGCTACCGTGCAGCATACATAGACCAAGGTCTGTTACGTTGTCTAGCAGCTGTTGCTCGAGCAGGTAGTGCTGGAGATGGAAGTAGCAACAGATTATCAAGACCAGCTATTGCGACTCTAGCTGAAATATGTAGGTCCATTGCATAATTCAACATGATATATTTAGTTTGTAAGCAATTTTGCAAGTTTGATTTGAATTTTTAATATGTTTAGTAAAAAAGGTCAATCATTTAGGATATTTTGTTTTTACAGGTGTTTTAAATCCAGATCTGTTTATATCATGTGGAGGAGTAACTGCAGTAACAAGACAACTTGCAGAATGTGCCACACCACGTATGGCAGAGGCTTTATGTGGTGTACTTTTGCATACACTCAATGATCCAAAGTCACGAAGTGCTGCTAGAATCGATCTAACATGTCTCAATTCACCCTACTGTGATTTTCAATATAAACCAGCAGGAACTGATACCAGCAGGTGAATACTTAGGTGTTATTATCATTATTTCATACGGTCAAGGCAAAACTACTAATCAAATTAAACTGGATTTGTTGTATGAGGTTAATAGTTAATTAGATTAGTGACTTAAAAAGAAAAACTAAACTAACTAACTAAAAGAAAAAAGAAAGCATGATAAATAAAAATTAAGATAAAACAGATTAAAATATTTAGAATGATTTGTGATATACATACTGTTATGTCAAAAAAGTAAATGCCTGTAATGGATAATGTTTGCTTAAATGAGAGCCAGTGTTCCGCTGACTTACAGTATAGTAGCAAACTCAACATAAATACCAGGTATACTGCTTCACCTGCCCTTGAGAAATGGAGGTTCACCGTTCCCATTGAGGGTTCCTTTGAGCGTGCCAAGGAGTTGAAAGGCATAAAAATTTACTTTTAAAACGTGATTGCAGCATGACTGCCATATCAATATCTTAAAATATATAAGAAAAAATATAGAAAAATTTAATGGCAGACTTATTCCATTTCCTACTACGTAGATTAATAGCTATATATACATATATATATATACCTGTATATATAGCTGTTAATCTACGGAACACTGGCTCTTAGACTATATGTGTTTCATTTAAACTTAAAAGTCGATCTAGTTGTACCTCCCTATTTTTACTACAATATTTAAAAATAATTATGTAATATGTATCCTAGTCATTAATGACAAACCCATTTGTTGTATTTTATTATAAGTTTGCGTGACCGTAGAGACGAGCGCGAGATGCGTTTCACGTGCAGCCGACTGGCGCTGCTATGCGTGCTGCGCAGCTGGCCCGGCCTGCTGCACTTCTGCCATCCGCGCAGCGCGGGCGGGCTGCGCGCTCTGGTCGCCGCGCTCTACCTGCCGCGGCTTGAGGTCCGAGTGAGTAACTTTACCTCGTGTTCTGTTCTGTCGCTTCGTTTGTGGGTTCTTACTGTATAATCCGTAAAGTTTTTCATTTCATTCATATTTGTTACAAAAAAAGTTTGATCTCGTGAAGTAATAATTATTTAGTACAAAAATTGTTTTTTTTTAGAAAGCAATATTGGATTTACTATATGAATTAGTTGGACTGCCACAACCAGATTGGACTGATGAAATTTCGGTAGCATTGGATGCCGTTGACCCGTCTGATTTTCAAGTAAGTTTTTTTTCATTGATTTTCATTGATTGTTGTTTCTAAATATTGTTTTATTTTGTAAAATGGTAAAATTATTTTTATAGGATTCTTGGCGATTGAATGAAGGATTTGTGGCAGCCGAAGGTACTGCCATTTTACCGCACCTCGGTGCTACCGGCCCTGACATAATCGAAAATCACCTCGCACTGTTACTACAATGCTTTTTAGAGGTCAGCCTACTTTCGATACCTTAGTTCGTAATGATGATGACTAAAATATGATTAGCTTTAAAATACTATTATTTCTTTTTCAGGCTGGTCTCCTAGACGGATTGGCCGAAGTGATAGTGACGAGCGACACATTCATATCGGTCCGAGCGACCGTGCTCCTCGGTCAACTGTTGCATTTGATACACCTCTTCCTACCCCCTCAAATATGCAGCATAACTCCGGCGCTACCGTCGCTTATCTCGCAGGCGTCGGCCGGCAAGCCGCAGGCGTTGGCGGCAGTGGCCGCCCTGTGCCGACTGCACGCCACGCTCGAGGCGCGGCCCGCAAGCAACAGCCTGTTCCTCGACCACATCGTGCAGTACTGCAGCGGCGCCTTCCGGACCAAGGTGGAAGACTTCTCGAAGAGCCGGAAGGAGAGAGACAACGCCGACATGGCCAAACCGAAGTGCAACCGGGACTCATCGCACGACGAAAACGGCGAGTATCAGAACGAATCGGACGTGGAGACGGAGCCTAAGCAGCGGCACAGCGTGGGCTCGCGCGCCGACGTGGCCGCGCGCAACGTGAGCGCGCTCGTCAAGAGCAAGAGCGTCAGCTCGCGCACCACGGCCGCCGTCAGCAAGGTCACCAAGTCGGCCAAATTCTTCAGTCTCTTCGAGCGCGACTGTGACAGCCTGCTCAGGTCTTCGTTCGTGATGCAGAACAAGGATGGTAATACCTGGAATTGGGAAGTGATACGAACTATATTAAAGGTAAGGATCGGATTGTTTGTGATCGTGTCATGCGATGTGTTTTGACGTTTTAATAATTCGAAATTATATTTTTAGGAAACCGACGGCACGCCGTTATTAAATTTGAGTGATAGTGGACATAAAGCATGGGCCAGTCGCATAATAAACTATTTAAAACCATCTTCGAATAAATACTCTCATACTGATCTATCCACAATTGGTAATGGACATTCCGCCACTCGCGCTGGTTGTCAATTAATTAGAAAGCTACTGTGTCACAATGATGTAAGCTATATTGTTTTTACCTAAAACTTTTAATATAGACAAAAATATGTATCTAAATCAGAAATAAATTATTTTTAGGCTGATTCACAAAGACTATTGGAAGACCTATTTAACGACGTCAGTCGACAGATTGAGGCGATTGAAACTGGTCGTAAGGCTCACGAGTGCCTCTTCAGTCCACAACACATGTGCAACACTATGTGTCAGATGTACTTTTTGTTCATTGGACAACTGTGTCATTCTCATACCGGACTGAGACTTTTTAAGAAGACGAGGCTTTATGAAAAGTCAGTATTAGTGATGCCTTGTATTTAAATATTCCTTTATTAATTCTATTTATCATGACAAAAATATTATTATTTTAATATCTTTTTTCAGTCTCCTTGAATTGTCAATAAAAACTCATCATAGTTGTTACGTTAAATTAGTGATATCGAGCTTAGACTACACATTGGATTCGAGTCCAAGAGATATTCTTGCCAAAACGCTAACATGCAATATATTAGCGTCGAGATTGTACGCCACACAGTTCCTAAATGTACTCCTACGAGCCTCGCGAAAATCGAGAGATTTAGTCAGAAAAAAATCGAAGTTAAAAAAGAATATTGTACAGGAGCAATGGAAGTTTACTTCTAGAGATGAAACAGATACGAACGGGCTAGATATGGATACTTGGATTCTGCAAATGTTAGTCGGACAAATCAAAGACGAATCTAAAACTGTCGTGAAATGCGCTCTGACCATCTTAGAAGAAGCCTATAGTGTACCAGTAAGTTTTATCAACATTATTTGTATAAAGACAATTTTGAATTGACTTCTGGAAGAGCAACTATACCATGGCTTTTTTTGTTGTAATCAGATCTTCTTCGAGAAATTAATGACAATGAAGGATTCCCTGGGGCAGAACTGTCGGCTGGATAGAACCGCCGAACCTTCGTCGTTAGATTTCTCAGCTGTAGGCGACAGGGGCTACCTCCTGTGGCTGGGACTCGAAGTGGCCGCCGCCGCGCAAAATACTGACGCATATTCTATCGCTTTCGTCAAAAAACATCTCGATTTTTGGAACAAGTCATACAATTATAGGTATTTATCATACTATACATTTGGTACTCGACAAGATTTAAGCTTACCTACAAAGGCTAAGACTAGATTACAGAGATTAATAAAAATTGGATTGGAAATTAATTTATTATATAATCCATACTCAAGAGTAGCTACTTTGTTTCCTACGATTTCTCGTCGATAGAATCTATATTCCAAAACGGCGGGGGCTTCACGGTTAAATTTTGTAAAACGGCGACGTACAAGGGATTCCAGGAGCCTACTGTAATAAATTATAAATAGTCGGTGTCGACTGCGAGCAGATACGTGCGGCTGGTGGAGGCGGGCGTGCACGAGGCGCTGGCGCTGTCGGAGGGGGGGCGCCGGCCGCGCGCGGCGCGCCGCACGGCCCGCCCGCCGCCGCACGTGCTGGGCGCGCTGGCCGCGCTCGCGGCGCTGGCGCCCGCCGCCGGCGCGCTGCTGGCCGCCTGCCTGCCGCACCACTACAGGGTGCGTCAATCACAATCCATTCATTGGAAATCAAGAATTAGTTCCTTATTTGTAACATACAGTTAACATACGTATCCTCTCGCCTTCCGCTCGAGATAATTTCATCGAGTGAATCGATTTTTTTATTCTTTCTTTTTTCTTTTTTCCTAATAGATTCTGCAGAAGAAGAAATGCGTCACCGAACAGGAAATTGTCGATCTGAAAGCGTCTCTGTGGGCAGTCGGAAATACGGCGGTGACACCGCAGGGCTTGCAGCAACTGATGAATTTGAGTAACGGATTTCTGGAAGACGCGGTTCCTGTGCACATCGTGCGGCTGGCCAAATACAGCCCCGTGTACTCAGTGCGAGCGACCGCCTTCTACGTCCTCGCACTAATTGGTAGCACCTACGATGGCGCAAATCTGCTTGCTGATTTAGGTAATACGCTTATTTCCTTTAAAATTGCATTCGATAACAAAAATAAATATTGATTCATGAATGTTTTTTTCCCAAATGTAGGTTGGTTCTGCGTCAGACATACTAGACACGATCAATTCCCCGTTATTCCGGATGAAAACTTCGTCCAGATGATGGATCTTCAGGACAATGGTCACGCTTTTATCACTTCGCCCGACCGACGATTTTTTGACATCGATTTGAGTGAACACTCCGATCACACCGATCAAAGTACTGCGGAAAGTTTACATTCCGAGATAACGAAGTTAAATCGAACCATTGGGTCGATATCTACCGAGCAAGACAAAGACCAAGATGTGCTAGATCCTAAAATAAATATTTTCGAGCGCCGCGATGCCGATAAGAGGAAGTCGCACACACTCCCAACGCAAGGATCAAGTTCACACGAACGTTCGCTAACCGAGTCTCGAACTGTAGATATTCTGAGAGACTGTTCGAGTTACGAACGCGGTCCTTACAGATTGCACATGGAAAATAAATATACAAGGAATTACTCACTGGATCACTCGTATGAAGGCCGAGAGAGACACACCAGTGAATCGAGTACTAGTGGAGTGAGCAGTTGCGATTCGTTCCTCGGGAAGTATGTTATCCCGTAAGTATAGGATTCATCGCAGACTACAACTCGATCGATATATATTGCACTCTGACTTTATGACACTTTACTATAGGGTTCACAATTAAAAACTTGTACTTCAATTTACACCATTATTACTCTCAAATACACGACGTCAATTTTATTTCGCTATACACATTATATAATAAAAAGAAACAGTAACGATAACCTGTTCGCAATTGACACGCATCTAGTAATCATCACATAAGTAAATAGGACACCTACTAAAGCCTACGCGATCTGCCCGCAGCGAGCGCGTGCCCAAGCTGAGCCCCATCCCCAGCTCGTCCAGCCTGCACGGCGCGCGCAGCGGCGGCGCCACGCAGCGCGCGCGCCCGCCCGACGTGCGCCGCCGCACCTCCACCTCCAGTGAGCCTCATGTTTATACACAGTGGCGTGGTACACGCTTTCTCTGTCTGGCCTTATTTTTTAAAGGGAATGCGGACAATACAAGAGTCAGCACAACCGATACACATATATAATTTCTATATTTTTTTTGGCAAATAACTGTAAGTCGAATGTCGTTTTTGTAATGGGTACGTTCTTACGGTACCAACACATCGTACCAAAGGAGCTCTGAAGTAATCGGCAATTAACATTGAGAATCCTAATTATTATTTATTAATATAGGATTAATTTAATACCTGCAAATAATTAATTACCTGCAACAAAAAAAAATGTTTTTCAAGCTTTTAAAAAACTAACAACCTTTTATTTTTCGGTGTACGTGATTATAAGCTTTTATTAACTTTAAGTTATTTTCTCGTCGGACTCCTTAAATTTGTTCTAACTAATGGATGATTTCAGGTTTTACAACACCAGAAGTTGCCAGTTCACCTCCTACTCAGATGGACCTGAGAGGATATGCCACACTGCAAACTCTTAATAAACACAGAAGGTACTTTTTTTATTAGATTTTTGCCATTAACATTATACTTAATCATATAATGTTATATCATTAATGTTACATATTATTATTATCAATGTAATTGACTTAAAGTTTAATATTCGTCTTAGTAAAATAAAACATGTAAAGATAAAACAATGGGTATAGTTTTATATATATTTTTTTATGCTTTTGTACTAAAAATACTGCGTTTATGATACACATTTCATTAAACGTGTTCAGAGTAATCCCCCATTTAAGACAGAATGCTGTTATGTGATGTGCTATGGAAAAACATTTGTATAATTTTTTTTTTACCAATAAAGTCAAATCACTTATATAAATAAGATAAGGTATAAACCAATAATAATTAATTATTATTCTTTGTGTAATTTTTATCTTCAATATTTGATGAAAATAATTAATGAATATTAATATTCATAGTGAACTTTCATCACTAATTAGGCCGCATCATGTGTCAGAAAGTGATGCAATGAGTTCCAGCGATGTCGATGTTTTGAGCTGGTTGCCCTACGACTCCAATCAACGTGCGAAGCCTTTTTCCTCGCTCCGAGATAGAGCAAAGTCTATTCGTGAGAGGATGACTAAACTAAGGTATCGTTGGTATCACAAACAGTGCAATGATATTGCTAAATTCTCCCCAAAAACTTATATGTTTCAAGTTAATACAGATAAAAATTTGTACCATTTAAAGAAACGATTTATTTGTGTAAATATATAAAAAAAACCCTCACACTAATAAAGAAAGTATAGCTTGAAACTATGGAACAGTTCGAATTTTGACCCAAGAGGTGTTTACTTATTTAAACTATTAAAAGTGATATGATATATACATACTAACCAATACGCTCTCCAATGCGAGTCGCTGAATACATTCACATTTTGAGAATTTAATTCGACATACGGAAGGATTACGAGCTTTTTCTTAACGCGCCGACCTGCATTATATTTGACGTGACGCCATGAATTATATATTTACATAAATTAAGCACATGAAAACTCAGCTTCCCAGAATTTAAAACCGCTATCGACGCTCGAGTTCCTCACAAGTCTTTCTCCCGCAGCCTGCTGGAGTACGACTGGAAGCCGCTGTGGGCGGGCGAGGGCGCGGCGCGCGCGGCGGCGCCCAGCGCGCCCCCCCGCCCCGCGCCCGCCGCGCGCGCGCTCTACTACATGGGCATCTGCCTGCCCGCCAACCTGCTCGACCTCTTCCCCTTGTGAGTACCCTCGTCGTGTCCATGAACGTGTCTCACGCGAGACGTGATCCGTTCTCATTTTTGTAGTAGTAGTTTTATGCTGACTCTACCTAAATATTTACTTGACGAAGCATGTTTGGGCTGTTTTATATAACTTAACTAGATGCTTAAGACCAATATTATTTCCTAGCATATTTATAATGGTTGATTTTATACCTAGCGACAACGAAGAAAAAGAAGCAGATGGTGACGAGGATCAATGTGGAAATAGAGTGACGTCTTATTTAGGAGAATTTACGACTTTGGACAATCGATCACGCACGCCTGATAGCCATAACTTTGGCTTTCATAAGAGTGAGTATTGTTATGATTTAAATTTAAATCATCATCAATAGATTTCAGCTGGAATATTATATTTACCATCAATATATGAATGACACTATTATTGTAAAGAGGTAAAGGATTCGCGCAATATAATAAAGTAAGACGTTTAACAAAGAATATTCTTAATGTAATAGTTTCTAGACGGACTAAGACAATGTATATTATGTTTCTACTTTGCATGTTCATTGAGGTATGACGAATGATGTCAATGTGATCTGCTAAAGACAATGATACACGGAAATGTTATATTATTAGTATGAATGTTTTGAAGATATTCTGAATATCTGCACGACTAGTCCATTTATATCACATTTTTCTTTAAAGTGAAAATAATAATCGAGAGTATAATAACTTGATAACTTGCCACACAGTATTGATTAAAAATTATACATCTTATGTATAATAATAATTGAAACCCATTATAATAACAATAGAAAGCCTTTTTTCCATATAAAATTACCTTTTATTCATTTATTTTACAATAACTTGGATTATTGTCAAAGATATTCGAATAAACAAAAACCACTAAAAATATGTATTTTTTTTTATCAACATATTACGAATGACATAAACGGCTTGATTAAATAGTGATTTTATATTATATTTAAAAAGAAGTCAGCGTAAACAGTTAATATCACCCTGACGTCGCGACGGATAGATATTCGATACCTATAATAATACTTCCACCGCCATCGCCGATAGGTGCGGCCGCGCGCACGGCGACGCCGGCCGGGGGCAGCGCGGCCGAGCGCGCGGCGGCGCGGGAGGGCGGCGACGCGGGCGCGGCGTGGCGCCACGCGGCGGCGCACTGCCTCGCCTGCGTGCGCACGCGCCCGCCCTCCTCGCACGAGCTCCGAGAGGCCTTCTTCGCCGGTACCGTGCTTTACATTTTTACGATGATTCACAACTTGTAGTTACTGGTAAAGTAATTGTATTATTATATCTTTGAAACTTTTAGAGTCTTATGGCTCGTTTGATTTTATTATTTTTTGAGATTTTCTTGATTTCGATATAGCCCAATATCGACTTATGTTTGTATAATTAGTATATTTCAGTTTTTTAGACATGCAAATGACACATTTCAATAAGTCTGTATTTATACTGACCGCGCCCACAGAGCCGACGTACGCCGAGGCGCGCGTGTCGAGCGAGGCGGGCAGTCCGCAGGCGCAGCTGCTTCGCCACGTGCTCTTTATGTCTAACCCCATACACCTGAAGCAGGTCAGTTACGTTCATTGGATAGATTATCCGACTCTCTTTCAAAAGTGCCAAGTTTTATAAATGTATTGTTTATGTCTGATGCGTACAGTATATAGACAAAAAAATATTTATTTTATTGATCTGAACGTAGGTACTTACTGTTTGCTTTTAAATATTTTCAGGCACGTTCTGCGTTGCTGTCTCTCAAGCAAAGACACCCTGATGTGTTTCGTAGCCCTTGCGTGTACTCCGACGTGTGCGCTCTTCTGTCAAGGGACACGTACATGCTGTACTCGCGTAGAATTCTACAAGAACTGTTCCTAGACACGAACTTCGACTGCTTCTTCGATGAGCCAGCCGCTATACTTTCGCGGCATAACAATATAACCTCTAGTTTACCACCGACTGTCGAAATGACGCAATAGTATTCATTATTTATCATTTCTCTTACGGAAATCATCGTCATCATCGTCAGCAGCAACAATATAATGTCGTAAAAATGTTGAATTATTTATTATGAGATTGTACGAGTAAGGTTTCTATTGTTAATAATTAATAATAATCATATCTCTTAGAAATTAAGGATCGAAAATCGAACCTTAATTTTTCGGTTCGTGGCTGACTGTATGATTAATTAAATTTACTACGCAAAGTTGCTTAACACGGTGAGGCCTTTATCTTGAAAGTTAATTTGTGGGGTTAGTATTATTCATTTAAAACGTATTCTTTATTCTGAATTATTTACAATATATAAATATTTGAACACCGAAAATTCAGAAGAAGAGTGAAATAAAAAACAAGAATATATCGAATAAAATAAAATGATAAACCGAGAGGTACTTTCGTAAGAAATATGAAATTCTTAAATATTGAAATGTATTTATTTGCCAGAATCTCAGCTTTGTTATTATTCTGATATATTGCTTTATTTGTAATAGACTTAATAATATATTGCCAAATAACTAATGATTGCCAGAAATATAATTCTTAATACTTTTAAGAGAATATTGAACAAACCATTTGTATATAAACTTCCGACTTTTAATCACGGCATTGATAAATAATTACAGTCCATTACTGAGCATATATATTAACAAATAGCATTAAAATTATGAACATAAATTATCAACATTCCCAAAATTATTATTGTATTTCTCGAAGTATACTTATATAGATGTAGGATAATAATAGTCTAGATCCACATATGAATATTCACGAATCCCTATTCAAAAGACACGTCGTAGTTGAGAAATAGGGTATCGAGCATAAATATCATAATTAAAAAAAAATTAAAAATAGACTATAAAATGTATTAGAAGCTTTCGAAAAATCGGTTTAATGTAATTATTTTGCTGTTCCACTCAACCATGACAGGCAGACCAGGCAAAAAGTGTAATCATTAATTTGTTACTAATATATGTAGCATATTCCAATGTCAGAAGGAGATAGATAACGATAATTACACTTACATATTCGATTTGCTAAAAGCCATGCTATATAACCCTTTACTTATAATACAACACTATTCCACTTAACTATTTATATCCAATTTAGCTTTCCTTCCAAAATTCCAATGACAACTCCACCGACATTCATCGAATCCATAACGAATACCATACATTATTTTAGACCAATGACGGCATGTCAATTCAAGGTCAAATTTGTTTATTTGTCTACTGCCATTGGAGTGGCCTCTAGTGACATGTCCCTTCCCCATATGACTACCTCGTGTTTTAGATATAAACTATGTGTGAATAGCTGCTCGTAATATTTTATTTTAAATAATGGAGTTTAGTTGCCTGACACGTTGCGTTCGTAGTTTTTGTGCGTTCATTTGTATGTAAATTGAACAAACAAATTTGTTTGCTCTACAAATTAACACACAAGCAAGTGTAGCTAGTAGTATTTTGTTCCTGGGAGTACATATATACATATGTAGCACCCCTATTTATATTTAATTAAGAGGTTCTGTATATTTATTATAAAAAGAAACGTGTGGAATGTAGATGCAGGTATTCGTTTAATAATTGATTTTCTATTGTATAAAGTTTGTGTGATTATTTTTCATGTTATCTCTATTCTGTAGATATGCAAAGCCTATAACAAAAATTGTCAATTAAATGTTCGATCGCTAAGAGAATGCGTGACAAGTTCCTGATCGGATGGACGACGTAACTGTGAAGTGTCGAAGAACTCACGATAACAATATTATCATCCTTTATTTGTCCTACTAACGAATAATACAATTTAAAGTTATTGGTTTTACCTGTTAATATTGTTTAGGGTGTGCTTCTTACGAATTTCCAATCAATGATGAAAGAAAATTCGCGTTTAACTAAACATCCGGTAAATAATGTTTATAAGTTATGTCAATGTCGTTATATCAACTTTTAAATGGTTATTTGAACTATGAATTTCTGTATTCTATCACTAGTCATGACCAATTAATGATAAACGCCAGAAAAGCATTCTCCTAGCCGACGGGCCTTAGTAGTCATCAATTTCATTTATATTCTTCGTATATCTTGTATGTATTTGTTTCGAGTTTACGTTAAATACACCATTTAACTTACTAAGAATTAGTTCAATTTTAAATTGATTAGAATTGAACCATTTTTTTTTTGGTATATATGTATGAAATTATTGCCCTAATTCAATAGATTGTGTACAAAATATTTAACAACTGAAAATGTTTTTGTAATCAATTTCTAATAATTATATATTATTTTTATGCCAAATCACGAACAGATTTTTAAACACATCTTTAAGTTGATTTGGATTTTGTTTTGAAAAATTTTGTACAAAATCTAATAATATAGACTACATTAAAATCTCAATACACTAAGTATCGCTCCAGTTTCCTATTTTTATATGTAAAATTAATATATATTACCGCTGTTCATTTGAAACACTGCCAATGTTTGAACCTAACCCAACTGCCCATTACTAAGTTTTTTGTATTTTTTTATATACATTTGTAAAATTATTTTACCGTATTAATTGAAATGTGTTCGTTTATATCGAAATAATTTTAAAAATGTGCTAGCCCTTGACAATTTTTGATTTTTTATGTATCTAATTATCGTGAAGATATTTAACGTCTAAATTGTGTGCTACAATATTGATAAAGAATATCCAATGAACACAATGATCATAAAAATAAGACAAATTTCACATATAATTTCTTAACATGTAAGCGATAGCGACTATTGAACTATTTTATTTATGCGACTATCAAATTAGTTTAATTGATGACAATTAAATTCACCTCTGCCTATTCTAGTGATGTATCCCACCTATAGTCAAAAAATGACTCCAATATTATATGCAACTCGTAGTTAATACACCGCTGTGTTCAAACATTTAGCGAATCTTATATTTGCATTTGTCTTGCTTCATTCGTTGTTGAACTAAAATATATACAGTTTATGTTATGATATTACAAATAAATGATTTAAACGTGTAGGGTGTCACTTATTTACAATACATATTTGTTAATAACTTGTTATCGTCTCAATATTATAATGTATAGATTAAGTTATCTTTTCCTTTAGATGTATTTGTTAAATTATGATTTATTTTATTTAAGGTTCTCAAAGATAAACTACAGTATTCCTATAAACATTTAGCCTATCTTCTGTTGTAGTTAGACTTCTCGACATCTGCATTTATATTATATAGTTTTAGGTGTTTCTTTTTAGATATCATAAAGTAAAAGTGAAATATGATCAGTTGTTCCGTCGATAAGGCTAGTCTATATGAGGTATACGATGCCGCGATTATTTTAAAGACAATAGAAAAAGTTATTATTTGAGGAAGATTTTCTTAAAGTTGCTATATAATGTAGATAAAATCCTTTTTCATTCATATTATATCTAAAACATTGCTAAATATTAAAAAAAAATAACGAAATATAGTGCCATTGAGCCAGTTCCTTGACTACTAATTACATTTTCATTATATTTAACATATTGTAACAGATATTTCGCATTAATTATAAATTGTAATCATTATATAATTTTATATTACATTTTTTTTATTTTCCTTTGATCCAATGTTTACTGTTTAAACAAAATATAATTCATCCTGGCTCTCATATTTTCTAATGTGTAATATGTTTCATAATTAATACGTATTTCTTACTATAAGAAATTGGTACATATTAAATATCATATCAATATCAAAGTTAATTCGTATGGAATGTATGCGTATACTTTACATACGCAATGGCCAATATAATCTAATACATATTGTACATCTTCAAAACCATCTAATCATGTGCGTAATTTTCGACGAATAATAATTGTTAAGTTACAATTTTAACCAAAGAAAAGGCGAGAAATTATTGTTAAAAGCCTACATCAGATTAAACATTGTTAATAATTAATGTAAAGGTCAAAAGTTCACGCAGTTTTGGCGAAACCCTGCGAATTTTCTTAAGTATGGTGATCTGTCATACGCTCATTTTGCTTCTCTAATATGTTATGACTTTTTGTTTGTTTGTTTAAGTTGGATTTTCATAAACACAAATTTACACAAAAATCCATACAAACATTAATCCCTAATGTAATATTCTCATGGCATGATCAATGCTAGCAGGCTATTTTTTATGGTCACAAAAGTTTCTAAACATTCAAGCGTTATCCGAAAATATTAAGACTTTTCCTATTATATATTATTGCTTCAAAGTAACATTTAAATAGAAACACTGAAAATAGACGCTTTTACAATTTTACATCGGTCGGTTGGTAGACACGAAAAACAGGCAGTAACTGCTACAAATATCGATTACAAAAATTCTTATTAAAGATCATTGTTAAGTTATTGTTACGAACAGTTCCTTTTGGTTGGGGTCACTTTAGCTGGTATAACTCTTTTAGAAAAATAAGTAAAAAAATATTAAATTCTAATTTGAATTAAGCATTCCATTGTTACATCGGCTGTTATATACTTATGTTATATTTTCTGTTTCTCATCACTAGCCCGCCTGTAAAAAAGATCAAGCTAACTTGAACAGGGTATAGTTCCAAGTATTTCTCGAGAATAATTTGCTACAGGTGAAAATGCACAGAGATGCTGTTTCTTCCGAACACTTCTTTACGATAACTCCAGCCAAAGTTCATATTAGCGTAAGATTTTGCGTAAGCATTGTAGGTCGTTATGATGGTAAAGCTTTGCACAAATTTTTAATTAATCGACTGTTCCAAATGCCATATTATTGCAAGGATAAAAAGCTTATGTACGTGTATCGCAACGTGGTGTATGAAAACTTTTTTCTTATCTGTATTATTATCAATATTCTGTTATTGATAATAGTAAACAGCTTATTACATAATACACTGTAATAAACTAATTATTTTTATGTTATCTGATCAGTTCATAACAATAAAGTTATCTGATCAGTCCATAACAATAATATAACTAATCAAAGACATAAATATTCAATGACGTTTCTGTAATTAAAACTAGAGATGATCACAGACTGGCAAGAGCCCAATCAAATCTCAACGTCAAACTCCAGATTTCCCAAATGATTAAATCTCATTAAAATTAATTT
Source organism: Vanessa atalanta (assembly GCF_905147765.1). Classification (NCBI taxonomy): domain Eukaryota; kingdom Metazoa; phylum Arthropoda; class Insecta; order Lepidoptera; family Nymphalidae; genus Vanessa; species Vanessa atalanta. Next base: position 6,648,331 of record NC_061875.1, read on the forward strand.
TATTAAATTAAAAGGCCTCGGTATAAAGGTCGATGACCTTAGCAAAGTATCTCAACAACTAAATTATATATTTTAGTCAAATACTATAGACCGGGAGATGATGACACAAAATACTAGGTCATTTGTACCAGTATCCACCATTCTTCAGGGGTCTAATTACGTAAAGGCAAAAAGGAAAATGATGGTCATAGCGCTCGCACCGGCGGCCCAATCGAGTGGGCGTTAATCGAACGCGTCGGATAAATAACGAGTGTCGAACGATTTGTTCCACAAAAATGCTTGTATTTTCAGATAGTCGAAAAAAAAAGAAGTAGGCGGTAGCGTAATGCCATACTTCTCGGGTGTGACTTACAGCCCGCCATACCGACGCGAATACATTAATTTAAATAAAACAATTCAACCATAGCCATTCACGAAAATCACCTTGCCATACTTTTCCGACAGTTCCCAATGGCCGCCATACCACTGCAAAGGAGTAATTTTTTTTTCGCCAAACGATTTGTACCACCCTGAACCTTTTTAACAGTTCCCTGTATGATCATAAATAGAAGTCTGATAATGCCATACCTGTGGGAGGTGGCGAATGTGAACAATATTTTTTCAAAAACCTAAGATTTTATTCGTAATTCGAACTATTTTTATAGTACATATAAAAATATGGCAAACCAGCTGGAAGCCTGATGGAATGCGACTACCACTATCAATGGACCTCTGCAACATCGGGAGGCTTTCAGGTACGCAGGATTTTAAAAATGTGTATGCTCGTTTCTTGAAGGTTACTAAGTATTATCAGTTCGGAAATACTGCTGGTGAAAGCTAGTTCTACAGATTGGTTATGTGAGGCCTGAAAATGCCTTAAAAATAGAATGCAGAGTGGTCCAACATCTTTACGCAAAGTAAAATGTTTAAGCAGGTCGGAAAGGAATTGGTCGACGTAATACAAACTACTGTGTGTTGATGGATACGGTCAAATGAAAGAAGTTGATACTGAGGAATTCCCGCCTAGAGGTGAAAGTAGTACTCCATATAAGGCCGAATTTACACCATTCGGATGCAATTCGAAGGTATACAGCGTTACACTACCACTAGTGTGACCGAACGACCATGGACAAGACTAAAATCATGTCTAACGTTTGGACGTTACACCCGTTAACATCGCGGGTGTATAAAATCTTATCGTAGATACTAAGTATCATAAATAATTAATATATAAATAATCCCATAAATAATTATTACATTTATTAACTTATTCGGCATATTCCTAAGAATTAATACACATTTTGTATGCATTCATTGAGTTCATACATTCACGCATCGTTCATCGGAATAAGCTGAAATTAATATTGTTAGTGTTAGCACTTGCTTGAAGGTTTTAGTCAATTTATCGAACTATCTTACTTTGCAGATAAATTATATTATTTTAATAAAGTTCATTCATTGCAACGCAAACTGGATATTAGCTAGGTAATTCATTCCACATGATTTCTTCCACTAAATGTTGGAAACGATTTCTCACTTTAAATAAGTTGTCGAAAGGTCCAAAAAGTGTCGGTAAAAAAATCGTAACCATTTTTTTGTGAGAGTTAGGCGCTCTTTTCTGCTATGATTACCCTACATATAGGTATCATAGAACATTATTACTAGTGTTTTGTATTTTTTTATTGTTTACATAACTAAACTATATAAATATTATGTACGTGAACAACTATCGCTAAAAAATTGATTATGAGTACAGGATGAAAAAGATATACATGCTCAGATAAATTATCCGACAATTTAAATTTATTTAAAAAAAATAGGTCATCGTTCTATCGTCAAAAAACACTGCTCTAAGAAAACGATCAATTTTAGTAGTACAGTTTAGTAATAGTACTTATTAACAAAAGATTTTATATTACAATTTATTTTTGACTATAGTCTGATTCTACAAGTATTACATATAGTATATTATGTTATATAATTATATAGACTATAAACGTTAAATCATATTGATAAGATTCAGGTACTTTAAAATAGTCGTCAATGCTTACGCTATTAAAACTGTATCCGTGATATATTTTATGATTATTATAATCAGAATTAATTTTATATATTTCTTGTTATTTTATAGAGTAGAAGCCACATAAAAATAATATAGTAATTAATGTTACCTTTTATTCTTCCCAAATTTTAGCCAAAACACCTAAAACTTGTTTTATAAGATTTCATGAAAAAAACAGCAAAATATATTTTATATGACACATTTAATTCATTTAAAAGCATCTGCTTATAACTAAACTAGAAATAAATTTTGTTTATTACGAGAACTCCGGAATTCCTGCGGGCTACATGTCAGTCTGGAATCAAATAAAACCAAGAAGGTTTCATCAAAATCGGTGCAAATAGATACATAGTTACTCTATTCAAAAATCCTTCTTCCATCTGCCAATTTAAATAGTGTAAAAATTCACTACGCAATTATTTATCTTTAATTACTTGTATATAATTAAATCGAACTGGTTGTGGGCATCGGAGTTTTTGAGTAGAATTAAATTCACGGGTTTTTGGATCGGTATTTTAATGAAGTACTTATTATTAGAAGTATTAAGTATTTTAATTCGATATTTAGTTTGGTATAAAATATTTGATTATAGCACTATAATCTAAACTATATTATTGATACATATAAGTTTTGATTATGGTTACATTATATTGTAAAATTTTCCAAAATTCAAAAATTCCGAAACTGCAATGTATTTTTTTTTTCAATGAGACAATCATGATAAATTTTATAATGATTATTTATTATTCAGTTATAAATAAAACATTTCTTATCACATATTCTATTGTTCATTCATAATAATTCGTTTTGACTTTTGGCTTACAAACCTTCAGCTGAATACTGGCTAAATCTGTTTTTGATGGTGTTTAATGCTTCTTATAGTGGCTATGGTAATAATCAATGTAGGTAACTATAGCTACTTGTATCATTTGCGTTTCCTTTTTGTTTTTATTAACATGAAAAATTTTAACAAATAATTTTTATTATTTTTCCACGATTATGGTACTTTTATATCAATTTTGGAATTAAAATAGATCTACCTAATATATATAAAGTTGCTAGACATGTGGCAAAATTTTGCACCTTGCTTGTTAGAGATAGACGATTTGCACCATAAAATTCATACTCGTATGTTATTGAGAAACATTCTTGAGAATAAACGTACAACACTAAATCTTTTCTTTAGTGAAACGTCAAAATATTTATAAATTCTGATATAAACGAACTACTTCACATGCTAGTTTCCAGAATAAAATTATTCTTAAAATAAATATAACTTGCATGTTCATACATTTTTCAGCTTTAAGAAAAAAGAACAAGATTTACCAACGTTTGATTACATAAACTCGATATTTTTATCTATTTAATGTAACAATTTGTGTATTTGTGCTAATAAATTACATTAAGCTATAAATTAAAATTAAGTAAGGACTTCTCGCGTATAAGAACTGTACTGAATAAAATAGAGGCATGGGGCGGGCGGGGAAAAGTCTTGGGCGCATTTTCTTGTTTTGAGAGCTTGCAGCGTGCAGCGCAACGCTCGAGCGGCAGCGGCAGTTGCGTGATGAGTCACGCTTGGAACACGCGGGCGGGCGGCGCGGTGCGGGCCGGTGAGGGCGCGGCGTGGCTGCAGCAACTCCGCGCGCAGTGTCGCACGCGCTGCCCGCGGTCGCACAACGCTACGTCGCTCAGCCGAGCTGCCCGCGCCGCCTCCCCGCTCTGCCGCACCACGCGTGCGCTGGGAGCGTCGCGCGGGCCGCGGGCCAGGCCCGCGAGCCTGCTGCTGTTCGCCGCGTGGCTGGCGGCTGTCGCCGCCGACCTCGCATGTCCACAAGAACCTCCGGCGACGCACGTCGTCTGCTCTTCCTGTCGTTCGTACGAGAACGCGCGCGAGCACAGTTTGCGAGTTATTCGAGAAAGCTTGCTTGCCAAGCTGGGTTTCGCGCAGGCACCAAATACAACTGGACGACAATTACCGCGAGTGCCAGCAGATCTCATGGAGCGGTTCGAGAGAAGACCGCCACCGGCAGGCGTGCAGGCTGATGCGCCAGCACTCTCGCGCACCTTTGTCACCCATACCGAGCAGGATGACTTCCTCGCTCGCACCGATAATGTTCTCGTATTTGCCCGTTAGTACCTAATAATTCGTAATTGCCTACCTTATTATAAATTTACTATGCTGATCGAGCCTAAATTGTATGGGTAAATTAGTCATTTTTGATGCCCCTCATATACTATTTTATAACATTTCCATAAAACTCTTTATAAGCTGTTAATTTCAATAAGTGTAATAATTATATTAGGTACAGTAAATTTTATTGAATAATTACTATTTTCTGTGAATATTTTTGTTCAGTGTCTTGTGTGACCGATATCATAAACGACAGAAGATTATTAAGATAAGTGTCTCTCTGTAGAGTTATCTACAGTAATTGTCAGTTAAGATTTTAGGAAGTACCGCGGAGTACACGTGCGAAAAACTATTCGCTTAACATGGTCTTCAAAGTTCATTGACAGGCACGTGTGAAGCTTATAAGTGAGTAAGGCACTCCGTGATCGCATCACGCACCGCCAATTTTAATTAGAAAAAAATCGTATTGAATCCGACATAGCATAGGCGCTTTGCCATTGTCTCTACGTAAAGATTTTATCGCGGTCGCCTAAAACAACCGTTGAATAATAATTTATATGAGACAGAACAAGTTTAACTGATTTCCACCGTTTGGTAAAATTTTAATATCTGAAATTTCAATAAAATCCTACTAAGCGTGAAATATTAGATTCGAAGGTAGTCAAAAAAGTTAGGATACGTTAAAATTAATTAATTCAAACGAAAAGAAACGACTCCGTTTGACATGGACGAATATAATTCAACATGACTGATAATAAAATAAGAATTTTATTCGCGTTATCACAATGAAAAACAAAATTTTTAACAAATTGTATTATTGTTATTTTCATTCTTATTAATTTTTATTAGGTTTTTCGAATGGATGTCGGTAATTGTTTAACGTAATTGTTTGTAAATATTTTCGATAATAACGAAAACTTATAACTTTAATTATAGTGTGATATATACATTAATTTATTATTTAAATTAAAGAATTATAAAATATCGTGTAACAACTATAAAAGTACTCGTACACCCACAAAATACTTCAAAATGTTACGTATTGATATGAGTATAAAATTTCACTTTGTAAAACGATATTTTAATGTTGCATACAAAATCAACAGAATACAAGAGTAAATATTAATTATTATTTTTAGAATACTTATCAAAGTCGATACTGTAGTTCTTTTGATAGGTCACCCGTACCGAATGACAGACTCAATGCAGATATCGCATTCTTCGTTCGTCTGTCAATATTCCCTAAGAAGTAAATAATACAGGATTTTTAGTATACACATCTTATTATCTCGTAAAAAGTTTAATATAACACAATTTTTGTTATAAATTCGCACGTTCAATATACGACACAGCAACTTTAAAGTAATATTTTATCAGTTGAATAAATAATTCGAATGTGGGGTGAATATGAATGTTTTTCTTTGTGTGCTATTATATGTATTATAGATTACTGTATTTTATAGTCTATATTTTTATTTAACAAACTATAAGACTCGTGGCCGCCACCACGAGCCTTTCAGCGGGTTTAATAAAAATATATGATTATAAGGAAAGAAAAAGTGATTAGTATGGTATATTGATTATATTACATATATGAGTATATATTATTTTAATTAACTATACAAGTTCACTAAAAAGAAATATATATTTTAGAGGTTAAGTAAAAGCGATAAGATAAAATGTATACAAAGTCACAAGTAATAGCGGTAACAAGACGATAAATATTGTGTTAAGAAATGTTCTGGTCTAAATAAATAAATATCGGATTCTTGGTCTAAAGTTCGGAGCCGGAACAGTGGTGTCAACGTGTAGGCGTTATGTGACGACTCTCTGTCTGCTGTCCGTGCCCGCCAAGGAACACTGCCCTCGACTCGTAATCGACTTGCAAACGTACCGCCTCCATTATACTGGGTGACACAATTTCTGAGAGATTACCTAATAATCTACGTACGCTATCTCAATTTTGACCACATCTATGTTTTATAGTAACAGCCATTATTCTGTTGATATATATTTTAAGAGGAATAGGCCTACTGGGGATACCTCTATAAAAAAAGCGCATCATTGGTTCTTACCTCAAAGGTGATGTGGAAAAGGAACCGTCTTAACATTATTTTGTAAGTATTTATTAATAAGAAGATATGCGCTTGATTCTTCGTATCATATTCGTTTTGTGTGTTGTTCCTTATAAAAATATCACGGATATATACCTACATTTTATTCGTGAGAAGCATTAACGAACAACTAGTTATATTACAAAAAGTAAAAGAAGAATATCATTCACCAATAATTATTAACTAAATATAGACAAGATATAACTGACAAAAGACTTAAGACAAAAGCATAGTCTTGTCTTATAAAAAAAATATTGTAATACATTTTGCTGTTACCCGCCCGCTTCTCTGGGCATTAAATAACCCGAAAGAAAGGGTGAAGAAATACTATTAAATATTAAATTAATAAAAAAATAAGACTATAACCATCTACAGACGATTCATCATAGTATAATACCGACACGTGTATAAACAAGCTATCTGTCCCGTCTTTACTCGGGTACACGGTATACATACACACAGTACACATAGTTTACACGGTATACTTATATTGAAGAACAACCTTTCAAACAATTTTTTTTTTAATCGAGTTTCTTCTCGGACGTACGCTAAACAACTCACCATAGTCCCATCGGAGGAATGTTTTGAGAACGCCTAAAGAACACATTTTTTATCTATACTATATGTATATAAGTATGAATATATATATATATTTCCATCACTTTATACATTATTTGATCTGTTGTCGTTATTCAATAAAAACGAAATACCTACATTGTAATCATAACCATTGTTTACTGTTAAATAGCAACTAACCGAAAAGGACATCAACACGATTAATTATAATAACTTACTACTATTTCTATTTTCCAATAATAGCCATTTAGGTTATCGCAATATTGAATCCTGCACATTAGCAATTAGTATAAAATAAATTGCAGTTTAACAACTAGAATCTTGTGTGAATATGTATAAAATATGCATACATTTAAAAATAATACTTTTCCTTGTTTGATAATCATATTTCGTTCATTTTATTAGTATAATGACATTTACCCAGGAAACTAAATTATTCGCTAAATTACTTAATGCGCGTAAAGTTTATCAAATTACTTATCATTTAAAGCGAGGACATAGTACCACTGTAGCGCATATTAATAGATCTTGTGGTTTTTTTTTGCTAGCGCGTATCATGAAATGGTTTTCAAGTGAGCAAGATCTACACGATATAATTATCGCAACATTTTTATTTTTATCAAACAGACACACTAGTGTCAGAACACCATCGCCTTTATTTTGCAATTTATTTGAAATGTACGCGTTTTAAACAATAATAGTCTTGTTTATAAATGTGGAAATGAAAAAAAAAATGCATAATTATAAAAATAACCAATACATCCTCTCTTGAATTTGAATTAAGTCGATTTGTAGTTTGTACTTGAGATTTTAGTGTAATATTTAATATTGTAACAATCTCTACATAGTATTTAACAAAGTCGAGTCCCGTCTTCTGTACGAGACGCTAAGATCTTTTAAACTACGCAACGGATTTTAATGCGGTTTTCATCAATAAATAGATTGATTCAAAAGGAATATTTATATGTATATATATATAATACATGCATATTCTAGTAAAGAAAAGACAATAATTTTAACTTGCCTAGCCGGAAAGATCAATTAATAAGAATTTGTCCAAAAATTTCAGTTAACTAAATTTATTTTATGGTGTTTTTATTTAATCAATTAGTAATATAATACGTCCATATGTAATAAAAAAAAAAATTATATAACTTTCATCGCGATTAAAACATATATGGAGGCTAAAATTCTTAGCGGTGAATTTGTGCCCATTTGCGTGTGCGCAATGCGTGTCGACGAGACGGTCGGCCATTTGTAGCGATCGATTGTTTTGGCTGCTCGCAGTCACCTTAATTGCTCGGAATCAAGCCGTCTCGAGCTTTTGCGGAGTCCAGAAATTTAAAATCACAGAGAAATTTATTATTTGTATTAAACGTTTGAAAATAATGTATGAAACTTTTATAAAAATATAATCAGTAAGACATTACGTAATTAATATAATTTGCTGTATAACAAAGGAAAAAAATATTAGTCAAAAATATACTAGATAAAGTAGTACATAGTATATAATTATTTTTATTATGCTTCTTATTTTACAATGAAAAGGATTATTCGATAATTTAAGTAGCTTACTGATTTACATGTTTTAAATTATTGTTTTTTTCTTGTATTAATTTAATTTATTATAATTATATTATTAATTAATTTCTGAAATTAAAGACTTATTCTTAAACAATTGCGGCGGATATATTAAGAGCTTATGCAAAGAACATCCGCCATTATAGGAGAGTTGCGAATATCCATAGAGTGTAAGCTTGAATGCAAATCTCGATTGCAGCTGAACCCGCATATCTCGACCACCCTCAAACTATAATAAAAGATCCATTCAACTTTGGTCTGTACCGTTTTAATGCTAAATTGGTGATATGATTATATCATAATAGAAAAAAATTATAACTGTAATAAATAAAACAAAGAGTGTAACTTGGTAGTTGCAAACAATAAGCTGAGTGTGTTCATGATTTTCTATTCACTTTTTTCGAAATAAATGTCTTTTAGATCCGTAAATCGTAGCCCATAGATTAGTTAGATTTAAAGTTATACAATGACAAACAAGAAATATTCAGATGATAGAGGTTACTTTTATTTACTTTTGTATTTTGGTAGTTTGTATAGTCTCTTCCATCTACGTTAATAAATCTTAATTATTTGAAACACGCCGAACTAACATAAACGAATAAGTTAAATAAAAATTGCTCTATTTATATTGATTGGTTAAAATACAGTGGACAGTGCAAACCGCATCAGGCACCTTGGTAGCAGAGGTTGTTAACCGGGACATTAGACAGGTCGCAATTGAGGCCAGTGTGCGAGCGAGTTCAAGAGCAATTTAGGTTCCGTAGGTCAGTTCGCCGAAGGTAACCTTGACTTTGACAATAATATTGTTTATTTCGATTATCTCATAAATCAACATAACCCACGAATTGTAAAGATGTATTCATTTCTTGCGGTAGACGTGTGTAAACAGTGATGAGTTATTGTGACACGTTAAGCATATTTGAATTAGTAGTATTTATTAATACACAAACCTCTAATGTATAATTACAGTAGATTTATGTATGAGATTATAAATATGAATTCTACATTTAGGATTAGTATTTAACTAAAGATATTTTAAGATTTTAAATGTTTATTTGAATCCTGTCTTAATTTACTTATATAAAAAAATTAAGGCTAGGTTGTTTAAATATATACGAAATGGTATATATTTAACATAATATACATTAGATATATAATATATATCTAATGTATATCTGATATCCATTAGATTAAAACTTTGAAAACAGTTTAATTGCATCTATATGATATAACAATACGAATTTGTGAACGTCTCGTTCAAGTATTTATTATGTATAAGTTATATGTATATTTATATATCAAATATATTGTTCGTATTTGACGAATATAATTTGAGTAAAAATTAATATATTTATATTTGGCTCTTTGCTCTCGTTAAAGGTTCACTGAATGAATAAAGACTAGAACTTGCAGTGCGCACATTTATTTCTTATGCTTTTAAAGACAACGAATACTCACATCAAACAGTTGTTCACGTTCGTAAATTACACTTACATATTTATGATTAACGGCTCTTGTAATGGGCTATATCTTTTGAAAATAGCACGTTTGTAAAACAGTCGCGATGAATTTCCAGGAGACAGGACAGGGGGTCAGACAGAAAAAAAAGAATTGGTTTTTAAATTAAGCGGACGGAGACGCAAGGCTGTCGGTCGATGTCTTTCTGTTGGTTCTGCTTTCATTCAGGGCTGTTTTATGATTTTTTTTTATGAATCTCCTGTTACTTTTTAAGGATTTTTACGAATTTCCTAATAAAATATTTTTTCTAGACATAGGTAAAATAACATAATGCACTTTATAAACGCTATATAGTATTTAGTGCTCTTTGATTATCATCAGGTTTAATATCTATATTGATAATATTTTTTACAATTCATATGAAGAATATTCCTCCCTATTTAATAAGCAGGAATTCCCCATATGCGATAAACTGCTCGATCAACAACAAAGTAAGAAAAACAGGCCTCTTGATGGTTTTTTTCGTAAACTGTGTTTGTTTGTTATCTCTTTTATCTCGTCGCATCCCTGTCGAACAAAAATAAAAAGAGGATGTCACGATAATGCGTGATTGCTGATTGCAATATATTATGCACTTATCGTATGAATGCACCGAGGACGACGATTTCAATTTGACCACATCCTCCTTTCTCAAGATATTCTCATTATTATGGCAAAGTGGAATCATTTTTTTAAATCTCTTTCAACAATAAGAGTAAATTTATTCATCGTCACTTACGATAAGTGCACATATTTGCATTTCCTTTGGTCATGCAGCTTGTTATTGTCATCGACGAACTCTTAAAATAGGTATGACCACAATATGACCTAAAGTAAATTTTATCCTTCGTAAAAAGCATTAACTGTTTGTCCAAAGTAATCTGATATCACCAATTATGTAGTAATTATAGTTTTCTCTTAATTATGAATTATTAATAATTACATAATATTCAAATACATAGTTCAGTCAGTATTTACGTCTTAATTACTTTTAATATAATGTAGCTTACCAAGGAGTTTTTTTTTATACATTTAAGTATATCGCTACATGAGTATAATTTAAATTGCTATCCCTAGTTGATCACTGTTGTTATTTCTTGCTAATTTTTTACTAGAAATTTTCGATTTATTTTTATAGTGAAACTGGGTACTTAACCGGCTTTGCTTGGGTATAATAAGGATACATATATAGAATTACAATCAGATGAATGGTTTAAGAAGGCATCGAGGAGAGTAATTAATTTTATTTAAGTATATAGGCTCGTGGTTCATTGGTCTAAAATTCGATTATCATTTACTTATAACATACATTGGTTTGAAAAATAGGATCAATAGGCTTATCTGAACGATACCTTGTCATTATTACAATAAAAAAATTAAAATGTCAAAAAAAGTCATGATTTTTACATACTTTGACATGATTGTTGTTTCGCACGTGACATAGGCGAAATAATCTGTGCCCTCTTGGCACAAATAAAAGCGAAAAAAAAAGATTGCTGTATCGTCATTCTCATACGACGTACTAATGCATCAAACGCGTGTTTGTGAATTAATTTTTTTTATAAACTTCATGTATTTATTGGGTCCTACTAATACTATAAATAAGAAAGTTTGGATGGATGGATGTTTGTTACTCAATCACACCAGAATTAGATAGATTAAAATTAAATTTAAAATATTCTTCAATCAAGTAGGCTCATAAAAGCATTTTGAATCGTCATAATACGGTGTTGAATTAAATTTAAAGTTAACACTCCTTCGGAAATTAGATTCTACTGTGAAGAACCGGCATGACACTTTTCACTTTCCAACATTTTAATTACAGAGTCAGTAAAGTACAATTAAATTTTCATATATCTAATAATATTATAAGTATATATAATAGTAATATGTTTTAGTTATCAAGGTTTTTTTAACATGAGCATTAAATTTGTTGATAAGTCCATTTAAAAATAACATGATCAGTATTATAGTTTAGTGTAGTACTTAGGTTACTTTTTATTCCGAAAAACTGTATCTGCATAGCCCCACACTCTCAGACGCTGGGGAAGCCTGAAACTAAATATGTTTGATACTTTATATAATAAAAATATTTGCTTTCTGCGCTCCTCATTTTCCATATAAACTTTAACTATGCCAAATTTGATAGACCTCCGTCTGCGTAATTGTCATTATTAATACTACATTTTTGCGTCAAGTATTATATGTGATCAATTATTTAATCAAGTAGTAATGAGCGACTAGAAAACTGCGTACCTCACTCACAAAATCAAAGCAAAGAGTTTAGGTGGAAGACCAGTAAAAACAATATATCTTGTGTGAAGTAGCCAACGACTTTTTATTAGACTGACCCGAGGTTTGAACCGAGAACGGTGGGATCTATAACTTAATTGGCTTGCTGTTAGATCTACTAAGCAATTTAATGTATCCACGACATAATACATTACTACGTGTATAAAAGTATAAATTCATATGAACAATGTGTTCCGACTCTATATACACTTGATAGATAATTTAAGCTTAAGCTTTCTGAAGGGCAGCTTCAGCATACGCAATGTCTAAAAATCTTTCCTTTTTTTTTCGCTGGAAAAATGCATTACGCTTTTCCCCCACAGTTGATAGCAGACATCTACAAACTTTAGTTCTAACGCTTAGACTTATTCACATATTATTAAATACTATAATATATTTGTGTTATTTATTTTTAATTTTTAATATTCATAAAGCAAGTTGCATTGTTGTAGCGGTACCCATTGTGCATTGTTTGATAACATCTTCCCGTTAGTATTGGTATTTTGATATTTTGGTACTTTTATAAATTATTATCACAATCAATTAAATATAAAAATACATTATATAATTATTTGAGAAATCTTACTAATAATATTAAAACTTTAGTGCTACTAATACAATAAATCATGGATTATTTTACTTATCTCATTTAATTTTCTCAACTGTCAACTACGCTAACAAGATCACCATTTGAAAAAACCGCTTAAAACCTCTTTTTCTTTTCACGTCATAATATTAACGTTACAGGTCATCCTGTAACATTAACGTCGCAATTGACGCTAAAATTGTATATAATATGTTGTAGCTCTTTTTGAAATCAATTAGATAATCCCTAGTTTTCATTTCTTCATCAATTCTTATATACTGATTTTGCTAAACTATTAAGTACGTTAGAGTGAGATCTGAAAGTGTCTTCCGCCAATTGCTAAATACTATTTTGAACCTCTACCTCCCGTAAGGTATATATTGTTTTAACTTTCAAGTAATTCTTATTAATAAGAATATGTAAAGTTAATTAAATGTTTATTTCACCTCTTTTGACGAAACTACTCGTACCAACACACCCGGAACATCTTTTAAAAACATGTCTTTTTAGTATTTATGCCACTGTTGGGTGCCATACAAGTTACAGACCTTAAAAGATTATTCTCTGTAAAATGATATGATTTTTAGATGATGACTGTAAAATGATTTGAATGTGCAGATAAAATTTAAAGTAAGGATCAATTCCTTTAGTTACAGTATAGTCTTCCATTGTTCTTACGTAGATTATAAGCGATAAAACTTGACCCTATAGACCCTACATTCGAGATTAAAAGTTTTTGTTCCAGTTTTAGATTACACTGCTATTATTATTTTTTAAACAAATTCACAAGAAAACCGTCGAATATTATACTATAAAATGTAGCCCTCGTGACTTAATTTAAATGGTTTCATAAACTACCATAACGATATAATTAATTCGACACGGTTTCATAACTATATTGTGTAATTAAATATCCTCATGGATTTTCAGACTGGCAAATGGGCCACCTGATGGGAAGTGGTCACAATCGCCGATAGACATTAAAGCACTGTAAGAAATATTAATCCCTTACATCACCGACGCGCCACTAATGCTGGGAACTAAGATGTTGTCTCTAATACCTGTAGAAGTAATTACACTAACTCACTAACCCTTCAAATCGGAACACATCAATACTGTGGGTGCTACTTCCCTTACCCAAAAGTAAACGTTATTAAATATTAAAATTATCCAAGGCATCGATGGTATTTTTAAGCAACATAAGGATATTTTGATGATTAAACGTCTACTGCTTTCACTTATATATTATATTGGGCCGGAGAACAGTATTTATTTAATTCCTTCCCCTTCATGCTTCTGAGAGCGTCGCGCTCTGTTTATCTAATTTTTTATCGTAGAGGATTGTCACTCGCTGAAATCTTTTCACACTATAAATTCAAACAATGTAGGCAAACCTATTTTATCGTATAATATAAATGGACATTTCTGAGTAATTTGCGTATCAACTCATTCACTTTCACAACCTCATCCATATTAAATTTCTTACTGTGGTACATGTTATACGGATTTTTTCCATTTCTTTTATGTAGCATGTCGTATGTGTCACGTTTGGTAATGAAGACCCGTAGAAGATTAATCGGTTGCAAATAAATGATGTTATGAGTAGAAAAGGTCCACAACAGCTAGAGACATATAAATATAACAATACAAATATGACTATAATATTAGTTCATAATTTATTGTCCACTATATATTTTTTTAATTTTGAATGTAAATAATAAACAGAGAGTAAAATAACATAGGACCGCTTGAAACTACATCTAATAAAGCTTTGGAAAATTGAGCTTTTATTTTCATTTTTATTAAATAAATAGTGTGTTGTACGAAATGGAATTCGAGCTCTAGATTAATTTTGACTGTATAATTCGGCTTACAAAGGCAACATAAATAATTAATTTTGTATTTTATTTGATCTGGCGAATGACTTTAAGTTCAATCCATACATTGATTTTTTTATTTGATAAGATTTCTAAATTTTATATAATTATACTTTACAGTTATCAGAATTAAGAATAATTTATAATTTGGAAATTCCGCTGAGGGTACATATAATTTCATCGGACATCGTCATCACCTTCGGTCAGGAGACATTCTTGAATATAGTAATAGTACAGTATAATTCTAGACATTATAAATAGAGACTTATACGAATAGGAGATTAATATGAGATTTGAATAGAGAAATGGGTAATAGACTAAATTTATTAGATGTTTTGATATTGAAATCTTTATGTTTGGATTAATAAAATTAGAAAGCTAAATGATACTTCGAAGGATTAAAATGATTATTGTAAAATTTTATAAACTGATACCATACTCAGACAGTCATTTCCTAAAAGAGTTATTCTATTAATTAGAAACACCGACTGAAATTTATGACATAAATATGTATATTTTAAGGAATAATCTCATCGTTGATAATGGGAAAGTTAGGAACATTCACTTAATATTATAACATTATAAGTTATAATAATTGCCTAGTATTAATTGAAATAAAGTACAAAGCTTAGAATAAAACTATTGGTATATAGAGCAGATAAAAGTAAATACTTTAGGATTTCTGACAATATACTTACTAAGAATGTACAGAATTTTATTGATATGTAGGCAATCGGCAAATTACTCTAATTGAAATGTTAGCTGAAGGATCCGGGTCCTCGAAATTAAAAATAAAAACTAGTAATTCTTATAGAATTATCACAATAGTCATTACAAAATCAATCAAATCAATAGAATTTTTCTATTGGGGATGAATGTTCCGGTGAAATTAAGTTTATAATGACAAAAAAAATAAGTAAGTTCAATTAACAACAATAAAAAAGTTGTATAATTACATCCGATTGTGAGTTGTCCGCGGCTTTGCTCGCGTGGAAATTGGTTATAAATAATTTAACCGACTTATTTAAAGTATTACGTTAATTTAAAACTAGCGTCCGACCGAAACTGGTTTTTACGACCGAAACCGAAACCGAATTTCGGCAACGGTCTCAGTTTCGGCCGAAACCGAAACCGAAACTTTTTTACAGGAATCATGTTTAGAGGGAAAACAGAGAAAACATGATAAAGAAGACTGATAATAATCAGTCTTCTTTAATTTTTTTCTTAAAATCACATAGATTTAAAAATGCGTTAAATAATAACTTCAATACTTATTTTAGTTGTTACCTAATATCTCAATAGTTATAGGTAGGTACTTAATATTTAAGTAATAAATAAAACAATATAAATCACATTTATCTTTAACTCCTTCTAAACTTAATTTGTCATTTTGTATGACACTTCAACAAATAACTATAGCTAAACTACTAAATTATACACTAATCGTAATATTTCAAAACGCGTTGACTTGATTCTAATAATTTAAGCAGCAATTTTAATTAACAATAACAGCAATTTAAGCAATTGTTAAACAATCTTATATTATAGGTATGAAACAATAGTTTAACAACATTTTCGCCTCACAGATTATTCCTTCTGTCTGAATAAATTTGTCGTCGACTCGTCGGTGGAGCTGATAAGAATTTCAGTGCTACCTTCCTCAAAGGCAGAAATGGACTAGAATTCCAGTAAGAATAAATGTCTGCACTTCTCTATAACCTAGGTTCTGACAAGTATGCTTGAATAGTTATCTTAATTTGGGATAAACAATCACTGTTCTCCACACCAGAGGTTCCTATTAAATTACAAGTAGATTTATCATGGGCGTCCCAAAGCCCTTCCGCTTTTTCGGGAGACGATATTCTAGATCATCAAGATGGCTGTGATTCTTCAGAATGGCAGTTTTCATTTATTGTATAACTAACATCGTCCGTGTAAATCCTCAACTGGTTTTCTATTTCTAAGGTGGCAATGTTAACTTCATCAGAATTCAGATATGTGCCTTTAAATCTTGGATCCAGTAATATTGCAGTTATTAGTTCAGGCTGTCCTTTGACGTATACAAATCGTTGATTCATTGATTCATGCAACCGTTTTTTCATGTGTCTCATTATTTCGCTTTCATTTTCGTCTCTAGTTTGCAGCTTCCTTTTTAATAGTGATATCAAAGGAATTGCAAGGGAAATGCATGCGTTATCATATGACAGATCAAGTGTAGCTTCATAAAAAAACTTTAGTACCTCAGTAAGATTCTTTATAATATCCTAGTCCCAACTCACAACAAACAAAATGCATTGCGAACACAAGCTCCTATTATGACCGAGCACAGCGCGGCAACTCCCGAACGTAGTTTCGGTTTCGGTTTCGAGAAACGATGTTAGGCGAGCGTGTATGACAACTTCCGAATTCCAAAATTGCCCGCAACTTTTACCGAAACCGAAACTGCCGCCGAAACTTGATTTTTGGCCGAATCTCGGCCGAAACCGAAACCGAACTTTCGGTCGGACACTATTTAAAACCTCTTTGTAAACCACCTTTGTGGTTCAACTTTCGAGGGCTAGATCCACGAGACTACTCTTAAAGCTCATTCTCGAACAGACTATTTAGAACTTTCCTTGCGAAAAATAGTTTCTCTTAGGTCTACTCCAGCCATTTTAAAGATTTGACCTTGTGCTTTAATAATTGTCATGGCGAAGCAGACGCGAACTGTACGATTTTGAAAGGAAAGGAAAGGTATTCTTAGGGTATCAACGATATTCGTGGAATAGTGTGAGTCGTGAATTAGTGGTTTCCCATCCATCCATCATCCAGTGATAACTGTAGCCTTTATAACATTACGATGGAGGGCCGTTCCTATTAGTCTGATGCCGTTGCATAATTTTGGAGGTCTTAAATCCCCAAGTGACATTATAGGTATGCCAATCTTCTAACTTAAAAAATGATGGACTTCAAGACTAACCTATATAGGAAACTTTAACCTCTATTTCAACCCTTACGGGTAGAATATCCGGGAACGCTTAAATATATATCTACTCATTTCTAATCAGTATCCCAAAATTAAAGTTTCATGTTTCTAACTAAAAAAATGGCGGAATATATACACAAAAAAAAATGGCGGCTATATACGAAATGGCAGCCCCTATTTCACCCATTCGAAGTAGAATATCCAGAAACGCTTAAATACGTATCTACTTATTTTTAATCAGTATCCCAAAAATAAAGTTTCATAGATTATATCCGGGGCTTCATTTTCACAAGAATGTTTGTTTGTGCGAAAAAGAGCTTTTCAAGTTTCATTGCACATACTCTTGCCTACTCACTTCATTCTGTCTGCTTCCTTAGAGCTTTTTCACATTATTCGATCCGATAAAGATGCCGGACGCTAATGCTATATCGGAGGAAGTAAAATGTATGAAATATATATCTGTCTTTCATTATGTTCGATTCGATATCGGATATCGAAGTCGCCACCAATGTGTTGGCGGAAACGTCGGCAACATATATCTGGATTCTTAACCACCTGTAGCGCCCAAAAGTGTTGTCTTTGAAAAATACTCATCGTAATCAATGGTATTTATTTTATCGAAAATATTCATCATCTTCATTTGTGAAGAGAATTAAAATAAACATAATATAATTTATTTTTGCCATCGAATTACCCTTCTCTCAGAAAATTAAAGACAACGTAGAGAAGCTAGAGTTCTTACTTTACTTGACAATTATTTGTTTAGTTAGTAAAAATAAATAATATTTCTATATTAATATTTCTTTTTTTTACTTTGTTTACTTATTGTTCAATAGTTCATATTATTTTGTAGGTTTTTTCTTGTTACCTACATTTCAACTTCCGATCATTTCAAATAATTGTGATAAATATTCGTTTTAGAGGATTTTTAATTTGTGACGCTTAAAGCTATTATGTCATAAAATTGAGGTTGACGTTAATTTGACAACTGAAAAGTTGTCAATTGTCACGAATGACACATTCGAATAATCCGATAATATAAAACAGCTGTATTGTAATTTAAGCTTATTTAATATTAGTATTAGTTGAACTTGTTGAAGACCATCATTAGTATTAGAGAACAATAATTACGATGACGATTTGTATTAACCTGTCAAAATATATTGTACTTATGTAATAATTTTATGAATATTTGTGAATAGGTAATTCTTGATAATGTTTCCAAAAAAATCTTCTTTTCATTTGACATCTTTAACTAAAAGGACTATGAGATATTGTTATCACTGTGCAAGGTTTATATCTTCTAATATTAAGGAAAAACCACTTGCAAATCAAGGTCCATGGAGTTTGTACTCAGAAAAAGTAAATAATGGTGTCCTGAGTAAAGACTCTCATCAGGAAATGGTAGTGCAACATTTACAAGAAATATTTCAAGAAGTATCAGTTTTTCGCAGGCCTGTTATACAACCAAAAATAGGGGAATCCTTTTTTAGTATGTTTAGAAAAAAAGAACCCCAAAAAATAATTGCACCAAAAGGGCTGTATATTTATGGAAGTGTTGGTGGTGGAAAAACAATGTTAATGGATCTATTTTATGAAACCGTTCCTGTATGTTTGAAAAATTTATTTGGATCTATTTAGTTATTAAATATTTATACAAATATAATTAAAACATGTCCTCTTTTTCAGATAAAAGAAAAACTAAGAGTCCATTTTAACTCTTTTATGTTAAATATACATGCAAGAATACATGAACTCAAAATCAAATCAGGCAAAGGAGCAAGTTCTTTTAGAGATGAAGGATCTAAGCCATTTGATCCTATTCCACCCGTAGCTGCTGATATTACTCAAGAGTCTTGGTTGATATGTTTTGATGAATTTCAGGTATGTCTATATTTTATTGTAACCAAGTTTTTATTAAATATTGATTAATTGAATTTGTAAACTGTTTTTTTTTGTTTCACAACTTTATTTTATTCACAAACATTAAAGATAAACATAAGATTTGAATAATAAATATTTATAGGTTACAGACATTGGAGATGCTATGATTTTAAAACGACTATTTACTCAACTGTTTGATAATGGATGTGTTGTTATAGCAACTAGTAACAGGAAACCTGATGATCTGTATAAAAATGGACTGCAGAGATCGAATTTCTTGCCATTTATACCAATTCTTAAAGAGCATTGTAATGTTATACAACTAGACTCTGGTATTGATTATAGAATAAGGGGAACTGGCAATAAGTATGGCAAGTATTTTATGTGAGTATCAAGTTATAAGATGTTAAGAAACAAGACACAAATTTTTTTTATTAGAAGTTAAGAATTACTCATTTTAAAAAAATATCAAATTCTACATAAATTTGAATTTTTAAAGTGTTGTTTTAACTAGAAAATAACAATAGAATCTTTTATTAGAAATTATTAGCCCTTACAGGTAAATGATTAGAAGTTTCAGTACAATTAATTTTACTATTCATTAAAATATATATTGCATACAAATAACAGATCAATTAGGATTTTCATTCATTACATACATTTTATATTTTACAGTAACAGTGAACTTACGGAGGATAACAATACTGTAGATAATTTATTTAAGTTCCTAGTATCAAAAGAGACTGATACTGTGCGGGTAAGAGTGATCAATATACTGGGTAGAAATGTCAAGTTTGCAAAAACATGCGGACGTATTCTGGATTCAACCTTTGAAGAGTTATGTGACAGAGTAAGTTGTTTTATAATTAAAAAATATTGTTTACCAAATTTAATAACATTTTAATTAAATATTCCTTATATTTTTTAGCCTCTTGGTGCTAGTGATTACCTCATAATATCAAAAACGTTCCATACAGTGTTTATAAGAGAACTACCTCAATTATCAATAGTAAAACATAGATCGCAAATACGAAGATTTATAACACTTATCGATACATTATATGACAATAGAGTTAGGGTAAGTACCATATAAATAACAATTTCGTAACAAACACATAAGAATGTATATTGTAAATCTTATGTTATTTTTCTCTAAATGACAATTATCCTGAGTAACTCTTTTAAGAAATACATTTAAATTTATTTTAGGTTGTCATTGCTGCTGATTGTGATCCAAAGGTTCTTTTTAATCTGGAAGATGTAAAGGATCAATATGGGGATGCTGATAGAGCACTAATGGATGATCTAAAAATAACGAAAGACTCGGTAAGACACTACGTTTTAATAGATTATTGTCGTTACTTTTAGTCTTGTTGTGCACATTTGTAGAATTGTATTAATTTTTATAATGGTCTTCGATCTTCGTTATATCTGCTAAATATAGTTGCATTCATTTTGAATATAGTTAAAATGAGAAACATGTCTGCCGAATTTCATGTGTATTATATAATAATAATTTATAACTTTAAAGGACGATGCCAAGGCTGCAATATTTACTGGTGAAGAAGAAATGTTTGCTTGTGATCGATGTCTTTCGAGGATTATGGAAATGCAAACAGATGAATATTGGGAGAAGTGGGGTAAAGACATAAATTAAATCAAGTTTATTGTGTGTGCAAAATTATAACTTTAAGAATTTTTAACACTGTAAATCTAGTATAAATTCTACATTTGTCAGTCTCGACTGTTATTATTTATAAACATGTCAGTGTTTTTTTGAATAATTGAGAAAATTAACTTTTGATGTTCATTTTGATGATTCACATACGAAATTATCTTTTTATTTGGAATTTCCAAAATAGGTATATATTAATCATACAACGTTATTTATCTATGTTATCGTAAAAAACCCATTTTTTTTTTCTTTGAGTACCTACAACGTAAAAATACAGTATGGTATGCATTGATTGCAATTGACTTACCACATGCGATTTTGAAAACAATGTATTTACAAATAGTTGTACCCATGAAAGTATTTTTTTGGGTTACCTGTATTGTACAACATGTATATAAAAGTACATAGACAAGAATTATTTAATGCAAGTGCAGACACCACCATTGAATTTAAGAATAGGTATTATTCTTTGTATCTCAATACATTTGTGTCGTGTAATATAGAATAAATAATATATTTATTAATTTATTAAGTACATTACAAATTGTGTTATATGTTCTTCTAGTATTTACATTACTGTACAGATAGACATACAAGAATAGCAAAACAAGTATGTAGTTTTTATTAAATTAATGTATGTATTATACAGCGTATTTAAGTGTTTTAGACCTAGACATTGTAACTATTTAATACAATAGCACAAATGAAAACATATTGATTGTTCAGTATTAATTAACATTCTTCATATTTTAGCTTTGTTATTTACAAGTTTCTAGAATAAATTTGTAATTAACTTTTAATAATGTTATTAGACGTTCGTAAAAATATTTTCGACTATTTATTAAAGAGAACTTTTATTTTTATATGTATAAATTTATTTTCCTATTAAATGTTATAAAAAAAAATCCACCCACCCATAATTTTGCGTGTTCTCCCTAGTTTGTGTGAAGTATTTCTCGAACGTTTTTTTTTGTTTTGTGATTACGTTTATTAGGTTATTCATTTATGCATAATTATAAACAGTTAGTTGACTACCTAACCTATTGAAAATGATTATTATTAATAGTTAGAAAAATTTGGTCATTAAAAATGAGGTAAACTAAAAATCTATATTCGGTACATAATTTTTATTCTCAACTACACTTATTCTAGTCATACATATGACTGTAATATTCTTGATAAACTTGGATGTAGGTCTCCTTTTCGGAGGGCGTCATCCTAGCGATGACGTCATCGTCGATGCTCGTGATAGGCACCGGCTTTCCGTTCACCATTACAGTTGGCGCGTTGTCTTCTGATTCTGAGTCATCGCTTTCCATCTCGGCTGAAGATAATAACAGATAGTTTAATTTCATTTTATTGTTTACATTAAACATTCATTGAAATTCAAAAGCCTCTATATTTTTAAATACATATATTTTTTTAATTTAATTTTTACTCACCTACTGCAGCCAGTTCATCCTTTAATTTGTAAGGATCCTTAGATTCATTGTCGCTCGAATCAGAGCTATCTTGTTCTGTTTTTAAGGGATTTGTAGCAGCATTACCTATAGTTTAAAAGAACACATTAAAATAAATATTTAGGTATTTACTTAAAATAATTCGTTTTCGACGTACTCTAAACGTCTTTAATATATCTTGTTGACGGTGTCGTCATTTTAATAAAATATTCTGTTATTTTATTTCTATAGAAATACTTGCCGTTTAGAAGAAATACAAGCTCAAACCAGCTATCAAAATAGTGAACTAGTGGTAATTTGCATTCGTATTATAAATAATATACTATGTAATTGTAAATGCCATGAAATTAGTTACCCGTGTTTTGTTTCTCGTGCGCCAAAAGAACCGACATGATATCGTCGTTTTTCTCTTTTCCAGCGGTTTTTGTATTGGCTGCGTTGCTGGCCGCTTTTTCCAATGCTGCGTCTGTTGAATGGACGCTGTCGCTCTGAAATATATAAATATAATTACAATTTACACGATTTTTTTCTCAAGCTGTTCCGAGCGCGGTTTCACCGGTTCGCGCTTGTGGGAATTTGCGGTGATGATATTTGGTTTTTAATCTTTCTTAATAAATGGGCATTCGTAAAATAATTATCTCAAATTAGACCAGTCGGTCTTGTGATTCGCACATACAAAAAACAAACAAATTAGAATCTACCTACCAGTTTAATGGTAAAGGGAAATAAATAATAATAAATTAGTATTAATTCTCTATCTAGAATGCTTTAACCGCCTCGCCTCTAGTCTAGTGGTCACCTCGTATACATTATAAGCATATGCAGCGGAATGCCGAAGGCACGAGTAATAACGAGCCAGGTTAATATAAGTTCTTCTTCAATTGAAAGTTGAAAGTGTGGCATACACACTATATAGTCATAGGTTATGATCCTGAACTTCAGTTGTGTCGGATTGTTATCCCATCAGACTACGAGAATAAGGAAACAGGTTACACTACAGTAACATCGCTCGAAGTTTGGTAGTCTTAGCAAACAGGTCGCGAATAAGGCGATAGGGGCGCAACATGGGCATGCCTGGTCGTTGGTGACGATGGTGCTCTCCACCATCCAAACGGGGCGCTCCTTGCGCAGCGTGCTGGGGTCGGCGGCCGCGTCCGCGTCTCCGATGGTGACGTCGACGCGCGTCTCCTCCACCGCGAGCCCCTGGTTGCGCGTGGCCTCGCCCGACCACTGCTCGCCCGACGGCCGGTTCCCGAACTGCTTCGACGTTAACCTGACAGAGAACGATCAGTGACGTTTTGAATTTACCTAATGTGAACTTTTTAGTTACCTATATAATATACATATTTGTTTAAGATTTTAGGACATAAAACCTTTTTTTAATATGAATGATTTTTATTATATTCTTAGTGTGTATTAGACATCATGGTATCATCGTGAATTTGTTTATGTTGATATTTTGAAACAATAAATAGCCGGAATATTAAACATAAGTAAAGACTTTCGATCCTGGTTCCTGAGTGACCATACTACAAAATAGCTGGAGCAGTTTAAAAATAAAAGCCGAAAATCGGGTGCTTTTTTTTATAAAGCAGCAGTAAATGAACATAGGTATTATTCCAGATGATGATTAGATAGATTTAGCGGGATACGATAATAATAAATACGATGTAAACGAACCCTCTTATTGTGTTTATGTCCACCGGTTCCGGCTCCAATATTTCTGGCGCCAATTTGATTCCCTCGACTTCCCTAAGTAATATGTAAAGAGTTTCCAATTGTTCATTGAATTTTGCCAGCAACAATCTCGAATCTTTCTTGGGGAGGGCCGATTGGTCTTCTTCGACGACTTGATTACAGAATGTACATCGGAACTCTTGTGTCATCATATCGTACAACTGATCAGCCTGTTATATAATGAAAAAATATTTCATTATTGATCCAACCGTTCAGAAGGACTTTAGTTAATACAGACGTGTAAAAGATTTATAGATACCTACATATAAATAATAAGATAATTCTCCGATATGAGGTGAACCTAAAACTTTTTAAATTATACAGAATTTCGTATACCTCAAGATCTGTGAATGTTTTGCCGCAGGATGGACATTTAAAACTAGCACGACTTGTAGCGTCTCGCTCCTCTGTTTCCATCCGCTTGCGCATTAGATCCAGTTTGTATTTAACAACATTGACAAAAGTTTTGTAGTTTATAAAGTAATAGTTAACTTTCTGTGCTTTACCATCCAAACCTGGAAATAATATTCACTAATTAAACATGTATCATATCACATGTAAAAGGTAAGATTTAATTTGCAATTAATTATTGAATACCTACCGGTTTCCATTTTTAATCGAACTTGAATAAACTTATCGTTTTTTAGAGTCGCTATTCTAGCTCTCAACATTTTTCGTTCAAATTTCAAGAGTTCACAAATATCATCTTCTTTCATACCTTGAAAATGAAAAAAATATAAATAAGTTCAAATAGTGTGTATAACAAAAAGTTAAGTATTAAATGATTTGCCACTCACAAGGATTTCGAACCAACATGTCCACAATAAGGGCATCTTCGATTGTATAAAATCCTCTAACCACAAGTCTAGCTAGTTGCTTTAAGCTACTCGGCACCTCAGTGACGAGTCGCTCCTCAGTCATAATAACTGAAAATATGTAAAAAATATATTGAATATAACATAATCTATTGTGTTTTAATAATTTGATAAAGCGAAAGAGATTTCAACTACACTTCTACCAAGATGCCCATTGCAAAGTTCAGATCTTAACTCGTCATGCTGCTTTTACTGCCGGTCTTGGAAACATCGTTCTTATACCAATTTATATAAATATATGTTTACCGCTAACGAAATATTTAGGCTTGGGTGATTGAAGAGATGCTAAACATTAATATTTGAATAAGCCATATATTTACACCATTAACGGACATATTATTATTAACATATTGTGCTAGCGGCGCATCAGTGTTTTGTTTCTTACCGTGTCACTCACGTCACTACCGGTCACTGTGTGTAATGGAAAATTTAGGCGGAAA
This sequence comes from Vanessa atalanta, assembly GCF_905147765.1. Classification (NCBI taxonomy): domain Eukaryota; kingdom Metazoa; phylum Arthropoda; class Insecta; order Lepidoptera; family Nymphalidae; genus Vanessa; species Vanessa atalanta. The sequence goes on from NC_061875.1 coordinate 6,674,062, forward strand.
AAAATGAAAATGTAAAAAATATCATTGAACGTTATCTTTAAGGCTCTAAGATAAAGGCCGCGACAGCCGATTATTATAAAAAAAAATTACAAATAAAACAAGCCAAAATAATAACTTCATTTGTAATCACCTCCTATAAATCTTTAATAAAGATTTTGTACGAGTAGTTTTAGAAATTTACCACGGTATTTGAATAAAACACGGAAAAAGAATACGCGTGCGGTAACATGCTATTAATTCAGTACAAAACAAGAACGGCTACATTGTTTGGTCCAAACTGGTGGTATTGTAATCTGTCTATGGCTATAAATGATTGTTTCTTTTTTTTATATCCTCATCAATATTTTGACATGATATTTTTACCAGTACATATATATACCGGAATTCAGTGTTTTTGTCTAAATATTGTCGTATAATTTAACGTATCATCGTATAATCTTATTATTTAAATATCATGGGGCGCGAAATCGCATAAGAATCACTCAAAATAAAAATAAAGCCACATATAGACAGTTTTTGTAGTATGTGGCTTGATCCTGTGGATTCCATTCTATAATAGGCGAATTTATTCGACAGATTGTAAGCAAGTAATCAAATTTTTATTTTCGAAAATAAACTGAACAAGCCCCCATCTATCAGGTGGTTGGATCTTTTGCCCATACATTTTCTTGTAAATGAATTAATAAAGGTTTACAAAAATTAAAAAACAGGTATTTAAAAATCGAATTATTTACTCTTAACGACAAAGATTAACACAATTTAATAAATTAAATGTATAATGTTTCATAAAATACAAAATTCCAAAATACTATGTCATAGAAATTAAATGTTTTTAAAAATAATATACATAATACAAAAATGTATCTGGCAGTGTTTTATTTCACATGATTTTATCGTTGATTTAATGGATGGCTTGATTGGATATTAAAAAATCTATATAATTATATGTAAGTTAAAATGTAACTGAATAAGTAATAAATAAATACGCCCCCGCTAATGCAAAGTCATTTACATGTGATTTTTTTTTCAAATGATTTTGATTTTAGAAAATGACTAATTAATTCTTGCTTAGCATGGCGACTTCTATATAAAAAGAAGATAGAAATATTATAAAAATATCAATTCACATTATAGTAAGAAGTATTATGATCAAACAACTTAAGAAAATATTTAAAATTGCGAATTAGACTTTAAAGGGGATAATGTTTTTTCTATGTATAACCCCACGTAATTTTATATATTGTATTACGTCAGCAACGTTCAAGACTCAAGTGTAATCGAACAAATACTAAGAAAATGGTAGGAAGAGAAGAATGCTTGTGATTCAAGATACACAATATATTGAGTATTGACACATGTTCGGTTATACTTGAAGACTTCCCAAGTTTACAAGCATCATCAAGCAGCCGATTTTCTAGTGATCGTCGCTTTTTAAGTTGATGATTTTTTAAATTTCAATTGATACAAAAATTACTAGTAATACAATAGTTACTAACAATAATAAGATTTACCAATATGACCATGGTATGTCTATGGAAAATGTACTTAGTTACAAATTAAACATAACAAAGTTTAAAACTAGCTACTGTTTAAAATCATTCTTTCAAAATTGGCACTTTACATACATTGCTGAATAAATTTTGGCCAGTACAATTTATCAGACATTCAGTTAAACATAATTTTTATTAATTTATCATGACAAATCTCTGATAATGTTCAAGGAATATGTATAACAAAAATAAAATTAAATATTCATTAGCCTGCCATAAAACACATAAAAATCACGAACAGTTCACATACCCAAATGACAAAGGAACATTATTAAACAAAATCAGTCTTGTTATGATTAAACTGCACAATAGAAAAATATCTACAAATTATAATTACTATCTTAAAACAACATTGCTACACTAGAGGTGGTCCAGATGGGCATTATTAGTAATAATTCCTGTGTTATTAGTAATAATACATGTTTCCAACAATTACTGTGATCACCAAATAGTCCAAAGTACCGGTACTTGAATTTGTGTTGAACATATTTCACTGAATCAAAACATTAGTCATCACTTATCACACACAACAATAATCAAAACAGCTAATACAATTTAAGTGGCTTTTACATATTTTAAATCTAAGTGGCACGACAACTTTTTACAGAATTATATTAATTGATCAAACAATTTATTTCATTTTGTTAATATACAATGATCAGTTTTGTTTTGTTGGAAATCAATATTATTTAAATTATCAATTAGAATTACTCCTTTCAAGTACCATTTGTATATTGTCCAGGGTTTGATATATAACTCTAAAGTTTGGACGATCACTTGGATGATGATTCCAGCATTGCTTCATCAAATCATATACACATCTTGGTGTGTTGTCTGGGCAAGCAAGAACATTGCCATCTTTTAAAAATCTTACAACTTCTTCGTGAGTCATACCAAAATATGGTTGAAGGGCAAAGGAAAATATTTCCCAAAGACATACACCATATGCCCAGACATCTGATTCTAGGGTATACTTATTATATAATATACTCTCTAAAGGCATCCATCTTACAGGAATAGCATCATGCTCATCACCTTTATAATAATCTTGTAAGTAAATTTTATGTGAAAGTCCAAAGTCAGCAATTTTAACAACCATATCATCATTAATTAGACAGTTTCTAGTAGCTAAGTCACGATGCACAAATTTCCTATCAGAAAGGTATACCATCCCAGACGCTATCTGTCTGGCAACATGAAGAAGGTCCAAATGGCTAAGAGGAGTCACAAGAAGTCTTATATCTTCTCTGTTTTCTACAGCTGGTTGGAAATTTGGTGCCGTGCTGCATGCTCTTAAATATTCATTTAAGTCACCCTTACCCATAAATTCAAATAATAAGCACATAGGACGTCCTATAGCACAAACACCCAATAATTTTACAATATTTGGGTGGTCAAAATCAGCTAACAAACAAGCTTCTCTTTCAAAATCCAATTGTAGGTCATGTGAGGCCTCATCTTTGAGCATTTTTACAGCAACCAAAGTGAATTCTTCTTCAGGAATTAGACCAGGAGCCTTGGCTTGGAACACTCTTCCAAATGCACCTTGGCCTAAATCCTTAATATAAATTATGTTATTCCTAGGAAACTCTAACTTTTCTAACTTAGGATTGAGTTGTGCTCCAGTTGTATGATAAGCCAGGTTACTTGGAAGCTTATCTAAATCAATATCTACATTTTGTAAGTTTCTACGACTTGAGATGGTACATTTAGAATAATGGTTTTTCAAGAAGTAGTGGCACAAAAGGGCAATTGATGCTATGCCTAATATACATCCAAGGCCTCCAATAGAGAGTAATAACACAAATGTGGGTGTAAAATAATTTTCCATAACAATTGATCCATTTGTATTGTCTATTTCCTCACTAAAGTTAGCACACATGGGTATGTCACAAAGTTCCCATCTCACATTTGGGTCCATAGTGTAACACCAAGGCTTACGCTCTTCTCCACCAGCATTTCTACAATAATTTGTAGCATTTTGAACTTCTGGGAAAACGAGAGGTGGTCTTGTATGCTGATGTGGATGCTGTGACTCCCAGGCTTGGCAAGCTAAACCAGTCTCAGTGACATTCATTGTACCTTGATAATATTGGCCATTACCTTGAATGCACGTCGTTGTCACCTGACTATAATCCATTTCTGTGATACCAGCATTATTACATGTTACTTGTGAACCTTTACCAGAAAATTTTGGAAGATTTTCACATTCTGGAAATCGAAAATGACCTCTTGATTCAAAAAATACGCCACGACGTTTTTGTTCTTCAATAACAATCCAGTCATTGTAACAAAATTGCATTTTAACAGCCATACAATCTTCATAACATAATGGTAATGCAAAATATCCTACGCCGTCTTTGTCAATGCACTTTGGAAATGCATAGGAACACAGAAGTTTTTCTGCTTTACTGCGGCAAGGTTCTTTCAAGGCTGATATCATTTCTTTCCAAAGGCCGCTTGTAATTTTTTCATTTTCAAGACCTCCTGTATGGTTGTACCACACTAATCCAGTTGAGTAATGCTTGCAAATTTGTCCATTGTATGGACCACAATAAAGGTGCACAGATTTTATAGAAAGAAGCACAATTATTACTTTACAATACACCTTCATTGTTATAATGTAGTTAGTGTTTCGATGTATAAAATATAAAATTGTGGCATTTTAATTTAAAGATATTTACAAAATACTGAAAACTTGATAGTACACAATGGCGGACGCATTATTTATTATTGATTTTAGCAAAATTTTCACGTAAAGTAGACCGTACAGCAGAGAAACTCATAGAACAAAAAATATGATATTCCTATGTATCTATATATAATTAATGTTACCCGTTACATTATTGCGACTTCCGTTTTAGTAAGTTTTCTTTTAAATCGTTCGATTGGTCAATAAGCCAGTAATGTCTTATTTGTTCACTGTTAAATATCTAAATTAAATACATATGTGTATTATAAAATTAGATTAAATTAATTAAAAATCAAATATGGAGTTTCTATTTGTTAAAGTATGGCAACCTTATTCTAATTTTGTGACAAGGTTGGCAACGCGTGTCGGCAAAGAAATGTCATAATAATTTAAGCAATCCAAATACAGTAGATTGTTGTTAAAGTATTTACCTGGGAATGGCTGCAATTGAGAAAGTGAAGGTCGTCGTCCTTGGGGACTCTGGTAATTTAAAGTCACTAATTTAAACTTTTAACTCTGCCTACTTCTACATTAATACCGGAATCAATAATCACTTAATATCACATATAAACTAACATTTGCCAACATGTTCGGTCATTTGGTGCCATGACAGTTTGTCTTAGGTTAGACAACATCAACATTTTAATTTATTATTTTTGGCGCGAAAGTTTAATTACGTTACATTTATAGATAAATTTCACATAAAGGTTCAACTATAACTATTTACAATTTATGAATTTAAATAAAAAAATACATAAATACAAAAGAAAGTTTTAAACGTATCAAATGATTGATAATATTTATTGATTTTGAATAAAATATTGAAATTATAATTAAAAAAAAAAAACAGAATACAAAATTTTTGTAAGGTATTGTTCTACATTTATTTTTGTACCTAAAGAAAAACTAAAGTAACGGCTTTTGAATGTCCTTGGTCTAAAGCCTCTTCTCCGTTTCAGTTTGAGCTTATTTCACCACATTTTTCTATTGCGTGCTGGTGGATACGTACGTGCCACGTGTATCCATTTCATTGAAACTGTACACACATGTAAAATCCCTCACAATGTTTTTCTTCAACGCCGATATTAATTAAGCGTGGGTTTGAACCCGCACTATCGCTTAAAATGCATATGTTCGAGCCACTGGGCCATCTTGGTTTACTATTTTAATACTACCAACATTAAATTTACCTTATATTCCTAAAATTATTTATTATTAATGTGCTTGGAAATTAAATGAGTTGGAATAACATTGATTAAGGTATGAGGTAATATAATTGAATTTATATACAATTGATTTTTTTTTCATATGACAAACACCGCAAAGCATAATTTAATTAATTAAAAAAAATTGGTCAAAAATAAAACTTTTTTATTTTAAGGCGTCGGAAAAACATCTTTAACGTACCTAATTGCCCACAATAAGCCACTGCTTTCACCGGGGTGGACAGTGGGCTGTTCAGTTGAGGTGAAATTGCATAGATACAAAGAAGGTACACAGGCCCAGAATACATTTTTTGTGGAACTATGGGATGTTGGGGGTTCAAATAATCACAGGAATACTAGGAACGTTTTCTATCAACCAACACATGGTGAGTTAATAATAAATTTTTAGATTTGGATGGAAAACTAAGAAGAATGTTTCATGTAAATTAAAATTTTTGAAGAGAAGAGTGATTTTTTGAAGATACTAAGTAGTAAAAATGTATATACTTATATTATGAAATAAAAATATATGCCTAGTATGTAATGCTTACGTATTTTTTTTAGGAATTATTTTGGTGCATGATTTGACAAATAGAAAAAGTCAAATAAACCTCCAGAAGTGGCTGTCTGAAATTTTAAATCAAGATAGTACAAATCCGAATTACCAACACGTAGATGTGGATCCAGAGCAGTTCCTCGGATCTACTCAAGTGTGTATGCTTTAACTTTTGGAAAACTAGAGTTCGGATCTTGTGCAGTGTAAACGGTATTTATTTTTAAAGGCACTATTTATTGCTCATGGTAAATAATTATATATTTATCCATATATATTCTAAAAATAGCAACTTTCAGTTTTATTTTTATTTTCAATATTTATAAGTTGATCAAACTTTCGAACGTTTTCAAACTCCTATTTAATCCAGCCGGATAATAATTAGGGCTCAATTATTGCTCAGTAACTTAACTACTTTTACGTTTCATTAATAAAGAGTGCAGTTAAATTTATAATGATTACTTTTAAGTTACATTTTTAGATTCCAATTCTTGTGATCGGCACGAAATATGACTTAGCCGAAGAGAAGCAAAGGAAAAATCAATATCGAAGATTAGCGAGTAGTATAGCAGAACAATGCGGGGCCGACGAAATATTTGTGAATTGTTATCAAGCACGGTATGATTATTAGCATTTGAGTATTTATTAAAAAATATATCCTTAATTGATACACAAAAATTACATATAAATAAATAATATTTTTCAGATCTCTCGCACCCGGTACAACCAACTCGGTGAAATTGACGCGATTCTTTGATAAAGTGAGTACATACAGTTATTACATTTCATGAAGCCTGGCCGCACACGTTAGGTTTCTGATCCGATTCTCCGACTAGTCGAGTCTCGCACAAGTTTTGTTTGTTTACATTTGGTTCTTAATATCAGTAGTAGGGTTTGAGTCAAAACTTGTGTATATCATATGTAGCGTCTATCATGTGTAAATATATGTAGCGAGTGCGCCGTTAACAAACGTTTCGGCTATTTAACCGTAGAGCTCTATGGGGCTTGTTAGGAATATACCCAGAAAATAAAAAGTAATGTTATGAAAAGGGCTAAAGCCTCCTCTTTTTTGAGGAGAATATTTGGAGCTCACCCCACCATGCTGCTTCAATACCAAAGGCACATGAAAATTTAGAGCTTGGCCTCGTTTAAACTAGGTCATATAATTCACGTCTTCTAACCACTACCTATCACGTCTTAAGTAAAAAATGTATATATAACTTTGATAACAATAATATTTCTTTAACATTACGTAAGATGGTGACGTTTGAGTGTGCTGGTTACACTTACAATAATAAATACGCATATTGAGTTTTAAGGCATATATGACCCTTTTATTATGATCTGATGTTAGATTTCTTAGTGGTATGAGCAGAATCGTATATTTATAGCTGAATTATTATCACTATTAAGTTATAAGTTTTTGTATTTAAGCATTACTATTTGTTAACTATAAACACATTTATTATTACCAAGGTATCAGGCATAAAACCTACTCTTAGATGTACGTCTAGCGTGCTGTTATATATAGAACCTAACTTAATCAAAGACAAATTATAAATAAGACAAAGACAATTTTACAACTTTTTAGTTATTAGTCATAATCATTCCTTTTGAAGGCGGGCTTTGCGCCAGCACTTCTGGGTAGGGTAGAATAAATTTCTTACAGCGCCATTTGTCTATAAGCGCTGGTTGCCCGCCACGTATATCGTACTATGGGCGCGCAGGTGATCGAGCGGCGCTACTACTCGCGCGCGGGCTCCCTCGCGGACAAGCGGCGGCCCATGCCGCACGTGCTGGCGGGCGCGTCGCCCGCGGCCGGCGCGCGCCCGCCGCAGTACCTCAGCCCGCGGTTCTACCACATGGACTGAGTCGGCGTGGCCTCGGGCCGCCCGCACGCGTGAGGCTCACCCATCGAAAAACGGATACCTACTAAAACTATTTTAATAATTATCGTTGACTAACATTGCGTAAGTATTAAGTTGTTGAAAATATCGACATATAAATATATTTTTTCTTTCGCATAAATGAGGCTTATAACGAACAATAACTTTAATTTTCTTTGTAAATTAAAAATATAATTTATCAACCTGATTTATATACACTTGTTACGAAACGAAATTAACGTACTGTTTTATTTTAATTTCGTTAATTTAATCGATGTCGGTTCGTTGCTAGACTGGTCACGCTTATTTACTTTACAAAAGTGTTCATCATTCGGCGTCATTTAAATTTTCAGTACCATTCTCGCCTTGCCTTACTTATGTAACAACCGAACGCACAAACGTGTAACATTTATATATTAATTATTAATTATTATATTAGTAGAGAAAATGATAAAATTTAACATTATGAATAATCTCGAAATCGTTCTAAATATAATCTAATGGAATTAGATTATTAGTTTATCTCGGAAACTGATTTATTGGTTGATAGTTGTTGGCACTTGGGCAAAAAATAATTAAAAGAAGATTCGCGTTATTAAGCAAAATTTGAAAACAATTTTCACCTAATCTTGTATTCGTTATAAGCCTTAAATTGTTTATTAAATAAGCTACGAAGTCCTTGTCACATTGTAATTGTTTAAAATAAGTCATTCCATACTTAAGGTATTGTAAAGGTTGTTAATAAAAAAAAAAGTTGTATTTAATTTCATCGTAAATATATTTATACCTAACATTAGTTATTTACAAAGCCCAAACGCGTACATAATCAACTTGCAGAGATGCGTCTTTGCCTTCGTTCTGGTTGAGTCCCCAGGTAGGTAACCATGCTGCTTGTGCATTCCAGAAATCAGTAGCAGCCTATTAGATATAAAACATAAAATTAATATTCTTACTTGTAGCAACTATTCTATTATTAAACTAAGTTTACCAGAATTGCATGGAATTTTAAATAACGGCGGCCGTGTTTATGTGAGACTTGACAATTGCGCAGGGATGGGTAGTAATACAAAACTCTCCCTAATCCCTCACCGTAGTAATCCGAAGGAATGGCAACTCGGCCGACCAGATTTCCAAATATATTGCATATTTTAACCACAATCTTGTAAGTTTGTGTAATGTATTTTGTACTTTATATATACAAAGGGTCTATGAACAGATTGTCTGGAATGTCGAATTAATTAAAAAGTAGTGATTGTCTATGGCATGGGATAGTATCTAGTAGCCGGTTAGACTAACAGTTATTAATACGTATATTTAGTATTAAGATATATACGAGACTATAAGATTAAATGTGATAATATAACTTACCGTTGGTGAATTATTTGACCAAGGTTTGGGTGTTGGATTAGATACCCCATCAGGGAAAAATCCATTGGTACCGCCCACGGCCACGTTTATGATCATGTAGAACTGAAAATATTATTTAACTTAACTAACTAAATACAATTGAAAGTAGACTCAACACATAGCCTGCTAACTATATAAAATACCGCTATATAACATATTTTTGCGATTATTAATTGATCTTTTCGATTAAGGTTGCGAGGGACATTTATCTAAGAAATCACTTAACGAGTTTTGATAGATCGTACTTTAAAATCGTTATCAAATGTTTTTTTTTGTTGTAAGTTAATAATCTTTATTACTTATCGTTAAAATCAATCAATAGATAGTTAATAATTTTTACTTCTCGTATACGCGTATATACTATAAACTTGTGATCTGATGACAGAAGAAGTGCGTTTTTTACCTTCTGATCAAAGGGCGCCATTTTGGTTCCATATCGCCATGGATTGAGTATGTTGGGATTACTGTTGAAGCCACCGTATTCCCAGAAACCGCCGCTTCCGGGTGTTACTCGACCGAGTTCCACATCGTCAATGCTGAACTTCAAGAAGTCTGCAGAAAAAAGTTACAGGAACATATTTAATTACCATAAATTGAAATAATCCTCGCTGTAGTATATAAAAATATTTTTATAGATTAATCCAATAGGGATAATCAACTTTTTTAGAAATAACATTACATTATATTTGAAAATAGTAACTTAACACTTATATATTGTTATATTTATTTAATGAATTCACAATAGTATAATAACCTGGAGTCCATTCAAGTTGGTAACGATGAAAGTTGCGATCGTATCCATTCGAATTTCTCCTCAACCAATGTGCGCGTTCCCAGCCATTTAAGTCTGGGTACGGTCCGTAGTGTAATGTGGATCCGGCTTCTTGTGTTCCGATGTGTACGCCGTTTTGTAACATGTTGCGGTTCCCGCGAGATTCGACTAGGTCAATCTCGCCAGAGGATGGCCATGTACCATAAACATTGTAAGCAGGCATAAGCCAAATAGCTGTAAAAATTTACCTATAGTTACTTTCTGCTCTTTACAAGTTATAAGCCCTTCCGTATAGCTAAGTATAAGCATATAAAACCTCTTACGAACTCTTCTAATCAATAAGTGAACCTTTAATATTAAGCATAAATAATTAAGGTTAGAATATGTTCATACATATATATATTTAAAGATAAATAATGAACCTGATACATATCTTTAAGTATGAGATATAGTTACCTGGCCACAGCCAATCTCCTGCGGGCATTTTGGCACGGACTTCAACCTTTCCATAGCGGAAGCTAAAGGAGTTCACAGTACGGATACGTGCGCTTTTGATGGGATTTAATATGTTTAAAGGTGAACCTGTACGCTCACACCCGAACCACTGAGGATTAGTACACCTTAAAAAAATACGTTAAATTAGTCAAATATAATAAAAAGCAATATTTGTCCATGGGGTCATTTAATCAAATTAAATGTATTTTATTTAAGTAAAGTTTACAATAAAGCACTTTAGAATCGTCAATTTGAAATTTCAACGTTTCGGAGAGCAGCGACCACCAGCGAGAAGAAACGGCAAGAACCTCGCATAGTTGCTCTTTTTAGTTAATTATATTTACAATGATATTAGTATTCCCTAATTCGATTTTGTTTCGAATTTGTTTTATTTATACAATTACGTACATATTATTATTTGTACGTCTAAAATAAAATTTGTGATGTCATTAATTACTAAAAATGTTTTATCACGCATAAAATATAATGTTTTTCGTTACGCCCTTTTGTCACATAATCAATCAACAGATTTTAATCTTACGAAGCTGCACTTTACACTTAATATTGATATTATAATTGTGCATGTTAAAAAAAGATACGTTAACTGTTATGATTAATATTTATCGTTTTTTGTTGTAAGTAGTTCTTAAAACATATGAACAAGATAATATAGGTATATATTGACAAAAAAAAGTTCAACAAAAAAGTAGTATTTCAACAAATATGCCTTTACAAGATTTTTTAATTATATTTATAACTCCAGTTTTTTTTAAGCAAACATTCAATGTGACTTGCAGAAAATATTTCTTCCAATAATTAATATGGAATCTGCATTTTAAGTAGGCACTTAATCGTACTAATATTCTGTAATTTGACGTAGTAAAGATGTATTCGTATTTCACGTACCTAATTACAATGATAAAACTATTATTTCTCGATAAGATTTGAAAACAATAAATTGCTCTTGATCTGATTGTAATCATTTCAAATATATTGATATGACTATTATTGGATCTGTTCTTTCACGATTTCTCTCTTAATGTTCGAAAATTAGTAACACATATTGTTGTTATAATATACTAAGTATATTAAAATTAATGTAATACATAAATACATTTGAGTAATAGAATTATATATTGAAGAATGAGAGACGGGTTTCGTATTAAAATGCAAATAGTTTTTACAAGCAAATACATTATTCGTTCACTTAGAATCGAATTTCATTAGTTATAAAAAACTCACCTATCAGCAGGCGCTCCCCCTTCAATATTAAGCCGACCGCTCGTTAGAAACGCTTGACCAAACTGATCTGATGTCAGCGATGGACGAATGAACAACTTTCCGTCGTCAGTGAAGGAGTTAGTCCGATTATTGCTGTAGTATTGGAATTCCCAATTCTAATAAAAAACAATAGTATTTATGTAAATGGTAGATATTATGATATACTTGTTGTTATTTATCTAAAGTATAAAGCCTTATATCTTGACATATAAGTAGTATGTGTTCTTTATGTTCGAAATTAAAATAAAAACAGTTTTTACGAAATACACATTGTAAAAAGAACCAACACACACCGAAAATATTGAAATTTTAAAAAATGGTACTCGGTTTCCTCTTTTAATGAAAATTAACGCATTGCAAATGTTTTTAGAATGGTTGTTTCCTTCAATTACCTAATAGATACCCGTCGTGAAGACTTTGAAGTTCTAACAATAATGAACGATTTAAAGTTAAAATAAAAAGTATTTTCATGTGTTCTGGTTCTTGAACAATATGGAAGTTATGACTTATAAAGTACTTAGCGTAGTGGGTTGATAACAGCTACATTATTTATAATGACAGATTTATCTTCTAGACAATAGTGTTTACTGGTGTTTACGAACTCGCTTACATGTGACAATAATTACTAAATTACATTATTACGCGAACAAGACGATATTCTTTTGTTTGCTACTAGGAATAAAAATTAAAAATATATTACATATCAACTTACCCCACCACCGGCTAACGTGTTCTCATGTTGCCACTTCTCAAGATCAAATTCTTCAAAGTCATCAGCAAAGATTAACGCTCCTGAGCAAACAGTAACTGGAGCGTGTGTCCCACTCACTGTAGTCACACTGGGTGTACATGCGCTGACCACTGAGGCCAACGCCACCACTCCCAGAAACACCGACCACATTATTCTGTAAAATATAACGCTCACGTCAATTTATTTTGAAGGTTGAACAGCAATTTATAAGAGGTTTTAATACGACGAAGGTCACATTAATAAAGACTTAATATCACATCCAATAGTTCAAACTAGTACTTTAGATTTTTTATCGTCACAATATCGTTATAATAATATGCGCATTATTTTTTATATATCTTAGGGTTTCAACCAATCACTGAGGCAATTTATATTTATAATAACATCTGAACTTACATTAGCGCTAATAATTATATTTTTATAGTTGCAAATATATTTGCAAGACATAGGACATACTTTATTTGTGGCATAGTAAAGCGGACGGGCAAATGGGTCACCAATAGTACTCACCATTGCCCATAGACATTGTTGCAAGCCAAATAACAACCATTTCATATCCAACCAATGCGCCACTATCCTCGGGGACTAAGATGTTATGTCCATTGTGCCTGTAGTTACACTGGCTCATTCACCCTTTAAATCGAAACAACGATACTAAGTACTACTTATGGCGGTTGAATATACAATTAATAAGTATAGGTAAGTAAATGTTTTACAAAACCACTACAAATAAGAATAGGGATAGATCTCAGTAAATCTCTGTTATAAAATTAAATATAACTGATAATTAATTACACAACGCTTGTAATTTCAAAACTTACCGACACATCATGGCAAGAATAATAAAATTGATTTTACAGATGATTTATATTTATACTTCTTGTTGTAGATAAAATGAAAATATTTATCGATTTTAAATATGGTGTTATCATGTTGAATGATATATCGTACTAATTATAATGTTTAAACGTTTACTGTTTACGCCAAACTTCATCCAGCAATTAAGTCTTAAGCACTTTGATTATATCAAAATAATATTATCGTCCACGCACTATTCCTAAACTTACACATGGGGAATTACTCGATCTTAATATTTTATACAATAAACTCTTTCCATAAAAATATATAATAACCGTGTAATAAGTTTCTGACAAAAGCGCATTTACATAAACATACGGAAAATGTTTGTATTTAAAATCATCATACATACGTATGAGATTTTAATATTATATCAAAAATATTTGCTCCTAAAAATGTATTAAAAGATACCTGGTATAGTCGGACTAACAAAAACGATGTACTGTTTTATTCACGCACAGCTTGGTACTTATTGTACAGTAGAGTTGTTATTTTAGGATCGTATGTAGGTATATGTCAAAGAGTGTTACACATCACGCAAAGTACATAATATTATGTTGAGTGTCCGTTAATAAAAATGGATTTTACCTGTTACAGGAAAACATCAGCCAATAATGGAAAAGCGGCCGAGCGTAATAATATCTATATTAAATTTAATATTCTCAACTGTTTTTTTATATTAAAAAGACTTCAAAATTATCTTGTGATTGACATAATTTATCTTTTAGTTTTAGAATTATCTGAAACATATATAGACCAGGTACTTGACGACGGGCATATCATAACAGTAGTATTTATAATCTATCCGTGTATACATTTATTATCTATAGCTTATCTGAACTGATGCTGAGTAAAGTTATTTATGCTAGACTCAAACAGTGAATACTCTCATAGAGCAAAAACAGCTTACAACCCGTTGAGGTATCTGTAACATTCATATCCCAATTTATTTTTTATAAAAATCATGAAGTTGTTTATCAAATACAGAAATCCCACATAACGAAATTTGTACCGAAAACATTATCATGTCATTCGACCACAACGCGTTGTGGCAATGAAGAGAACCCATGACGCGCTCTGAGCTCTAGTTGATACAACCACATCAAAACAGACGAGTTGTAATTTGTCAGCGCGGTGAATTTAGGCCTAAAAAGCTTATTGAACTGTGTTTTAGCATAGACGTGGATTATGTCTAGGTTATTGCGAATATGATGCAAAATGGGTGCAAATTTTATTTGCCAGATCAAAAGTAGAGCAATTATATATTTAAGGTTAAGGTACTCTACCGTTATTGTAGAATATATTAATTTGAACGAAACTTGTCATTGACAAAATGTGTAGAACAGTTTTCAAAAAATTATGGATTTATGCTCCCGACATGCAGACAATTATCCGATTCTGTTAACTCCCGACACAATTTAGTCTTGTTGATCATATCCCTATATAGAGCGTTTTTATTTTCTAAAACCGTAGGCGCGGACAAAGCACAGCCACCGCCTGCTTCAATAAAGCACACGCAAAGCAAAGAAGAAGCATTTATTGAGATTCGAAATTGTTGATAAAAATCTTATTTAGCACCTATAGAACGAGAAATGGATTATCTTTACTGCGAATTTCTCTATATGGTCTGTGGTTCTGTGTTTGCTTAAAGGCGTCATAGGCATTTTTATAAGAGTCAAATTATGCGTAATTGTTTACCAGTAACCACAATGCGATGTGTCCTCTTTTTTCGTTCAATGAGCGTTTTCTTTCTTTGAGCCTAACATTTATTTTACTTATAGTGTATATTTATTGTGTACAATTTAAATTAAATTAGTATATATTATTTCTAAATAATTTCCAACTTAACCGATATTCCCGCAATATCATCAATTTGTAAAGAAAGGCAAACAGCGCCTGAAATTTTTACGCTTTGTTCAAATTAAAGTAGAACTACTAGTTGCAATATTTTTTTTTATCAGTCAGGAATTCTTTAAACATAAATGGTGATGAATTGATAAATTTATTTTTTATTAACATTCAGTATTCCGATACATAACTCTTCGACGACAAAGACGAGCCGACACTTGCAGATGCTACTGTGGGCGTATTCTCCTGAAGCGGCGCTAATTAAGAGGGTTATGTCAGAAACGGCAAATGAAAGCAAACAGGTTTATTTACATTATTAAATATATAAAAATACATATTTACGATTTATGGATTCATTAAATTTTGGAGAAGACTATTCTATTACACCTACCTACTTTATGCAAAAACAATATCATAGGTCATTTTTTCAAATCAAGAATTTTGTATCCGTATCCTATGTACGAATAGTGTATTTCTTAACTACGTCATTGAGCATGGTAACGGATAGTTAGAATCCAAAGCCAATCAAAGAGTTTATGTTAGTAATATAACAATTAGATAAAAGTAGTATTGTCTATACCTAAATCTCACTGTCTTGATTAATAAACTTCGTCCGAAACCGCTAAAATTCTGTCCGGCTTTTTATATTGATAGTTAATAGCTTATTGTTAAGTTTAAAAGGGGCATACATTTTAAAGAACATTGAATCGCACCTTTTGTTAATCTTTATCTCTATAAAGAGATAAAGCTCGAATGTAGTAGGAAATTAAGTATTAAAACATTAAACAACCCGACATAAAATATTTTTAAATGTCTGTACGTAACTATAATTATTATGTATTTATGATTCATTGGTAACTTTTACCGTAAAACTGGCGTAAATTATAAAACCTTGTCGTTTTTATTTTCATATTCCTAATGCACTGAAATTTCCTTAAATGTCATTTGTAAAATAACATTTGTCAAATTTTTGTGTCATGTAATAACAATAGGATGAAAAATTGTACAAGTGATAAATATATTTAAAACATTTTTTTAAAAAGCGAAAACGTTGCAATGGACTTATGGTAGCGATATTATGTTAAACCTAGTAGTTGAAAAGAAAACACATTTTCGACAATGCAGTATATAATGCGATAATTTCAGAGCCTTTGATTATTCTTTTTTATCTTAAATTGCAGATGTTAGCCAGTACTAAGGTCTTTGCTAGAGCCTGCTGGCCTATTGCAACGCGTTTCGCAACTTTAGCAGGAGTAGAAAACTATCGTTATCCCATAAGGAGTCCAGAGATCTTGACATGTAACATTACTTGCAAACGAAGCATTACATCCATTCATGAAGAATTTACTAGAAATTTTCGTGCATTTGATCCGAGAAGAGATTTAAAAAATGTGTCTTTACTCAACTCACAGCGTCAAGGCGATTTTTTAAAAAATCTTTCTAGAAATTTTTTGTTTCGCCATGATAAAGACATACCTAAGAAACGAAAAAAACGTATACCGAAACTTATTTTATTACAAAATCCCTTTACTTGGGTTATGATCAAAATAGATTTTTGTGTATTAAGACGTGTTTGGGATCCCGAGTTTCAAGAGAAAGAATTCAAATTTGGAACTCGGCAGGTAAGATTAATTTCATCCATGATGACGTTCACAATTCCTTTATCGCCATACTATGCGTTATGGTGCCTTTTTCTGTTCAACCTGATCATTCTATAGATTTAATCTCCGCTAAAGAGAAAGTTAGCCCCTGCACAAAGTTCAGATTTTAACTATAAAAAAACAATTTAACCGACTAATGCAAATCATTTTATATATTCTGTATTTTTTATAGTTTCGTAGGTTTTTTTTTATAAAATACTAGTAAAACCTGGCAGAGTAGGCGATCAGTAGAACAGTATAGAAGCTGTTTTGCCGTAGTATCTACCAACTAGAACTCGATGTTCTACATGGATAGTGTACTCGTAAATCTTCTGATAGAAGCTATACCAAAACCCATTTTTATACATTTATATAAGATGTAAAAAATCATACAATGATTTACTTATACAAAAACATGTGCCATGTTATAAGATTTATAATCTCAGAGCTCTTCGAGATATTTTTAATAATGTGGGTATGCTTACAGTTGCTTCACAATATATTTACAACATTATTATATACATTCACAATAATATCGATCTTGAGGAAATGTACGAGTAAACTAATAACACTTAGTTTCTGACTTCGCAAAGTCAATATGTATCCTTTGTGAGGCACGGTATTTGTTTATATAATAAGATTAAACGATTATTTTTAACTTTGTCAATTAAAAAAATTAAAGCTCATGTCAAAAATAACATTGATAACAAGGAATATTACTCAATACAAGATTATATTAATGATAAAACTTGATAAAACGTTGACTTAGTATTTGTTTATTTCTAGGCAGGATGTGATGTGATATGTGAATTGAATTGTACTTTATTACTCTGTAATTAAAATAGTGGAAAGGAGTAACTATTTAGGAGTAGATTTTCTTACTGGTTCCTCTCTATACAATCTACTTTCTGAACAGGCGGTAGCTTTACATTTATTTCAACACTGCAACATGACGATTCAAAAGCTATTTTTGTGGTGACACATGAGGACAATAGTTTAATAATTTCAGGCGATATCTCGGGTGACGCAAGTTATAAGCCAGGGTCAGTATGGCGATTTGAATGGATTGCTTACAAAAGCTGCCCGATCAAGTCTAGTACGTGAACTAGATCGTAATTGGAGTGAAAAACAGCGATCTTTGATAGCTCTTAAGAGAGATGATATACAAATATCATCGCCACGGAAAGTCTATTTCATAAAAATTGGCGGTATGTTTATATTATTAGTATTGTGATACATTATTTTACATATTATAGCTACATACTGCTAACACTGCTAGCACTACCCGTAACACGTACCTACGGTCAACACCAAAAATGTTTAAAAACTTGAACGAATCAGGAAAAAAAATGCGTTTTGAAAAGTACGAAATTAGAAAAAAAGGTCTTTGAAATTCTTATTTATATCAACGAACTATGAAATTATTTTTTTCTTGTAAGTTCATAACAATACATAGGTATATTGATGTTCAGAGCTGTAGTTGTAGATGTTCAATAGCATAGTCGTGGTCACATGCCACTTTGCCATAAAGGGTTACTTACTTGAGATGTATATATTCCATTCCCCGAGATTTTCCGCGTTTTTATTATAATGAGAACAGGTACGTAATCCATTGGACTAACATCACTCCACACAATCGGAGACAGGTCAGGCGTAGGAGTTATATGCTCTTAGAGATATGAAAAGGAGTATTTACGGAAATGGAGATACTGGCAACCTATAACATATAAGCTAGCTACTGGCTATTAATGTAGATTATTATAGATCTGTGATCTCTCTCACTTGGTTATACACAATTTGTATTATATTTAAAAAAGTTCATATCCTAAGTATAGCTTCAATCCTTAAATATAACCATGTCTTGACAATGGGTTAAGCTTTACGTTTTGTTAATCTTATCAGCAACTTTCGAATTTCGAACAACGTGAGCTATGTAATTAACGTGTCGATATAGATATATTTTAATCATTTTTTTAATTACATAAATGTTTAAAAATACGATATCTTATCAATATTTGCTATATTATTAACAACGAGGCATGTTTCTTTGAGCAAAGCAATTCCAATTTCAATCACTGTTTGTAGATTTTAATGTACAAACCATATTTTGTTTTTATACACAATAAATCTATCTCTACATCGGTACGTCGATAGAAACTCTGTTCGGTAAAATTCCTAATCAAAATAGAGTTATTGTATTGTACGACTGTGGAATGCTACAATTTAAAATATTAACAGTTATTTTGTATTTAATAAATAATGACACGACATATCTATGTAAAAAAAGCATTTTGATCGAATGCTCCATTGCCGTGCAAAAAAGCACAAACCAACAAAATAACTCATGCCATTTACAATTTAATTCTATTTGCAGATAAAAGGTTCTGTGACATAGATATGGCATTTTTAGCATTGAAATGGGCTCCAATTAATAGCATCGAAGCGCTTTTATTTGCTGAAATATTTGCCCGTTTTCATCGTGAGTACACACCACACAGTATACCGGAATGGACAATAGCTTATTTTAAAGTGACCCGATTTGAAATTTTACGACGATAGCCATTCTATTTATATAAAATAAAATAATGCATCTAAGCGTGTGTACGAAATCAAATTTCACATAAATCTTCCTGATAAAAAATATTTATGTACCTACGCTTCAAATGTTATAAGTTTATAAGAATTAATATTTTCTAAAATTAAAAAGATATACAGTATAAAAATTGCTTTATTTTTAAAATTAAACAAAAGTGTAGTGACAGATAATCTAATAAGTATACTACAGATCTAAAATAAGTTTGTAAGGTTCTTCGAGATATTCTTTTAATTGGCTTGAAAACTTAGCTATAGTAGCTCCATCAATGACTCTATGGTCTGCTGACCAACTCACTGTTAGAATGTGAGCTTTCGTCACATTTCCTTCAGAGTCAAACCTCGGTAGTACCTGAATTATAAAGAAAATAATTTAGCTATTTACATATTTTAGGTACTGGGTTTTTTATTTTAATGTTACAAAAGAGTTCCATCATTGTTATTTTTTTTAAAGTCCTTTTTTAATTTTCTTAACTTGTTAGTTATTCAAAGTTGGCAAACAAAATATTTATTACTGCCAAAGGTCAAGAATGTTGTAGTTTTCATTTACCTGTATTTTTCCTAAAGCGCCAATTGATACTTGAGGTGAAAATATAATTGGTTTTGCGTATGTTCCTCCGATCTAGAAAAATTATAATAAATGAGTTGTAATAAAAAGAATAACTTAATAAATTAACGAATATAAAATTTCAACTTACTGTGCCTATATTAGAAATTGTGAAAGTTCCACCTTTGAGGTCGTTTAATCCTAGTTGGCCCTTTGAGCCTTTCTCTTGCAACAAATTCATTTCTACAGCAATTTCTATGATACTCTTATTTTGTACATTCTGTAATTATAATAATCAAAAAGTAGTTTATTAAATTATTTTTATAAGTAAAGACATATTATTTAGTTCCAAAAAATTACCTTAATTACAGGCACAACTAAACCGTTAGGTGTGTCCATAGCAAAACCAATATTATGACTAGCTTTATAGGTGAGATTTTCACAAGCGCTGTCGAGGCTACTGTTTAATATTGGATAACGCGAGAGACCCAAAGATACGCCTTTAAGTATTATAGGCATATAGGACAATTTAACATCTCGTTTTTGAGCGAGTTTCTTCAGACTTTCTCTTGCTTGTACTAATTTTGTTACATCATATTCGTCACTCAATACTAAATGTGGAATATTCTGAAATAATTGTGTAAACATCAAAATATGCATTAAGAATATTATCTAATATAAAAATGATAATTACATACCAAAGACTCTTTCATAGATTTCACCATAGCTTTTGTAAATCCAGTAACAGGCACTATTTTATCTTCTACTACAATTTCAGTTCTTGCTTTGACTCCAGCTACAGGTATAGAAATCGCTTGTTCTGATGAATCGCTACTTGGTACGTCATTAGATTTATCTGCGCTGATATTTAGATGAGACAAAAGATCTTCTTTGAGTAGTCTTCCATTTCTTCCAGTAGCAGTCACAGTACTTAGATCGACCTTAAAATAGTAAACTAATAAGTATATATAAAGTTTGATAAAAATATACACATTTATGGTTAGAAAATATTTTAAAATTAAAGCTTTATATTTTAAAATTGTAGCTTATTTTTTTGTTTATACTTACTTTAAACTGTGCCGCTATCCTTCTTACGGCTGGGGTCGTTAATATTTTTACTTTTTGAATATTCATATTTTCTGTCTTGGTATCTATCGATGGTTTGCCCGTACTACTTTCTGGCGTTGCGTCTGTAAAAAAATGGTAAAGCAGATATATAGTTAATTTATCATAATTTTATAACGATATAAGTTATTAATATATAGTCAAAAAAATATTAGATAAAATATTTAAGTAACGCCTCTTTTAAAAAATTGTCTTTATTTTGAATTGTTTGATGTTTACCTTCTTCTCCAGAGTTTTCTAATTCAATGTCGACTAAAGGTTGTCCAACTAATGCAGTTTGGTCAACTTCATGGTAAAGTTTTGTGACGATTCCGTCGTATCTACTGGTTATAGTGACTGCTGCTTTATCACTTTGAACTTCACAAATGTTGTCAAATTGCTGTACTTTATCTCCTACTTTGACAAACCTGAAATCAAATTTATTAAGATATTAATACCGTTTTAACAATTAAAATTTATCATTCATTATAAAGAAAGGGAGAAACTTAATTAGAAAATAAAGTAAACGGCTTCGTGATATAGGTTTAAAACACATTCGTTAACATTCTTGAAAATGAACTGGTTGAAAATAAAATACTTACTTCTAACTTTTCGCTTTTTTAAATAGAAAAATATTCATCAATCATTTTTTTAAATATGTGGAATAAATGTATTTTAAAATTAAAAAAAACTTACCATTCTTTTATTACAACTTCACGTATTCCTTCTCCGATATCAGATAGTTTAAAGGAGACTGTTTTATTAACAATGCTTGTCGTGTGTATCCATTTTGGTTTCAATCGCTTTTCTTCCTTAGTAATATTTTTTTTATTGATGTAATTCCATGATGACAACGACCTCTAAAAATAACATATCATACTTTTGATCACAATCAGTTTAAGTGGTGTTGCGTAGTTTATTATGTAGCACGATGATACGTGCCCTTTTTTTCGTTGTTAAGAAATTTAGCTAAGAATCCATTTGTCTTGCCCAAATTTCGGTCACAGTTGTCAAGCTCAACGGAAAACCTGAGCAGGATGTTTTCATCCTGCAGGATGTACAAAATAGTGTGCGTATCCGAAGTGCCCTATTTCTTCCACATGAACAGAGAGAGATTAATGCAGTGGAGAGAGGTATGCTAGTATAACAATAACTTCTTGAACTCCGAGGTGCTGCCAAGAATTTTTTGAGAGAAACCTCCAATATTTTTTAATAAGCCGGATGGTGTATCTTTTGGTGTGCTTAAAGTACAAATATTATTAATTTACCTAATTGAGTTAAAATGACCTCTGTAATAAATTGAAATGAATACTTGTGTTATTAATCGCAAAAGCTGATTAAGTTACAAAATACAGATTTACCTAACAGAAACAAGACTTCAGTGGCTTGCCCAATGTATATAATATGTAACTAATTCAAAAAGGCCTATTGGTTAACAATCTTTAAAATAAATTAGAGGCTGGGTTGTTAATGTTTCTGAATTAATTATTATTTTTACTTGCATATTGCTCCAGATATTTTTACATACATAGGTATATTTAGATTGGGATATTTTTAATTCCAGTATTTTCATATCGGTAGGTACTATAATGATGATATATGAAAATACTGGAATTAAATAGTATAACATTGTAACTAAAAATGAAAGTTCTTACTTTTTAATTATATAACATTTTTCATATTTACCAAGTTTCCTGCATAGATATAAATATATATATATATATATATATATTTCAGTCTGTAATTACTTTCAGTTATCGCTAAAACGTCATTCTAAAAATCTCACATGTTTCTGATGAAATAATGTTTATTCAAGAAAATGTAATCATAATTATTAACGAGTCTAAGCTAAACAATATCTTATCAATAATAAATTATTAATTTTTATTGTCGGTTGTAATCTTTGGTCAGGAACGAAAATACCTCACTTGAATTTTGGCATCGTGAGATTCTGCGCTGTAAAATATAAATCTCTGATAATATTAGCAAAGAATTAATTTTGAAAGGAAAGTCGACTCAGACCAAAGTGGTGTTAAGAGTTACGAAAAGCACTGGTCCAAAGCCAGGCAAGATGGCAGATATTTCTGGAAGGATGGCAGGACCCTACTTAATACATTCTTATATTCTTAACTGTAATTACTTAATATATTCCCATTGCAGAAATGGGAATGTATTAAGTAATTATTTGTAATTTTTGGCCTTAAATATGTAATTAAATTACTGGCTTTTATTAATAATAACTATTTTGGTTATCAGTTGATTTCTGACGAATTAGCTATGCATAAAAATGTCAAAAAAAAATCATCTTTTATACATCAATATATACATTCATATTTTACGGATACTTTTAGACGTTTTTAGTCAATTTGCAGTCCATACATCAAAGCAAATCGTAACGATTTACTAAAAAGTTCATACTGTGTTCAGATACTAGTTTACTTTATGTAATATGTTCAGTAAATATGTATTTTATCTTATCTGTACGAAAAATATTAAATGTTCAATACTACACATTGTAGAAGAATTAAATAAAGTAATTAACACAGTGTCAGATAAGGTATAGTTTTCATTTGCGTTTGATAAGATTTGGCCAAGTTTTGTCTTATCTTATATTTTATGTATGTAATCGTCAAATTTGGGTATTAGTTTAATGTACATTTTTTTAATTAAATTTCCCTAATTCGATTAAAAATGTACTTAATATGGTCAGTTGCAGGTAGGTGTGATATGTATCCAATGAAAAAGATACAAATATCTGTTTGGTAATTACTTTAATTTTATTTAGATAATGTTATGAAAAAGGTTATAAAACTGGAAAATAATTTATATATAAAATCGACCCAAAATACCCATTGGAAATTGAAATGAAGTGTTATTATATATAGACAGGAAAATAAAAATAACTAATACTATTTAACGACATAATAGTTATATTTGTAACTTTAATAAAGGTATAAAATGAGTACCGATTAATTTACATTTAAAATAAAAGTGATAAAAAAAAACTAGAATACACTTACACTTTGAGTTACAGAGAAGAGTTTGTTATATTTATTTAAATTCCTACAATTCACTAACCACTTTCTTGTTGCGAATGCCATTTTATTAATTAGTTAACATAACCTTAATTTTATAATTGTTTTTAAATGTCGCGAACACAGTTCATGTCTTATTAACACAACTGCTTTTATCGGACTACATTATCAGTAAGCCGGGGCATTGATTACCATTTTTAAACAGTAAATTGTTATTTACTGAAGTCGAGTGTTTCGTTGCTACGTCAGTCGCTTTGTAGTCACGAAGGTTAAGGATCAAATGTAAAATGTTTTAAATATTATCACTTGTGTGTTATGGATGACATACGTCATAATATATGGACCTATTATAAACGTAATGAAATTTAAATAGGCACGAATAAAAAATACTAGTAACAATATTTGTGTTTTAATTATATTTATTTATTATTTTAAATAAATATAATTGTAATATGTAATAATTTAATTTACAACCTGCTTCTTCTATATTACTTTAGTAATGGTGTAACAAGTTGTGTTTATTGTTGTCATCTGATTACCATTCATTAACAACAACTTGTGAGGCATTTCATTTACATTATGTATATATTAAACAAATGCATATAAATATGCATACAAATATAAATTATTATGTATAATATATTTATAATTTGTACACATATATTCTTTACAATACGCAGGATACTCAAAATGTATTTTTATTTTGATTTAAGCACCGCAACTACCAGCACCTGTTTCTCACATAAACTATTAAAAAATGGAGACATCTAAGGAGATAATATTTATCTGTGCACCTCTATTTCTTTTCTCATAATCCAATGAGTCGCGAAGATCCAACTTCACCTACCTGATATCTTATGCACGGAAACGTACATATTACTAATTTCTAAACACAAATTTTAACAATTTTATTTTCTTTTTTTTAATGTACTCAACTCAGTCACTAGGCCAATGACGCTGCGTAAAATTAAACTATGAAATTTTAATGGATTATAGGAAGATGAAATAATATACATAATAAGCAATTGTTTTTATTAAAGACATAATAAACATGTTAATAAAGTGAATAAATACAATAATATATAATTGATAACGGTAATGTTATGCACGAGACGCGGGGCAACCCATAATAGTAAGAATAACCTCAGTTTGCTAGTACACAATAATTTAAAACGACGTCTTCTATTCTAGTGCTAATGTGTATCACAGAGGCGCTCTGCCATTATCTGCTATAGTAAACATTGTCTTCTTGGTAATATGTACGACAGTATCGGTACTGGTGCACCAAGATACGGATGCAGATCAACATGCATTAAAGAATATTATAAAAACAGTAAGCACGGATACTAAATTATTATCGTATAAATTTCATTTTAGCTAACTATGAAAACGTAACGAGTATACCTAGTACGTATGAAATAAAACAATGGACCTAAACACCCGCATTGCTCCGCTACGCTGTAGTCTATGAATACGCTGATATTTATCACATCATAACTGTCTATAACACATATCTAACTATGTAATGAAGAATATACAATTTTACATTTTCATTTTTTTTAAAAACAACTAATTCAATATTATTTTGTTACAAATAATGCTAATCGAATGTTGATAATAATATAAAGAAAAACATTTTCATTAATACGCATTCTATTTCGATGTTTAGGATGAGATTATAGATTGAAGGAAGACTAAATGTTTATTCAACGAATACTAAGGTTTCATAATTAAAGAAAGCATTGTGTTACTATTATATATAAAATATTTATACATATGTCATTAATGACATAACAATAATAAAAGATTACTAGGAACAAATAAAATAACTCAAAAGAAAGATCGTAAACGCTATTTTAGATTATTCTAAAACAATACAAACTCGTTTGTTCTCATGGAGTTACAATTTTTGATTAAACATCATAGTAGCGGGATCTTTCTTACTCGTAGTGTAATAAATGTTAAATTGTATTTTAAATAATAATTTTAGCTCTAAAAAATCTGCCATATTATCTTAATTTCATTGGAAGTAGTCAATTATATAATTTTAATCACAACGCATCTGTAATATATAAGATTGAATATGACAACAATAGTGGAAGACGTTTTTTAAATAATATTTTATTATTTTGCGATTTTGAAATATAAATCTTCTCTTTACATAAATATTTTCTTAAACTTAATTATATTAAACATTTTTGTGATTCTAATTGTAGTTAAAGATCTTTATTAGACAATGTTCGACAGTTAGCATACACAGCGACGCGTCATGAGGGTCTATATGGAATAAGATCATCATATAATTTATTACATTTAAAATTAAATATAATAATATTAGCAGTCATTTATACTTTGACATCTTCCTAAACATATACTTATTTTCATTCAAAAGCCTAAATTAATAATTGCAACACATTCATTTAGGCAACGAAAAATTTAAAAACTCAACCGATAAGTATAATTTTAGATGATTTTGTAAATATCATTACGATTTGTAAAGAAAACGTGTAAATGGTTCGCATTTTAAATCTTATCAATTTTATTTTCATTTCTAGATGTGTAAGTTATCAAAATTTCACTAGCCTTTTCCAATGTCATTTAATACACCATAAAAGCAAGGCCTACGTTTTTGTAATAATATAAATGAATATAACATTGAAAACATTGCGAATTCAGCGTTATATAATTTAGAAGCCAATAACATCGTTTACAATTTACGCATAAATAACTTTGTTTGTATCACAATACAACACTTCTCTCATTTTGTTTTAACATCAGTGGAACTGACAATTAAACTAGAGTTAATAATCTACGAGTAGATTACAGCGATGTCAATCCTGGTCTAACGATGAAGTTGGCTGCATTGTACATCGTATATAGTGTTTCTGATACATTATTAGACAAGTAACTAACGAGATAAGAGAAGACGTAGAACGATATGTATTTGCAAAGGACACCGATAAATAAGGACAGAACCTAACGAGCTTTTAAGGACGCTTAGATGTTGACTACGTTTATAGCGAAAACTTTGTTATGTCCTTATCATACGGTGTCTGTTTTACATATTGAATGTCGAAGCGTTATTCGACAAGGCTTATACAGAATAAATATGAACACTACTTTTTCACCTAGTCTGACACCGTACAGTCACGAAGCAACAACAACAACTAAACACTGACGTGATATATTATTATTTAGATGTGAAGTGACATCTAATTACAAGAACTAACAACGTGAAATCCACCGAGTGTGACAACAATGTTTAAAGTGAACATTTATTAAAAGCACGACTGTTTAAATTTAAAACGAACTCGACTGTTCCATGAATGTGATATAGATACGTATTGAAATGTGCATTTCAGATAATAGCTTGAATATTGTTTCAATAGTGCTTTTTTCATTATTATTATTAGTTGAATTCTCACGTAGTTAACACGATTTACCTTTTATATATTCAGGTTTCATAAATTTTCCGTTTATTAGCTATAAAACTTTTAATTTTTTTCCATAAAGACTCGGATCGTTTATCTTTTTAGGGCGAACAGAAACGAATCTTTATGAAATGAGTCTATCTATATAACACCCAGAAAAATATTATTACAAGTCCGTAATCAACACTTAGTACTTATTTAGCGACTGTTTTTGTTTATTTAAACCCTTTTAAAAACAGCTCAGTCTGATTTTAATTTATTTTACCTACTATTAGTATTAGGTTAACATAGAGTTACAAGATTAAAATATACATTTTTTCGTTGTAAACGGTACGTCAAAACTATAAATCAAAAATATTAAAGTATAGAACGTCGAATGGAAGTTTATAATATGGAAGGATGTTTGTTTTAATGTTTTAAATATGAAATAAGATTAAAAAAATGACTTATTACTTTTAGCTTTTAAGTGTTTATTGAACGACAATGCCAGATTGAGCCCTAAATGAAAGCAAATTACTAAGAAATAATTATGTAATGAACTTACAAGGCAACATTATTCTCAAATCACTTTTAAGTAACTAAACATCTAATATAATACATGACTAAGTTCATTATTTTCCACGCTAGAAGCTTATTGAAGCATCTTCTAGTAGATTTGTAATGGTTTGATAATCAATACGTGGCCATTGTCATTCAAAATGATTTATGTAGTTAACTGAAAAAAGCCTACAGTTTACAAAAATGTATAATTTCATTTTCTTCATTAGTGAGCATTTCAGTCCCAGTAGATTATGAAAATTTACTTTTATCGCTCACTGCTTTATTTTAATATTTTAACTAACTATTACACATATACTACAAATAATAGTACGAATGAATCCAAAGGACATTTTATATGCGTTGGATATTGTTAAAATGTTTAAAAACAGTATTTTTCTGCAATTAAATTCGGATCAATTCTTATAAAAATGGGATTAAGCATTGTGATCATCAGTATAATCACAATGTTTGTTCATATTGAAACAGTTTTCAATATGTAAAAAAGTTTAAGAAGACTCATAGTAATTATAAAGTTGAACCTACAACTGATATAATTGTCTTCGCTATGTGTATATTTGCAATATTTTTTTGAGACCATAATAATGGAAGCGCCCTTTGGATTAACAAAAAATACTTACTTAGGTACTTTTTATTCTGTACAACATAACTATAAAATCTCTCTCTAAATAGTCACATATTTTTTTATGGACTTAATAACAATAGCTCTATTTTGACTTCACTAAATAAACGTAATAATAATTTCGATTAAAAACAATTCTAATTTCTGGTAAAAATGTAATCTAATGTAAAAATAAATTGATGTGTATTTATAATTTAAGAATCTCTTGTAATGGTTTATCGTTCCCTATAGAAAAATAAACATAAAACAACAAAATATAATTATTTATACATATGAATAAAAATATATTAAAATGTTATTCGTTATATCTAGCCGAGTGATTACCATACAATTCTAGCCGAGATAATTTCAACATTTTTACAATTGGAGTTCATATCAATTTGAAAAATCAGCTTCGTAGTCAAAATTATCTTTCATTATATATCACGAATAACCTCGAAGCAATCAAACGTCAAGGGAGATGAGCGGTAAAACGAATACAATAAAATACATTTACTTCTAACTAGATAGTCTACTTTTCACACAATAATTACATTTTAAGTTTTATAAACACTGTTTTTGCACAATCTGTATACAGTCCGATACTAATCCACATCATTGCACTGGTCACTCCCTGATTAGTGAGCACTAAGTGTTTCACATTGAAAGCGCGATTTGAGCGAACGAATCTTGTCACGTAGTTTATGGGGAAGCTCATTTTTTTCTATATAACAGCACCTAGCCTCCGCAGAGTCTTGCGATCTCGTACAGAGGTAAAATGTATCGATGCTAAAAGTCTGTCGTGTGTGGTATCGTTCGCTCACGGTCGGGTCAGGGGAAGTGGGGTGAACTGGGGGAGATAGAGGCGGGCGCGACCAGCGGCACCAGCTCGGGCTGGGGCCGCGGCCCGCGTCACACGGCCGGCTCCGAAGGGCTCTCCGCGAACTTAACCTCGCGGCTACGTCGGAACGAAGCGGTGCGGCGTGGTGGGCTACGGCGACGTACGGGCGGCTGCAGACTCGCCGAGGACGCTTGTGTTAATAGTCGAGGTGGAGGAATCACGCTACGGCTAAATGGTGAATGTCGAAGAAATTGGCGTGCAACAACCGGCTGCCAGTACGAAGACCCTGTAACGTATATTTTATTCGTAGAGTTTTTTTTATAAAACACATAGAGCTCTTATTTATTTAATCAAACGTATTTTTCTCCATAATTTGTAAATAATCTTCTAGGGGATATATTTAAGCTTATTTACACAATTATTTATTCCATTACCTTTTGTAGAAGTAGATCTTGCTCTCCACGCAAGGCTTCGCAAGCGACCGCGCGCTCCTTCATGGACAGCATCGACGCTGGCTGAACGTGTAAGGTGTGGCGGTAAACCCTCGGCCTCAGTACCCACTCCTGCACCCAGTCCTTCGCTGACTGAATACAGTTTGTGCGTGATATCTTTGCCTTAAAAGATACAAAAAAAAAGAAAAAACTTAGACTGTCTCGTGTGTCGTGTCTCTCAGTCCCCACTGAGCACAGGCTTAATGAAAAGCGAAATTTATACCCATTAGTGGTCAATATTTTTTTATGAATAATTTAATACCCGTGGTCTTTCTTCAAAATAAATTTATCATTACGCAAAAGTCAAAAATATTTGAGAATTATTATCGTGCATCTTTAAATTGTTTTTAATATGTAAGATGTCATATAAGTTATAACAGAATATTATATACATAGGTTTATAAAACCTTAAGAAGAAAGAAGGAGCATATAGGATGACGAAAAGTGGACTAACCTATGAGACAGTCGAGTACGACCTTAAGGGCTGGGCGATGACGCAGCACGCGCTCGAGGCGCATGCGCGACCAGCACACGCACGTGGATACCTCCTCCGCGACCACAGTCACCTGCACGATACATAATCTTTCTCCCTTAAGAAAAATACCCCAAAATTTTTTTGTTATTTGGATTAATATTGTTTATACAATATGAGAGCAATCGCCACTGTAACAATTAGATTGACTATAATTTGGAAATCATCGTAGTAAAACTCCAACATCTATTGGAACAGTTTGGCAGAATAACCTCTAAAACTTTTTCAATAAGAACAGAGACGTTCACCTAGCAGTGGGTAATTAACAGGCTCTTACTTCCGAATTAAAATATTGTATTTTTTCGATATGTTATAGAAAATATTAATAACCAATTTAATTAAATTATAGATTTAAAGATTATACGTAAAATTTTACGTATAATATTTAATTATTTGAAATATTGACTGTTATTGTTAATGCACATATGCTAACGAGTACCTAAAAGTTATCAAAACTCTTATAGGAACAAAAATAAAGTACAGAAAGGTACTAGTAATTGCTGGTAATTGTACGACGAAATAGTAATGGAACTTATACTCGAAAAACAATTTTTAATTGAATATGCCATGGCATAAACAGCGATTTCCAAGAAAAAAAAACATTTATAGGTATCACTTACACTAGTTTTTACGTGATATTGATCTAAATTTGAAATTATGAGTCAAATGTAGAATAGCCAAAGGCGAACTAACAATAAAGGGGTATTTCATAATTATTTGGTAGGTAATTGACTTATAATGAAAATTAAAACACGTAAAAAATTTAAATTTCTACTATTTCAATCTTTTCTGCCAGTGATTTGAGTTACGCCATAACACGTTATACTTGTAGAAAAACATGTAAGTATGAGTAGAAATGAAATTTCATAGTTTTTTTACTGGCAAAGCGAATGTAGTAATTTAACATTTACTTTTCACTGTATTCATTGTTCTTTAAAAGACGTTTTATTATTGACTATATTTTTTATTAAATAGATACCGCAATAGTAACAGTTTTCTGTTTTTGAATTTATTTCCATTTTGTCTATTTGAAGGTTTGTTTTATTTGGTTTTTAATCAAGACTTTATTAATAGGAAAAATAAAAAAGTATGATTATGGATAAAATCAGAAGAAAATATACGTAATAAAATAGATATTCGTCTCAACTTGTTATTTCCAACTATTTATTTTGACAAATCGTCAGTCTCAGCCTTCATCCATTATTCATATCTCTACTTGAATTATTTAAGTTAATCGTACGCAGAATCACAATGACGCTTGTTATTATTTCCCCTGTGAAACGCTAATGCCTTTATTATTATGTTGCATTACAATTTTTCATACTTACTCTAAACTTACAACCTTATTTTCGAACATAATATGAAACATAAACCTTTGTTAATTTTTATATTTATACTGGCACTCTTCACTATAAACACTTTAATATATTTTATCTAGTGTTTTTATTTCATTGTTAAAATTAAAGATTTATTATGAATATGTTTAAAAAAACATAGCTTGTAACAGAATTAACGTATTATCTAATTTAATAATGATTATAGTACAGGCTAGATAACCTAATCCTGTTGTAATCCTGTTTGTATGAAAATCGTGTTAGCAACTATCTCTAATTGGCACTTAATAACTCATTGATATATATATAGATCACATTCATTATCATTATCATCATCATCCGGTTTCATTTTGTCATTTTAAATTAATCCGCATCATATTTCGGTAAAGTTTTCGTTCCCATCATCATGGAATAGTTTTTCAAACTCACGTAATCTACACCATTCAGTAATTGTGAAGATCTCTCTTGATAAAAAAGGTATATAAAACTTCTTTATTTATAGTAATGATATGTAAACTTATGGTTTATTTGGTAATAATATGATATTAATCACATTCACACAAGGTAATAGGGAAAACATTAGGTAAACATTTTTAAAAGATAAGAATATTTTTTAAGTTTACATAGCACAACAACATACGAAAACTCTTTTGTTGAAGATAATTAGTGAAATAAATAAAAATCTTATCAATACATATTCCACTATAATTTATGGAAAACCTTTAAATTAGGTGTTATCTTTTCAATAAACCCCATACTCGTTAAATTGATACAAAAAGCAAAGAAAAAACGTTTTATCTAGCCTTAATTAGAAGAGTACTACATATATTTTATTTGATATTAAAAAAAAGCAACGTAATAATCCTTTGCTTACCTGGAAGACGTCGTCAGACTGTTCACGGTTCGCTTCCCACTCGGGTGAGTCGACGAACTGGTAAGGCTGTATATAATGAAGATGCGTTTCATCGCAACTCACTCGCATCCTTATAAAATAAAAAAATATACATATTTATATCAAAACACTAACATTATATTCGTAATTATTTTAATGAGCATTCAAATAGTAAAACCGCAGTTAATATTATCATTCTATGTTTGTAGCTTTTGTAGCAATTAGCTTACATTACGTAGACTCGCTTGCTACGTACAGTAAAAGATTCGATTTCATTATTTGGTCGAATAAGAGCTTTCGTTCAAAGTTTTGTTTCCATAGGAAAAGTCATTACACGACTTTAAATTAAACATTTTTATTATAATATAAAATAATACATATGAATTAATTAAGATTGTTTAATTATTTTCGAATACATTAATAAGTTAAACAATATTGTTTTCCTAACTGTTATTTGGGAGTATGAAATAATTTCTGGAAAGTATCAAGTCGTAACTTGTTTAATCGTTTTTATGATTAGCTTACACATGGACAGATAGATTAACATTTTAAGACTTTTAGTGTGATTTATAATCAATGTTATATAAATAAGTTTTATTATAACGCTATAATCGTATGTATAAAAAAATAACTTCGATAAATTTTTTACTTTATTTCTCTACTGTATATTTATTAACTGTTTGGTTAGGTTAGACTAGAGTTAAGCTGTTCTTATATCAATATAATGATATTATATTTAGAGAAAGCATACATTAAATCAATAATTCCTATGTAAGAAATGTAATATACTCAGAACATTAAAATAGTATATAGCAGACAAGCATGAGTGAGTATTGGGCATCAAGATTCAAGACAGCGCAGAACGAACTTACAGCGAAATGGATTCTGACCGCGGCTCAAGTTGCGTGGGCGAAGGAAATTGCTTGCTTTGCCTATTACAACTAACGTGCAGCAAAATGCAGCGCGCTACATCTCATCGCAAACTTTACATAATTGTTCTTTATACTTCAAAACATTTTTAACATTATTACGAGATTTTTTTATTTTTTATAAAATTGTATCGTATATAATAGATCGTATCATTCTTTTCAATTTTATGTATTATATAATACTACGGTAACACTAACGCCAGCTCTTTCGACGTTGAACAACACTTATAATGGCGAGTATTTTTATTCGTCATCAATACTATAACATACATGCTTTTTAAATCACAACCGATATGTCGATACAGATTTAACAAACCTCTTTTTTACTTATAGCACTTAAAAGTGGAAAAGTATTTACAGTATCGTGATAAGTTTCAAATACCTACATGAATACATTTCTAAAGTGATGGCAGACCACTTAGTACGTAATGACGTTATTTCATAATGGTGAGGCAGGAGAAATTAATGGCCGGGTCTCACCTACGTAACATTACCGACATTGACCAAGCCCAAAACTATACGATGCCAGTTTACGATTAAAGAAACTATAAATGTTATTACTACATATTGTCGTATATTAACTATACACTACTAAATTTAAAATCTACTCTAAATGTGCTGTAAATATTAATCTCAGTTTAATTAATATGATACATTCAACTTACTTTATTTTTCCTTGTCTAATAGTAAATAGAAAATGATAATTAATTATTATTTCAATCAATCGTAATTTATTTCTTATTGTAATTTTTTTTAAACATTTTAATTCAATTTAAGTCCTAGTTTTTACGGAATATTCTATGTATTGCGACTCATCGATACACGTACCTACATAACGAACAACTGATCTGTTATCATCAATATAAATCAAACCACGGAGTAGATTTTCGCAACCATGAACTAGTACGTACTTTCCCTTCAATAATATTGACAATCGTTCGTCTGCCGGCGTGACTTCTTCGACCGCGTACGCCTCACCCGGCTCTAGTTTCACGACCCTCGCTTCTCGAGTTAGCTCCTGAAAGTGCTTCTTATTCACTTTCAGAGGCTTGAATAGTTTCAGGTACAAATCAGTCAGCTCTAATGACAACGCCGGTGGAAGAAACCTGAGGAAATGTAGCTTAAAAAAAATCACGAAACTAAGTATTATTGCTATTTAGTTGATGTCTATATTTTGCTATTTGTGTTTCTATTTGAAGTGTGTTAATACTAATAGAACATAGCACATTGTAGAGAACTATCAGAGACCACTAGTCATATTAACTAATTTTAATCTAATATTTCTATATAGATGACTATAGTTAATAAGCTAAAATATCAAAAATCTATTATCTAGTTGATTTATATTCGATATATGTATACATTAAACTATATTTGTTTTAGTCTAACGTGATTAATAATATTTTGGTTGAATGAAACTAATCATTTAATTAAAAAAAAATAGTGTGATAGAAATCTAAATCCTCAGTCCATTCAAGATTTATAATATACAAAGATAAGAACCAACCTTATAATTAAAAAAACAGTGTGTATAGAATTGACGAGGACGAGCGCGAGGCTCCACGCTAGCACGTCGGGTGCACACACCTCGGCGCCCGCCCACATGCCCATCAGTACCGCGCCTGCCGCGGCCAGCGCCCGCAGGACTAAAATACTCTGCTTGAAACTTTTCGGCGCCAGGAATGCAATCGCGAAGCAGAGGTTTGCGGCCTACGTTCAGTGAAAATTGTAATTATTAGACTTATGTAAATTGGCATTGTTAACCATGTTTATTTTTAAATAGGTAGATAAAATGATCTATCCGATGTTCTCGGCTAAGAAGATTTATGAAGACTAATAAGTTTAACATTATAAATTCTACTTAATTTTTGCTTTTTATTCATAAGAATATTTAAGGCACCTGAAAAAGATCTTGCTGAGCGCTGGTCCATTTAGCGCAGAACCAATGGTTGTCATGTTCATCGGTAGAACTAGCGTTAAGAAGCTCGTAGTCGGTATCGAAGGTTGAGTTGATGCGCGAAAGGTTGTATGCTAGCGTGGCGTTGAGCCAGGGCGCGGCGGTCGCCGGCGCGGGGGGGGCGGGCGCCATGCTGCGCTCGCGCACCGCCGCCCGCGCGCCACCGCCGCCGCCCGCGCGCGCCTCCCGGTCCTTGCTCGCGCTCGCGCGCCGCTCACCCGACACGAGACGATTCAGCTGGGCTCTTGCTTTCAGTATTACCAACTCCATCACCACACCCTGCCACTCGCTTGTGCCACTTGCGACTCCACCCTAGCTGCAACAATTTATTACTTCACATACCTATTTGTTATT
This sequence comes from Vanessa atalanta, assembly GCF_905147765.1. Taxonomy (NCBI): domain Eukaryota; kingdom Metazoa; phylum Arthropoda; class Insecta; order Lepidoptera; family Nymphalidae; genus Vanessa; species Vanessa atalanta. The sequence continues at coordinate 6,710,198 of NC_061875.1, forward strand.
TCCATTACAATATTACTTCTTTTATCTAATCAACTTTAAGGATATTGCCGCGTACTCATGTTTCAATTTTTTTTGCTACACTTAGCTTCATTACACAAGTCAATGTATTATCTGAACTCGATTTCGATAAAGTAAAACGTACATGTATATCACGTTGATAAAGCAAAGCGGTGTATTTTTGTATGAAATGACCTTATGAGCTGTTATATCTACGGGGATATATATATATATATATACTTTATCAACGGGGATGTAGGATACTCTGAAGCAATCATTCTTACAAATATCCCAATATATAACTCATTATCTGAAACCTTTTTACTACTCGAAATAAACATCTAAAATATATATAATTATATAAACCAAGATTATTAGCTGGAGCTTTCAAGTTATCTAGATTTATTTCTCCCCAATTTAAAAGTAGGTACATCAGTATTATATATCCGCTGGGAGTAATCATTTTATGATAGCTACTTCGTTTTTCAGACAGACAATATTTAAAATATAATATTAACGTATTGTATCGATAAAAATGTCAACCACGGAATTTTTAAAAAAATATATTTTATATTGGAGGTTGATAGTTACCGATACGCTCATATTAAAGTTTTATTTTATATTTTTAACTAGCTGTTTATAATCGCGTTTATGTATGTTTTTTGAATCCGTTTTATTACGTATACTATAATATAAAATTCCTATTGAATTTCATAAACCTTGCATTGACATAAGATATCTAATTTAACATTTAAATACTTGACACCTTGCAAGAAAATTAAATGCGATTTATTGTATAGCTGACTGCAACCGAATAACCTTGATTGTCAACTGTCATTGTTTCCGTGAACAGTATATCAGAGTTGGCATTACGAAAGTCTACTCCGTGGCCCGATTACAAGTCACGAAAGTAATACGACTAACATTTATATTTAAAATAAAAATATCACCATAGCCCATAGAGGTGTCGCGATGACATTTAGCCACTGGATAAATGGAAAAGTCATATGGTTGGGAAACAGACTTAAAAAATTGCTTATCGTTTTATATTTTATGAATAAAATAAATTTAGCATCTGTATGTTTATAATATCAAAGGAAAATATGTTCCATTTTTGACATTCAATTTCAGTTTTTAATTTATATTATATAATAATATATATTAAAACAAAATAATTCTTGGTGATGTAGCAAACTGTGACTTATCGAATGTACCATAGAGATAGTCACCAATAGTCCACGGTAAGTGAATAAATAACAATTCCAGTAAAACTTTACCCATTTATCAACTTTTAAATCATCCACTACAAAGTAAATTTAAGTTTTTATCAGAAAGCAATATTAGATTTGTTGGCAGTTACCATCTCCTTACCTAAGCTTTATTGTTTTCACGACGTACATATGTTTGTGTCTTTTTTATTTTTATATTCTCAAAGATATGAATATAGAGATATGAACTCAAAATAAATTGTACGATTAACCAACAATCACAATCATTAATAACTATTAAATGGAAAAAAAATTGCTTGTAAAAGACAACTTAAAATGTTCTCAACTTTACAATTAAAATTTTAAAAAATACGGAACACCTTCACAAAATCGGTGCAAGAACGTTTTAAAGAATGAATGAACCATTTATGAATGCGCAATACGAAAATGGTTTCAAACGACAAGTGAACTCAAACTTTAAATACACATCATTCTTATCATGTATGTCAGTATCAGTATCAGTCGCCTTTATAAAAAATGCTTTTATTGAGTATGAAACAAGTAAAGTAGGGAGAATTTATATTAATTATTTTAAACGGGAGGGCTGGTTCAGAGGATGCTCAGAGGATCGGAATTGCGACTGGGCGGGGAAATGTTGCTACCATTCCACGCGGTCATGATTTATCAGTAACTATTTTTAATTCTTATTTGTATATATTGAAGGACTCAATGTTAATAATTGTTATGTAAATAAAGATACTATAGTAAAGTAGTATTTTTGTTAATAAAATCACTAATGGGATTCATTCGGTTTACACTAAATTAAATTTTTCAGACCTTAACGGTACGAATAAAGTAAGCCCTGTACATATTTTTCTGTTTATTTTTTCACATACTAAATTAATGCCGACAATTTTAATTCTTGCAAAACGCTTTCAAATATTTTCTCAATAATTTTATTTTTTATTTTTTTGTGTGTTATTTGAATCGATATCGATTTCAACCTCAACTGGCTTCTTAGGTCACCTTATAGTTTATTTGTTTCATTAAACTAAATGACGTTTTTTTTATCTTTGCAAAGAATCGCTGAAAAGGTTTCATAATGTTAATATTATTAGCTGAAATTATTAATATTAGTATCTGATTTCCCTCCTTTTAATATTCTGATCATGTGTTTCAATCTCTGAAATGACTGACACGAAATAAAATGAAGTAACAGCTTTTAGCGAAAATTATTTTAACAGTTTTTTCTTTAATCTTGCGGATATGCTGTGTACCACATAAATAGATATAAAATTATTTATCAATCTTATAAAGTAGAGTAATTAAATAACTAACTATATAATTTATGTTACTTGGCCCTGTCTGTATTATTTTAAGCTACTAAAATATTCATTATTTATAATTTATGTTACTTGAATACAAATGATATATATGTTTGTGTTATATTTACTTTACCTAATTCTAACAATATTGTGTATTTATTTACATTATATTTCTATTGTTGTATAAAACATAACACAGACGGCGAATCGACCTTTGAGGGAATAATATTAACTAATACCACCACAGTAAATAGTTACCACCGCCCATAAAAAACAAACATTAACCATTCCTTACATCGTCAATGCGCCACCAACCTTTGTAGTTAAGTTGTTATGTCCCTTGTGCCTGTAGTTGCTCTATATCAGTTAACCTTAAAACCGGAACTTAACAATACTACATATTACTGTTTGGCGGTAGAAAATCTGATGAATATAATTCCTACTAGTACTACTACTAGTTTGTAAATACTTTTTATTGTACACTAAATGTATATAAATACTTTTTATTGTACACCACATTAAAAAAAATAAACATTACAAGGGATACGAAATAAAAGTTTGAAAAAATAACTTGGACTACGACTATTTGTTGATATCGTGGCAGGATACAATATACTTATAAATTGAATTGTTCTTGATTTCCATAAACTTTGCTATTCAAATGGTGAAATATAGTAAGAACTGAGTTTCTTGTTGGGTTGGTGATTCCCGGTACTACTTTCCGAACTGGTGGTTGTTTTACATTTAATTCAATATGTAGCATGACGATTCAAAAGTGCTTTCATCAACGTACTTCAATAAAGAATGTTTTGATTTGATTTGTATATTCCATATAACAATATTTGTTTTTATTCTATTCAATCAATATATAATATTAGAATAACATACAACTCTATTCAAATTAAAAAAAAACACATACACATACATATGAAGATACGTACCAAGTACATTTTAAAAAAATATATAAAAAATAATAATAGTAAATTATAATAAATAACTGAAATAGTAATAGTTATTCTTAGAAATATATTAAATGGAGGATATACTAACGACATTATAAATAGTATGTGCTCTTTATTATAGAATTAACATTGTATAAATTTCACTAGCCCGACCCTAAATAATTGTATGCTTATAAAAATACATACATGTAAATTTAGATACAGTATAAATGTGCTGTAAAAATATATTTGCTGAAACAATTTTAAGATCATTATTCGTTTCTAAGCTAAAATAATTACGTGTGAAACTTAAACACGACTGTATCTTATGAGCATTATATGGCGAGCGTAATATTCTAGAACAATTTAAAAAATATTTTTCATGATATTAAGAGTTCTATTATTATTTTAATCGTAAGTTATATGAACTAAGTCTTTGTATTGTATTGTTTAGATTACTAAACTATAAATTATGACCCGAAACAATCCAAATATATAAGATATAATTTTATTTAAATGATGTTTCCAAAATATTAATAAAAATGTATCATATACTATATAATATAAGCAAAAGCGTAGTTAGACTTTATCTGCCATGTACGTACTACTAACTAAAAGTTTCTCCGAGGTTTGCTGCATCTTCTGGTATAAGTTTTATCTAAATTGTTGTAGCAGTTTCTTGGTTAGGTAAGATATAATTTACTTTTACCATAAGTTGCCTAACATGTCTACCGTCGGTTTTCCTAGAGCAAATTAAATAAGCTTAATCTATATAATCGTGTATTTATTAAGTTAGTATAAACATAAGGATTTTATAACCGAATATTTGTCCACGACACCTAATAAATTTAGCACTGAAGATATTATTTTCATAGAGTGTATGCGTAAACACGATCAAACTAAATATTTCTTCACTCTTTTAAGTGTATCGTCAGATAACGGTCCCATCGGATTAAGATCCGACGGGACCGTTATTTGACGCGACTTAGAGAAATCATGAGTAGGACGAAGTGTTTTCCAAAGCACAAGAGTGCACACACTCACTATTAAATTCGTAACTATTACAGATAATTTCTTGATCTTATCTTCATTGGTATTTTATTGACTCAATTGTACGTAACGTAAGCCCAAGACCTCAAATTTAACAATAAACAAGCAACTGACCCACCGATACATTTAAAGTAAAAAAAGATTGCAGTATGAAATAATATATCGTAATCCAGTATTTTAAATAGAGGTCCAATTAAACAGTTATTCTCGTTACTCTATATGGATGGAAAATGGACAAATGGAAATATAGGTATAAAATATCATCAAAAAAATTAAAGTAAGTATAATATTTGAACTGCAACATACAACGATAGTGACGTGACGGGCTATTTATGTCGATACTAGAGCTGCGATAAGGCTGTCGTGTTTAAGTCGACGGCCAGTGTTATATAATTGCATTAGAGTTTCAAGAAAATTGTAATTCGTTTACAATTAGAAGATTAATTTAAAATATTATAAATTTAATGCGATAAAACATAAACACAATAAATTACAAAAGAGTGTTTAAAAAATACTTTCCTATAAAATAAACAAATAATATAGTTATGTAATTCTCGCATTAAAATGCAAGGTATGTTTTATTTAAAGAGAAAATTTAAATTTTAATCAGTGTAATTTAAATTTCAAATGACCATTTTATTTCGTAAATTATTATAATGTTGTCAACAGGTCAAATTGAAATGAATTTATATATGCATATAATTAGATTTTAACTTTCTTACTTTTATATATGTAACAATATAATTACCATAATATAATCAAAGTAAAAACTTTAGAGATCAAAAGTTCCAGTCTCCATATTTAAAAATCTTATTATTATTTAAATAAAACGTAAATAGAGCTTTCATTAGAAATAGAACAGTGAAGTTAAGCATATAAATTTTAGCCACGATACAATGCCAGCAAGCGCTACAAAACACCCGCAAGCTACGAGTTCCTATCAGATGGAAATTCCTATTGAAACAAATTTTTATTTCAGTGCCCGCGCTACTAAATTTATTTTCTTACGCTATGGACTATTTTAGCTTTTATAATCGATTTCAACTCAAGAATTGACCAATATATAATATATGAATAACTCATAGTATATGTATCCGTTAAGATATGTATTGATTCTATTTTTAAATTTATTAAATTAACTTTTTGTGCCGAAATAATTTAATTTAATTAATTGTTATACATACACAGTACTTTTAATATTAATGTTTATAATAACTGTACGTTTAAATAGATATTTTATTACACACGTAATAAGTATATAGCAAGTATATTTATCTTCCTCAAAGGTAAATAAATAAGTTATATTAACAAAACTTTAAACTACAATTTTACTAAGCCCGATTCGCTATACATACAATTCCATTAAATAATAGTGGTATTCATATTTATTTCAGCTTAGTCATACTCAGTCGGGATGAGATAGCTGGCACTGCCACTAGGCGACAGATTGTCGCGACCGCGCCTCTGACAGCCACCAATATCTTCTTACATATCATCATAATGCGCTCCATCACATTCACTGCTATTACCTACGACAGCTTTTCTTATTTCCTCGTTCATAAATTTATATCAGACGAAATTTTTAAAGAAAATCCAAAACGAATTAACACATCCGTGACATTTGCCCGGTTCAAAAAATTCAGGGCATTTCTAAACGGTAAAAAATATTGTACTGCAAGTAACAACCAGAATCTTATTAAGTAAGCAAAGTATTATGCAAACAGTCCTCGTATGAATTTCCGCTTAAGAACGTTCAAAAAATATCTGCCAAGGTCTAGCCGTTGCATACTTATTACATTGAAACTTTGGCATGTTTTAGCTTTCGTCCAATGACATTTACTGACACGTTAATAACGCATCTTTTGTATTTTCAGTTAAATGCTGCTAAAAATCTCTTCGCCTTTAAGATAACGAAGTCTACGTTTCACATAATTATTATATGTTTCTAATATAGCTATTAATTATATAGTAGTTTGCCAGATTTATTTTGGTGTAAGTTAAAATAGTTTTTACTCGAATATAGGCAGTATTACTCACATATAAGTACTTTATTCATAAAAGGCGATACTGTTAATGTAACTATTTACTAACTTTTGAATTATACTCATTTTGGAATTTATAATGCGATGATAAAATAACATATTTATATATTGTATTACGAACGAAATTAAATAAAGATGGAACATATAAGTCATTCTTATCATATTTATATTTAATATACCTACCATAATAGTTTCATATACGACGTGTTTTGTATCTATATTCGCGTATGCGAAATGTTACATTTATATCTATCTACTTCACATTTAGCAGCAGGAATGGAGGTTAGAGGTTGAATGACATAATTCTCACTGAAAGATGCATAAATTTAAAATCTAGCCGCAAATAAATTTTCCATGAATCTCAGACGTCAGACATTTAAATTCCATAGCGATATATATTACATAAATAAAAATGTTTCTACAAAACCACTTTACTAAAAGACATATTACATGTTTCAATTGATTTATTATTTGAGATATTTTTTTTATCGAAACAAGAAATCAAACTAAGTATATCTTTTATGTGCATACAGATATTTTAAGCTAGAATGAAAGATAGAAATACATGTATAGAATATATTATAGTGTACGACATGAGATTGATGACGACAGCTCGAGCTTATCGACTGGAAGATAACATTGTGTTCTTAATATTGCGTGACGAAAAAGTGAAAACGCGCAATATCATGACTTATTTCCTTACTAAGAATGAACCTTATTTACTAGCTGACTTCGATTAGGTAAAACTAAAAAAACCTCGTCGCGTGCCTCGTGGCTGAGACTATTGATGAATGTTTATATTTATAGTTATTTTAAAAGGATTGTCAAACGTATATAGTTGTTCAATCGTAAATAGCTCGTTCAATCGTTTCTATATGTTACGATGCCTAATTTTTAGGCAGTCAATAAAAATATTAGTTATCAATAATGTTATGAAAGCTAGCTTTTCAATAATAGAGAAAACCATCGCACAGTTGTCTTAATAATACATGAAATCGGCAAGATTATAGTCATTAACATTTTAATTATTCAGAATATATTAAAAAAAGAGATAATAATGATGTTATCTATCAATAATGTTTAAATAGGTAAAGATTTGTTAATAATTCCATGAATATCATAAAATCTGATTTAGATAAACCAAAAATGAAAAAGGTACTCTGTGGATGCCTGCTCGTAAAACATATTTTACTTAACTGTATCTAACAAATTCATTCAACTAGTATAATATGAGTTATTACATCATGAAAGTATTACCTTGTAAAACAACAAATGCTAAATCGACGACTACTAGCTATATACCATAATCATGTTGCGTAGCACAACCTACGCAATCTACGCAGCTTTCACAACCCATACCTAATCGGCGGTAAAAGGTCATGTCCATCTGTAAGGCATTTTTTATCGACCCCGAGATGGCAGCGTCTTTAACCAGCGACGTGAGATGCGAGAGGCCGCTCACCTGAGCAGCCGAGAAAGCGTCCCGTCTCTCCGCCCACTTGTGGCGGTGGCAAATCTAGCAGGGCGTCGGTCACGGAACGTCCGCATATCTTGCACTTTCATGCTGTACCATCATAAAGCACCACAACACGAGCAAGCGCAACACGCGAGTCGCATAGTAGAATTCGAGAGGCACGGAGCGAAGACGCATGCGGCGCGTAGCGTTAGGCGGTGGAGCGCAGCGCCGCGCGGCACTACTGACTGCTTCGCCACACGCCGCTTCGCCGACACGGGCGCGGCCGCCATACGCACGCGCGACCCTCTCCTCCCGTATAGCCCATACTCTCCGCTTTCCCCGCGCCCTTACTCACATCTCGCTACTACTTAGATATTATCAATAAAATTATTGTACAACATAAATTCACCCAATAATAACATACGTATTTTGTACGTTACATGTTAAAAAATAATACCGTAAAATGTTTTTATTTTTTTGCCAAGTTAATTTAGCAAATCGTTTTTAATTTCTATAATAAAAATTAAAATAGTCAAACGCTATAATTTATATTCAATTTACAGGTGTAAAAAAAGGAACGCGACCCATGAACTAGAGAGTACGGAGATAGGATATTGATAATTCGCCATTGATTGATTGGACTCCTAGTATATTTTGTAATATCATTTGATTCGAAGTAAGTGTGTGCTTTTCAGTGTATTAGCCTATTTTAAATCTATTGGCTAAGCTACTTGTACTAGTTCCCTGATTTTATTGAACAAATGCCAAAATCGGACTTTCGTCACATAACTTTTACTTGCTTGATTAAACCTACAGGTACTTTTTATAACCATAAAACACACACATTTTTTTATTATCAACTATAATAATTTTATATAATAGATATAAGAAAAAAAAGTGTTTTTTTAGTAATAAGTAGCTTTATTACACCTTATTTGATATAAGCTACATATATAGCTTAAAGTATGCAAACATATGGTAGAAGCCGGTAGGTGCAAATTACGTGTAATGAAACTATTTATTACTTCTGATAAAATCTAGTTCACCCGAGTGGGAACCACCCAATCAGAACAGCCTACTTAAAAAATCCATATAGAAAATTAATATTGAACGTGGTGATAAAAATCTGATGACAAAAACCAACCATATACGTTTCACTTATATGTAGATGTAGAGATATAAAATTAATTTATTTTATCAATTAATACCCCAACTTCCAGTAATTAGTATTAAAATAAAAATACAGTACTTTTAAAACATAAGCACTACACGTGTGGTAATTGGAAGACTGACCTGATCAAATGGAAAGAATTCCAAGTTTACCAACTTTAGATTCCACGAAACATGGTCGTGATTTGTTCGAGTTTTCATTTAAAAGTTTATTTAGAAATTGTTTGAACGATGAAATTAACGACGTCTTTATTTTTGCCTAAAAAGCATATTTTCCGAGTCGCTAATATTTATGCGACTGGAACACGCGGTTTGCATGGACAAAATTTAAGCTTTTGTCATGTATTATTTCATTTATGAGGCCCTGAAGTACCGGCCTCTACGATTGAATGTATAACTGCGTGACGATTAGTGCCTGGCAGCGCTCCAGCTCTGGATGGAACCTTGTACTGACGTAGCCTTACCGTCTCCACACAAAGTAGCAGACACTATAGACAATTAAAACCCTCTAATTATTTAAGTGTCAGTGTAGTTTTTCTTAAAACCTTCAATTACTCGAAAATGGAAGATCATATATTTCTAATATTATTTAGGCATATTCCTATTAAGATTTCTGAAGTTTATTTTTTCATATACAATGTAGCATTTACAAAGAGATCATTTCATAATTTTAATCTTATATCTTGATTACGTTTACTCTTTATACTTCTAGCCTATAGAACCTTGTACATTTGGCATTCATTAGTATATTTGACCCTTACTAAGAAATACAAATCTTTATCAGCGTTTGTGTTTTATGACCATTTCAAGTTACTAAGTACCGTAGGTATATTATACTGTAGAGATTTTTTGTAAGTTTGCTTCATTATTTTAAGCCAAATTCATTACGTATTAAAATATCCAATAAAAAAATTAAAATGTTCTTATAAACTATAAGTAATGAATTTATTTTATAATTATCTGATATACGAGAATATGTAATGCTAATTGCAAGAGGGCCAGCCAATGAAGTGATTATTTGGACGATTATTTATAACACGTGAAATTTAAGAAAATATATAAATAAATAGCCGTGTGTAAGTCAATTTATTTTTAAAAGTTTTTAGTTAACTTCACCTGTTAGTATTCGCTGAACCAACCTTGCAACTAATTTTTAAACGAGATCCAGTCAACCTTTTACACCGATGATTCTACAATCTAGTATATATATATAGTTAAGTCTAACTTTACTATACTAAATTCGTTTTTGAACATGGAAATAAAAGCCTAGGTAGTTAAAACTTGATTATTATGAATTAAAAAAAAAAACTGTTAGTTAACCTGACATAATAAAACTTTATGGCTCCTTTTATACCGTCGACCAAATAAATAATAACAGCAAGTAGTACTTCTCGACATTCAAAAGAAGATTTTACAGTTTACTAGCTAACTGAGCTATCGATTAGCTTGAGCGTTATTTAGAGCCGCTTTTGTGACTAACGCTACAGGCCATCTGATAACGCTGAGAACGTTAAATCGCATAATGCTTAAGAATGGCGAGTGTGGATAAGAAAGCTTCGTTGCTGTCGGTGCGGTCTGGACTAACCTTGACCACCTCGGCTCGTTGCGGTTGATCCGATCCTTATCTTAGGCTATTGCAACGACCCTTTGAAATGTCAGTCTTTGAATTTTTAAGTCACTTATATAATTTGCAATGAAAACGTAAATTTTCAACACAAAGGTAATGTTGTTTATTCTATATTCGTTGGATTTTATTGATAAATCTGAGACTTAATTTAAGCTTAATTTTCTAATGTTATACTATTCGAATTCTAAATTTTCAGCTGATTAATATGAAGTATTTCAATGGACTTGCGTTATTGTATTGAATGAGGATAACAATATCTATTCTATTATTGTAATTGGACATAATACTCTTTTGAGACCAATGCAAATACTTATTGAATAAAATTAACAAACGTCAATTGACACAAAATGCAGACGTGTCAATCAACGACCAATCCAATTATTGCAATTAGTATTAATTTATTCAAGAAAATAACAATAAATTGCATCCCAATTGATTGAAGCATTAATTACAAAATAGCTGAAATTTTGCATAACAGAAACGAAAATACTTTGATGATTGGCAAACTTTGATCTAGGCCGCTTCGGTTATAAACCTTAAATCGATCTTTATAAAGAAACTCTCTTGCCTCGCTTTTAATGAAGTTTACTTTACTTAAATCACCTTCGAAAACAAAAGAAAGTTAAATTACCTTTTAAACAGGGCTGTGAGTGAAATTTAACTAAACTTAGATAAATGACTGATCATAAATCGAAAATATAAAAAAAAGCATGAATCATTGCTTAATACGTCGTTATTTGCAAAGAGTGGAACGAAACCTAAAATATTATAAGAGGAATTCTCTTACACCGAAAAAAAGAGAATTCTGTCCAAATACAATGGGCGAATTTAAACCACACGCTTAACTTGTTTAATTAAATCGATTTCAAACTCACAAATTTGCAATTATAATCAAATGCTTTTTTCTATTTAATATCTAATGTATATTTAAAATGATCTATAGCAATAATTAATATTTATAAATAATCGTAAATTGACTAACCGTCACTTATGCAGACAACATTTTTTGATAACTTACAGGATCCATTTTTTTTCATAAAAATGAAATGTAGTACTTTTTTATATCCCCAGACAGCCGCATGGAACTTACTTTTTTGTACTATATTTGTTATATTTGCAATAAAGCTTAGTCCGAACATTCCTAGGTTCAGGTTAGTTTCAGATTCATGTGGGAGCCACTGCAGTCACAGGCAAAGGAAATGTTACATCTTAGACACTATTAGTAAAAACGTAATGTAATTACGAAATGTATTGTATAAGGAATTACTTATACTTTTTAAACTAATATTTATGATGAGTTGAATACTTAAAAATTGCTATATTATATGCTATAAATATACAGAATAATCTATGTTAGTATATTTAGTTAGTACCTATATTCATTGTCACTACTTATTTACAATATGTAATGTATACAGTTCTTTTATTTCAGACTCCATCCCTATTATATAAAAATCAATATTCAGGTTTGATATGAATTTAAATTACGAACACACGAATGTGAAATGAAACAGATATTCAGTTACGCATTTCGTTTACATAAATTATGTTATTTCAAAAACAGTAAAATTATGTTAGCGATATAATCTTTGGGTTACGAGTTAAATTAATTTAGAGACTGGAAATAAGGATGTTCTTTACTTATAAATATACTAACGTATCGAAATAGATACGTTAGTATATATAAGTGAGTGATTTTGTTTCGAATTAGAATTGATTGATTCTTAATAAAATTATGTTAATATATTTTTAAAACACTTAAAAAATAGATGATGAATTATAGAAGTTTTCTTATAAATAATACTCACATACAGTACAGTTGTAAATACACTCGTCATAAATCGTTTTATTAACACCGTTCTAATGTCTTTGTATAGGTACATGTAATGAATATATGTATGAAGACGCCAATATGATTATTATCGATGCACTTGCAAAGTATTCATTAATTTGAAATTTTGCACATTTATGCAACTCTGGTTTCAATACATCATGGTACATATTATTAAACGAAATGGTTAAGAAACTGATGTTCATTGAGACTCCTCACTTTCTATTTACTGTGGGGCTCATTTGACTCTCACTCGACACTTGGTGGTAGAGCTTTGTTAAAGCCTGTCTGGGTAGGTACCTCCCACTCATCAGATATTCTACCGCCAAATAACAGTACTCAGTATTGTTGTGTTCCGGTTTGAAGGACGTGTGAGCCAGTGTAACTACAGCACAAGAAACATAATATCTTGGTTGCCAGGGTTGGTGGCGCGTTGAAGATCTGGGAAATGGTTCATATTTCTTACAGCGCTATTGTCTATGGGCGGAGACCACTTACCATCGGATGGCCCATATGCTCGTCTGCCAACCTATGACATAAAAACAAAAACAAGACTCACCTCGGTGTTTGTGGTTGCTCTACAATTAAAAAACGGTGTTCTTTAACTTGTTTCGGTATAATTCATCTTAAACCTCTTCGATATCTTAAACATCAACAACAACATAGATTTCATATTTTGATAATATTATTATACAAGTGATAATATAAAAGTGATCACCATAGTGTACCACAGTAGTTTAAATTAAAAAGCTGGTGAAATTGCGAAGCACCGCGACTCATATAATAATATTATACACTAAACCCTTCTCCGAAAAGCGCTGCATCTTCTATTACAGGTCTAAGTATACTGAATTAGCAGTTTTTTTTCAATTAGATTTTCCAAATAAACGTCTCCTGATTTATTATTAAAGATTTTTTTAAATAACTATTTATATAATTGTGAATATGATCTTGAAATTAGTAAATAAATACTATGCAACCTTATTCGTGTATTATGTACTTAATAGAATAGAGAGCCGATAACTGAATCGGTTCCGGTTGATTGATTTGTTTCATACTCCGACTGAGAGCTGACGCAGCGTACTCTACTGACTATGTGTAGCTTAATAACCTCGCTCTCACAAAACAATTTATTTTCGCACTACATGTTCTTTTTCAGATATAGCGACAAATATATAGGTATATTTAATTTATTTAGAACATTATACTCACCATGGGTTTGTACTTGTATACGCATCTATAAGTGAATTCATTTTTGTTGGCGGCTTTGCTTGGGTGAAAATCCAGCTTTGAATATTTTTACGAGTAACATAACGATTTCATCTCTATATGTATATTTAAATCCTTGTACGTAATCATTCGCCTAATAATCTAAATGTATACGTAACCTACTATATATACTATGGCAGTCCCGAAACTATAAATTAAATTCATACAAATAAAAGTTGCATTTCAATTGCATTTTTTACTTACTGCAAAAAACAAAACAAACTTATTACGTAAGTAATATGTGTCAACAATAAATATTTAACTATTGGAGCGATTTCCAAATGCAGTCTTAGAATTATATTTATATACACCAAATCTAATAATTTTAACTTTTGCTGAAAATTAAGGTAAATTGAGACGTAGCTCGTATGTATGTAGTAAGGAAGTAAATAAACTATTACCTGTTCAACAATTGGTGTGACATTCAAATACAGTTTAGAAAAATACAATGAAATTTACAAATTATATTTTAGTAGATAACTTTATATAATAGGACTGTTTTTTTTTACTTTTATTATTAACTAGCTGGTGTCCGCGACTCCGTTCGCGGGACTTTCAGGCTCAAAAATAGTGTTATTATATGGTTGACATATCTGTGTATCTTTGCGTCTGTCGTGGCATTGTAGTTCCCAAATGGACCGACAGATTATGATTTGTTTTGATAGGTGACTTATTTGAGTACTTCGCCATCGATTAAAATTAAACCACAAACAACCAAACGTTTTAAATTTATAATTTTATCTTGTAAAATTATAAGTTATGATGTATTTATCTAACTGCGTAATGTATATTACATGATATTACACGTAGTGCCGGGGATTAAAGTATAGACTGTTTTGGATTTTGACAATAACGCGACACGCGACAATAATAAAGCTGGCAATATGCATTGGAAACTGGACTTTGGACTCGCTTAAAAGTAAACGCACGTGTTCGCATTAACTTTTAGTCATACAATTTTAAAGACTGTAGTATTAAGTACAAACTACTTGATTACAAAGTTTCGAAGATATTTTTTCAATAAATATTTAGATATATACATATATCTTATCTTATTCTTCAATAATATTTCTTCTCAAATATCTTCCATGTTACGATTTTATTATATGTAAAGATACCACTTTGGAAGATGAAATAAAGTTATGTAATTTTATATCCAATTATATCTTCGCTTTAAAAAATAAAGAAAATAATGATGGTATTCTTTGTATGTTGATGCATGAAAAGAATGGATCTTGCAACACGACCCTCAACGACATCTGCCCTGCCATCCCTCACGTGACACTCTCCCCTCCGCATAACTGAGCCCAAGCGTTGCATGCCTCGCCATCTCTCTGATTACCGCCCCACGATTATTATTTATTTTTGTTCCGCGTGAGTTTTAATTTTACGATAACTCCTAATATATTAAAGAACAAATATGTGATAAATTAAATACTTAAGATAATAATCTTTTTTTTAATATTAATAATAACTCTGTTGTAATTACAAAAAGAATAATTCACTATTTAAAGAATAAAATGGATATTGTAAGCTATCCTTGGAAGATACAGTCTATCGCCGACTTTTTTTAAACTTTTAAGGAGAATAAGCTTAGCAATGCATTTACTAGAAGTATTTACACAGTGTACGCCATAACAGCTTTTAAAGTGCACGACTTAGTAGACGAAAGTCATAATGATTTTAGCTATTATTTATATTGCTATTTATTATTATATATAATATATACCTATAAACATCTGTAATAATGTTAGTTTCAAATGGTTAAAGAATTTTTCAGTGGTTTCGGAGTTCACTTTCCGTTTAATATTAAAGTCACAAAACTTAGAGTAAAAAGGCATTTTCTAATTGTGGGACACTTACAAGCTGTTACAAGCTTAATTAAATATTGCTGTCTCGTATGCAGTAAGTGGATATGACGTAATAGATATAAAAATATCATAAAAAAACACTAATGTAATAAACAAAGCAAAAATATTTAAATATATTTCAAGAATATATGTATAGTGCATTTAGTCTAATAGTACTTATTACAATAAATGCACTATAAAGGTATAAAGATGCGGTTTACTTATTCATTGCTAAATTAAATACTTCCATCGATTCGGAAAACAACTTTATCCGACAAGAACCGGCGAAAGAAACTCAGCGAGTTTTGTAATATGTAAACAACATACATTAAATATCACTAAGAAATAGTCAAGAGGCGATCGTTTCATTCCCAAGGTGTGCTATCAACCATGAACTCAATAGTTGTATAATACCTTTTGCTGACCGAAGACATTTTGAACGATTTCTGGGCTCTTGTTGTTATATATTGCTCCAAGTTACTGAATCTATGTAGTCGAGTATATATCTAGATAGTCGAAAACATTTTTTGATACATAACGCAGAACCAATATATATCTTTTCTTTTAATCTAATATATGAAGATTTATATTCAATAAATTGTTTGTTATAAACATAAGGCAAATATTAAACAAGTGTACTCGTAATAACTTAGCCGTAGCGCCCGAGGCCACAGTTCCACATCTATATAACGCTAGTGTTGGTACACTAGCGTTATATAGATGTAGCTACTTTATAAGTTTGTTTGTTTCTCAATCACGTTCACAATGGCTTTACGGATAGCCATGGAATTTGCATAGAAATTGAGTGAATAGGCTTTCTGCCCGGTCATTATGTAATTTTTCTTTACAATAGACGGCAAATAAACCATTCATATAACTTTGTGAGCTACTTACTTATACATAAACATGAAATATATGTTTTACATTTTTGAATTCGGTAACAAATATTAAATTTCAACTTTCAGCTAACTCGATAGTATGGTAGTAAGAATGACAATATCCCAATCATGATTGTAACTTTAATATTCACGTCACCAGAATCTTTAAAAGCCATTAATCAATTGAGATTTGAGGCTACATGTAGTAGTAATGGGCTATCAATGACTGTAATGAAATTGGTACAAAACATGTAGGCATATAAAATTAAAATACAAATTCAAAATTTAGTAGATGTGCAAAAGCGGCACATGTCTGTGGAGATGCAAATATAACAATAAAACAGTAACAGTTTTACTCTTGACTATTTTTGCAATTTATTTCGTGAAACAAACTTTACTTTTTTTTAAACTTACTGACTTCACGTTCACGATAAATCTTCGCCGCTACGATAACATGTCAGTTAGATCCGATTCACTACACGTATAATGTATACAACTTAGAAATCAAATTCAAGTTACTTTAATTATATATTAATTCCTTTAGCTTTGTTATTTTATTTTGCTTTTATTTCTTATTTCGTAAATGATTGTAATAGAAACTAGCGCTACGAAAATATGCCCACACGATGTCTATGAATTGATAGTTCTTGCAACAGACAAACCAAAAAAGGCTTAATCATTGCCGTAGCCAGGTAGAGATATAGGTGGATACGCCAAAATAAAGCTATTATAATAAAAGGCTAGTATAGTGTAATATTATTCAAACCGAGACCCGCCCGATAACAAAATCCTGGTTACGCCAGTGGACACAATCTGATATTTTCAAACTTCAATATGGCTTTATACGACTATCAGATTTTAGGAATCTAATAGTAATGAAACAACAACGAAATCGCGTATGCTTTATTTGCTACATCATCTTTAACAAACTTAAAGCTAAAATAAATACATCACCATTATTATATGATTTAAATAATTTAATAAAATAAACACAACATTTATTTAGGTAACTTATTTCAGTCTTTTGTATTATAAGCCACTATCTATATAGTCATTCTGTAAGCACAGACTCTAATCTCGACGTAGAACTCGAAAGTTAAATATCAAAGGTATGCGATGTGCGATAATCGGTTTTTAACATTGTATGAACATTTTAGGTCGAGGATTTCGTGTCAAAATTTATCACAGAATAATTTTGCTAAGGTCTAACGATCTTCCACCGTAAAAAGGCTGTCGCAGGACGAGGTTCTTGTGCTAGAATCTTTAAGAGACGTTAATACATCGTTATTTTCCGTATGTCAGTGTCTGAGATCATCATCAGTCTCAACAGCCTCGCAGCTGTGGTACTTGGAGGAGGTATCCGGACAACTGTCGGCGATCGAGAGGTCGTCTGAGGAGCCCGCGGGAGCTTCGTGAGCTGCGAGTGGGATTAATTCCTCGTCTGCTTCAGGATAAGTTGCAGTCACGCCGTTGCGTTTCGCGAGATTTGCCACCGTATTCTCCGTGTCTCTAGACCAGTAATCTGTAAACAAACGGTTTCTGATCATAAAACTATTGCTAAAAGTTTTTTCCTAATACAAGCCTCCTAAGAAAGTAACTTTTAATGTTATAATATTTTTTTACATTGTTATCTATATTTCTGTACTAATATCATTATTGCGATGCGTCACTCTGTCTATCTATCTGTTGCTCTTTCACGGCCAAACCACTCAACCGAATTAAAAAACAATAATTATAGGATAAGGACATAGGCTATTTTTTTGTGCTCAACACCTGACGCGACCAACCCCTAAAGCGAACAAAGCCACGGGCGATTATCCGTATTTATAAAAATTGAGAGCTGCAAGCTAAAATATATTATGTCAAATCATTTCATTTGCTTTCTCATCCCTGAGAAGATTTTGGATGTGTGTATCCAATCAAAGTCGTATAAGAAACAACTTAAGCTGACCTCGAAATTTGGAAACATGATCAAATATACGTACAGAGTTTGAAAACAAAACGAATCCGCAATAGTTGTACTTACGACGATCATTATGGAGTTCTTATGAAGTGTATAATAAGAAATACAGATAAAGAAGAATAAGGGAGTGGACAAGAATTTTTATTGTCATAGACGAAATTATTAAGCGAGTAAAACTTTTATTAATATGATATGAAAAAATTCACAGGATGTCTGACAGATGAAACATCTAAATTGGAGGCTATTTAAAAAAACGATAATAATTTAAGAATACCAATAAATACGTATGGAGTAAAATAAATTAAAACGTAATTTTATTTTCATTAGGACAACCAACAGTAGATACAATATTACATTAAAATAAAAATAAAATACATTTCAAAATTATCCAGGCAAAAGTTCTAATGAGTAATAATTGTAATGAGGGCAGAGGCACAAAGCGGTGGCGTAGAGGGGACGTGACGGTATAAGAGAGTATCACGCCGTTTGCAGTCACGGCACACGTCAATCTTCGGTCCAAGGCGCGGCAATAAACGTTTATAATAAAAAAATACTGATACGATGTAACTTTTAAATAAAACTTAAAAAATATCCTAATCATTAGCAGTAGCCGTGCTAAGTGATTTGCTTCACAAAACTTTGTCCTAACAGAACGTAATTTAGATCGCACTTACGCAAATTTTCGTCGTGGCCATCAGCCAAAGTTACGCTTTTTACAATCACACTAACACTTAATCATTCTGTTTTGGCATCAACTAAGAATTTCTTTCATATTAAAATTACGACAAAAATTAAAGAAAATGTTAAATCGTAAAAGATACATATCAAATATTGGTTCATCGTATTAAGTTATACCCGACTCGAGAGTATTAATAGTGCAGTATCGTTGAATTTTAAGTACCAATAAATAAAACGAGAAGTAAAATATCTTTATAGCACCGCAGTAATTTCCTAACCCAAAGAAGCGCCAATAGCTCAACGGTATCTGACCCGTATTGATGTCAACTATGCCTTTCAGATTCAATCCTGAAACCTTAAACACACTCCTAATAGAAATAAGGTAATAAGTGACTCACTCGATCTCTTCTCCGGCGGGACCGGCTGCACCGTCGTGGGCGGCGGCGGTTTGTTGGCTGACCGCAGTTTCCTCGGACTCCGTGCCAACGCATGCGATATACTCGGCAGACGTATGTCTAAATGCGATCCCCTTTCCGTTACTATCTTATTGTTCATGGCGTAGAGTTTAGTAGTTATATCTCTAGCGATCAATGTCGTGACTATGCACGCGAGATACGGCTCCTTCACGAATAAATATTCTAAGGAGCTCCGTTGCCAATATACGTAGCGGCACGATGACGCCGCCACTATTGAAACCTGTGAAATGAAGCGTGCATTGATACGAATTCAAATCAAATTAATAAACTGTAAAGCATGCTATATACCCATACGTAACAGAAACGAAACTCATTTTCAGTGTCAAAACTTTTCACAAAAAATGAACTGATGAACTCTCATTGCACCTTCCAGATTTACTAAAACTATTTTTTTTATCGTTATTAAATTAGAAAACATGAAATTATTTTCCGCTCGGCTGTAAAATTACTTGTAACACGAAAGGTGATGTTTCTTTCACGTTATGTTTTGTGCATTCGATAATCGCTATATAAATGCTTCCAGTAAATTGCTCGGACTTGCATTTCGCGATAAACAAACAATGTCACGGGTGTTCGCTATAGTCGAAAGTGTTTAGAGTTCATCGATATTTAACCTAGTTTCTTTATGTAGCCACTTTATCCTTTATATAGTCGTATCAAACGACAATTAGGTCACCGGAGTAAAGTACCTACAGTACGCGAAATTTACTATCAAGTACTTGTTACTATGTTCGTAAAACGCATATTGCACAAATTATTACATAGAAAATGAATGACAGTAATATAAAATTCTCAATTAATTTTATAATTTAAATTTATAAAGTCACGTTTTATCGACGAAAATAGAAATGAGATTTACTATTATGACGTCTTTTATTTAAATGTTTATAGCTCGACGTAACGTTCTATTAAAATAGGTTTTTATTATTCGAAAGCTATTTCATTATCTGAATCATTTATATGTACTATTAGTACCTTATATGGATAGTAAAATACAATCTCGTTTCGTTTTATGTTCACATCATCCTAAGTGAGTTATAAATACTAAGCTTTATGTGTCAAACCATCACTTTGTACATTGAAGACAAACTTCGTCTACGTGGAGTAAAATAATAAATTTTAGGTCTCTAGAGATAAAACTCGACTTTGGCGAACTTGTAGTTGTATATCTACTTTTATCTACTACATATATCTACCCCACTATAATATTCTACTGTACGTACTATGTTATATACGAATTCACATATCATTGTGTTGTGACTCATAACAATTATAATAGAAATATCATTGATTATATTTGAATTTTTAAAATGTGTGTACAAATGATGTTAATTAAATTAGTTTACGCTACAGCATTGAACAGTATTCGTTTTTTCATCTACCTATTCAAATAAATCATTAATGTCAAGCTTAAAAATATTAATTCTCTAATTAAGTACTAGCTTGATATAAATAACTAGCTATTGATCTATATAGATACCACGACCTTTATACAGCGACTCGCGTAACATTTCACTGAAAGGGCTTGAAAGATATAAAAGAGGCTTTTACGAATACTTAATTCATAGCATTCTATGTTCATTGCTCCATTATTTAACGACTTGTTGATGACGTCATATTACATTTCCGTAGATTAAAGACGAAAACGATAAACTCTCCGTCAGTAAAATTATTGGTATTGATTATGATTTTACCCCACAGGTTACGCCTACACTGAAAGTGTGTTGACGGATAAACAGTGTAATGATGTCATCGATATTTTGCGAACTTAATATTTGCCTTTACCTTTTCGACGTACGAGTACTTTTATTATTGACGAGTATTTTTTTATGTAACTTTAAATATAAATATTTCAATAACGATAATTTCGATATGACGCCACGAACTTTTATTCCAAGTAATAAAAATATATTGTACCAAAGTTTTTAGGTGAAGTGTAACATCCCTATTTTCGATTTTATCGCATTTGAATCGAAGCGCAATCGTTGCCTTAAGCTGTTTACCTATTCTAATTACACTACGATTCAGTTGCGGTTCAATCGAAGTGGGACCGAAATAGAATCAGGAACGCATCGAAATCAGTATAACTGAGTATAATTGCCCCCACCTGGCTAATTGGTATTAAATTACCAAATATACTTTTTAAAGTCGTCTGACGCAAACATTTTTACGGTTCCGTAGCCCAATGGCAAATAACGGAACCTTTATAGGTTCCTCATGTCTGTCTGTCTGTCCGTCCGTATGTCTAAAGCCACTTTTTTTCCGAAACTATACTCTTGAAACTTAGTAAGTAGATGTATTCTGTGAACCGCATTAAGATTTTCACACTAAAATAGAAATACGTGTGGGGTATCTATGGATAGGTCTTCAAAAATGATAATGAGGTTTCTAATATATTTTTTTTCTAAGCTGAATAATTTGCGCTTGAGACACTTTCAAAGTGGTAAAATGTGTCCCCCCCTGTAGCCTATAAAGTAAGATAATGATAAAACTAAAAAAAAATATGTGATATACATTACCATACAATCTTCGACCAAAAACTGATTTTAACGAGATCTAGTAAGTAGATTTTTTTTATTACGTCATAAATCGAAAACCGCAATTTACCTTTCATTTAATCAACTCAAATATAAAAAAAAAAAACATTTAATTTCATAAACATAAACCTTGTTACTTGCTGCTACGGAACCCTTCATGGGCGAGTCCGACTTGTACTTGGCCGCTTTTTTACAAAATAATCAAATAAAAAATAACTCACCTTAAATTTTTCATCAATCGTAGCTCTACTTGATTCGAATTCCGGTGAATCGAGAAATTCACACGGCAGTATGGGATGAAGAAATTGATGTCCGCTCATAACGTTAACCTTTACAATAAATAACACTCATATTAAATATTGTTTTATTATTATTATCATCGAAGTAGCCAAAAGAGCATGCAGTAAAGATAGTCGTCTCTCATTCGAAATTCTAGTAAAATGTATTGTAAAAATCCTTATTACATTTATACCCCAAATTTTGAGGATGCTTATAGGATATTTATTAACAAAGTATGGGCCACAGAGCGGAGCAGAAATGTTTAACGCGGGTGAAATCGAGAGGCTAGACAAAAAATTATTACAACAGTAACAGCCTGTAAATTTCCCACTGCTGGGCTAAGGACTCCCTTTGAGGAGAAGGTTTGGAGCAAATTCCACCATGCTGCTCCAATGCGGGATGCGGTTACACATGAGGCAGAATTTCGTTGAGATTAGACACATGCAGGTTTCCTCACGATGTTTTCCTTCACCGCTTTTCTCAATATTAATCCTATCATTATCACAATATACATATTTACGTTATCGTTATTTATTTTTTTTTAAATTGATTTTCTTTTTATCAGTAGTAACTTAATTTTACATATTTTGTCGATCAAATCTTAGAACTGAACAAGTTAAACAGTTTTAATAAAATAAACAGTACCAGACAACTGTTTAAATTGAAATTTTATACAAACTTTTGTTTCTGTTTATCTGAGTATTTGTGTTAGTAAAAGTACTAAATAATGTAAACATATTTTTTTAATTTCAATTCTTTTTTTACTGTAATAGTGACATCATTTTATTTCCATAAAACAATATTTTATTATAAGAAACCAATTAATTGATTAATTATGTGATTAATAATTAAAAATAAATAAGTATTTATTTATTGAACGGAGTCATTATATGGATGTCCTTTTCCAAGGAAGACAATATATCCCTGTATAGATAAATTGAATCACTATCACAAGTCAATTAGTACTAAGTATCCAAATTTGAAGTGTTGCAAAATTAATAATATTTTAATAGAATTTCCTTTTATTAACTTTTGAAATTTATCATTTGTAAGAACTTCATTGGGTTGAGTGTAGCAACTGTGTATGACTGTAATATTTTTACCCCTTTAAAAACATATTTCAAACGTAAAACCGAAAACTACATGAATATATGTAAAAGTCGGTATCTACATTAATGCTTAATTAGCAAGATTCTATAGCAATACTTCATGTGCTCATAATGAATTCAACTGAAAGTTCATAAAATACAGTCCATGTATATAGTTTTAGCTGTGTAGTCAGAAGCACGTTCCCGCCGTTAGGCTCACTCGTATAGCAATAGGTATTCAAAGCAAACATTGGCACGTGCACCCACAAAAATTGTTTTAAATTTCCCCGCTGTGTAACGATCCATGAAACAGACTTGCAATTTGCATAATTTGTAAACGAGGATAGTGGTTCCACTTAAGTGATTCTTCCAAGATAAGCTATGAAATACGGTAATGGAGGTAAGTCCACTCGTAAATACTTAATCAACAAGTACGCCAGACCGACTCGTTAATATTACATCAAATTTTTCTTAGAAGCTCGAAATAAATACGATCAACTTGTATCCTTTTAAGGAAATTGTAAAAGTGAAAAGTTGCCACGTTCACTCTGTATAAATAATCTTCTGTATTTTGATAAGTATTCGCATACAGTATAGACTTTAATATAGTCACGTAGCCCCCAGACCAAATGTATGATAGATACTTTAATATACTGTCTAAAACCTGCATTACCGTTTGTCTTTAATCTTCTTTTGTTATGGAATAAGTAGGCCTGATGGTAAGTGGTCACCAATACATATAGACATTGGCACCGTAAGCAATTTTAATCATTCCCTACATCAACAATAGGCCATCCACCTTGGGAACTAAGTTATTATGTGTGTGCTTGAAGTTACACTGTCAAACCGGAACACAACAATACAAAGTATTGCTGCTTACAGTAGAATATATGATAGGTGGTTGGTATCTACCAAAGTCTACCACCAAAAGCTAGTTTATTTAACTATTAATTCTTGCACGGAGCCTATTCGTTCATTCTGGCGTACTGTCGAATATTATAGATACTAACCAATCACACAAATTAATATGTTCCCATACACAATTGACATTTTTTTAATAGTTTGACATATTACTAACAATCATAATACACTCATTATTAAAAAAGTAGCTACCACTGATAAGACATTTTTATAAATATAGGTACAATTACCCAACGACGTGTAAGAGATATTAATCATTCTTGACATCGCCAATGCTCCGCCAACCTTGGTAACTTAGATGTTTTGTCAATGGCACTGGCTCACTCACCCTTCAAGCCATAACATTACTTAGTATTGCTGATTGGCCGTAGAACATTGGGTGAGTGGGTGGTACCTACCCAGACGGGCTTGCACGAAGCCCTACCAATACGTAATAATACGAATAAGTAAAGTTTAATAATTATTCTATATTCTAAAATTTGTTATATGTATATTCAATATATATATATATAATAAGAGAGCGCTAAAAGACTAATTCATTGCGAATAATAATGAGGACGAAATTATCTATAAAAAATGTGGTACTGCAAAACTAACTTAACACAAAAAGAAACTCAAAGTTTCGCATAAATTTTAGTTTCTACACATAAACAGAGTACAGTTTTAAAAGGTTTTAAAATGGTCATGTTTTTCAATTTATGTCATGTCTACCCTGTTAGACGTCTGCTTCGGTCGATATTCGGCTCGCCTCGGTTCACTATTTTTTTGCAATGAATAACGTTTTTAATTAAATAATTGAATAAATTACATGTCTAGACACCTCTACATAAATGACTTCCTTTAAATCCATATTGCCGTCGAGCTTAAATGTTAAACAAACTACCAAACACACAAACATTCGTATTTATAATATTATTAAGATATGAAGTGATATTTAAGTTTGCCAGAACTTTAAAATTGTATATATTTAATTGTATAGCTGCCCGTCTAGACTTAGTTCGGGTAAAATATTTACTTTTATAAATAGATAAAACCTGGAACCTGCTCGTTGCATCACCTGACGGGTCCAAACATTCGCGGCCCAGCTCAAAACCAAACATTTGATCCAGCAACGTTGAAGGACATTATCTATTTTACTTCATATAGGTAGGCGGACTGGTAAATGGGCCTTGACATGGTTAGTGGTCACCACTGCCCAGAGACTTTCTCATTTAAGATATATGCCATGAACCTATAGGCCTACCATAGGGGCTTGCACAAAACCCACACCAAGTAAACAAACACTACTAAAAAATAATTATATTTTTATATATATACATAAAGAATAATTAAGTACATTAATATTGTCAGTACGTCTCTCCAGAGTAAATTGCAATGTAATTCTCGTCACGTACTTTTAAATCTCTTATACATTAAAAAATAAATTTAAAAATTTTACCTTGCCAGACAGTAGGAGCCCGAGTCGATCCGTTTTGGTAAGGTTTTGCATCGCGTAGGCCTCGCCGGCGTGCAAAGACATCACGTGTGCGAAGTCGGGAGATACCATGCGCTTGAACTGCAGTCTCGATACCTACATAATATCACTATATATATGCTGCCGATATAAGTTTGAAAAAAACATTGACTGTATTAAGCTCTTGGGAATACGTTTTATAACGAGAGTGGCTAAAAAGTTCGCAGTCTCTAGTAAAAATATTTTCTCTATTTTTTTTTGTTAAAGTTAAAAGTAAAATTTCTATTTTTTGTGGTTTTTATAGGCGAAGCTCTTGAGGTTTTAAGTACTCGTTGAAAGTTATTAACACAGACACTGAAGGAGATCAAACTACGTCAAATACGATGGTATTTGACGACGCAGAGTCCAGATTGCTTGCAGTGCACAAACGTACAACGTCAACTACTCTTATGACTTCTACCTCGACTAGCCGACGACGTATATCCTAAGTGCGTGTATACCACAAAAATACAAATCTTTGAAAATCATGATTTAATAACGCAATTCTCATTACAGTTACTAGTTACAGTTTTGGGAATCTTAAGGCATAACCTTAGTGAAGGCGAAACTATTACTAATTATGTTCTATTCCAGAAGAGGAAAATGTTATTTCACCAGAGCAATCAATTGCATTCACACTGCTGTGGATTCAAATTCATAACGGGTGTTGAGAATTGCAGTGAGTATTCTGGTTATCCAATTTTCCCCCTAATTTTGGCAACGTATGACTCTCATGATCGAAATCTAAATAAACTTGTCATCGAAAACATTTTTTCTTTAAATCGAAAGGAAAGATCAGGTGTGAATCAAAGTAATGCTTGAAGATTATTTTTTTTTAAACTGGATTATAATATTTCGAAAGCAGGTAATCAGGAGAGAAATAATTTTAACGTAATTATCTTTTTACTTTAGACTTGGTCGCGAACTTTTTATTCCATCTCTCTTAATAGATTTTAACTGAATAGCAGACAATACAATACATCAAATAATACTTAGTAATTACTTTAAATACATTTATCAGAAAGGTAATATTGTTTTTAAATTTTGAGTTTATATTTATGCAAAAGTTTTGTTAAAATTTTCTTCAAATTAAGAACTAGTTAAACACAGAGCCGCTTCCTTACAAAACATTTAAGCCCTTAACACTTAAGTGACTCGTTGCTTTATGTTCATTAAAGCCGTGAAAGTGCACTTTCAATATAACTGAGCTACAATATATAGAGTAAAGCTGATTTGCGAAGAGAAGATTAGAGCTAGCTTCGTAATAGTATTGGCATTAATGATTTACCTAAACTTTGTGATTCTACGTATTCTGTACGAACAAATAATTAAAAAATAATTTATATGTCATTAATTTACTTACTAATAATAAGAAACTTATTTTTTTTTTTTTAGATTCAAAATAAGTAGTAATTTATGAAAAGAAATAAACGTATTTAATTATATTAAATGATATATAAGCCTATATAAATTTATAACGCTTTATTTTATAAAAGTATTTAACACGGTTTCTTTTAACGATTAATTACTGTAATAAGGATTAAAAAAATCTTACCTTAAAAGGTTCGAAAAGAGTGTGATAGACTTCTTCGAGTTCTGGATCAAACTTGACAGGTCTCATTTCGTATACTAAGTAAACGACTTGAGCTAGGTTTAAGAATACGAAGCCGAAGTTCCAGGAGAAGGCGTCCGGTGAACATATGACATGCCAGGCCCATATAGAGTATAGCATGAAGCCTGCCGCCAACACAATACATCACTTCATTGTGTGCTATAAATATCTGGATGTACTAGCTGTTGGCGTTACGGGCGACCTAGGTCATGTTTAACTAGAACCACACCTTTGAAAAGCTTAGAAATAATTATTGCTTTAATAGACAAGTCTGTGTCTAGGCAATTGATATTTATACTTGTATTCATTTTTAGATATATTTCTGCCTTATAATAGAACAAAAGTCAATTAGGCATGGTGGTAAGTGATCACGACCACCCATATCCACTCCGCCACATTTATATAACTAAAATGAACATTAAAAAACTGTTCGATAAACATTTTAAATGTTTATCGAAAAGATAAGTGTATTGTTTTTTTTTTTTTTATAGGGATGAAAGTTTGTGTAGAAATGTACGGAAGTCCGTCATTTTAGGAGATCGACGCAAACTGATGTTTATGCTTCTATTTAAAGTAAAATTTAATTATTACATTGTTTTTTAAAAAATGTTACCTATGAGGGTTAAATAAAGGATGAACATTGGTATGGATGTTTGTCATTTAACAAATAAAAAAAGGAGAATTTAATATTTTGAAACCGGCATTACCTAATCTTAAATAAATATAACGTTGTTCCAAACTTCAGAGACCATTTTTTAAGATCAGTGTTCTAATATTGGTCATTTAATTTTAAAAACCTCTTAGTTCTAGTTGTTTCGTTATTGTTGATTGCATTTCTTAAAGCCTTAAAAATTGCTCCAATTAACTAATATATGTTCCTTAACCACGCAGTCACTATCTTTAGTACAGCACATACAATATACACCAATTAGTGATGTTTGAACGAAAACTAATAAACTCATTTGATCATTTTGGTCGTAAATTTCCGAAAATCAATAACGTTTTGACCCCCAAATCCAGTAATCCGTGGAATCTTATAGTTTATGCAAACAGACAATGACTTTTTTATTAACAGGGTTACAAAGATTGTGCGACATAAACGATCTAAAATAACGGGTTCTAAATAATATTTCCGATGGGATGTTCTACCGGAAATTCGGCTAGTTGACAATAAAATATAATTCAACCATTAAAAAATTCAATTATGACATGATTTTACTTTCAATTTCACATCTTTATTGCACAATATGAGCCATATTGTATTGGCAAATTTTATATCAGTTTCATTGTATTGCCCGTCAGTGGTTTTTAATTATTTTTTTATTATTATTCAAAATAGTCTTATTTTTGAAATTAAACCCAAATACTATTTTATTCAAATATAGTCCTATTTTTAACCTAAAGGTTCTACTGTTGAGAAGGTAAATTCTACCGAAAGGAGCCGGCCAAGATTACAGTAATTAGGTATTTTTAACTAATTTAATTACACTAATATACTATTTTACTTGGGTTAACGGATCTAAGACATGACAAAACTTGTCAATCGTTAATAATAGAACTCCTAGTTTGAGTCTAAAATCTAGTGGAGATTGATGTTAATGACGGAAGTACTCAGATCCAAATACAAATCTTATTAAAATGTAAAAAAATAATTATTCAATATAAAACTGTACTTTAAGATTATGAGAAATAAATTATAGTAAACATTTTATTTTTTGTGATAAAAAAAAAAACAATGTTTACAAGATAAGAGCTATCAATCAGTCGTTATAATAATGATAAAATCCTAAAGCTTACCAAAAATCAAGATAGTATGCATCCAAAGTTGGCCTTTTTTGGTGCTCGGGGCGCAATAAGCAGCAACAAACAGCATATTCGATAACTGCATTGAAATTTAACCTGGTTTACTTATCGAAAATGTTTTTTTTTTAATTAAAATCTACTTCAACTCAAATCACCTGAAACAGTGGATGCTGAGGCACTCTCCATAAAGGACACCAAGGCCAATACCACGGTCCTAAAGAGAATTACAATTTGATCGTAACAAAATCTTATAAATAATATAGAAATTTTATATCTAAAAAATACTTGACGTATTTATAGTTGATATATCAATATTCTTTATACCTGACGGCATTGTATAATTTATAGAACCAAAGTCGTGAAATGTTCCATTTTCTCCTGGCCACGAAAAATTGTATTCGCCTATTTCCAAATATTCACTTTTTGCCGCCGATAAGCTGCCTTGAGGCATTTCAAACAAGTATATATGATTTTAATCTCCAATAATTAATAATTTTTTCACTAAATGCACACTTTAATCCAATATTTTTTAATACTTATTTGGTTTATAAGATTGGCGCCAAAATCGATATTTTACATGAAAATTAATGCCGTCATAGAATGTCTAAAAAGGTTGCTGTGTAGCCAACACTTTGCGCAATTTCCGCTTTTCCGATTTTTCTCCTGTTTGGTTGGTAAGTTTTGTTCTTGATACGTTCGGAAACATTTTATTACAATACTAAAAATTAACCAACACATTAAAGCTATCATTTTGATATCAATAACCATCCTTGACTCTACTGATTTTCATTACTTGGTTGCAGAATCTTAAAAACTGTATAAAAAATTAATATGCATGTTGAATCAAATTGAAATATCACTTGAAATTTATATATCAAACAAGTATCAAGTAAAATAATTATCTTTTATTAATTAGAGCTACAATTTTACTGGATAATATTTATTTTTAATTTAAATGCCTAAATAATATCAACTTTAAATAAGTCCGAATTTACATGGTTTGCCTATTTTTCTAGCTTGCAATACTGTTTAATAGCAAGCAAGGCACAAGGCAGCACTTGCTTCTTCTCAATCATAAATGGTGTGATGTGAGGGCGCGATTTTATTTTATGGAATCCCATAAAATAAAATGTTACTTGAAATGAGGTAGCATCCGAGAATAATAAAGTTAATAACATCTCAATATTATGCCTTAATTTTTCGTGTTGTAATAGAATAATTGGGAATGCTGAACATGAATAATACTTTAGTTGCAAATGGTAAGTATAGATCAAATTCTCTTAAAATACTATTTACTGCAATGATTTACTTTATTTTTTAATCTTTCCTTCTAATTTCTATCAGAAACTAATAGATATCGTATTTAAATCATAATATAATTTGTACATTCACCAACCTTTCCACGTAAGTGCCTTAAATTCAAGTCGATTATTTTTAATTTTACGGTTCATAAGGGTTAAAATGATTTAGTCAAGGCTCAGGCAAAATTAATTTGAACTTCGTTTTTTAGATTTTTAAACATTACCAATAATATATTTTCTATGAAATATGCTATTCTTAATGAAAAATACAGGAATATAAAAACTAAACAAAGAATATTATGAATTGAAAACTAGGAAAATTATATATAGATTAGTAAAATATTATTAGTTTTACACATCATATTTTATTACCAACTAATATTTATAATAAAAATTCAATATAGATCTGTGATAAAATATGAGTATTTTTTTGATTGATTTATTTATTGTAAATTTTTATATGTAATGTTTGAAATTGAGGTATATTACTCTAAGGAATATATATACAATTATATTTGTCTTGTCTTTAGAAAATAAACTTCTGTGAATATTACATATTTTTAATATTCATATTATCATCATAAATATTAATACTTATACAGTCAGAAGAAAACTTTATTTGTTTCATTTACATATATTAGCTTGTATCATCTGCTGTTATATATAATATTAAAATCATTTATGTTAATGCTAGTTTTATGTGTTTTACTTTTTTCTTATATATTTATATAATATTAATGCACTTAAATATTTATTTACATTATCATGCTCTTAAATGTGTGTATTATTATTAATTTTATAAATATTGTTTTTATGTATTTTGTGTTAATTTATAATAGATAAATAGAAATAAGTTCACCATTTACTTTGCTGGGGATACTGTTGGGATAAAGACAAATACATTACAATTATTATTTACTAATAACATTGTAACATGTATATGTCTTTATTGTGTGTGATGATAGCATAATATTGTGTTTGCACCTTTAAACCATTAACAATCAAAATGATCACCATGCCTTCTAGTTTGTACTGCTTTTGTTTGTGTTTTTAACTGTTTTGTAGTATTGGTTTCATATAATAATTCTATTATGCATATGTTAACATATTAAGTTAAATCTGTTGCAAATTAAGCTTATCGACTAAAAAAATATGGTTAATAATTTTCTATTTGTAAAACGATCAAAATAATCTAATATAACATAACAATCTTCTATATCCATTTAAAAACCCATAAAAATTAGTCACATTGTTGTAAAGATTAGCTTGGTCAAATAAATATTGAGAGTCCAAAATTTTTATTAAATTTAATAATATTTAATTTTAACTATTTTACATGCATTTGAACCATTACACATGATTATCATAGAATACACAGTAATATTGATTCATTCAGGAAATATGATGGTCTACTGATAAGATTAAATTGTTATCAGATTTGAATTATTGCTTTAGATATCTATTTCGTAACATTATACTTGAGAGGTCAGATGAAATCTTTTCAACAGTTTCATTCTTATAAAAACAATACATACACTTTTAAAATAGAATGATATGTTAAATAAAAATAAAAAAAATTGTCAATAACAATTTACGGATAGAGAAAGTCACAGCCCATAAATATTCTTCTGCTGAGCTTTTAGTCCAATACCTCCTCTCCTTTTGAAGAGCTGGTTTGGAGCTTATATTGCATTATAGCTTACATTGCTGTAATGTGGGTTGGTAGATATACATATGGCACATTTCCATCTGACACATTCAGTTTTCCTCAAAATGTTTTTCTTCACCGCCAAGCAGGAGATTTTTATGAACAAATGAAACACATGTAAAATTATCTGCCAATTTAAAAGACTTTTTTAATACCAATATTGAAAATGTGTTATTATTTTATTTACACCTTTGTCTTATTAGTCACTCAAAAAATGGTCCTCTCGATTCAAGGATAAATTGAATATTTTAAGGAAAAGGTATGTTGGTGAACACTATGTAGAATATATGTATTGATTTTCATAAAATTTATATTCATAATTACTTTGGTTTTATCCGAATGATCATTCTCCCATACCCGTAATCCCATAAAAGGTAATCATTCTGCATAAATGTTTATTATATGTTTTTGACTATAACTCTTATTAGAGTAATTAATTAGAAGTATAATATAAACTCATAATAACTTAAAACACAGGTAGGTTTGTAAATTTGTTATTTACATTTGTTAAAAAAACTTTTCTAGATATATCATTAGAATGTTAATTTCTATGTCAAAATAGACCAGACAATCTATTTTCTTAGTTCTTATTACTCAAAGATTATGTGAATCAAAAGGATTCCATCCATATAGAGTATCAACAACCTTTATAAAAATACCATATTTACCACCAGTCTTTTAAAAATATGATCTTATACATAAATAAGTTATATAGAAACTAAAATTGCATATTTATAGTAGAATAGAAGTAAATTTATATAGTATTTCTCTTTCTAATTAGGAAAATCTCTTTTTTATTGGGTATCCACAAATAAAAAAAAAAAAACAAAATTACTTAGGTCGAATTAGTGTTATGAGCTATGAAATTACTTAATGTAAGCAAGGTCCTAATATAAATATTTCTTTATGTCGATTGTATTTAAACTTTAAATAACTAAGCAACATGCGAATTATAGTAACTTTACCTAAGTTTTTATGTAGAAATATTTGAAAAAACCAATATTTGTCTTAAACAAATTTGTTTAAGATTTGTAGTATATTTGAGAGGTAAATATAAAAAAGGCAAACATAAAAACATATGCTATTGCCACACCCAACAGTTATCCCCAGTGAGGTATACAGACCGTGTTCTTTTATATTACAGATGAATATGAAGTTATTGGGGAGGCCCAATGGCAAATCTTGGAAACAAATGCCGATGAGCAAGTTATTAAAATCTACGGCTACAAGTACTCAAAAATACGTGCAGTTATATTTCATACAGTTTGCATGTCACTATGCGGTCTACCATATTTTGCATTTTCATATTATCCAACATTAAATCGATTCAAATATATAAAATGCAGTTTGAAAACGGCTGATGAATTATGTGGTAAGAATTTATGACGTGGTGTTTCAATTTTAGCTAAAATAATTAATAGTGCTTTTAATAGGGCAGACATTCAATATTTTTTTTTATATTTTAGTAACGGATGGCGAAGATTCTTTCCAAATCGAAAAGGTAAATGAAGTAGATTTGAGCCTCTCCAGTCATAGAGGAAATAGACTACGCTACTTCATTTACCAACATAGCCGCTATATATGGCTTAATGATAATGGAACCTTCATCAATGTATTGGCACTCAATGAAAAACTAACAATAAGTCTGTTAATGGAAAATATGTGTGGCATCAATAAAAGGCAACAAAATGAACTGTAAGTAATTTTATACTTGATTTTATTATTTAATTGTAAGCAACTATGTTATTTACGTATGCTCGAATATAACATGAATTCAATTGAACCAATTATGATTGGCTTCAGCCAATACAAAAAGATTAATATTATTATAACTCCAAGTTAATTTGATCACAATTTCATTGATACTTGTTAAGTTTTATGTTTTTATTTAAATCATTAGTAGCTCCTATGTCTTTTTTTTATTTATATTCCCAATAGTTTTTTTTACAAATATGTTTTTTTTGTTTATAGGATTAAATTATATGGAGGCAATTCAGTGGAAGTCGAAGTAAAATGTTACTGGACGATATTTGTGAATGAAGTATTCAATCCATTTTATTTATTTCAAGTTTTCTCTATAATCCTATGGTCACTGGATGAATATTACCAGTATGCAACTTGCGTTTTCCTTCTTTCTGCAGCGTCGTGTATGATGGCTCTTTATCAAACTAAACAGGTAAATAAAATGAAGAATTTACATAGGTTTTACCAACAAGACAACAATAAAAGGAAAAAGTGATCCTAATTTATCGCAATAACACGAAAATGTCTTAAGAGATATATTGTTTCAAATTATTCAAAACAAAGGAAAATTAATTTATCATTTAGTGATGAACTTACAATTTCTAATACAAAATTTCAATTTAGAAATTTTAATAATACGTATTTAAGTGTAGTATTTGTTTAATATTAATTTAATTAGGAGCTTTTTTATTTTCAACTGCAAATTAACTTTTATTTTATTGTATTTTATATGACATTTTGAGAGTTTTCTTAAGAAAAATAAGTTTAAGTGCTGATAATGAGGTCATCTCTACTTAAATTATGTGATCCTAACTTGGACAAATCATCAATAATTTTTAATTAGTATTTTTCAGCTTAAGCATTGCGAGATAGATATGTAAATATGTGGAGGTGAATCATAGAAATAATGTTTCCAGATGAGTATAAACCTGCACAAAATGGCGGGCTCGACCAGCACGTTCACGGTGACGGTGCTGCGGCCGACGCGCACGGGGCGCGAGGAGTGCGTGGTGAACGCGAGCCGGCTGGTCCCCGGGGACGTGCTGGTGCTGCCGCCCGACGGCTGCGTCATGCCGTGCGACGCCATGCTGCTCACCGGCACCTGCATCGTCAACGAGTCCATGCTCACCGGTGAGTCAGTGTGCGTGACTCACTCTGCAGCGGAAATTTACCATGAACAAATAGAGTAGATATTATATGAGGGCATCTAGTACAATTATTCAACATGATGAATTTAGGACGTTAAGAGTCGACAGAATAATCTTATTAAATTTTAAGTTTTAAAATTGCATTTATTATGGCTTTTAAAGTATATTAGAATTATCCTATAACTTTCATTCGGATACTAGTGTTAGTGTCTTAAGAAAGAATTTAAGTATTGATATGTTGAGTAGCAGTAACGTAAAAAAAATAACAAACAAAAAAAACTCACTTTCGAATTTATTGTACTGCCGTATGATTCAAATCAATATAAAAACAAATTATAAGATAGCTGTGTATCATATAATAAAGCTTCCATGTCTTATGGTAGATGTGGGACATCGCCTCTGACAATTGATTGTATAGCGGACAATTTTGAGGTTAATTAAGGGCTTGTGCTGTGTAAATCTTTCATAAACTACATCAATGAATCGTTTGTATCCTTTATTGGGAGAATTAATTGTTGAGTTATGCATCATACACTTTCGAACCAGTCTTCGCACGTGCTCTACTAAGTTTTTAAATTTAAGTTCGGCTAAATTTTACATTTATGTTATGTTCATATTACAAAATATAAAAGACAATTTTTTTACCAAAATTCTTAAAAAATACTATTTATACTATTAATACAACTATTACTTCTTATGTTTATAGCCGCGTGCGCGGTAATCGTAAATATTCGACCAACAATTCGCTGATTACATGAAAATATAATTTAACTGAAGAAATTACTTTGCTTGGAAAAAACTTCGCTTTAAAAATTAACGAAGCTATATCCAGAAGATTTAGCGTTCTGTCTCAGCGTTTCAAGTGCATTTTTATATAGTCGCTTACTATACGAACTTTTCGAGTAAAATTTAGCTTCGAATGTTCTTTATATACAATATGTACTACTATTTTGTCATACGATCTTCTATAGTATAGTAATATTACTGAGCTTTTTCTTGAAAGCACTTTTCTTAAAAATACTTGCCTCTGTTAAGTTCTATTTAGGAAGGCATTTTTTTATAAACAAACACATTTTGTAATTATTCACCTTCGAGACACTAGTATAAAATAAAATTAGTAGTATATAATAAAAAAATGTAGTCAGCTAGTGAATTATATAATATTTACAGGTGAAAGTGTACCTGTCATGAAGGGTCCCCCGTGCATTTCACAAGAAGTTTATTCAACTGATACGCACAAGAGGCATACGCTGTTTGCTGGCACACACGTTATTCAAACAAGATTCTATGGAAACAATCAGGTATTTATTAAAACATTTATACCTTTTAATTTTATGTGAGTTTTGTTAGTTTATTTAGTTAATTATAAGTGAACTTCGTTTCAGGTGTTGGCGAAAGTCGTTCGCACTGGCTTTTACACCGCCAAAGGAGAGTTGATAAAAAGTATTTTATTTCCAAAAAAGTTTGATTTCCAATTTTATAAAGACGCCGTTAAGTTCGTCATATTTATGTTCTGCATTGCCGCTATCGGAATGGGATACTCGATTTGGCTTTACGTACGAAGAGGCGTAAGTTACTATTACGATTTCTTGCCATATATATTTATTCATATACATAGGATTTTTAGTATGAATTTATGTTAAAAACTACAAATAATGAATTGTTCTCATTTTAAAATTATTGATTTTACCTTTGATAGAAAAATGTACTGTTATTTATTTTGTTATACATTTGACACTTCGAGAAGAAGAGAATTAAACATTACTTGCTTCTCTACACTTCAAAAAATGTATACACATAAATTCATTGTATTCTTGTTCCCATACTTTTCAGAGCCTCTTGGGTACGATTGTGCTTCGAACACTGGATATAATCACCATCGTGGTGCCTCCAGCGCTACCCGCCGCTATGACGGCAGGCATCGTCTACAGCCAGCAGCGCCTCAAGCGCAATAAAATCTTTTGCGTGTCACCTCCGCGTATAATCATGTGCGGAAAACTGCAAGTCATGTGCTTCGACAAGGTAAATTACCTTTGTTTTTTTTTCCCTTGTAATATGAAATTAATTAATAATAAAATTTTAGTAATAATTTTAATTTAACATTTCAGACGGGAACTCTAACAGAGGATGGGCTGGACTTTTATGCAGTCATACCATTTAACCCTACTGAGAAATTTGGACGCCGTTGCAATGAAATTGTTGACCTACCTAATAAAAGTCCTCTTGTTCAAGCCCTAGCATCTTGCCATTCTCTCACAAGCATTCAAGGACAATTGAAAGGAGATCCACTGGACTTGAAGATGTTTGAATTCACTCAATGGGTATTTATAGTTTCCTAGTTATTTGTCAATTTAGGATATATTTAAGAAGTTTAGACAAGTGAGTGTAATATAACAAATATTGTTTTCTTTTAGCCATAACTAATTTGTTATTTTTAAAATTTAGGTTTTGGAAGAGCCAGGTCCTGAAAATACCAGATATGACAACTTGACCCCAGCTATAGTAAAGCCTGCCACTGTTCATAATGAGGATCTTCAGAACTTGGACAACTATGACCCATTTACAATGGAGATGCCTTATGAGGTATGTTTATTTAAGGCTTCATAGCTATAATATAATATTACATATGTTATATAATGCTTCTTTAAATATTTGTAATACATAGCTTGAAGAATCTACTAAATTTGGGATACTATACAATTTTTTTTTTAAATAAACTAAACTATTACATTTTGCAATATTTCAGATTGGATTACTCCGAAGATTTCATTTTTCGTCATCTCAGCAATCTATGGGAGTTATTGCTCGAGTTCTTGGTCAGCCCCAAATGGTTTACTATGTAAAAGGAGCTCCTGAAAAGGTAATTAAAAATCTTCACTATAAAGTTGGCCAACATTTTTGAATGATAATATATTAATATTAACTTACTACTATAAAAATAAAAAAAATACTACATGAATTTATTTGAAAATTAGTGTTAGGTATTTAAAAAAAAACTTTAAATAAAACTCCAAGGTTGCAGGCATGTGTGATCCAGATTCACTACCAGATAACTTTAGCACCGTTCTCAACGAGTATACATCAAATGGTTTCCGAGTGATTGGTCTCGCCTATAAGAAATTAGATCGTAAGATGAAGTGGGTTGACGCGCAAAGACTAAAGCGAGAGACAATAGAATGCGATATGATGTTTTTAGGCTTTCTAGTCATGCAAAATAGCCTGAAACCGGAGACAACGCAAGTTATAAAAGAATTACATGATGCTAATATGAGACAGGTTATGGTCACCGGTAAGTAACTGAACAATATACTGAATTAAATTTAAAAAAAATTATTAATTTAAAAAAAGAAAACTTCTCTAAGTTAACTGCATTATTTTTTGTGAATCCACTATTTATGTTAACTCTTTCTTTTAATTTAAAAAGGAATGCATTCACAATGGAGCATGTAAAATATGGGTGTATGAAGAGCAGTTGTTAAAAATTCTTATATTTTAGGGGATAATATAATGACTGCCATGTCGGTAGCTCGAGGTTGTTCAATGGTTCAGCCTCATCAAAAAGTGGTGCTCATAACTGCATCCCAACAACTAAATAATGATGAGAGACCAGCACTTATTATGGAAGTTAGTATTTGGACATTAAATTTCATACATATTTATTGATAGATATAACAATGGTAATTTTTATTATAATAGTATTTGAAGTTTAAAATAAAATATTAAGAATATTCTATGATTGCAGGTGGTAGGCGAAGGTGGTCCACCTAAATTAGCAATGGACGCATATGTCATAGCAATGGAGGGCAAAACTTGGGCTGTCATGCGTACATATTACCCGGAGATGATTCCCACCATTGTTAATAAAGGTAGGTAGATTTTCATTACTTTTTCCTTATATAAACTATACTAATGCATAAAAAATCTAATTAATTTTATTGCGAATTATCTTAAGCTATGTTTAAAGTTCTGTTTTTATCTGCAGTAATATTTCACAGTAGTGTGGACGTAAATATGTTTTACTTTAGATGGTTGTTATCAAATTATTATATTTTTGAGAGTAATATTTTGATTGTCAATTTTTTTTTATTAATTATTGGCACTTATTATTATGTAGTATAATAGGGTATTTTCACTAGTGAAAAATAAATTATGAAATTAGATAAAATTTAAAATATATGTAGAAATATACTTAAATATTTTGATATCGAGTCATAAAAGCGCATTATTAATTTATTATATTAAAATTTAAAGTCGTAATTTTTAGTCTGTATATCACGTGACCTAAAACCATGGTGTTGCGTCAGATAGGCAAAAACCGTCATTTCAATATCATCTGGCACTTTGATAAACAACTTTTCTGGAGTTAAAGACGAAACGCGGGCTGCAAGAAATTTGAGATTCGGTATTTTAACAAACTATTGCCCTCGCGCTGTGCCCGAGCTATCAGTGTGTGAGTGAGCTGACTGCGCATTGAGCAAGTTTGCGTGCCATAGCGCGTACTAAGTAATATGACATAAGGTCTTTACTTTTACTTTACAATATGAGACCACGCATATAATCGTACATTCCCACTTATGACGTATAATCCACAAACACCGATCACGCAAAAAGCAACTCGGACATATTC
The DNA here is from genome assembly GCF_905147765.1 of Vanessa atalanta. NCBI lineage: Eukaryota > Metazoa > Arthropoda > Insecta > Lepidoptera > Nymphalidae > Vanessa > Vanessa atalanta. Next base: position 6,750,218 of record NC_061875.1, read on the forward strand.
ATTTTTCCACAAAACATTAAAATACAAAAGTCAAAAGATAATTTCTTGTATTTTTAGATTTTTAAACACCGTAGTAATATTTTGTTCTGTTTATATTGTACGATGTTGGAACTGAGCTATGGTTCTCTTGCGCGCGTTCTAATAGAATCAACTAATAGATAGATTGTATGCGAGGAAGTTTAAATATGATAAGACTTGGCGATTTAAAATCTCGGTATTTAGAGAAAATATGAAAATATGGTTTTCACGGATGTGTAGTATTTATATAATACCAAATATTATAGTACCAAAATCGCATTTTGACATAAAAAGCATGATACGACTTTTGCGGAGGGTGTCGATATCTACTCGTGTCGGTGCAGTTTTGAAGTGATTTCTGTGGTGTTCACGTCTTATTACCTTCTTATCTTATTCGGGACAATCTTTTTTGATAGCACCAAATAGTTTAAAGTAGTATGTAAGATACATAATTAGCAATAGTAATATTATAGTTTTAAATATCTTCTTCTATTAGATATATTTTTTTATTTACTTACCCTAAAGTTTCTTACCTGATTATATGAAATATTATTATATCATGCAAGGTACCTTTCACCCAGAAAATCGGTTCGCGAGGGATAGACGTATCAATATACAAACCGTGGGCATAAGCTAGAATTACATATTCTGATGACTTTTGAATTATCACATATCGCTATTTTTCGTCTTCTTTATTCGTCTCTTATGCAAATCGTCTTACGCGCACTAACACAATTTGTAAGCTCGAGCTGTCACTAATACATTCCGATAATTTAACGTACAAGATCTGGGTTTGTACTTATTTGTTAAAGTCTAATTGCATCTGCGCGGCTTGGATGAATGTATGACGAAATTATAAGCTTCTATGCCATGCTGCGTACCGACAGACATGATTGAATTATACTTTTGATTCCAGGCATGATTTTCGGTCGCTTTGGGCCGGACCAGAAGACGCAACTGGTGACGGCGCTGCAGGGCGCGGGGCTGGTGGTGGGCATGTGCGGCGACGGCGCCAACGACTGCGGCGCGCTCAAAGCCGCGCACGTCGGCATCTCGCTGTCGGAGGCCGACGCCTCAGGTAATACTATCGATAAGCTTTGTCTTACAGTACGGAGAGCATTACAAATTACTTCTTATACAATACCTAAGGCCGATTTCGAGGTCCTGGGTTCAAACTCCGGTGGGGCCGAATTCTATTCATTCATTCGAACTGAATAAATGGGACCAGGGCAAGTGAAAAATAATGATTGATATATTGTTAGATCAGTCAGTAGTCAAAACTTTTTATATACTTAAATTTTTCCACAAAAAAAATATGTTAAAAAACTTTTACTTCTTTTTAGTGGCTGCACCATTTACATCTCAAGAACAAAATATACGATGCGTAAAATTGCTAGCTTTGGAGGGAAGATGTGCGCTCAGTACGTCCTTTGCCATCTTCAAGTACATGGCTCTCTATTCGCTTATTCAGTTCTTCTCCATACTCATCCTCTATAATGTGAGTTTAATATTTATTACCAATAATTAGTTTTTTATTATAATAGTTAATATCCTGTAAGCACAACAATGTTACCATTGAAATTAATTCTTTTGGTTATGTATGATTTAATATAAATGTATAAAAGATTTTTTTTCAAAAGCAGTTAATTAATTGTAAAACATTTTCGTTTTAGTTCTACTCTATTCTTGGTAACAATCAGTTCCTGTACATTGATCTTGTTCTTACGACTCTACTGGCACTCTCGTTGGGACGAGCGAGACCTGGCCCTGTACTTACCAAACAGTCACCACCAGTTTCCCTTGTAGCCATCACAAGCATATTGCCCTTGATAATGCAAGTTTTACTTGTTTTGATCATGCAACTATCTGCTATTTATCTTCTGGAGTCTCAGGAATGGTAAGTTTTCGATGATTTTGATTTCTTTTATGCTTTAATTTTTTGTACTACAAGGACTTTTTCTTGTACCTATTTTAATTGACAAAATTAGAAAATTAAAGCTGAATTAAAACCTTAGTCAAGACCCTATGTCGCTTATATCGTAATGAAACGGAATACTGCCTGACGTAGACAGTAGGGCGAGACTAGTCCACAAATTCAAGGTCATAATATCACTAATCAGATTATCCGGCGAAAAATAGGGATTGCCGATATGGCTTGCGACAGGGGTTAGGTCACATGTTGAACAACCAATGGCCGTTGGAATATTTATATAATGCCAACATTTAGATTGTTATTGATAAATAGCTAACTGATGCTCTCCCGCCTTGCTCGGCGTTACTTAAATTTCAATTAAAATATTTTTATGAATAACTAATAAAGCATCCTATAATCTGTTTAACAATATAGTAACTTCTATATTAGTAAATAACTACAATGTTGTTATATTTTGTTTTAAGGTTTAAACCAGTGGAAGGTGGAGCAAATGTAGAGCAAGTGGTGTGTTGGGAAAATACAGTTATATTCATTATTACATCATTCCAGTACTTAATTATGGCCTGTGTTTATGCTAAAGGTTGGCCTTTCCGTCAACCATTTTGTACCAATTGTGAGTAAATTTTTTTTTAATTTTTAAACAATGACAAATGAAAAACCATATTAGTTCCTCTTCATATTAATTATAAGAAAAAAAATAATTGAATAATAACAATTAAATTAATACATTTATAATTTATGAACACCTGTTCCAGATTACTTGGTGATAACATTAGTGACTCAGGCTGTGTTTGTGACAGTGCTATTGTTGTGTCCATGGAAAGCACTGACAGATTACATGGAAGTTGAGGCTGTGAACATGTCAGATCCTGAAACTTATAGATTTAGAGTTTATTTGCTGATTGTACCAGTTCTGCATCTTCTGCTAGCAATAGCCACTGAGGTTTGTTTTCTGAGAATTTATCAAAAGCATCTTACACAATAAAAAAATACATGTTTCTTTAGAGTTAGATAGATAAATAGAATGAAAACAAATCAAATATTATAAGACTTTATAGTGGACCATATTTGTGCTGAGATGATATATGTTGGTTATGGATTGGATCTTTCTCTTAATTTATTATTCTGCTCCCATTGTGTACTTATTTGTTACATTTGCTACTAAAAATTGGGTTAAAATAGTTATGCTCAAAATATTTTTCTATATATTGTCATGCTCATTTGCTGTTAGTGTAAGTCATAATAAATAAAATGTGTCATTATATATCAATTCTGACATTCACAGGCGACTCTGTCGGATCAAGATCGATTCTCCGCCCTGCTGCGCGTGCTGCGCCGTCGGTGCTCCGACAAGGAGGAGGCGGCGGGCGAGGCGGCGTGCCCGCTGTGGGCGCCCGCGTCCCCCGCGTCGCCCGCGCTCGCGTGCTGACGGCCCGGCGCGCCCGTGACGCGGCGGCGGACACGCAATAGTGCCGACGGATTTTATATAGACTTACATGTGACCGCGATCGTACCCGCGTTCAATTTAGATTATACGTGTCTCATTCGTGCACTCGATGTCTAAGTAACTAAGTGCATCTCATTAACTAAATACTAGCACAGTTTGTCGGATCGGTTGACGTTTACGGTTACTGCTCTGTTCCCATGTTATATTACAGCTTTCTATTATTATGTTTTAATTCAAATTCACAGACTTAATATTCAAGCAAAAAAAACTGTGCAGCTTTATAATAATAGCATAGATTCAAAATTCCATATGTTTAATGAATAATATACAGATAGGTTACGCTGCGTATCTGCGAATAGTATTTGAGGTGTTTTAGCGAGTGTATCATTTTCATACTTACCACTGATCATATCTTACCCAAATATGAATATTTATGAAACTATAGGTACTAAAATTAATTATATGATAATGTAAAATTATTTGTGTAATGTAGTTTCGTCTACTTTTGTACTTGTGAGTTGTACAAAAAATAACACTTTCCAATTTCCATGAAACATGATGTTGGAAGTAAAATAAACTCCTACTTAAGATTGAGATTTATAACTTTGTTTATTTAATTGTTTTGATCTTTAGTTGATTTTGAGTTGATTTTGAGTGAATATAATATTACATATTATGATTGGCAAACCACATTCTAACCTAGTTTTAATTTGTCTAATGTTTCTATTATATACAAATATGGCAAACACAGTTCCTTGTAACATCTATGTTAGTTTTACATGCATGAAAAAGCAATGTTATTTGTTAAAACTGCAGTACATTAAGAAAACGACACTAAATTCCATGGGCAGAAGGAAACAAACCTTAGCTTAACATATTCAATGTGATTTGCTAATAGAACAGCTATATTGTACCCTATAAACAGTTATTAATTAATATATCTTAAATTATAATACAACACTATTTCACTTTACTACTTACTCCACTTTAATTTTTTAAGTTCAGATACCAACTTCACTGACATTCAAAGGTCCCATTTATTTATAATGAAGATCGTTGCAGATTTCGACCAATGATATCTTGTAAATTTATGATCAAAGTTGTTTATTTATCTTCACTCTTTCTATTGAAATGTCTAGAAATTTTAAAGATTATTTTTTTGAAAACTTGTTCTTGTGAACAACATTGAAGCTTTTTTTAATGTCAATAGCATAAAAGTTTTTGAGGTATTTACATTGGATAATATAATGTTTTTAAGGTTAATCTTTAGAAATAAAGTGTAAAATTAGATAAAATAGTAATTACAGTAGTTGTAGCATAACAACTTAGGCGTATTTTATTCAAATAAATTATTCAAATTATACCAAAAATATTAAAAGACAAATTTGTCTGATAAACAATTCTGTCCTTTGAATACAAGTAATCAGTATAATTTTATTTATGTGATCTTATAGAAATTAAATTTAATTGGAGTGAGATGATCTAAGGCTGTGTTGTTTCTCTTCTCACTCATCATCTTATATTTCTATCTATTTAAGTACAAAACATGAATTAAATAAAAAAAAAAAACAGTTGCAAAAACGATTGTATTCAATGAAGCATACCTTTATGTACATAGAGGTTAAAACTACACAAAATAAATCTTAATAATAATAGTGTAAAATCTATTGCACGAAAAGATATTGCTACACTAAAATAAATCATCAAATTAAAAATAGAGAACATTGCTATCTCTTTCTCATGTGAGCGGTTTAACGGGCTCATTGGTCTAGTGGCTAGCTTATAAGGCTGCAGATCCTGGGATGAAATCCCGAGTTGGTTCAACACATGACGATTGGGTTTTTCTGTTAATAAATTTTCATTAACAGTTTGGACTTTGTCAATGTTTTTCATACATGCAAAGCAAGAAGAGCTGTTTGTGCTACTAGTAAAAATTGAGATTGCTATCTGTTTTTACGAGCTAGTATTCGCTGGAGTGGCCGCTATAACCAAAACTGGTCAAGAAGACATCATTTTTAAACAGATAGCAAGTTTAATTTTAAAAATTGTGCAGATAGCATCCTCTAATATGTCAACAAAATATATTTGAAAAATTTAAAATCAGTTGCAAAGTTCTTACATTATAAATCAATATATGTATATATATATGCCATGTTACCCTATCTAGTATTGTTTTTTATAACTACTTATGTTTATTATTTTATTAGCAAATTTAATTTGTTACATTTATGAATGAAGTCCTTTTTAAATTTTGTTGAATATTTATTTGTTATGTGGATATTTTTTCGCATTATTGCTTTTTAATATTCGATTAATGAATTTTTTTTGTATGATTTTTGGGCTTTTTTACTACCAATGTTATTTTTAACATACCTTCAATCACAGTTATTAATGTGTATATACATAATGTAGTAAATTTTTTTTTCTTGTATTTGAACTATTCTACACGACTATAGTTATTTTTAATTAATTACACTGCTTATTTCAAACAGGCCTCAAAAGTTACCTAATTTCAGCAAATACATTCTGAAGCTATGTAAACAATAAATATAATTATTACTTTAATAGCAAATCAATTCGGATTTTTTTATACACGCCTTATTTTGTATGTATTTGGTAACAATCTAACGGCTCTATCAATAAATGTTATTTATGGGTTAATTAGATAAAGTATGCTGTGTCTTCTTTCAAATGTCTGACATAGAGATATATCCATATTTAACCAAACAAACAAGATTTTTAACGTAGGCCGTAAGTGATTAGTGATACTTAAGTCTACATTTTAATCTGTAAGACATAACTTGTGACTTAAATTATATTATGTTTCATTGATATTTTGCGATTCAAAAATAATTTATTGTACTTAATCTTTCATAATTTTATGGATTCATTAAGAAAAATATTTTATAAATATTTCATGTAACAAAAGTTTTAGGGCTGTGTTACAATATCCCAATTCAATAGAATACGTACTTAATTTAAACTTTTTTTTTTCGCAACAAATCTTAGTTGTGCCAAATAAATAAAAAGTAAGCAAAATCTCAACCATGACAATCATCCTGTAAAACGTCCAAAATCTTGCAGTTCTACAACGTAATTAATTTGTTTGTTAGGCAAAACAACTATTTTTTTTAATTTTATTTCGTTATATTTAAAACCTAATTTACTTTTGAAATTAACTAGTTATAGTATTATTTAAAGGCTATGCATTATTCCTTAAAATAGTACTTAGATTTTTAATAGCATTTATTTTCCTTTATGGCATAAGCAAACGATACCTAACTCAATTCGTTGAAGATGCAAAGAATAGTTCTTTTACAACTTGTTAATTATAATTTATTGAACTGCATTATTGTGATCATATTCGACTTTTGTTATTGTGTACGTTTATACTTCTCGAATATTTGAACTTGTTGACTTTGTCATGGTAATGTAGTTCGATTCGATGTTTACTATAAATAAGACAACTTAGATGGATGTGACCAAAATATTAAATAAAAGTAATGATTCGAATAAAATCTTTTATTAATACAACAAGCGGTGGTAAATTTATAGCGTAAGTATACTTTATTTAATATTTACGATGGAAAAAGAAAATGTCGTTAGCAATAATCATTTCTATTATATGTAATTTACCAAAGTTATTAAATTACGGTAAATATTCAGTATAGATGGGCGGTGGGGAATATTGCGGTGGCTGGATTTCTTTAACCCGCAGTTTGATAGGTTTCTTCCCGGCAGGGATTGGCGCTTGTTTCCACCTGAAAATTACATTTCATATTGTAGGATTTGATATATTGTTTTTTCATTAATTAGTATTATTTATATTTAAATAAGACTTGTATGGCATTAAAATATGTGTGTCTTATTACTTAGTGATTTTGAAAAATTTAGAGCGCCAAGTAAAATGAGTATTAATAAAAAATATTTAATTTTGATATCATCTAATATTAAGGTACCACTTAGTAACTATACACGTGTTTTAGTATTACAACTGTATTAGTATTTTGTTAGTGATCAAATAAATGATTGATATCTCCAAAAAAATATATGTATATAATTACCACGGCACCAAACTCAAATCATGTGGTGGTTTGGGTCTAGCGAGACGTTCGGCGCGTTCGCGTCTCAACATGTCCTTGTCCCTAACGAGAGCGCAACATGCGCGCAATGTGAAGTAATAGATTAGCTCTACCCCTGACAGGAGAGAAAAGCCAAGGAACAAGCCAGCTATACCGCCGAAAGACACTGTAAAATAATTTCATATGATGTCTTGAAGCTATTATATGTATTGGTTTGAGACAATATTCAAGATATTTACTCTTAGCCTATTTGGAATCTAAGTCAATTTTATAAGGAATCCAAATATTAAATAGCGTATTGGATGCACTCCAATATATCAACTCAATAAAATACTTATTCAAGTTGGAAAAATCCTTCGTTGTTCAAAATAGTTATAAATAAATGTCAGCCTATAGTTTTCGCTAGCATGTCCTAAGAGTTCAAGCTTGCTTCATACCAAATTTCAACAAATTTGATTCAGTGGTTTGGCTGTGAAAGAGCAACAGACAGACAGACAGATTCACTTTTGCCTTTGTATAGGTTTTGTATCCACGTAGCCGGAGAAAACAGACGTCGTTCTGGGTGCTTTTCAGACAAGCTGTCCTGAAATCAGTACTGATCGAGATATTAGATACATACTAGTTTGACGGAATTTTGCATAAAAAAATCAAAACGTCAGGTATACTGTAAGATATTTTAGTATAAGTATACGAAGAGATCATCTGACTTTAAGACGACAGTGATAAGATTGTTTTTATCTTTTTATAAGAAATAGTAATAGGTAGGAAATATTGTTTAATAAGTTCTTCACATGGACCTTGGTAGCTAATTTATTATATAGGTACCTAAAAGATCCACCCATCCAAAAAGTACTTCACGCTTGTACCTCACCATTGGCCAAGACACGAATTCAGTTTCTAAAGAATTAGTAGCAACTGGACCTTTGCTCGTACTAAAAAAAAAATATATAATTTTAATGATATTAGACCAAAACTCTAAAATTAAGCCACTTGCCTTTATGAGGCTTTATAAAAGAAGAATCTTACTCAATTTCTGTAAGTTTTTCAACTTCGTAGACTGTATGAGAACATCCTAGTTCACAAGAGCAACGAGTCAGGTCAGTGATAAGAGCAACATATTTGGCAATACATTCCAGTTCCTTAACTGTGCAATGTCTGTAGCCCTCTGTGAATTTTATGAAGTGTATATTAGTTTCTTATCCGCAAAATAACTATCCTAATACTTTTAATTGACATATTCCTATAAGTTCTCTGAAAAAATATTTTTCGAGATCAACACTGCTTGCTCCAGGGCGCTTGGTTGATGACGGTGATTAATTAATCTAGCGTTTTGTACAATTGGGTAATGATTAAACCCGGATGGGATGTGGAGTTGTTTACTTACTAATGCGAGGATAAAAATGTGGGACGCATTTGCATAAGGACCGACATTGCTGCATACGGCATTGTCGCATGCATGCCGAGTATGTATATATATTAGATGTTTCTAAAATTTGTTCATCAACGAATATACAGCGTCTTTGGCGGATCGATAGTTGCCTCGCGTCCTCTGTAGTGTATGTATGTTTAACAGAAAAAGAGACTTTCTCAACACGGCGATCCCAAGAATGTTGAGCAATTTGTTCCAAACCAGCCATTTCTTCAGTTGAGTGTATGTAAATCTATAATGTTGAAATGTGTTTTGAATTTTTCTTGCACAAAAATAGAGAATACGTACTAAATTTACTCTAGTTCAACCAAAAAAAGAAACTGATACGAAACGAACTTGAGAAGTTTTCCAGTAATAAATAATTTTATAATTATATAATTTGGATTAGTAAAAGCAAATTAAAACGTACATCGATTGTCGTGTCGTTACGAAATGAATTGAACATAAATGACCATTTTGCGTCGGTTTCGTGAATGAAAGCCTCTGCAAATTGCTCCGTTTGACTTTGCCTGAAATAAAATATAAATTAAATTGTATTCCCTTAAAATTATTTGTTTATAAGTATGATGTAATTTTTATCTTTACCAGGGCCACGACTTCTCTGCATGTTTTGAATTATACGCATAACAAAAGCCCATCTCTGTAAACACGGGCACTAGCAAGTCACAACATTCCTCAGAATCTCCTTTCCATTCGCAATCATAAAATAAAGTTTCACAGCGTCTGACAATCTTGAAAAAATATATAATTAACTACATAATCACACTCAATTAGATAATATGCAAATTGATTCATTAAAGCATTAAACAACTACTTAAAATATATATAATATAGCGTTTAAAATTAGTACCTACATTGAAAACCGCATCTTTGGGTTTTAAAGCTGGCTCGGGACCATCGTTCGGTCCCCTTCCAACGAGTTCTGGATAAGTCACAAATTCAGAGGTTCTTTCAGCTATGGATCGATAATTTAAAGTCGCCAACCATCGCAACATATTTTCAGCACCAGCCGGAGGATCAGAACCCCAAATGCTTGATATATGATTAAATAAAATAGCATTATTGCTTATGTTCAAATCGTGCATTTGTTCAAACTTTACTACATAATTACTTACCTCTCTATATAATCTTGCATTAATTGTTCATCCACTGGATTTAGATCGCAAATGGTGACAGCTGGGAAAGGTACATCCCAGTTGTGAAAATCTGTATCTAATCCTGATGAAACGTCTTGTTTTAGTTGCACGCGTTGTGTTAGAAAAATATGTCAGTAGGACTTAAATGTACTGACCTGTAATTGTTGGATTGGTTTGGAACTTCTCCCACAAACTTACGATAATGATACAAGTAGCGACTGCTCCTATAGAAGTAAAGCTAAACCACATGAACCTGTCATTAAAAATAAATTATATAAAACAAAATAACAAATGCTAACATTGAATTTAATTAAAACTTATTAAACATCACCAACTTTTCACAAAATGGACGTTCTTTTTCCGCGATATATCTTACACCATGTAAAGTTGAATTGTTAAAGAATTCAGTAGTTTGATGACGCAAACTGTCTGCCAGTAAAGCCAACGGTCCATCGTCTGATGATTTAGTCTTAGGAATTGGTTTTGAAAACCAATTGTTGCGATTTCTCAGGTCCGTCGGGTCGTTTTTAGCTATATTTTGAGGATAAATCTTCATGTCTTTGTTTTTAGTCAACACGGTATGTGTAACGTTTGAATATAAGTGATCGATTGATGACCTTCCATACTAAATCACGCAAGCTGAGATAGCATCGAAATTATTGATTCCTTAAATATGTTACGACTATACATAGGTACACACTGAAACCATTTCAGTGTGTACCTATGTATAGTCGTATCATACATGGGACTTAATTAATAAAAAAGCTCTGAATCCATGTTTAAAATTTAAGGTTTATTACATACAACATTTATAATACTAAAATATAAAATTTTGTATTGGAAGAAAAATAAAAAAGGTTTAAGAAAATATTATAATACATCTAAATAAAATCAAAGCGAATTAACTACATTAGTAAACAATTACAAAGCACTCATAATATTAATACTTTTCTTTGAGTTAAATTCAAAATCTACTTCGGGTGGTAGTAACGGTTCTATTTTTATGTCCAAGTCTTTCAATGCATCATCAAGTATTTTTATTTTCCCCAGTATTTTTTCAGCTTGAAGATTGAAACCTGGCTCTAGCATTTTACCCGTTGGATTCATCTTGAACAGATATTCGGCCTGTGCGAGAAATACCGTTTTCTTTAACTTTACCGTTAATTTATTGTAAATTTTAAGTAATAAAAAAGTAAACATACAAGAAAATCTATAGGATTATCTGGACGCAGCTTGGCAACTTCTAGTAGCGCACTTGTAAGTGTCGGAAATATATTATTCACGAGATAGTTTCTCATCGGTTCACCCGCTGCCGCCAAAGCTGCCTCCTCTTCTTCGCGCATTATTGAGTACAATTCCGACTTAGGACAAAAATACATATCAAAATCCTTATTCATTCATTATCAGTACAAAATTAAGCAGTCAGTATTATTTTAAGTTTTTGCAGTCTAAGAAAGTAAATGAAGTATTTAACCCAATATTCCATTTTTTCCTCGAGTTCTTCCTTCATTTTCTTTTCTAAATCTTTCATTGCTTTTTCTTCTTTAGCGCGAAGGTTTTCCATTTCCCGCTTTTCTTTTTTCTCGGCCGCTTCGATTTGTGCTATAAAACGTTTGTAAAATTATTACATTACATTGATAATAGTTTTTTTTCGATATATAATAACTTATAGCTTTACCCATAAGTTTTCCGTAACGACACGGACGGCCCATACGTAGCGCAACTGCAGTATAAGAAGTCTTCATTCCATAATCGGCATGCTCTTTCACCTGTATTACTAAAGGATGAATATCAAGCTCATCAAAAAAGTTGAGTACAGTTATATCGCGAGCGTCCCCAGCTCTAAATTCACTGAGATGTTTTAGAACAGCTTCTTCATCTAAACGAGAATCATCTTCTGGTTGACGCATTGCTTTTTCACATATAAAATCATCAGTTGCTTCTAAGGATACAACAACATCTGAAATGATGTAAACTTATAATCTTGGATTTTTTTATTTAATTTTACTGTATAAACTACGATACTTTACTTTTGGCCAATTTATATTGAACAAAACAAACCTGGTAACATTTTTTTTAGTACATTGCTATACAGATCAACGTCTTCATCAAACGGATCCTCAACATTTTCTTCATCTCCATCAGAATCTTGCTCATCCCCCTTTTCAAATACTAAACACATATGTTATAATTTAAATCGTTGTTTATTTTAAAAATATATTTTTTACCATACCTACGTAAGTTATTCTAAATTATTAATCTAACCTTTGTATTATATTTCACATGTACCTTACTAACAATACAGAAAAAATGGTAATGCTTAATTGTCTTATATTACCTTAGATACCTTTTATAACCTGATTTAGTTTAATTTTTAGAAATAATAGCGATCCAACATTATACCTACAAAAATATTACTTTGTCTTACATAAGGAACATTGTGTTAGATTAGTTGGAAAACCATCGAGCACCCATCCTCTGTTCAAGCCCTCGTGACTTATAAGCCTTTGACGTAGATATCTATACATAAAAAATATAACATTAGGTAATCCAGTAACAACTGCTCGTAAATTACCAAGACCAAGGATGAATAGCCTGTTTTCTTTATAAAATAAATATTTAAAATCTATTACATCACGTTGCCTCACGGTTGTTGGAAATACATCAAATAGTTCATGATGTTTTCCTTCACCGATGAGATTATTTTGAACAAAGATAAGCCCATCGAAACTCAATGGTGCTTGTGCTATTTAAATTGCAACCTATCCACTAGCCTTCTCCGACTGGTTATGAATTAAATGGAAATGCCGTCCTTTTCAGAGATATTTTCAGTAATTTAGTGCTACCGCCTTGAAAGCACTCTGGGTTGGCACGATTCTACCGTTGAAACAAAGTACGTTTGTCTATGTGGTTAACGCGCTAGAACAGTTTCCGCCTCATACGATAACTTACAATATAAGCACCGCACCAATGTAATGTTACATATTTATACGAAAAATAAAAATTGTCTTATATATTATCTATGACATTTTTCTATAAGTTAGCTGTTAATAAATAATTCGCGTATTTGTTAATAGGTATTATATGTTAAAAACAATAACTTAACAAATGCCTCAAATTATTTTTAAACAAGATACAAAAGAATCCGACTAACGTCAGTATCTCATCATCGCTCAAAGTTCGCCCTGAACTCAATATGGCATGTGTTTGCTTAGCTACTTCTTGAACTGTATCATCACCCTCTTCGTCGGCATCATCGCCAACTCCAATCTCAACTTCTTCTGCATTAAGTTGAGCAAGAGCAGCCATCTCACCGACTTCCCAATGCTTAATGCGCCATGTCTAATATTTTTTATAAAATTACTTCTACTTTCAAATTTGTTCAAAATTACTATCCATAGTTAAGTTACACAACTAACCAAATCATCTAATATATCTTCAGCAATAGTTTCTGGTGACACGTAAAGAAGCCCATAAGCCTCACAAATTAGCTTAGATAAGGTAGTTTTACCAACAATGGGCGGTCCATGAACTATCACCTGCAAGATTATTATATACACAAATTAAAAGATTGGACCATTTACATCTTTTGGAAATATCAAATACTATTTTAATACATAATAGGAAATATCAGCTACATTTATTTTGTAGAGGATAAAGTGCCTTTTTGTTCCCCGATTTTAAGCTAGCGTAAGCCGATGTTACCGACCAAATTTGAAATTGAAAATATTCATTTATTTCAATTATCACCTTAAAACTTTTCAAGCCCCTTTCTCTTTTAAATTGTTTCATAAGAATGGGAACGTTCTCTTCAAAAGACAATTCTGACGTCCATTGCAATCCCATTGTTTCAACTATAAATGTAGGCTCCATATTGAGATTTAAAGTCATAGAATCGAAAATTCTTTGCTGTAAGAAAGTAATAATGTAAATATTAATTTAGAATACAAATAATTCAGAGCTTTGACAAATCAAAGCACGCACACAAGTCTTTGAGGATGTAAACAATCTTAATAAAATAAAAAATGAATGTGAGATATATTTGTATTTATAATAAATGTAAGTATTTATAGAAATCATAACTAACGTCAATTTCAGGTATAAGGAAACTATCTTCTGGAGGAATACACTTAAACATTCCCGAGCCTACAATTTTACCCAAAGGCTTTATTATCTGTAAATATTTTTTTTTTCAATTATATAATGTTTAATTAGGTAGATATATGAAATTTTTAAAAAAGATTCGCATAACAACCTCTCTTTGTTTAGTAACGTTTTGTTCAACAGCAAGAATATAAAGTTTCTTCGGAAAATCCGATATTATATTGTAAATAATCCTGAAAATATGTTATACTCATTTGTTTGATACATTATATTGGATTTTAAAAGTATTGTTTGGTAAATATTTTGTATGCAATTTATTACGAGGTTTATTTAATTTATACTAACTGCGCTAAATCCTTCACATTTATAAGAGGAATAACATTCCCACCGCGGCCCAGTATCGGCAGCAGACGCTCGCATTCCCAAGCTTTTTGAAACCAATAAAACAATACATCCTCTCGACCACCGTAAGTCACTCCTGTTGCGATGACCATAGCTCTAACAAAATTTAATCGCTTTAAAATATTACTCGTTAAGCGTTACAACTTACACGGCTTTGGCTACTTGCTCAACTACACACAATTAATGCTTATATGTTTTTTATATTAAATATACAAACATTTTTTTCTACGTCTATTAACCAGATAAACTAACTTATATCCTAAATTTGAATGTAATAAAGACAAATGCAAAAAATATATTGGCAAGTATAGGAAATGTTTCGAATATATGTACCTACATATATTTTTTTTCTTTATGGTAGGTAGATAGAAAATAAAAACTATTACAATATATTATATATGAATAACAAAAATATGCCTTCATAAAGACTATGACACAAGTACAACAATAAGTCATTTTTAAGTAAGCTATGAAATTAATATCACTAACCCGATATGTGATTTGTATTTTCTTGCAATGCCAATAACCTCATTCTCCAAATCATAATGCATTTTATAATTTGGATGTGGTTTTCTTTTACGAAAATCAGACTCTATAAATGGCATGTCTGGCGTGTCCTTTAAAACATATCTATTATTTAATAAAAATTAAAATATATACACATCTATGTTGCTCGCGATATTCATACTTTCAAAAATGATATTTCAAAATTTTTAAGAATAATATTTTAAGTACAAAGAAATACTTAATTATATTTGCGACTTTAGTGGACTAATTGTCACGTACTGATTTAAGTATTTTTATTTTTAATTTATCCCAAATGTAATAATCGTAGGTACCTATTAAAAAAGATGGACAATGGAACTTATATAATTTAAGTGTAAATTTAAATCCCATAAAAATGCACAAAAAGGGGCGGATTTCATTGGTCTTGCTATATTTTAGTAATATCGAGATAAAAACTGACGAGTCGATAAAATATTATCATCTCTAGTTATTTCAGAAACAAATTAAATTAAATGCAATTTAGTTATCGTTTATCGCATGCGTAACAAGGGATGTAGTAAATACCTACTTGCTTTATTTTAATAGTAGCCCATTTATAATATTCTATAGCTCATTGCGTGTAAAAACGATCACCTTTTAATTTATTTTTTTAAACTCTTAAAGTAAGATCACTCGGTGGTAGCGCTTTGTGTGAGCCGGATTGGGTAGGTACCACCCACTCAACAGATACTTTACCGCCAAAAAGTAGTACTCAGAATTGTTGTGTTCGGGTTTGAAGGGTGAGTGAGCCAGTTTAACTACAGGCACAAGGGACATAACATCTTAGTTCCCAAGGTTGGCGGACTGGCGTTGTAATGAATGGTTAATATTTCTGACAGCGCAATTGTCTGTGGGCGATGGTCACCACTTACCATCAGGTGGAAAAAATTGATCATCTACTTTTATATGGACATTCATCAAAAATATTAGATTATGAAACCTCTGGCTATATACCTACTACTAATTATTTCAAGACTAGTCGTAGTAAATACTTAGTGTAAAATTGTACTGGCTCGCTAGTCGCAAAGAAAAACAAAATATTTAATCCACCGATGGATTTTAAGCATTCTTATGAGTTTATGACAAAGAAATATTTCATCTTATTAACCGGTGCGCTTCGCGAACATTCTTTAATGTATACCGGTTTATATCTTTTTTATACAATTTATTTAAATTAAAACAAATATTCAAATAAATAATAATAATTAGTGCTTTATTTTTTTCAGAATAGTTCTTTAATCTACTTTAAGTAAGATGGCATGATGCATATGATAACTTTACCTTTACTATTTTTCTAACAAAACATTTTACACAAAACAAAATATGCAATGTAAAATTGTAATCGCCAGTAAAAAATACTTACCGGGTCTAATGGTTTAGTAACGGCCCATGTCATTACTGTTGATACCAGAATCAGGTAACGCTTTTTGTATGCGCTTTGAGGTTCGTCATCGTCTAAATCAGGCGAACGAAGTGGGGCTTGCTTATCTAACAGATCTTTTAATACTGTAACATTATAGTTTTTTTTTTCGTTTTTCATAAAAACTACTATAAAGCCAATGAGTTCATTGTAAACGTATTAAATTTTCTTTACATCAGAACTTACTGTACTTAAAAAAAAAAAGATGATTAAAAAATAGGTATATCATTTCTTATGACTTTATTAAGTAATGGTAAATCGAAGAGTACCTATAATCATTACTTTTTACACGAAAACGTAAATAGGTAAGAAAGAAAGACGTATAAAATTTTAATGGCTGGTAGTCTCATGGCTTTCCGGGGTCCATTTACTAAAAATTGTAAATATTGTTTATTATACTAACATTTAACATAATCCATAGCTAACTTCAATTCGTCTCTATCATAGCTTATATCAAAGATAACCGTTCCACAAGCGAGCATTTGGGACAGACATTCTGCCTTAGAAACTATACGGGCGACATTATCCAAAGACTTGACCTTGGGGTCTGTAACGGTTCCTAAGAAAAAGCCGGTTATATGCAACATTACCATAAATTGGGATCAAATTTTGATAAGTTCAACGGCTATTAAAATTCTAGTTGTTGTTTCAAACTGCTTTTTAAGACATTAAATAGATTGAAAAAATTAAAATATATAAGTATTGACACCATAGTTAGTTTATATGATATTCTGAAAGGATAAAATGGTAGATGAAATTGCATTAGCCATAGTTTACAGAAACGTTATGCTTAACTTGAGTTAAGGTTTATATATGTATATAAGGTGTATAGTTTAGTTTATCCTAATAACCTATGATTTCGTATGGTTCTTCTGGAGGAGCTTGGCTTATGGACTCGACATCCTCACCAAGCATAACTTGAGAAGAATGTTTATTCGAAGCGTTCGCATTTTGTTCCAATACTTTAGAAATTTCTTTTAAAACATATTCTCCATGATATGAATCCAAGTTATTAATAAAATATCGTTTATATGAGAATAGTTGTAGTATATTAGATAACGATTTCTCGGAGGACATTTCTTCCGTGGACAGTTCACTACTTATTACTTTTAACACATCAATAAAAGGATATTATGTATTGACAATAATTGTAACGTTTATTTTTTATAATTGTTGAAATAGACGTCACACATAAAAGAGTAAGTATATTTTTAACAAACGTTATTATAATCTGTACGATTTTCGAATACTTATCTTAATTACTAAATATTATTATTTATTATAGATTTTTGTTATTAAAAACAAAAAAATATTGTTTTTTCTTCAATTCCATACATAGAATTCTAATATCTAATATGCATATAACATAACATAATTCATTATATAATAATAAGTAATTGTTCTTCCCTGGTAATCGAATTTCTTAAATTACATACTTAAGCTAAAGACTTTGTTTATATTGAATAAAACATTTTTTCGTGTTTTGTCATATATATATTTCTCTAGCTGTAATAAAAAGTAATTTAAGAAAAAAGGCGTAACTTAACTTAAAAAGATAATAGTGTCACAGTAAAAATAATATGAAGATAAATATATCTTAACATGTTTAACATCTATTAGAACGTAAACAGAAATAAAGTACATAGACGTCGAGCACAATCAACGACAACACATCGTTGCCTTAATATTTATTAAGACTATTATAATATATTATTCCTTAAAATATTTCTAAATGTATTCGCTATTGTCACGTTAAAATAGAACTTACAATAAACCGAATTGTTAAACATAGATATAATCGAGAATCGAGATTAAATTTCAATAGAATAGATATCAATAATAAACAATTCCGACTTGTGAATCAATTCAATTATTTGCATTTTCCATTGTATAGTGAGCACATGTAATTTCGTTAATTATTATCAATAAAAACGTCTATCAACATATAATATTGGCGTTCTTGTAAACCAATTTCAATTGAAATCCTAAGACTAAGTACAATATCACGATAAATACTTTAAAATAATCTTATACAATCTAATATGAAATATTGGACGGTTGGAATGCGATATGTATTTATAATTTATGAGCACCACACATAAATATTCTTCAATAAGCTTAAGCGTTTAAAGTCTTAATCGTATTTTTTTAAAAATTGCTTGACAAAGTATATTTTGCTAATAGGTTACGAAACGCTTAATTTATTTATTT
Organism: Vanessa atalanta; assembly: GCF_905147765.1. Classification (NCBI taxonomy): domain Eukaryota; kingdom Metazoa; phylum Arthropoda; class Insecta; order Lepidoptera; family Nymphalidae; genus Vanessa; species Vanessa atalanta. The sequence goes on from NC_061875.1 coordinate 6,768,946, forward strand.
TCTTTTTGTTTTCAGTCTCAATTCCATCTTCATCGTCAAAGGTACGTTAAGGGTATATAACTTCAACGTCCTAAAAATAGTTAAAGTACTAACATGACTTCAGAATACATTCAATTAATAAAATTAATTGTCACCAAAACCTTTATAATTACGTATTATATGATAAATCGAATTGTTGATAATTTTATCTATGGCACCTTTTGGCATATTTTGAATCTGTTTAATACTGTTTAATTATAATAATATATTGTACTATGAGTAATTTATTTTGTGTAAAATTGTAATTGAAATATATTCGACATTAAGAGTAGCTTATAATATAATTATAATATTTAATAAGTACAACGATTACTGCAAAAAATAGTGGAAAATAAAGCTACCAAACAAAAAAAAATTGGACAATAATATTTCAGTTTCAAGCATTTTAGCATTCTGGAAGTGTCTACTAAGATATTTAATTAAGTACTATTAAGTACATTAAATTATCTGTTTTTATGGTTGCTTTTTATTAACGACTAAAAATGCATTTGAAAAGAAAAAAAAATAAAATGTTAATATTTGTTCACATTTTTTTTTTAACTTTTCAAATTCAAAACTTGGTGCACATTAACATAGGTTATAAGACATATTATAAATTATATATGTAAGTCGTGCTCCGCTTGATTAAAATTAAGTAAAAATAAAAAGCACCTTAGCAGTTACAATGCTGTATCAACGATCAACCTCTACTCAATCAAAAGCAGAAAAAACATTTTTATAATTCGTGTGACTATTCTAAGCGGAACTTTACGATACCGAACTGTATATTTTTTCACATTTGGTATTAATGAAATTCTATTTAAATTGCTCTCTGAGAATTGCCATAGCAGTGTAATGGCGACACTTCACTTGGGGTGTTCTTACCCTTAACTACTTCTCGTGGTCTCATTGCGTTAGTTGGCCAAACACGACAATCTTTAGAATACAAATTGGATTACTATCTGCCAGTCTACTTCTTCCGGGTAAAATAAGGATTAAATATTTTTTTTACAACAAAGATTTTCGCACAAAATTTCATTTCAATACGATAGCTGAAATTACGCTTACGTTACAAAATAAGCCAACTTTTAAAATTTTCATCTTTCTAAACTTCGAAGGTTTGACCGGGCTTTGATACTATTGATAGTCACACGGGATAAACGATAAGTTGGTTAATCCTTTCCGACCACTTAATATTTTAAAGTAGACTGTAAACAATCCTCAGTTTATATGCTTCGTAGCATTGCACTGATGTTTGAATATATTTAAGATATTTGCGTGCTTAGTCCATTCCTATGACGTCTTAATAATATTTATTAAAGTAACAAATATTACAAAGTCTTAGTCGAAGTGATATAGCAACACAAATTGACAAAGCAAGTGAAGTACCGCAGTAAGCAGATGACAAATTTCAAAAACCCACAATATATAACATAACAACTTATTTAAATAATTTTAATATTATGAAAAACGAAAGAATGTATAACATCGTTTTAAATGTATCTGTTATTACCAATTTCACAATCTTATTTTTTTTCATTTACGCTTATATTATAAATGCGAAAATAACTCTGTCTGTCTGTTGCTCTTTCACGGCCAAACCACTGGACCGAAATTGATGAAATTTGGTATGAAGGAACGACATAGGTTACTTTCATACCTAACACCGGACGATCAACCCTTACGCGAAATGCGAAAAAAGCCGCATGCGACAACTAGTCAAATTAATAAAATATATATAATAGTGTATGACGCATCTGAATGTTTAAAATAATACCTAACCAATACTTACTCTAATAAATATGTCTTATTCGTTTTTACACGAATTACTCATCAGGTAGAATGGAATGTATTGGCAATGTGTTTGTCAAGCGGAATGAGTTAAGTTTATTTATCTAACGTGTTACAAATATATTTGAATGTATAACATATAACTGGTTCATGGAAAATGAAGCATCTCGCTTTTGGTTTCTTTCGAAACTTAAAAGTGAAATTAAATTGTAAAGTTTTCAAGCATTAAATTTTATAAGGCACATATTGTCACAATCCGATCAATGACACCTGAAATTACTTAGTAATTTCGGAGCACCTCACGCTTTTCTAACGGTACATATTGAAACTTACGACTAAGCATTTAAGGCTGATCAACTGCTGAACAGTTCTGTTATATAATTATAAGAAAATTCAGGAGTATAATGTTAAATTTTGTATAGTCATGGTTCGTTTGATACGAATGAGTAATGCTATAACTACAATATAATTAGCATAATTTTAAAACAATACCTCTGTAATAGATATAGGTTGAATTAGAAAGTTTCTTAAAGTTGAGTCGTTATAACCGATTTACGGTGAATTATTGTTATTTCCTTTTCTCCGATACCAGAAGGAGAACTTGGCTCCGATGTGACGAGCCACGGCGAAAGTGATGATATCGGTTGACATTTAGGAATTACATCTTCCATTCGTTCAACTGGTTTTGGTGATGCCAGCTTAGTTTGGGAACGCGGTGGTTCAACAACAACAATTGAAACATATTGTGAATTATTTGGATTCGTTTCATTTAGTATTTTCGGTGATGGCGTTGAGGGTATCGATAGGTTTATATTAGATGATTCGTTAATGATCTTAACTTCATTTTCGCGAGCCTTTAGAATATTATTGCATTTAAGCTGTCCTGGAGGAAGATTCTTTGTTGAAGGTAAATAACATTTACTTTGATTGTTTGGCACTTCGTTGTCAGCTGAATCTAATTGGTCCTTTTTCACTTCATTCTTCGAATCGTCGTTGTTTAGTTTTTCTTTTACTAAACTCATTAAAAGATCATTGAGCGGATTAAACTCGGCCACGGGTGAGCAATTGCAAGATGGTTTATTAATAACAAGTTGGGTTAAGTTACTTTTCTTTTCTTCAATACTATCCATCTTAAAAAGAACTTTGTTGCTGATTGCATCCTCTTTCGAAATAGTCATTTCTTCGGGTTCTTCATCATTTAGAAGATTTTTAGTCGAAGGTTCTCCTATTTCACTTGCCTTAAGATCAGTTTCAACCAAAACGGATTTGTGCGATTTTGCACTACTTTTCCTCGATAGTGTATCTTGTCCGCTTTCAATTGCAGCAGTTTCTCCTGAAGTACTGGGTTCAGGTTGCGCAGAAGTTTCAGATTTAACAGTTGTATTTTGCTTTTCACGTTCCCTCAACACGTGACTTTGTCTTCGAGCAAACCGTTGGCTGGGCCGCCGTTCAAACTGAACTGTACGACGAGCGCGATTTTGTTGTGTCGTTTGATACTCCGTTTTTCCGGAGTATTGGAATCTCGATCCCATTCTAAAGAAGTTTTGCCTTGCAGAGGGACCTTTCACTGGAGCACGTAAGCGGAAGAATGTGTGATGTTCCACAGCACATTTCCAAAGATGTTTACAAGCTTTTTCATTGTGAAGTCGAAATACAAATGTATGTTCTTGTTCTCGTCCTTGATCGTCGTCTTCAACTACAACTAAAGTCAACTTTTTTTTCTTAAAATCTAATTTACTTATTTTGGGCCAGAAAAATAGCCCAATCTTTTGTGGTCCCTCGAAAACAAGAATTCCTGTAGGTGTTAATCCTAAGTGATACTCACACCCATCTTTGCCTAGCACAATGTGCATATCAACACCATACATTTCAAGCCACTTAGCCTTATTTAAATAGTTTACTTCTGCTTGAGCTGGTGTAAGACCCTTGTATTTTTTGTACTCCTCCAGAATTTCTATTTCCATTTCTTCAGTTTGATTAGGTACAAAACGAAACTCAGACACAGTTGCTGGTGTGTGGACTAGCTCATCAAAATCACCTAATTCTGATTGTAGAGCTAGTGCTGCTAATTCTACGGCTGTTGAATGTGGACATTCAAGTTTGCTCTCTAATATATCTCTTTTTAATTGTAAAAAGAATTGATACCTAGTTAACTCTTCTCTTAAGTTATTAGGTTCAGATGAATAAAATTTCACTTTAAGTCTCAAAGTGTAGGGTGGACCTATCTTTACTTGCTTTTTTATAGTTTTTGTTGGATCCAACCAATGCTTTACATTATTCGTATCAGTAAATTGTAAACCAAAATAGTCCTTTTCAATTAAATCTAGGGAATAAAACACCTGCTCATACAGATCCCCTGCACTAGCTTTTTTTGATAAATTAATAGATAAGTCCGTCTCGTCAAGTAACATTACCTTGCATTGTATCAAGTTTTTGTTGTTTGAAGTTTTCTGATTTTGTTTGTTGCGTGTCTGACTGGAAGATCTCCCTCTTCTGCTCAGAAATCGTAGCATTGTTAACTTTTATTAAACCTACAGAAAATAAAAATTTGTTTTAAAAATCATAACTAATAAATGATTATTACAGATGGTTAGATTTTTCAGTAAAAGATTAATTATATTAGTCTAATAATATAGTTCAAATAAATGGCTAAATACAATAATACCAAAACACAAATTATGTTAGAAAAGTTCCTATAACATACATTATCATTAATAAATATCATATTTCAATATATCAAAACTCATTAGATTGTTGTTTTATCATACATAATAAGCACTGCTGCAAATATCAAATGACATTATTGAAAATATGTAGGTACAAAAAAGTACTCCCAAAGTAATTTATTATCACAAATAGTACATAACCATTAACTGGTTATCATTACACCATTTTAATCATGAGAATAATAAATTAATCGGGGATATGATACTAATATTCAATTAAGTTTAACTTAAATGGGTTAGACTACTTTGCGCAAACTTATACACTTTACTTTACCTTGACTTAACATTACGTTGTGAGGGATGTCTTATGGGTATAGATTTGCATATAGACAAGTAACTGTATGTATTCAATTATAATAAAAACTTTAAAAAAGAAATAATACGTTTCATTTTTAATAGAATTATTATACGTACCAAAACGGTAATGACTACGAATGACTGCAAATCTCAGCTTTAAGCAACAATCAATCAGCAGAAGTATTAAACTTCAATCATGGTTGCACTATTTAACTGTTACATTAAGATTACTGGTAATTGGTTTAAAACGTTATATGATTATGAATGTAAAACTCTGCGGAAATAATATAATCTGATATTGATAAAAGTTTATAACGTGTTATTCTAGATACAATTTAACAACTAAACTTAATCACAGATTAGGTAAATTTTAAGAGTTAATTGACAGTGTCATTAGTAAAAAAAGTGATCATGAGTGCTGCCAATTGCAAAAATAATTTATCTATGATACTACTAAAAACTTATATATATTGGCAAAAAATATACATAATATATCTATTTAATATAATATAATATACGTATATTATTTTGTTAAACGATTGAAATAATTTGTACATTTGCGTAACGTATTAATTGTACTTATTAACTTTAAAAAAAAATAACAATGATGACTACATGTGCTAGGATTTCTATTTCAAATATTACCTTATAAGGTCTCTTTTGATAAAATCAATAAGAATATAGCTAAATAAAGTACTACTACGTCTTTATAAATTATATGAACCCTACGGGCTATATTATCCTTAAGCTATTTATGTATTCTGTGTTCATATTTTATCTGTATATGTTTGACATTTTATTATCGTACGTATTTCATTAAAAAAATCTTTGTAATTTGTAATGTAAGGTGTTTTTGCACAGCTGTACTTTATAAGCTAAAACACGCTTATACTAAAATAATAAGAAGTAATAAACCTACATCAAGTTTTTAAAATTGAATAACTGTAAGTACTGATTTCTAAATCATACTACACATTAAAATATTACAATATTATCCATAAAACATAAAAGTAGGGTTATTTTCTGACAAGTCGACGTTGGTAATGATCCCATGGCCAGAAAACTAAAGTAAAATTAAACATATGAAATTACTTTACGTGTCTCGATTTATTTTGTCTAAATACGTGCTCATACATCTGAATTCCTTTTATTTAAAAATATAGCACTAAAGCAAATATTTTTAAACAATACTAAATTATGTATTTCAATAAAATGATTATTTTTACACACTGAGGTTTTAAAAAGTTGTCAGTGACTGTCACGGCAGATCGAAATAGCAATTGTCATTTTATTGAGAAAGATTTGTGAGATTTTTTTTAACTACCATCAATGGTTAACAATATATTGGTACTTGAGTAATTTTCTGAAAAGGCCTCTTAGTAAAGTTTAGGTGCAAAACAAACAGTTGAAAATGCTTACCAGGACATCCAATACACACACACACATATTTACTAAGATTTCTTGTGGCATAAAACCGGTCACTTAGGCATGATAAAAATGCTTTAATAATATTTTTTATGATACCTTTAACTGAAAAGTACCATACAGCTACTAATGTACAAGTCTTACTTGCAGCTAATATTTTAAACTGTAAAAATAACTTTTTTACAAATTATTTAAGATGCCAGTTGCTGATGAAATCCAGTCCTCATGGGCTGATGAAGTGGAGATTGATCAGGGAGCACTGCCACCACCGTCAGAAGTAGTTGAGAATGGTTTAAAAATTGTTACTGAATATAAATATGACAATGACAATAAAAAAGTAAAAATTGTCCGCACATACAAGATTGAAAAGCGAGTTGTTTCTAAGGTAAAATTTAAAGTCAAAGAATATCATTATTACAAAGGTATAACAGATAAGAGCTAAAAATTTTTGTAGCTTAAGAATTGATTAGTGATTAAGAGTATTTATTTTTCAAAAGCATCAAGAAGAAAAAGATTTCAAGAGATATCAAAGAACATCAATCTATTCTTTCCAAAACATCATATAATTATTTAAATTTCTTATGTTTGAATTTTTTAATAGAGTATTGCCAAACGTAAAACCTGGAATAAATTTGGTGATTCAGCAAATGACAAACCAGGACCCAATCCAGCTACGACAAATGTTTCTGAAGATGTTTTTATGCAATTTATTACAAGCAAAGAAGAAGCACAGCGTCCAGACGAAGGAGGTCTGGAGGCTCTTAAGGTATAATTTTTTTATTAAAAATGTTTAATTTTTAGAAGAAAATATCTGCTTGGCCAATTTTGGTTGATGTGTCATTCTTAACAGAGAGTAGCCAATATTTTAATGTACAAGTAAATATTGTAATGTGCAAATAAACATTCATTTTTTATTCCAAAGAATAAGTTTAAGTCCAGGATTAAAGCTTTATGTGTTTTCTAATGTGTAAGAAAAGCATTGTCAATTTCCAAACTTCATCTGGTTGACCAAGAATTTCTTGACAGAAAAAGCCATTTACTTCATTTGAACCTCAGACCTCAAAGTACACAATCTAAAAAGTGGCCATATTTTTTGTTTGTTATGTTTCCTGTAAATATTTATAGTCTAGTTATTGAATTTATTCACATCTTCATCATTTTAGGCAAGACCAAGTAAAGTACTTGTTAAATGTCGTACTTGTCATGGTGAACATTGGACAACAAGCTGTCCATTCCAGCATACAGAGCTTGCTCAAGCTAAAGCTAACGAAGCTGCTAAAGCTGCAGGTAAAATTTGATCACTTTCATTTTTTTCAATACAATGAGTTATATATCATGACAATTTTATATTTAAAATGATAAGTAAGAAGATCGCGACCATAGTAGTCACAATTGGATCAAACCAGATTTATTGGTATAGAGGAATAATCACTATAAAAAATCCTACTTGGTTAACTTGGCTTTTATTCAGTATTAAAAATAAGTGTTTTTAATTTGTTTTAAAAGAATACACTTATTTTTAATTTTATGACTCTGTACATATATTTATTTGACACAGATGGACTCCAATTAACTTACCTTTGTTATAATTTGTTGTGATTATGATTCATTTATTGTCAGTTATGAGTGCCTACAAATTATTTTCAATTTCATATTTGTAATATTCTAAACAAATTAAATACAATCTTAAATAGCAGTATATTCATATTTTTATTTAAGTAGGTATAAAAAATAAAACATGATGTGACATTCCAACTTGAAGACACATTGCCAAACAGCCTGTACATCAATTTTATTCCAGGTAAAGGTTAAAGGAGGAAACAGTTATTGAACAATCTAGACTTAACCTCTGGTTTTTTTTTTGTTAAGAGTTACATATTCAATAAAAAAAGTTTTTCTTAATTTCTTGGTCTATTTGGTCTACTTTCTTTTATGGCAAGGAAGTGCAAGAGATAGCCCTACTCTTGGTGCCCATGTCTACAGTTGTTGGAATTATATGTCTTATAAAATATCATCAATTTCAATTTTTGAGTGCTTGTTGATAAGCTTAATTCAAATTACTGAATTAACATGTGGGAGAACCCTCTGCTCTGACAGACATTGTATTTATTGGGACATTTTTTAAATTACTATTTGTAGATTCTTCAAAACTTTTATTATATTTTACAGAAGCGAAAGCGGCATCTTCCTCTAATAAATATGTTGCACCAAACTCTCGAGATGGTACCGTCCGTGTTACCGGTCGGGAGCCTCCGAGTGCTAGGCGTGATGACTTGACAGCCATCCGTATCTCGAACCTTAGTAACTTCGCAATTGAAGCCGATCTTGATGATCTGGTTAAAGGATTTGGACCAGTACACAAGTTGTACCTTGCTAAGGAGAAGGTATTTTCATTTTTATTAGACAAGAAAGTAGTTTCGATAATTAATTCTTGTCACTACTGGCTTAGGAATTTAATGTAAATTTAAAGATACTTCAATTACACTTATATATAATTCCTTTTTTTTTAAGTAAACATTTTATTGTTTTAAATGAAAATAAAGGGCACATGGAAACATATTATGTTGTATGGTATCCAAAACCAGTGTCCCTTTTGAAGTGAAAATATTTATAAATAGATAATTTCAAAACATCTTTTGCCTCCTATTGGTTGGAAAAATAAACATATAAAATAATTTTAACTTTTTATCTTGATTCATAATTATTTACAGAAAGTGGCAATCTGAATAGATGTTTTTTTCATATTATTTGTTGTTTCAGAGTACTGGCCAATGTAAAGGATTTGCTTATGTGCATTTCAAGTTTCGAGCGGATGCTGCTAAAGCTATTCAAACTTTGAATGGATATGGTTATGATCACTTAATTTTGAATGTTGAGTGGTCGAAGCCACCTCAAAATAACTAAAGATTTGTATACTTAATCAACTTTGTCACACATTACAGATTTTTAAATAAATTGAATTTATCAATGTACATTTTTTCATTTGGTAAAATAGACATACCCAATCAATTGAAATTATTTAATTTTAATAGATTAAGTTCTGGTAACATTTTAATTCTTGAATCTTTTAGCATAATTTTGTTTGAATATTTAAAAATAGTTTGTTTATGTGTATTACAAATGGGTAGTTATTTATTTTTTAGCTAGATTTATATAGAACATGTTTACTTATACCATAAAAATGTGCAGTAAGATGAGCTGCTTAATGCCCTTGTTCTTGAGGTGTGGACAAATATGTATGGTATGGGAATGGGCGAAGATGTCGGACGCATATTGTGATACTTATATCATTAATATTTGTTTCTATCCATTTACATATGTTACTGATAAATCTCAAATACAATTCATTTATGAGGATAATTACTTCATTTTTTGTTTTCCACTTAAAAATTGGATGAACCTTAATAGAAGAACGTGAACCACCAAAAAACATGCGCCATGAATAAAGATTAAATAATGACTAAGATTGATTCAAGTTTTGCATAGGACAACCGAGTTTGAGTAGTATGGGGGTTACAAAGTGCCCGGTGTGAATGTTTGAGATTTTGTTTAGATTTCTGTTTTAATATTTTGTTCTTCATCAAAGTTCTTTAAAAGAGTTATTAATGTAGGAACAAATAACGTTTTTCTAAACACATAGAATATCTCGAAAAATTTACTTTTCTGCTATTACATATATATTCATATATCTTGAAAAAGCAGGGACAGAATAAATGTTATTCCACTATTTAAAACACGTAAGTAATTAGTTGTGTAAGTTGTCATAAGAAAAAGAATATTTTTAGGTAGGTATTTTCCATATACTCAAATCAAATACTAAGGTAAGTAAAAATAATATCTAAATTTTAAATTTTTCAGAAATCCTGGTTTTAAACTTTACATAATTTAAGATAGATTGAAAGTTTTACTAAGATAAAAAAATATTTGATAACTAATGTTATAGAGGAATTTAAGAAAAATAAAATATTAAAGGGAATAATTTAATAAAGCAGTTAAATACACAAAATCACAATATTCTAAAACAATACATCCCACAAACATTCTCCATTATTATATTTGTTTTAGATAACAATAAGGTTTCTATGGGCTGATATAGCATAAAAATATTTAAACACCATTCACAATAGCAGTACATTTACTTAATTTAGATCCGAAGTAATACTTATATCAAGAATAATTTAGTAGAAACTCCAATTTTGCTGTAAGTCAACTAAATCTTGCATTTTTCATGAGCCATAATTTGTTTTTATATTTAGATATCAATGTCATATTTTTCATCATCACTGTTAGGACTGTAAGTGTCTTCAGGCAGACGTACTTCCCCACAGAACATAAGCTCAACATAATTAAAGTAGTCTAAGGCAATATTTGTAAGCATTGCCCCAGTTGATACACCAAGAATTGTACCAAGAACTGGTTTTTGACCAATTGAGCTTCTTAAAATAGCCCATAGGAAAATGGAACCAAGTGGCCAAAGACAACCTCCCAAGAAAGCCCATGAAAACCTTCTTGCAGGGGCAGCTGCAGCAATGTGCGGACGTGCCCACAACCAAAGTCCTGCACCACCACCAGCAGAGAGAAATAAAACATCAGTTATATCTCGCCGAGGAAATAACCTGAAATATTGTATACAGTTTTAATATGCTCAGTAATTTAACATTTAAATCATATTTGAATAATTATTTTAAGTTAACAGTTACAATTTGGAAAGAACTAATAAAAGTAATTCGATGGTTTATTTCATCATACTAAATCTTTATTGTTTATCATGTGTAAAAGATCATTATGTTTAGCATCTGCTACTAGTCTAATACATACATACCTTACCATGAGATGAGGGTTCATTACACCTATTGATAAAGTTGTGTAACTAACAAGACCTTGTATAGGTAAATAATAAAATAATACATTTTCTTTTGTCAGTGGCGGTACTCTCGCTTGGTTTATTGATTTATTCACTGTCTCCACCGTCTTCGAAAATGTTACCGGTAAGGCAGTAACTTGTCGTTTTAGGTTGTGGTAAATTCTTTCTATAATTTCCATCTTCTTCTAATGGTTATGTAGCTCAATATAATTAAACTTGAGCCGACCGTAGCGACGTTACGTTGCTAAGCATTATTTGGCAAGTGTATGTTTGTGACGTTATTTAAGGTACGAATTAACTATCACCATTATACATAGATTCATTCAAGAATAATTTTAATTTCGCAAGATCAGTTTTGATATCTGACATTGACAATTATGTAGTCGATTTAATCGATTATGTCAAAAGTTTTGACTTGAGAATCAAATTCAGAAATCAAACAACGCTTATATTGTACTTCAGATAAAATTTGTAGAATGGGTATAGAAAAAGACACATAGAAGAAATATAAATTTAAGTATGGAGAACCAGAACCAATATGAATTATGATAAAACTCACTATTAAAATTATATTGACAAATAGACCTACCTACCTATGAATAGATAATTGGGTGAACTTATGCTTTTCTTAAATTTCACACCTGAAACCTGAAAAATTGAAAATTATCTTCAGAAGAGAGTTTTCTATTTTTCAGGTTTTTCTCGTTACCAAAGATATTTCTCCTTACTTTTATATCCCATAGTCATTTTCTAGTATTGTGTATTTCTACCCAATTTAAAACTTTTTTCTGAATAAACATTGTGTAGGCTCAAACGATTGGGCGGTTTTTGTCATTTATGAGAAAACCTTCTAAAATTGTAAGACCTGTATTGAAAGTAGATTACATAAATTAAAAAAAAAACAGTATTATTACTGACTTAGATAGTGCTTTTTTTGTTGCCGGCATCTCATGATCTCATTTTATAGAAACCGGCAGTCAGTTGTCTTGTCATTGTCAATATTTTAATATTATAATAACCTCTACTTATGTAGACAGTTTTGTGTTTTACATAATTATTGTATTTATTTCACGATAATTAAAATAAAATATGATTTATAGTGAAATATAACTTTTTCTTCTATATTAGTATCTCCTTTATTAAATAAAAATGATTACTTTAAGGAATAAGTGTTTTACTTCTTTAGTATTTAGAAGAACAAAATCTAACATCAACAATTACTCAATAATAACTAATCGAAATTTTTCATGTCTCCTTGGAATAGAAACATCCTGTGATGATACAGGTTGTGCTATTATAAGTGATAGTGGTGAAGTATTAGGGGAAACTCTGCAATCTCAAAATTTAATGCATCTTCGCAATGGTGGAATTATTCCTGATGTTGCTCAAGACCTACACAGGAAATACATTGAACCAACCGTGGATAAAACTTTACAGGCAGCTAACATAAGTATGTCAGATATTAGCGCTATTGCCGTGACATTACAACCTGGTCTTCCATTAAGTCTTGCTATAGGTATGAAATATGCAAAGCATTTGGCTAGAAAATTTAATAAGCCCATCATACCAATTCACCACATGGAGGCACATGCATTGGTTGTGCGAAAGGAATATGATGTCTCATTTCCATTTTTAACATTGCTTATATCAGGTGGGCATTGTTTACTTGCTGTTGCTCAAGATGTGAACAAATTCTTGTTATTGGGAGAGAGTATGGATAGTGCTCCTGGTGAGGTCTTTGATAAAATTGCAAGAAGAATGAAATTACGTAATGTACCTGAATATTCACAAATGTGTGGTGGACAAGCAATTGAAATGGCCGCTTCAAAAGCAACAAATCCCCACATATTTAAATTACCACTTCCATTAGCAGAATATAAAGATTGTAATTTTAGCTTTAATGGACTAAAAACATCTGTGTTGTATCAACTTTTTAAAAAGGAAAAAGTTCACAATGTTGATGCTGATAAATTAATTCCAGAAGTAAATGACTTATGTGCGGCAACATTAATGGCTATTTCTAGGCATTTAATTCATAGGACTCAGAGAGCTATAGAATTTTGCAGTAAAAATGATTTAATACCAGATAAGAAGAAACAACTTGTGGTATCTGGTGGTGTGGCATGCAATAATTATATCTTTAAATCTCTTACAATGTTATGTCATGAGTTAGATTATGCCATTTTTAGACCCACACCAAAGTTATGCACTGATAATGGAGTTATGATAGCTTGGAATGGTTTGGAAAAGTGGTGGAGAAATATTGATATAGTCACTGATCTTAAGACTTTAGATATAAAAGCTCAAAGTCCATTGGGTGAAAGTCTTGTTGATAAGGTTATTGAAGCAAGGATACCAACTAAATTGTTAAAAATTAAAGTCAATTTATAATAAAATTTATATAATGATAAATAAATTAGATACAACAGATGTAACATTTATATAATTCCTCAAACCCATAAAAATGTTTAAAGTCAATTTCAAAATACTAGAACATCTTACTTTTTTAGGGGCACCTATGAACTTGAGTTATTAAAAGCAATTGTAATTTTTGATTCAAATTTCAAAGTAAAGGTCATAAAAATTTGTTCTCTTTGTAGAGATACCTATACTTTTTAAATACTATTTTTTATAAACAATTTTCTAGTTTCAAGCATGAATTATTAGCCTTTTAGATTTTTCTGGGCGCTGAAACTTAAATACTCTGAAATCAATTTAAAATAGGTAAATACATCACAAATTTACTTTATTACACTGCATTCAAGAAAAACCTCGACTTGAAGAAAAAAACTACGCAACTCGACGAAGTAAGAAGTAGAATACATAATGTAATCCGCTGAAAAAAAAATGCCTATATTAATACGTAATTCATACCTGGAACTTCCCAAGTGTTCGATACACGTTTTTGTGAATACTTTTTAATATGTGCATCTGATTTGTTTACGAAGGTATTTTGTAACTTGAAGCCCGTCAGTGACGTGTAACTACTCGAAGGATAAGAGTGTGCTTTTCGTAATATTTTGTCTTTTATTAATCTTAAAATTAAAATGTTAAAATCATTAACAAACGAAAAAAAAATTATAAGAGTAAATTTATTTCAACGTTACTTAAGTTTTGTCCGAGAGGAAAGTAGTTACAAGAAAGATCAAAATCATTTATGGTGTTTTGAAGATATTCCAGGTCCTAAAAGCTACCCTGTTATTGGCACATTATACAAGTATTTGCCTTACTTAGGTAAGTAATATAAACGGTAACACATTTATTTAAATACTAAATTTAGTTATAGCTGTATACCCAAATAATAAAATTTATGGAGAACAAGTTACAAATAAGTGCAATAAGGTAAAAGCGACATTACAATTCTTTCTTCTCGTCTCGTATTTTTTCGGTACCGTTACGGTTACTGAAAAAAATTAAAAACAAAAAGCTAAACAACACTATATTATATAGCATTTTCTTTTCTTCTACAATAATAATATTATAAACAATTAGAAGTAATAGACATTAATATACAAACATACACTTATATATTTTATTGTTTACTCTATAGAAAACAGTAATAATAAATATATATATATAATATGTTCCTAGCTTATTCCATGCGATTATACAATGAAATTGATTTTTTTGTTTTGGTGGAATTGGAAATGCTTTACATTGTTAAGAATAAAATTGTGCTTTTGTGCCGATGAATATAAAACGTAGGTGTTTTTGAACGATGTGAATTTGTTATTTTATTTTGTTTGTAGTTTATTTTTGTTAAGTTTAGAAATTAAAACGATTTTGGGTATTCTAAATTTGATTCAAAAATCAAAGACAGCTCTTTTTCATTAGATATATTTATTAAAACTCCAGTTAATTTTATAGGCGACTACGATGCGGAGGCATTAGACAATGTTGCATTACTCAATTGGCGTAGATACGGAGGCTTGGTCAAGGAAGTTCCTGGTGTGAGATTGCTACATGTTTACGAACCTGAAGTAATAGAAGCAGTATTCCGCCAAAAGGAACGATATCCAGCCCGCAGGAGTCATGTTGCTATGCTACATTATCGGCTCAGCAAACCAGAAATATACAATACGGGCGGTCTTCTTTCCACGTATATATATCTCATTATTAAAACGTTTAACAGATAATACTACATTATATGAAATAAAACTAGTCTGGTCACGGGCAGACTGACCACGAACACTGCAAAGTGCTCGAAACGTCGGGATGTTAAAATAATTAACATACGCGATTAAATCCGTTAAAAACTAGTTTTATTTCAATGTGTAATAATCGCGAAAATCTAAGACAACATTATATGACTTTATACATTTTTTTTCTATTTCTGCTCAAATAATAAACTTATACATTTATTATTAATATTTTCTTTCGTATAATATTTCAGAAATGGTTCAGAATGGGGTCGAATCCGAAGTTCATTTCAAAAGAATTTTTCTAGTCCTCAAAACGCTAAACAGTATGTTTATGATGTTGATAATATTGCGAGGAAATTCGTGAAGTGGGTTAAGGAATGTAGAACTTCTTGTAATGAAGATTTTTTGCCGTATTTAAATCGCCTTAACTTGGAAGGTATAAAATTAACTATTTTTAAGGAAAGTAAAGGAAATCTTATTTCGTTAAAGCTTAAGAGGAAGTGATAATTATTGTAGGCTTACAGTTCAGTTACATATTCTCTTAAATTATAATATAAATAATCCCTAAACCTAGAAAGGCTTAGCTAAAAAAAAAACGACTAAATCTTTTTGCAGTGATCGGTGTTATTGCTTTTAATGAGCGTTTTGACAGTTTCTCCCCCAATGAACAAGATCAAGAGTCTCGAAGCAGTAAAATTATTAAATCAGCCTTTGGTTCTAACAGCGGTATCATGAAACTCGATAAGGGATTATTGTGGAGATATTTTAAAACCCCATTGTATAGAAAACTCGCCGAGTCTCAAGGGTACTTAGAAAAGTATGTTTTTGTTTATTTAGCTTGACATGATAAAATTTTAAACTTATGTAATATGTAAATCTTTGGTCCAAACAGAATATCTATGGACATATTGTTAAAAAAAACACATTTTTACGATAAAGAAAAGGATGACGATGACAAATCGCTGTTGGCTTCTTTTCTTCAACTACCTACCGTTGATTTTAAGGATATAACAGGAGTTATGGTGGATATTTTAATGGCAGCCATAGATACGGTAACTTTTTCCTTAAATATAAAAATTAATACATCTATCACTGCAGTAATAATATGTATCCCAGTCAATGAATTTAACACTGGAATTAAAATTACTTATTGATATAATAATTAATAGAGACAGGTCAAAGTGTTTAACTAGTATTGATGTGATACACTTAAAAACCGTTGTAAGTCTGTTGATTAATTTATATGATTGTATGGGTAATTGGACATTTATATATTTAGACACGTCAAATAGCGTTTTAATAATTCAATTTAAACAATTAAGATTACTAGGCAGTAATTTAATTATTAGTGGCCCCACGTTGGGCTTATAGATTTTTCGCTGCATCACTGCACACACATAATACATGTCATGATAAAAAGCATATTAATATTCAAACACAGAACAATAATAATGTGTTATTACTTCTACAATGTTATAAAATGTTGTAAAGATATATGCCTAAATTTGTCCGTTCGTTGTTTACGATAAAAAAAAAGTTTGATTTATATTCTCTTTTGGAAGACTGATTAGGCAATTATTCTCTTCAAATCATTTGACTTTATTTATATTTTTAAAACGGTCGCATTTCATATCGTTCTTATTAACGATCTTTAAATAAAATTACTTCCCAAGTAAAACGCAAAAACCTCCTATTTTTTGTAGAGGTATTATTTTTCTTCTAATAAACTAGGTATGTTTAGTTTCCAATAAAAATGTTTTTTTTTTTTGTTATAGACTTCGTATACAACTAGTTTTGCTTTGTATCATTTAGCACGAAATCCAGACAGTCAAAATAAATTATTCGAGGAATTGTTCTCTCTAATGCCTGAAAAGGATGCAGAAGTTACATCTGATATTCTATCGAAAGCTGTGTATCTTAGGAGTTGTGTCAAAGAAAGTCTACGTTTGAACCCCGTTGCAATTGGAGTTGGTCGAGTGTTACAAGATGATATTATTTTAAAAGGATATTTAATCCCTAAGGATGTAAGTCTTAGGAATAAAAACTGTTGTCTATTTTTATACTTTATTATAAGTTATTTTTTCACTCATTCAAAGATAAAATAAATATTCGATATTAGTTTGCTTCTAAAGTGGTTATCATCCGTAAAATTATCCAGTATAAAAGGGGGTTGTTGAAAAAATAAGCAAAAAGAAGGATAAATCAATAAACATACTTACATAATTTTTAATGTTAAGTAAGGAAGCTACATTGATCTTAATCAAAACATTTTGTCGTTATTTTGTGTAGGTAATCTGTTGAGTGTAGTTTGTTGCTAACAACAATAATTTTTATTTGTTATAACTAATGAATAAGAAATGGTAACCACATTATCATCGGTTTTATTTAAGTAAAATAGCGATGAAATCTTTATCACATATTTACCTACAATAAAGGCAGCAGAGATTGCAATATAATTGAAATCAAGTCTTTGGCTATTAGTGGGAATGGTAGTACTTAGGTAAAGGCATTTTTTTAAAGAATTAAAACTTATAATATATTTATTGTGATTCTAACATGTGTAACTTTTCGTAAATGAAGCACTTAAAAGATTTTAATTTTCCAGACGGTAGTTGTGATGCAGAACATGGTGGCATCCCGTTTACCTCAATACGTTCGTGATCCCTTGCGTTTCAAGCCGGAGCGCTGGATTAGAAACTCTGACCACTTTGAAAATATCCACCCATTCCTTAGCCTCCCTTTTGGGTTTGGACCGCGGTCGTGCATAGCACGGAGACTTGCGGAACAAAATGTCAGCATTAGTTTGATACGGGTAATAGAAAATAGACTTATATATATTATTTTCTTTCAAATATATTTTTAGATTATGAAGATTTTTTGTGATAAATGTATTAACTAGCTTAGATTTCAATTAAACTTAGTTTCGTTTGTTTCAGTTGATCCGGGAATTTAAAATAGAGTGGATGGGAGGTGACCTCGGTGTTCAGACTCTATTGATTAACAAGCCTGATAAACCGATATCGTTATCATTTACTTCTAGAAATATGTAATAATATGTCTGAAGATGACATTACAAAATATTGTGTTCAAAAATATAAATAGTGTTCAAACATTTTACGTTTTTTATTTCTTTAAGAATTGTTAGGGTAAATTGTTCCACGTGCTACATATTAAAGTTAAGTTTTACCGGTGGTAAATAGGGTAGGTAGTTAACAAATTATATGTATAGCCTATTATACAAGTAAACCTTAAATTTACAAGTTACGTGCGATTTAGTGATCGCTACTGCTATATGAGAAGCTACGATCAGTTCTTGATTAACATTTTTAATATAAAACTATTTCACCTTATACCCACTTTCAGTTTGCTTACAATGTTCCCATAACAACTTTGGCGGCATTCAAAATGCAATTTTGTTTTCACAAATCTTAACATAAGATATGTACCTAAATGTTATTTAAGATCTCGACCAATTATATCTCAATTCAATGTCAAAGATGTTTATTTGTTTTGAGGCCATCTTCTATTCGAATAGGATATAGCTATCTCTTTAGCTTCTGTTACGTATTTTATTATTTTCTTTTTATATACATATCGAAAATTTTCAATTTTAAACACATTATTTGTAAATTATATTGGCCTTTCTAATAGCTTTATTAATAGTTTATCGTCTCTTTAATTCCAAAATAAACAGACTACAAATAATTGCAGGTCCGAATATTTAAATTAAAAACTATAAAATATTTAAATTTTAAAAATATATTATAACATAGTTTTGCTGTCAGTTCTCATATACATTATAATTAGATAAGATTTTAAAATGCATTTCAAGAGCTGCTCCTAGCTGTTATGTGAGCATATAGAAAGAAGAAATCTAAAAGAGTTATTTTTTAATACGAAATCGAATTTATTATAAATTTGTATTGTGAGATATTTGATTTTATATTATTAATATAAACTACTTACGTACTTACGTACTTACAAACAAAAACAAAGGTTTTTGTTTGTAAGTACTTACAAAAACAGTAGTTTTTGTTTGTAAGTGCCGATTTTATATTTTACGTCTCTGCCCGCGTGCAGTGTATGGAAGCTAATAAGTAATGAGAATATTATAATGCAAGGGTGCAATTGGGGTTGTTGTAAATCTCCATTAGTGAGTAAATATTGTCATATAATTGAATAATAATAATAATAATATCTTATGATCATACTATTAGCTATTGAGGCAACATATTAATTGCATGTTGAGATAATGAATCTTTTAATTATAATTTAATTGAATTGCATAAGTTAAATTCTTTTTATCCATTAATAATCAATCACAAAATTAGTTTTATAATTAAGGTAATATATATAAGTCAGAATATTGTTCAGTAGATTAATTACACAAAATGCGAGGAAAGGTACGTAGAACTATTAACATTATTTTATGTCTAAACATGATTTTGATGAATTTTAAAAGTCACGAAATTGATGCAAGAAATATTTCTTTTAGCTTAAAATTAATATAATTTTCTTTTTCAGATGTCTTTAATGTACTTTGGTTTACTTTGTTTGGTTGCGTCAACTCTTGCGCTTCCAACTATTACCGATCCTTCTTCTACGAGTTCAAATGATATTAAGGAAAAGAGAGAAGAGTATGTGAACCATGTAGGAGTTGATAAAGGTATATCTTCGATCCCCGGCTCTGTTCATGTACAAACGCAAGACCAATCTTATGCAAAAAATACAGAGGATTCGAAGGACGAACAAGAAATTGACGAGTATAGTAACGACCATAACCATGTTTCTAAAGAACTAGAGGATGAAGAGGTCGAGATTGAAGAAGTAGAGGATGCGGATGAAGAGGTATATGATGAAGGGGTAGAGAGCGAAGAGGTAGAGATTCAAGAGGAATATGACGAAGAGGATAGTGGTGAAGAGAATGATGATAAATATTCAAAATTTGAGAAAAATGTTATCATAAAATGGAAGATTCCAACATCATTCCTCTTAAATAGCTTGATTGCCAATATGCCGCCTGAAATTGGTGCTCCTTCTCCTTACGTTTATCAACCATCCCGATTTCCATTACAAAATATGGTTCCATTTCATCCGGCCTATGTTAATTATCATTAGTAAAACGAACTGACGATTATTTGACAGTAATAAATTTTTTTGACATATATTTTTGTCGTTTGTGCTTTGCACCCATTTCGCCCTTACGTTTCCGATCATTCCAATTGACATTAATATTCAATAATAACTTAAAAGTTGCATATCTGGACTTTATAAATTATTAAAGAAAACTAAAGAACCAAAATATACTTTATTCGAGTCTAAATAGACAAAAAAGTAATTTTGTATATAGGGTGTACTGTAAAAACGACGAGAAATTCTGCAATAACTCATTTCCATGATTAAAGAGCAAGATATGTTTTATTACATATTAAAATGTGCCTTTAAAATATTATTATTAGTACAAGAGTGAATTATTTGCCGGCACCAACGTGCTGTCTGTATAAAAACAACCCAGACACCTTTAGGGAGAGTGATTTATAATACAGGCACAACAAGGCATATAGGTAGACGAACACTGATAATAATTTTAGAGGTCTCTAAAGTGATGTCGTAAATAAATACATTTTTTGCGCTTATATTGCAAACGCTGGCTGAACCTTACGATGGATCAAAATAATGCACTACAGTATTGTTTACCTTATAAAAGTCATCAAAAAAGTCCGCGATTGTATATAATATCTCTTAAGCATAACCCATATTACCCATTTTTTATCCTTTACTTTTTACGAGAAATGATGGCTTATTTTCGAAGCTATTTAAGCAACACAGCATGAATCATTATCCAAGTAACATACCTTAAATACATTGTGCATTTAATATTTGTTCCTGTATTTTCACATTTTTTCTGCCATGCTGGTATGCTGTGAGCATCAATGGTATCACTAAAATAAATAAAATAGTATTAAATTAAAAGTTTGTATAACGCACGCTTATTCCAATACCGCCACTAAACTAAATTTAAGAAAATTTATATTTTAACACCATCTAGTTGCTGAGAGCGGAATTTACATTTTGCTTCGATTCTTGTGTCTTAATTCGCAGCCGTTGATCAAAAAAGCAGTAGTTGCGGTTCGACACTAAACGAACTCCTCTCCTCCGTCTATTACTACAACGACAGTAAACGGATAAGAACGTGTCGTGGTTTATAAAATACATATATTTTGAGTGTTAAACCGTTATTTTAAGTTTACTGTCAGCTTTCGACTCTCATGCTTCGAGAATCTTAGGATTGACATAAGACAATAAAACGACATTTTTTGTTTAAGGCCAGTTGTCTGTTACCATTAATTAAATATTGTTTGTATAATGCGATTCCAAAAGTGTCACTGTTTGTTTTATGACGCTTTTCAAATTATTACAAACATTATGTGTTATAAAATTGTCTGTAATAAATGTTTCATTATGTTTAATGACTTTATGACTTTTCCCGAATTATGAAATATTTAATTAACTTTGATTTCTTTAACTTTGGTTTTGTCTCTTCCTATGTGCAAAACTGATGTTATATTCTGTTACAAGTCCAAGTTGAATGTGAACTACTTCACAGCTGGTTATCGCGGAAGAGATCATTGTAAATGTTTCGTTTGCGTTGGTCTTGTGCGCTGCGAAGCTCAGCTTGTTTTCGACGCCCTACTCCTACGGCCGCTAAGGTGGATTCAACTGTAGTCTGCAACCCGCTGGTACGGTGGTTGGAGAAAACAAGGATTACATCGTCTGCGTAGGCTTGGCAGTGAACCCCCATTGTTGCCATTTTTTGTAATAGCGAATCCAGGATGAGGTTCCAGAAGGTCAGTCCACCAATGGATCCTTGGACACATCCCTTAGTGGTTCCCTTCTCACTGGTCGCTCTGGCATAGTTGACTTTTATCCTCCGATCCTGTAAATCGGATGCTACCAAGGCATACAAGTTGCGTGGGCAATGTTTGCGTACCATCTGTTTCTTAAGGGCTGGCCACCATGCATTATCGAAAGCGCCCTCTATATCGAGTGATACCAGAAGTACTAATTTCTTTGATCTTACTTCCTCTTGGATATAGTCGATTAGGTCGTAGAGAGCGTCTTCCGTTCCTCGCTGGGGCATGAATCCGTACTGGTTCGGGTGCAAAGTGGGGAGTAGGCGCCATTGAAGCCTGCCCACCATAAGATTTTTTACTACCTTACCAAGGATTGGTATTGGTCCGATGCTTATCACCAAGAAGCTCAAATTCGACTCTCCAGTGATCCATATGGCCGGCACCCAGCTGAGTCTAGTAACCGAGATCAAGCTGCTGGGTCTCATAATAGACTCCAAACTCTCCTTTAACGCACATGTGGCCGCTACCTGTAAAAAAGCGGCAGAAATTAACAAACAATTAGCACGTGCAGCAAAGGTCACATGGGGTCTCAATGGAGAAATAATCAGAATCATCTACGTGGCGGTTATAGAGCCTATCGTCCTGAACGCGGCTAGCGTATGGTCTGCCGCAGCAGAGAAGTTGCCGCTAAGGAATAAGTTAAACTCGCTGCAAAGAGGCTTCGCTCTAAAGATTTGCAAGGCGTACAGGACAGTATCTCTCACATCGGCACTAGCAGGACTACTCCCCCTTGACCTCCGCGTTCGAGAGGCTGCCACCCTATCAAGATAAAAAAAGGCTACATCGTGGATGTCCTACCACCTGGACGTGAACTAGAGTGCAGGGTGGTTCCTCTGCAAAATCCCCACCTATCGTTACTCGAAACAACTGAGTATGTTCGCCTAGAGAGCCTGGATTCACAAACCCTTGAAGAACACCATATAGTCGGCCCCCTTATTTTCACCGATGGCAGCAAGATAGAAGGGAAAGTCGGTGCTGACCTCACATGGTGGGTACAAGGAAGAGAATCCAGATACTCCACGTTTCGTTTGGAACCGCACAATTCAGTCTTCCAATCGGAAATGTATTCTTACTCTTCAGAGCAATCAAAATGGTCAAGAAATCGAAGCAACGCTCTACTAACATCTTGAGCGACTCAAGATCCTCGCTTGACCTACTAAGGTGTTCATTGGTAACTCATCCTTTGGCCCTTGAGATGAAGGAGTGCATACGAGAAATCCAAGAGGAGGGAAGAACTGTGCGGTTTTTCTGGTTACGAGCCCAAGTAGGAACGCCGGTCAATAAGAGAGCGGACGAGCTAGCCAAAAAAGCAGCTCTCACAAAAAAGACGGCTCCTGACTACGATAAAGTCCCAATATCGCATGTCAGGAGGCAGATACGAGAGGAAACTGTCAAACGGTGGCAGTTACGCTACAACTCCTCACAAACCGGATCAGTCACTAAATTATTCTTACCAGACATAAAGAAGGCCAAAAAATTGGTAAGAACATCGGTACTAACACCAACCGACACTCAAATTTTGACCGGCCATGGGGGGTTCGCGGCTTACCTCCACCGATTTAAAATCAAAGATAGCCTTTCTTGCGTCTGTGACCCCGAATGCGAGGAAATAATCGTCCACATAATCCTAGAATGCCCAAGATTCGGCCTAGGAAGACAGGAACTGGAAAGCAAGATTCAAAACAGACTGGACCAGTCTTCTCTCCAAACCATCATGGAGAAGGAGGATACAAGAACACCGTTTCTCGCATTCGCCAGAAAAGCCGCCCAAGTAGCTGCAAAAAGAAATAATTCGTCCGCTGCACCATCCTTAACCCTCCCACAACCACAAATTCAAAACACAATACCCTCAACAGCACAGACTCCACCACAAAGCACACAACACAAAACTCAAAATACAAACCTGATGTCGATTTCCCAGTAAAGCCAAACCCGGACCACCGGTAACACCCTTAGGCAAAAACTACAGGCTCACCCACATACTCTACGGGGATTGCTCGTAAAGAGAGACCAGCCCATCACGTCCACCCAGCCCACTCAATACACCGCGTTCACGGAGCTGTTGCAAAACATGGGTGAACGTGGTACACCGGGCATACTGTACAGTGGAGATAATGAGAGGGTGGGCATTGGATTCTGTTACCCGGAGGGCTCAGATCGCTTGACAGTGTCTCCTGGAATAGCCTTACTCATTAAAGGGAGCACTTCCAATGTTAGCATCAAGCGGACCACCATCGACGCGCTAACAACGCAAATGCCGGTTGCTTTGACCTGTCGACTGATGCGACTACGAAACAAAGTGGTCGCACTTTTCGAATGGGAAGAGGAAGTTCCTTTGTAATGGCGTGCAGAATGCTCTCGAAGATGGGCGAGTAGGACCACGGAGGGAACCCAAGTACGATAAGCGTGGACGCCGTGAGAGTCGGCTTTTAAAACAGGTGACATTGCTGTCCACTTTGGCTGCCTGTTAGCTTCGAAAAAACATGAGGTTATCGCATATGAGGACAGGGGGGTTTCCTGAAACCCGAGGTCCCAACGATATTCCCCACTGCAAAGCCGGCCACCATCGAGTCCCAATTAAGTGGATCTGAGCGCTTGCAGTAGAAAATAGCGGCGCAGAGAACGGCCCAGACCCCGAAGTGCCGTCGAGACAGACGGCCGAGCCCTGGACCTGCAGTGACGGCGGTGACGTGTTTAATCCGCGATCTGGTATCTCCGAAGAACAAGACGTCGCACTGAAGTTGAAGGCCTGGTTGAAGATGAGGGGCGAAAAGACGCATTCCCTAGGTTCTTCACACCAACAGGAGACAAAGTGGTAATAGTGGCCAGATGCACGAGAGTAATGCTAGACGACAGGATACTCGCGATGGCAAAGTCCATCTCAGAAAGTCCGGGGGTCGACGCACCTCTCGTGGGTTGGGAACTGCCACAGATATCGTGGATAAACGGGGTACCAGGATGCGGAAAGACGACTCACATTGTCAGGAATTTCGATGAGGACAAAGAGGTGGTAGTCACCTCCACAATCGAAGCCGGCAAAGACCTGAAAGAACAACTTACACACCGATTTGGCGAAAAAGCTAAATCAAGTTTACGAACTATGGCATCCGTGCTAGTGAACGGGTTCAACGAGAGCATGAAATGTAACCGTCTTACGATCGACGAAGCCCGCATGAACCACTTCGTAGCCATAGCAATGGCGGCACAGCTGTCCGGAGCTAGCGAGGTGGTCCTCATCAGATATATCAACCAATTGCCTTATATCGACAGAGAAAATCTGTCCGAAATGAGGTACTGCCGACCAAGCCTGACAACAAACATCACCCGTGAGTTATCCTGTACGCACCGAAACCCCCTGGACGTCGCATACGCCATTCGTTAGGTCTACCGTAACATCTACTCTGCAAGCCCCATCGTCCACTCCCTCAAAATGGAGAGATTCACCCACCCACGAATCTCAGGGACGGACCTACGGCGACGTTATCATAGTCCAGTCGAAGAATGTGAGGCTCTGTATACACGAAAGTGTTCCTCACGCAGTTGTGGCAATCACTAGACACACTAACACCTGTGTCTATTACACGGACGATGGTAGCGACGCTATCGGCAGATTCATCGGCTCAGCGGCGGGTGATTCAGAAAAGACCATCCTAGAGCACAGCCTTAAGACACCTATACATAAACGCGACATCAGAGTCGCCGAGGCTGTGCTCTCTCTGATCGAGCACGGAGCAGGGCCCGCTGGATTACAGTAATTAGGATAAAAAAAACTACTATATACAGTATTTTTATATATTATATATTACCATATATTATTTATATATTATTTTAAACTGAAAAAAAAGAAAAATGACAGTGTGGGCCACGTCTTCCAAGAAGACGGCAAGCTCGAAGTCCAGCGAAGATCTGCTGATGTTTAGTAAAAATATAAAATAACGCTACAATTTATAAAAATAAAATGTAAAAAAAGGCACGGGCAACTGTGAGCCCGTGGATGTTATATATTAAATTAAAAAAATATGTTTCGTTTGTAGTGAAATTGACGGATTTCGAGGAGCGAATGATATAGGCTTATATATTAAATTGTATTTGGAAAATAAATCGGAATCTATACATGATATACAAAACCTAGAAATAGTAATTTATTCTGACAACTGTTTCGGTCAGCAGAAAAACCAATACATGTTTTTCATGTACGAGTATTTGCATGCTGTCAGTAACATTAATATTAAGAGTATAACTCGTTAGTTTTTAATAAATGGGCATCCTCAAAATTAAAACTATAATGACAAGTCGGTCATAAAATAAGTTTAACAATTCTTGAAGAGCTCACCGATCTATACCTGAACAATATATGACCCTTATACAAACTGCGAGGAGAGAGATTTGGCCAGTCTGGTAGTAGTGGTAAATTGAATAAAAATAAAGAATGTGCACAGTTTGACTATCTGATATAAAGATAATAAATAAACTTTGACAAAGAACTTGACGCCGAACTTAACGTCTATCACAAAAACTCTTATGCTCAAAAATTATATTTATTAATAGGTGCAAGGCACAAACGACAAAAGTATATGAAAGAAATTAAAACAAAAAATTTATTACTGCCAAGCAATTGTCAGCTCGTTTTACAAATGATAATTAACATAGGCCGGATATGGTACATTTTGTTCTGGAAATTGGGATGGTTGATAATAATATTTGAAAGCACATTTTAATATGTAATAAAACATATCTTGCACTTTAATCATGGAAATGAGTTATTGCAGAATTTCTCGTCGTTTTTACAGTAGACCCTTTATACAAAATTACTTTTTTGTCTATTTAGACTCGAATAAAGTATATTTTGGTTCTTTAGTTTTCTTTAATAATTTATAAAGTCCAGATATGCAACTTTTAAGTTATTATTGAATATAAATGTCAATTGGAATGATCGGAAACGTAAGGGCGAAATGGGTGCAAAGCACAAACGACAAAAATATATGTCAAAAAAAATTATTTCTGTCAAATAATTGTCAGTTCGTTTTATTAATGATAATTAACATAGGCCGGATGAAATGGAACCATATTTTGTAATGGAAATCGGGATGGTTGATAAACGTAAGGATAAGGAGCACGAATTCCAGGCGGCATATTGGCAATCAAGCTATTTAAGAGGAATGATGTTGGAATCTTCCATTTTATGATAACACTTTTCTCAAATTTTGAATATTTATCATCATTCTCTTCACCACTATCCTCTTCATCATATTCCTCTTGAATCTCTACCTCTTCGCTCTCTACCCCTTCATCGTATACCTCTTCATCCGCATCCTCTACTTCTTCAATCTCGACCTCTTCATCCTCTAGTTCTTTAGAAACATGGTTATGGTCGTTACTATACTCGTCAATTTCTTGTTCGTCCTTCGAATCCTCTGTATCTGTATTTTTTGCATAAGATTGGTCTTGCGTTTGTACATGAACAGAGCCGGGGATCGAAGATATACCTTTATCAACTCCTACATGGTTCACATACTCTTCTCTCTTTTCCTTAATATCATTTGAACTCGTAGAAGAAGGATCGGTAATAGTTGGAAGCGCAAGAGTTGACGCAACCAAACAAAGTAAACCAAAGTACATTAAAGACATCTGAAAAAGAAAATTATGTTAATTTTAAGCTAAAAGAAATATGTCTGGCATCAATTTCGTGACTATTAAAATTAATCAAAATCATGTTTAGACATAAAATAATTTATTTATTTATTTATTTATGTACCAACAGAGTATACAGAAAATTATATAAATGAAAATTGTGTACAAAGGGATAACTTATCTCTAACAAGAGATCTCTTCCAGAAACCCTGAATTTAGTGGAGATTATTTGTAATACATATTTATGGTGTAGGTACAATATCAATTAGTTTTATATTATAGAATTCAAGTAGACTTAGCGATAAATGAATATATTACACACTAAATACAAATATATACATTAATATATACCATTATCTATAATATATATATACATTCAACTTACATAGATACAAAAAAATATATATACATACATATAAAATAAATTAAACTTAAGTGGCAAGAAAGTGTTGCTTAACTCTGATTTTAAAAGATTTTATCGTAACATTATTATGGAAAATATTATCTGGAAGAGAGTTCCATAGGCGAGCGGCAACAACGGAAAACGAGTTACCATAGGAAGTAGTATTAAAAAATGGTACCTCAAGAGTTTTCGACGCCACACATGCGCGTACTGGTCTTTCACGAGCAGGACAAAACAGAAAACGCTCATGTAGGTAATCAGGGCTACCATGGTTTAATATATTAAAAAGAAGCGATAATATGTGCAAGCTCCGGCGAAGTCGGATAGGAAGCCACTTTAACTGACGTCGAAATTGAGAAATGTGATCAAATTTGCGCAGACCGTAAATGAAACGAATGCACAAATTTTGAAGTCTATCTAGTTTGTCAAGTAGCTCTTCATTCGCATCAAGATAGCAGATATCAGCGTAGTCCAGGATGGGAAGAAGAAGGGATTGTGCAAGTAATATTTTTGTTTTAAAAGGAAGGAAATTCTGCAAACGTTTTAGAGAATGCAGAGAGAAATGGACACGTTTACTGACTTCGTTAACCTGAGCTCTCCATGATAAATTGCAATCTATGACTAACCCCAGATTAGTAGCTTGGTCGCTATATGCAATTTGAGTTCCATCATAGACAATTGATGGTACAATGTCCCAATTAATTTTGCTACATAACTGTCTGGTACCTATTACCATTGCCTTCGACTTCAAGGGATTAACAAGAAGCCCAAAGGATGTAGCCCAGTTCTTAATTTCAACAAGATCATGATTGATATCATGTATGGTCGAACACAGATTTGATAATGTTAATAGTTCTACGTACCTTTCCTCGCATTTTGTGTAATTAATCTACTGAACAATATTCTGACTTATATATATTACCTTAATTATAAAACTAATTTTGTGATTGATTATTAATGGA
The DNA here is from genome assembly GCF_905147765.1 of Vanessa atalanta. Lineage (NCBI taxonomy): Eukaryota > Metazoa > Arthropoda > Insecta > Lepidoptera > Nymphalidae > Vanessa > Vanessa atalanta. Next base: position 6,798,119 of record NC_061875.1, read on the forward strand.
TAAAAAGAATTTAACTTATGCAATTCAATTAAATTATAATTAAAATATCAATTATTTCAATACGCTATTAATATGTTGCCTCAATGGCTAAAAGTTTCATCACTAGATATTATTATTATTATTCATACAACAGTTGCCCTTCCGGCCTTTCATTCTTCTGTACATAGCGTATCAGGCCTTTGTTCACAAATTTTGAAATGAAAATCAGTCAAAATCACAAATGTTACACAAGATTTATACAGTAATTATTTTTAATTCATATTTGTATATAGAAAAAGTGATCTTGTATATAGGGTCTACTGCAAAACATTGACAAGAAATACAGCAATAACTCGGTTCCATGACTAAAGTGCAAAATATGAATTATTGCATAATAAAATAAATGTGTATGTGTAATAAATAAATTATTTATGTTTTTTTTCCTTCTTCTTTTTTTAAATATTAAAATAAATGTAGTCTTATGCTATCTACGAATAATATCTATAATATTGGCTACGGATGCCGATGAACGGATCGATTCAAACCGGGGTTTTGTTACATCGTAACTGTAAATAAGAAAGTAAGACTACCTACTATAATAACTAATACACATACATTTCATATAAGTTTATAAATAAATTATTTCTAAACGGCATGGGTACGAAATTATACATGTACATTAAATTTTATTGCCTATTTCGCATTGCACAAATACCTAAGTGATGCACCCGGATTGGCTCCCGACAAGAGTTCCAAATCACTCAACAGCACGTACACGAATAATTTTATATATATATATATATATTTAATGATGATAGCTCTAAAGTTACATAGTTCTATATTCGGATATAACTTAGATGCTTTAGAACTTTAGAATGCGTCTTGGTAGGCTTTATCCCATGACTTGTTTAAATTGATGAGATGATGATCATGAGCATTAAATTTAACTCCAAAAAGGGGTTGATTTCTAAAGATACATTAGGGGTGGAGTTTCGTAATCTGTTCTTAGCGGATGTCTTCACCCTATAAAGAACCCACCTGCCAAATTTCAAGTTAGTAGATGTTATAATTTGTGATTTTTCTCGATTAATCAGTGAATGGTATTTCGCTTATATATAAATATATATAAATTTCTATTTTCTATTCTTACAAATGCAAGAAATAGCCCGATCGCCTAACTTTAATTTTATATTTAATATTGAGTTGAAGAAAGAGATATTCAATTTATCTGGATCCTGTGTTGTTAATTCTATGTTGATATTTTAGACCTCACAATATCCTTAATACAAATCACTTTTATAAATGTTCTAGGCCTACATATAATTTTACCCAAATAAGTTATTGTCTTCCACAGAAATAATTTGACCACAGTAGTCAGAGGTTAGATTGTTGATAATTGACTATATTATATTTCACAGTGACAAAATACATTGTCAATACACATAGAAGTCTAGTTTGCTTTAATGGTTGATTTTTTGATTTTTTGAGATTTGCCTACGGCGGCTCCACCCATCGGGATCGGCCTTTTCCCGTTCCCGGTCCGCCATTTTCATCTGGAACATGATGGTTTAACAGAAGAAGTCCACAATCATCCAATCCTCTCCCAAGGTCTCCCAATCTAGCGGACTAGGAACTGTCTTTCCGCGCAGGTTAAATGCCACTAATGTGTTGTCTGCATAAAAACAACACAGACACCTTTAGGGAGAGTGACGCACTGGACTGCGTCGTAGGCAAGTTTTTTATGGTAGAGGCCGCAAAACAGATCCCTGTGGGACCCCATAGCTCACCTCTCTAAGGATCTCCTTACAGTCTCGCTCCATGTACCAAACGTAGTTGTTGCGCAAGTAGCCACCACAATCGCCTGTAGGTAGAGAGGCACACGATGGTGTATAAGCGGTCCCTAATAGCGTCCCAGGGCAACGTGTTGAATGCATTGAGGTCATTGCCTGCTCTAACCCTACTCTAAAATCTCCTGTATGGCATACTGTAAAATACTATATGAGATACCAATATGACAATGAGATTTAGACAAAATTACTAGTTTTTGTAAGGTATTCCTAAAATTTTTGTCGTTTGAAATGATAACATCACGTAAAACACTTCGTAGTATGGTAAAAAAACATACACCCCTAAATAACAAATACCCCCTTTTTGCTTAATGCTGGGAAGAGAGCTTTTTTTTATGACCAAGACCAATAGAATTGCTGAGCAATTACCAGTATGCTACTGATACAATAGTTTCTCTTTTTGATTTGCAGATGCATTTTATTTATTTTTACTTGTTATAAATCTCCATAAGTGAGTAAATATTGTCATATTATTAAATAATAATAATAATAATATCTACTGACGATTCTTTTATCTATTGAGGGAATATATTTATAACATGCAGAAAATAATGGATATTTTAATTGTAATTTAATTGAATTGCATAAGTTAATTTCTCCTAAGCCATTAATAATCAATCACAAAATTAGTTTTATAATTAAGGTAATATATATAAGTCAGAATATTGTTCAATAGATTAATTACACAAAATGCGAGGAAAGGTACGTAGAACTATTAACATTATTTTATGTCTAAACATGATTTTTATGAATTTTAAAAGTCACGAAATTTATGCAAGAAATATTTCTTTTAGCTTAAAATTAATATAATTTTCTTTTTCAGATGTCTTTAATGTACTTTGGTTTACTTTGTTTGGTTGCGTCAACTCTTGCGCTTCCAACTATTACCGATCATTCTTCTACGAGTTCAAATGATATTAACGAAAAGAGAGAAGAGTATGTGAACCATGTAGGAGTTGATAAAGGTAAATCTTCGGATTGGATAGACGAACAAGAAACTGACGAGTATAGTAATGTCCATAACCATGTTTCTAAAGAACTAGAGGATGAAGAGGTCGAGATTAAAGAAGTAGAGGATGAAGAGGTAGACGATGAAGAGGTAGAGAGCGAAGAGATAGAGATTCAAGAGGAATATGACGAAGATGATAGTGGTGATGAGAATGACGATAAATATTCAAAATTTGAGAAAAGTGTTATCATAAAATGGAAGATTCCAAAATCCTTCCTTTTAGATAGCTTGATTGCCAATATGCCGCCTGGAATTCCTGCTCCTTCTCCTTACGTTTATAAACCACACCGATTTCCATTACAAAATGTTCCATATCCGGGCTTTATTAATTACTAATTGTAAAACAAACTAATAGATTGCTTGATAAGAATAAAAATGTATACCAATAATTCACTTTTATTTAGTAACCGGCTATTCCATTATAATATGTAATAAATACTATTTTATTGGGTGAGATAACATTAATAAAAAATCTTATGAAATTATAATTTTCTATAATTTAGAATTATTATAAAATTAACAAAATGCGAGTTGGTGGATAATAAAGGAAAAGATGATAAAGAAAGAAGAAATTGTAGGGTACTTCATTTAACTAGCGAGGCTTGGTTGAATACAAAGTTTGGTTTGGTATTTGGATTCTACAGAAAACCAGGCAGTATCAAAATGCATGTGTACATAATAATATTAAAAACTTACCTTTTAATAATATTAAAAACTTTAAAAGCGATTACTACATAGCCAAGCTACATTCAACCTCTTGGAACTTCTCGCGCCGTCGATATCGTCGTCGAGGGCTCGTGACCGCGGTGCCAAATGAAACTCTGCTGTCAGAAGCAACTTTTTCATAATAAGATAAGGGTTAGCTCGGTTAATTTAAATGGGATTTTTTTTAAACGTATTATTTAACTTCTTAATATGAATTACGTGTTAATTACACTAAAAACACACTAATTGAAGTTTTTTTTGGCTTATATTTATTGAAAATTGTTGCTGATTATTGAAAATTATAAGCTCCATGTGTTTGTTTGAAATTTAATTTTAGTGTTTATTTAATCGATATTACTTGTTTGTAATCGCATTATTGTAATCCATGAGTAAGATTTTATCTCCTACTATTGTGCATACCGCACAGTTTGTCCATTGTAGTTTGAACATTCAGAAGCCGACGTTGACGTTAAAACGTGTATATTTAAAACTAAGTTGTTGTCGCTCGCGCCCGCTTCGCTCGCGTTTGGTTGGTTGTCGTGTTTTACGTGCGACAGGCAGACAGACAGAGTTACTTTAACATTAATTATAATATTAGTATAGATAAAGCTCAAATATATATAAACTTTACATTTTTATATGTGTACTTGAAGGCAGGGCTCTGTGCAAGTCCACGGTACACTCGTACCTATCCAGATGAACATGATTATAAGATGTTTTACCGCCAAACATCAATATTTTAAAAGTATTGTTTTATTCCGGCTAACTATAGATACTAGGGACATAACATCTTAATTCCCAGGGTTAGTGGCGCACTGGCGATGCACGGAATGGTTAATCTTTTCTACAGCGCCAATGTCCTGTACCCGTTCGACTACCTATTACACGAAAAAATAATTTATTGTTATATTAATTTGATATATTATTCTATTTTAGTTATTTAAATATTTTAATAGCTGTATTACTATAGACTTATTTAGGCTGATGTGGCCCAGAGTTTAGCACGCGTGCATCTTAACTGATGATAAGATTAGCCACACAAGCATCGTTGAATTGTCATGTGCTTAATTTGTGTTTATAATTTATCTCGTAGTCGTCGGTGAAGGAAAACATCGTGAGGAAACCTGCATGTGTCTAATTTATATTGAACTCTGCCACATGTGTACCCGCCAACCCTTTGATTGAGAACTCAACCTTCCCAAAAAGGGAGCGGAGGCCTTAGAGGGTCGTTTCCAGGCTGTTACTTATCATTATTGATAAGAAATTCAATTTAAATACGACTGTTATTTATATATTAAAACAAAGTTTTATTAAATAAGAAATATTTATTGGAGTGTCATTAGAAATACATTTGTAAATTGTAATAATTAATTACAAATAGTTTATTACTAAATGCTGCTGCAATTTAGTGTTGTAAATCACAAATTTTATCATTATAAGAAGTAATTACACGTATAAAATAAATTGATTATAAATAACATTTTATATTTGGTTATCTAGTTAAATAAGTGTTATAAATATTTCCCATTAAATTGTCATAGCAACGAGAAGTCATTAAATATCTTCTAAATTCCATAGCATTTATAGTTAAAATGACCAATCATTCGCTATAACACTGCAAGTACTGTCACCAAGTTAAATACAATAAACTAAATACTTAAATGTACCTTTACAATTAATATACTTTACAAATATATAAGATAGTTTTAATATAAGAATAAAAATAAATTTATAAGTTTTATATTTTAAATACTTTTTGTACATTTAAGGATTTGTCCTTAAACGGTAAAGCTTGACTATAATATGCCTACGCAATACTCATTCGTAAGAAAATAACAAATTAAGTCAAGTTCAATGCTCGCTTCATACGGCCTTACTACTACTAGTCTAAATCCTTTTTAGTATTTTATTACAAATATCAACATATTACGGTAAATTTTGCATTATGGAAACAACGCCAATAATATATTCATATTTCTAAATGTTTTCGTAACTATTAGCGTAAGTACTGTATTTTTTGTCCGTCAGTTTCAATTCATGGCACAAGTAATTATGAATTCAATGAATTATTTAGCTTGTTATTAGTCCGATTATCTTTTTATTAATTTAGCGAAACCATATGTCATTCTAAAATAAATTATATTTATTCATTTAAAATATATGACTACTGTGTAACTTAACTTTATGAAAAATAATATGGCTAAGAGGTTTCGTTCGAAGATCAATCGTTTTGTCTCTAGCAATCACTTGAAGATTATTTAAAATTAGAATACTGCTCTATGTGGTAACTACAACAAATTGAATATTTATACATCACTTTGCAGGTCTTGGGTCGTAAGGAGTGGCATCATGGCCAACATATCTGTTGTTTTTTCGAATTTGGAACCCTTGTCCAGGTGCTGTGTTATAATATATTACTCGACGAATTCCGAAAGGATCTATATATCCAAAACTACCTGTTCTTTCATCAGCATCTTGGGTTTCTTCTTCATGATACTGTTTAGGAAGATAGTATCGGAATCCGTTCCTTCTAAAGGCGACACCATCATAGCCTGGGAATTGTGGAGTGTAGCCATCGCCGAGGTGCACTTCAGGCCTTTGTCTTCTGGTCCAGTCATTTGCATGCCTATAGGAATTCGGATTGATAACGTCAAAACGGCCATTAGGAGAGCTATCACTTGCGTAATATCCGTCTATTGTATTAGTGTTCGATAAATCGTAATTGTAAGGATTCGGCGTTGAGGAAGCTTCACTAGCTGTGATTGGTGTTACAGTTGGCTTAAAATCGTATTGTGTCGATGAATCGATAGAGTTCGGCGACACATTAACTTTTGGTGTTGAAGTTGGACGCGAATACGATAGAGGTGGTGGTGTAATGGATATTTCTGTGGGGTAAATATTGTGTAAACTCTGTGTAGAAGAATGAGGAAGCGGGGTTTGAGTTGTCGTACTGAAGCGTGGAGTCCCTCGCGGAGGATGAGGGGCTGGTGCTGGAGTTATGTTAAAACCAGAATCAGTTGGTGCGGTTTTTGCTATTTTAAGAGATTCCTGAAACAATTAATGATTTATTAATATGCATAGTTCAATTAAAATACTCAAAAAAATATATTTATTTTTGAAATTTAACTTGTTTACAATCTAATATTTATTTTGTAAGCACTTCTTATATTATTAAATATTCGTTAAATAATAATTCATACTCGTATCGGGCGGTTTTCCCCCACGTAAACTGTCTTCGACTTATAAATTCTGTATCCTTGGTCATCAGCGATGTAGTCTTGTAGTCTTAAAAATCCATCAGCGCCCACCCAGCCCGTGGTTCCTGGAAATAAATTTACCAGACTTAGTTGTACGATGATTCAGATTTTGGCCTCATTGGTATGACTTATGTGTGACTACCGTGGACGTGGGTATTAATCCGACATTTAAGATTATATCAAGCTCGAATTAAATATAACGACTGATCCACAAATGATAATATTTTATATTCATGTGAACACTTATTGAAACCACAAAATGTTTTAATAATTAAATTTCTTTGTATGTGAAACATTATATTTTAGAAGATAGAGGGCTATTAATATTTTACACTCAAAAAATACTTTAATTAAATATATGTTGATTTAAGTAAAACTTATTTTTTTTTTTTTTTTATTAAATACGCATATTTCTGGTATTAAAGAATATAACATCGTTAAGAATAAAGTAATGATAAGCTTAAAAATAAAACCTTGTAACAAGGACTAATTTCCTTAAAAGCAGTTTTTAATTTTGGTATATTAGATCTAATAAGCCTTATGGTATATAGTACTAATATACACTATTGTTTAATTAGGGGAAAAGAGTAAACAATGAGTTTCTAACCGGCGATAGCTTTACATGTAAGCTGAAGAGTTTATTTATTTGACCTAAGAATCTATCAGTGCAATTGCAAAATGTCTTTTTAGTTTAGATAACCTATTTATGTAAAATAAAATATAGATAGGCTATAAAAAGTATATACTGTAAGTCATCCTAAGAGTGGAGGACCGGAGCAGTACGGGCGGTCCTTTACCGGCAGCTTTCGCCTATCTTATGTAACAATCTCAGATACGATTTTGAGCCTGCAGTCAAGTTAGTTGTATTTACACTGTAATGCTTGGTTCTTTTCTCTCACTAATGTTACAAATTATATCATTATAGGTTTCGCAATGAAACGATCAGTTCTTCTCACTAACTTATGTAATGCTCGAATTTGAACTGGTACATTATAGACATGACTGGTACATTATGTTGAAGGATCGCCCGAACGATTGACGTAAGTGAAATTGGTCGGTGCACCAAGTTTAAGTTTTGAGTAAAGTATACTTAGATTAGCAGCCTGCAAATTTAAGGCCTCCTCTCCATTTGAGAAGAAAGTTTGGAGCATATTCCACTACGCTGCTCCCATGCGGGTTGGTGGAATACACATGTGGCAGTATTTCGTTTCAGAAATTAGACACATGCAGGTTTCCTCACGATGTATTCTTTCACCGCCGAGCACGAGATGATATATAAACACAAATTAAGCACATGAAAATTCAGTGGTGCCTGCCTGGGTTTTAATCCGAAATCATCGGTTAAGATGCACGCGTTCTGGCCACTGGGCACCACTGGGCCATCTTGGAAAATTAAATACTTAAATTTTATGATCCGATAGAGTATAATCGTTATTTAAGCCGACTAAGGTGCATTATTTGTGTTAAGTGCACCATACCATTGGAAGCAATATGCTCAAAGTGTGTGTCAGTGGGAAAACTTCCTACGAGTATAATCATTTCGAGAGAAGACTCTTCAGCGTAAGGTTTGTTAAGCTGGTCGTAAAATTGTGCTAAATCCTTTTTTTCACAATGTTATATTAAACAAATTCTGTGCCCTGTGCTCTTATGCTAGATAAACGGGAAAAGGGTAAACCACGGGTAAACTGATGGTGACATTATTTTCATATTCAGTATCTAATTATTTTATCAAATATCTAAGTTTTATTTCATTATTTTATTGCTTTATTAAAATTCATCTTACCGACTACTGAACCATCTTTGAGTCGCCGTTCCTTACGATACTGGCCGTTGTGTGTTTGGTAAAGGAAATACCGATCGTCATCTTCATCTGTTTGTATATGGAACTGATCGGGATCTTGTTGTGCGCTATAACCATCTAGAGCAGCTAGGGCGCTGTATGCGCACATCTGAAAAAAAAATACAATATAAAATTAAGCAATAATACAATTTTATGTAATTAATGTAGAGGAAAATATCGGCTAGATAAGGTTTCCCTGCTGGATTAATTATCTTTCATTTTGAGGAGGGATCGCAGATTTACTAACGATTTATCCTTAAACGCTGAGCACGAGATAAATTATAAGCAGAAATGAAGTACCTATATGAAAATTCAGTGATGCCTACGGTTAAGATTCATGTGTTCGACCCACCTGGCCATCTCTGCGTCTGTTATTATATTGTTTTTTAAATATGCCATATTTCAGCTGATATTATATATACCTACATATATATATGTGTAATTTTAATAGATTTTTTCATTAGGCAGGGAAGATGGTTTACATCTTAATTAAAACATGTATTATTTTGCAGATTCATAAATTATTTTGTTTTCGTGGGTGCTGTCTTCCCGCGATGTGCACCTATCCGTAAAATCGGGCTTGTGTGAAAAAACAATGGGTAAGCCACGAATTAGAGACGCACGGAACCAGCACTTTATTGAACAATGGATGCTAAGTAGGCCTCGAAGGTCAGCATGAAGCAATGGAATTTAGTGAATAAAATTAAATTATTGAAAATTAATTACAACCGTTTGAATTTTATTATTAGTCTCGGAATTTTCTTAAAAAACGAACTCAATACACTAAATCATGATAAAACTTATATGATAATATACAATACATTTTTTTTTAATTAAATTAAATTTTAAAATTCGTAATTAAAAAGAAACAAACTTTTTACAAGTGTATAAAAAAATCACGATGTATTTGGTTTCTCGGTATAAATATTTTTTTAGAAAATGTAACTGACAGGAAAAATATGTACAGGAAAATCGGTCTAACTTATAAGATACCTATGTGTCAAGGTGTCATTTGCAATTAAAAACATATTGACAACAATTGCTTGTATAATGATGTATGGTATGCTTTGTTTGTAAAATTATATTTATATGTAATAATAAAAACAAAAAAAAATTAATATATGCAATTCGTAATGCGTTAATGGTTCTATGCTACATAATATTAGATATAGAATAACAATTTTGATTCTCGTTCAACGAAAAAAAATTTATACGATTGATTTTTAGGACTTATAGAGTTTTCCAAACATAATCTTTCAATCCAATATTCGCACGATTGTAAGATTTTTAAAGTAAACATAAATTATTTACAAGAGCATAATCAAGATAAAACTTAGATGGTTAGGTGTATATAAGAAGTTAGGAAAGAAATCCAAAACCAGTCTGTCTAAAGGTGTTTAACTTAGGTGTGATACGATAAAGTCTCAAAATATGTTGACAAATTAATTATATCAAGAAACAATTAGGTGTAATTTAGAATTTTTGTAATGTGCCCTAGTAAACCCACGTTATACCACAATATTGTTCTATCAATAAATATATTTTAAAATATATATTCGAAGTTTAAAATTTGCTTCAAAATATTACCTTGATCAATTTTGAGAAATTGCTATAGTTAAATTTTAACGCTATACTGTAATTCCCAGAGAATTTACTGAGAAATTATATTTTAGTACAATAATAAGAAGCTTAAATTATTTGCTAAAAAATAATTTCCTGAGTATTGATTGAGAATAAGATTGGTGATTTTCATAATAGATTATGCCAATATGATTGAGTTTCTAACAAACGAGATTAGTCACATACTAGGAAGAAGCTTAGCACAATGCTGATAGATGCGCATACTGTAGCCTTATACATGACTAGTCTCGTAGAATAATAATATAGAGGTGTTCATCAGCATAACATACGAGGTTGGCGTTGTCGTAACCTCGGGAACAAACGTGGGTCGAGAGCTAAGGACCTACGCGGAAACGCACACGCATGTTAGATTAGGTGACAATTTTCAACAAGAAACTGAAAGTTCAAATTCTCATAATGCGTTACCGTTAATAATAATAAATTTTCGTTGCCAAGCGACCAGAATATGTTATACAGGATTTCATACGAATTATCGTGACTATGTTTATCCTAAGACAGCTATTAAGATATGCCTAATAGGAATTCAAATCTAAATGTTCGCATCGCGTTGACCATAAAATCAAATAATGACTCATATAATACTCAGAGTCATTTTTTCAGATTTTTATAAAATAAACATGTACGTTTTAATTGTTGTGTGCTTAGCAAATATTTTAGTTTTTTTCTAATGTTTTAATAAACCTTTTATAAAATATTTAATATGGATGTAATCAGATTAAATAAAATTCTCGTTATAAATAGCAATTCATGGTATTTTAAAATAAAACTACTATATTGTCGTTCTGGTCTACACTACTTTTACCTAAGGCGTCGCATTACAGCAATTTAATTTAGATAAGGAAACCTCGTATTTTAAAGTTGTTTTTTCAATTACTATTTTATTGTAATAACTCAGGCTATTTAAGTGTAGCGAAATATAAAATAGGCTTATAAACACGAAATAATCGTTAAAATGGGCCCGCAGGTTTTGCTTGATGCCCAAGTAAATATACATGATATGATTGATATATACATACGTTATTGATGTAAGACAGTTGCTCATTTATCTTCTATTTAGCATCAAAGGAGAAATGCTGTTAGCATTCATGACATAATTTCACACGGACATGGTTTGTACTGTAACTAGTGTCTTGTAGTGAAGCCTTTTATATAACTGTTATTTATGGATTTGTTATGAATGTAAAAGTTCAACACATAACTGTCATTCAAAAATATCGAATAGTAAAATTAGAACGGAAATCGTATTATATCACGAAGTTATTGTTTCAAAACTAACGTTATGGACACGCGCCTTGTATCTAACAATTAGTGTTCTATTTAAGGACCTTGTACTTGCTAGGTTGTCTTGCGTAATCCTTGCTTTAATTTGTTGTATATCACGGCTTATTATGACTCACCATAGATGTGGACAATACACAGAAATCAGAATACTTGTCGCATTGTAATTAATTCTATGCTAAGACATACCGTGCAATTGTTAACTGTAGACTGTTCTAGTAAACAGCTTAAGAGTGCTACTTTAAATTATGGGTTTCTTACTAATTAAAACTATTTGAGATAATTTTTTGCTATCCGCTTAAGTTATAAGCAAGGGATATTGGAAAAATATTTTTCACGAATGTTTACATAGTTAAGTAGGTACCAGTTTGTTTTGTATGTTCGACTTATTTGTATGATTATCAATTTACTTAAGGTAATTAACATTTTACTAAATAATATTTTAAATAATGGCCTCCTGACCAAATTAGAGTGTCCATCTCAAAATCCCTGGACAGCTTAAATTATGCTATCGCGCTTTGATTGCCCAGATGTTTGACTAAACACCGTCGCAGGAGATATCAATTGAGGTTACCTGAGATTAACTCTTGGTATAGCAACCGTACAACTTAGCCAATAGAGTAACGATATATTTAAAATATATAATTAAATATAATTAAAATTAATATATATATATATATATAAATTATTTAATATATATATGTATATATATATATATAATAACTATATAAACAAATGGCAATTTTATTAATTCTTCGAATCTTAAGATTTTTTTACATAGTTAAGACTAATCACGGTGAAACCCATGAATCAGATATTGCGCGACGGTGACCATATATGAAATTAAATATATGATGACTTAGGCTACCTTTTATGGAGTATATATTATTTTAGATATTTAAAGATAAATGTTAAATACGAAGGAACAATTTTAATAATTGTAGCAGCCCACACTCCGTTGCGATTATTTGATAAAATGAGCGTCTCAATAACATTTCTATACTCATTATATACCTACTATTATAGTGAATATATAGAAGTAATAGCTCTTGAGTTTTAAAGACAATTTAAACTTCCGTGTAGGTAGGTGTTGTGTAAGTTTTTTGGTGACTTTTTTACGTGTACTACAGAGACGTAATTATAATGGCTTAATTAAAATGTTGTTGATGTCATGAATTTTAAGGCTACAGTGAGAATGTCGAAATATGAGATCAGCAGTAAGCAGTGGGCGTGCAATTACTTAGCTTGTTAGTTGTAATACTTCTTAAAGGTAGTTCAATAGTTGTACTGAGTTTGTTGCGCGTTTGTATAGTTCCAGATCCATTGGACCATGTCCTTTGTGTTTGTAGGCGCCACCCACGGACTGTGTGGGTTTGCAAAATGCGCAAATCCGCATTGCACGTACTGTAATAACCTTGGAACTCGTTATGTTTATCAATCTTAATTTACATTAAAAGCGTTATCACATACCTTTGGGAATTTAGTAAAAAGTTTATATTAAACTTTTTATGTGATGTAGCTATAATTTTATCATTTGATTTTTTTTTTTTTAATAATTTTGCAATAGTTTTCAAACAACAGAACGTAATGATTAATTCACTGTTATACGCATTGATAATAATTATGAATAAAGACAAAAAAGTTAGATTAAGATATTTTATTAAAAATTTTGTTATTTATGATCTGGATTATGTGACGTTTCATAAGTAGGTAAGTTTATTTTTCCGGAAACATCGAGAGTGATGCGCCATACAACAAGCAGTGGTTCTCACGCGATGAAAGCAGCCTGACGTAAGCGTGTGTACCTCCATGCAAGGTTGCCAACCTTTTACAGATATGCGTAACCTAAATGAAATTACGTGCCTGAGAAAATATATTTAATGACATTATTAAAATGCCCGAATTATGCATTTACTACCATTACTACCTCGATGAAAGTGCTACAAGCGATTTTTTAAATTCTACGTCGTTACGAGCTTTTTGTTAGTGTTAGTCTAGTTATTAATTTATGCAACACTTAAAGAAAGGTCACCTTAGCTTAAAGTCGTTTATAGGATTATTTCATTCATTAATCTTTGTGCTCTTTGCCCTTTAATTTTGTCATATTGGTGCTTTGTAATAATATCTATCTGTAAGATTATTATTAGTTAGCGACACTTGTACAAACCCTAAAGTAACAGCCTCTTAAACGTCCTCATGTCGTTACATAAATTACTTTCATAATACTTATAAACGTTAACACAATTAAAGAAATCTGAATTTCTTAACTCTTAATTGATTTTATTATCGAGCTATTGGCATATTTAGGCCAAGAAACGACAGCCACACCGGAGTTATCGAATGCATTTTATTTAATTCAGAAATTCGAGAACGTATAAAATCGTTCCCAATTGCTAATTTCTTACGACACGTGCAGATATTAAACTGTTTTAATGAGTTTTAAAGATAAATTACTCTATATGGAGTTAGAACGGTTACCAAGGAATGTTTGCATCGATAAAATTCCATGATTTAAAACAAGTTTGTGTTTGAGATACAAATCACGTGAACGGTCACATGAGAAAATATGCGTGTGCACATTGTTTGCAACAAATTCAACATGTCCGATCGGAAGTCAAATACGAAAACACTTGATGTATTGTTACACAATTTTTTGCACATCATACGCTTCGGTATGTGCCGAAATGTACTTTCTAATGGACAGGTAAATGGATATAATAACGATTAAAATTAATTTACTTTATCTTATTATTATTTAATTATATTTATATAGTGTAAACAAGCACTTTGTGAATGGTGGATTATTCTAGTTAAGTCTGAAACTGTCGGTCGATATTTGAAAAAATCTTATTGTAGATTATATGTTTGAAATATTTTTTTTTTATGTTGTATTTACTTTTATTGCCTATGTTACGGACACAAACGCCAAATATAGTCCGTACATTCCATTGCGTATGGTGCATAATTACTTACACGTCTTATATTTTCCAAATTGATCTTGATCATTTGTTTGATGTGCAAATATATATCTACTATTATTGTGTGGTTTGCGAAGCGGAAGTTAGTATATAAGACTTTATAATACATATATTATATCATACTTAAATTTATATGTAACAATATTTTTATAGAATAGGTTCTTACTAGACTACGTACCATAACTGTTTTTTTAAATATAATATAAATGCACCATATAAATTAAATACTTACAAAACGTTATAAGTTAAGAGTAACAATTTAAATATACACAAGTTTAATTTATTGTTAGGAATATCAAGAAATTAAAATACTTAATAAAAATAGTACCTTACCTAATTGTATTTGGAATCTTTTCAATCTTCACAGTCTCTGATTAGACAACAGTATGCCATAAGGCACTGACAATACATATTGTCAGTTTCATTAGGGTTTATACCGGATAGAGTATCCAATAATAAATGTGTATGTTTTAGAGGATCAACAGATACATTAGACAAGAGATATGCGTGATAATAATTTGTAGAAATTTAGACCTAGAAAGCACTAATATTGCAAAAATATAATCAATAATTGCGTTGTTAACTTAAAACTTAATTATATAATTATTTGATGAACTTATAATTCTTGGCTATAACAATGATATTAATGCTATTTTTCAAAGACACCTTAAGCCTTAATGTGACTACTGACGCAACATTCAAGTGTACATTTCGAAACATTTTATAAAAATATTGTTGTTATGATTTTTGATTTACGAAAGATATACATAATTGTTAAAACATTAAACAACTATTAGACATATATTATTTGAACATCAACAGGAGCATATGTCGAGAAGGACCAGTCTTCATGGGAATCTTTAAAGGCAATCTGATTTCCTGTAACCCATCCAGTTCTTTCCGGTTTCTTAAGTGGTTTCATATGCAATAAGACGTTTAAAGAATGTGAAATCTTACATCCCGTGATGTGAGTTACGGAAATGTACCATGTTCGATCAACTTACGAAGGATGGTTAGTGCTTGCTGCCCACTAACTCGCTTTCACCCACGCAGTAAGATACCACATCACTCGCGGTGAGTCAAACTTTGTCATTTTACGTAAACATTCGTGACCTGCTTAAATAGTTATCGTTGCTTAGATAAGGAACTGCTAGTGCCCCTTTCGTTTATATATTACTTGAGGTCTAAAAATAGTTATAATTAGTACTTAATGGCAAAATTGTTTTTATGGCCATTAGCTTTCCAATTAAATACATTTTATTAAAAAGTATCTATGTATCCAAGCCGATAAATCTAAGATAACACAAGACATATCTTTATTAGTTATGTAATAAAAATAGTTCAAATGTTGCAAATTTCTATTGCAAAACGTAAGCAACTGAGTAATAAATTGAAATAAATTCGAACGTATTGATATTTCAATATGAAGAGAAATAGTTTTAGAAGTTTTCTTAATATTTTTTAGTGTTCTACATTGAGAATGATACAAATGTGTTTCGTGTATTTGTTAATGTCGATTCAAGATTGCGATAAAAGCGTAGACAATGTTATTGAATAAATCAAATGCCGATGGAGAAACATGTCGTTGTGATAAATGTTTAGGCTTGAAATAGTCTCATTTAATGCATATATCACTGTATTAATTCATTAATAAAGAAAATTATAAGTGCGCTTCCCAAGAAAATATTTAATATATTTGTTGGTAGTGCTTTGTGCAGGCCCGTCTGGGTAGATCCCACCTACTCATATCATATTAATTTACCAAACAGTAATACTCATTATTGTGTTTGAAGGGTGAGTGAGCCAGTATAATTACAATGATGTGTTGTAAGAAATGGTCATTATTTCTTACAGCGTCAAAATGCCCGAGGTACATAATGTCACCGTCTTTTCTGTATACCTTTTTTTAATACATTGTTTTGATGTATCTCCAAAGTTAGCCAGCTTTAGTTATGAAACGTACGACGTACGAATGTTTTCGTTTTTTTTTGGATAAAACACTATCGTAGTTCAGCCATTTTGTACGCAATATTTAAAAAATAAATGAATAAACCTTCATCGTTCATAGTTAAAATATTAAAATTAACAATATGTTTAAGGTACTAACATTCTGTTAAAAATAAAGAAGTTAGTCAATATTTTATACTTTTTTAATTTTTAGGGTAGGTTATTACTTTGCAATAGTTTTATATTCAGACTCTTATAGGACATACTAAAAAAATATAGCGAACAAAGATTTTTTCCTCAACCATTCAGATAATATTTATTTTTATGATTAATTGTTTTTGGGGCAGTTGTGCAATTTATATTATTATATATTTATTTTTCTTAATCTCTGCTCTCGTTTTTTCGAGATTTTAATTGCATTTTTGTGGGAATTTTGCGAAAACAAAAATTGAATTAAAATCACCAAAACATTCGATAAGAATTTCCGGATAAGTCTGCAGGTATTGAGTATAACTGTTTTCTGTAATAAAATAAAAGTAAGTTTGTGAATATTGGGTGACTGTAAGCTAGGGAATAGTGAGTGCGGAATAACTGCACTTGATGAGATGCTAATGGGTATGGTTTTTACGGCTTCAACTTTCCATAAAGATTTAATTTGGATTGTTAAATTATTGTTATTCTTGATCAAATTTGTTAATTTTGATCAAGATTTTTTATAGCTAATTAAGTTATTTTAATACCTTATTTGTATCCGTAAAAAAATACTATTGCTATTTGGAGTTATTTGGTATTTAGTAACATGAAATTATAAAAAGCTTATATTTTTACAAATTAGTTTAAAATCTATCTTCCAATCTCAAAATGCTGGTTCTCAATTTCTCAATTCTATTGTTCGGTATTTGAGTGACGAATCTGAAGCGCCTTAAACAATGCAATAGCAATTTTTCTTAACGTCACGCGTTAGTGCATCTTTGGGACACTACGCGCAAGATAATAATAATTTCGAGGTGAATCTAGTGTATTTAATGTTATTGATTTATTTGATTGATAAGTTCTTTGTGTTTGTTAAATGACATTGATTAAACAGATTGATATTATGACTTATGAGTAAAGCCTTGAGTTACTCGGTCGGATTTTATGCAAGGTTTAGGAGTATTGTATTGTTGACAGCGATGTAACCTTTGTGTCCCGCTACCGATAACATTGTCGAAAAAATAATATTTCGAGTCTTTATTTTGAAAGTACATTTAATTTTAATACATAATCTGCATATTAATACGTAATTGTTTAAATAATGCGCTAATGTTTTATTATTTTTTTAAAGATGTAAGGTTTTTTAAATTATACATACATATTAACCTTCTTTTTTGTTCGTATTTTATGTATTGTATATTGTATTGTCAATTTTTGGCTTGTATTTAGGTAAAAGTGTCGCCTATACTAGGGACTGTCGCATAAGTTTCAACTTTCTGGGCGCTTATCTAAAAGTTTTTGCTCAAATACCTACTCGTTCAATAAAAAATAAACTATAAACGATAATAACGAAATCCGCTATATTCGAAGCATTTGACAAATAAAATCCCATTTATTTGGGGTTAACGTAGTCGTGTGTGACGTGTCTCTAATTATATATTCTATAAAATTCCATTCATAGTGAACGAAAGTAGAAAATGAACATTTTTAGCGGAGTTTTGATTAATTATCTGCCCTCATTTGACGCATCTTTTTACTGATTATGTATAAAAATCTTAGTTTTCTATTAAATTAAATAACTATACCTAATATTATAAACGCAAAAGTAACTCTGTCTATCTGTCTGCTCTTTCAAGGCCAAACATCACTGAACCGAATTTAATGAAATTTGGTGTGACGTAATATTGAACACCAAATAAGGATGTAGGTACTTTTTATGACTAATACTTGACGAAGACCCCTAAAACGCGAGCGAAGCCGTGGCGACAACTAATCTATAAAATCGTTCTATTCGCGCATCACAGTTGTGTGCGGTAATAACTTAACTGAATATATACAGATCAAAATGTAAATTTTCCTAAGGTCCACTTCCCGCTGTTGATTTTAGTAGATATTAACATTTAGATCATAAATGTGCATAGGTAATACACCTAAGTCGTTTAATATTTATTATTAATATGACATACGAAATGCTGACCCGGTATGCGTACACGATAACAATAAATATGATATACAATAATAAGTAAAGTCTGTTTTAATAGTTACTCTTTAGCATGGCATATGTTTTTTCTATCTTTGACACATGTCGGTATGTATCTGGGCTTAACATTGACATGTGATAATTTGAAAACACATGCCTGAATTGTGCAATAAAATATCAATGAATACAGACACAATCAATTAGATATTGTTTGCTTTGTGGGCGCATCTAAATTGCAGTTGTCTTCTGTCTAGTATTGAACGTGGGTAATTTTGGCAAAGACCTCGCTTTAATAATCTATTGTAAACTGCGGTTAGGCGTTTAACGATACCATATATTTAACCAAGGTTGATGTATATAAACAAGCAATTGTTAAATAGTTTGATTTAAATATAAAGCTGGTTCACATAACGTCTGACCGATATCCAACACATTTGTTGGTATGCTAAATGTATTCATAGAGTGGCGTATATATTTTAATAACACAAACATTAGTCGGTTGCGATAAAGTAATAGTAATATCGGTCACGACATATTAATCAGATATTCCGTGATGATTAAATAGTTTGGTCAGCATTATTAGCAATATAGTTTTGCATTGCGATAAGAGTTAAAGACAGTGTGCACAGCAAGAGCAAAATTATCTGATCGACATAATATTAACCGGCTAATATTATTTCGTCTCATAATAAATAAATTTGCAATAGTTTGTGATAAAGTAAATTTACTAAATTTCTTAACCTAATTTTATATAAAGTTATAATAAAATTTTGAAATAAATAGCCGTATTCTGCTGTTATAAAATAAAAAAAAAAACGTTTAAAGTATTGGAGTATCAGGGCGGTAAAAAATGTCGGTATTGCTATAAATGACGCAAAGTCAGTTAATATAATCAGTAATAATATAGCATTTTCCCTGTTATTCGATAACAAGATGTTGCGGAATGCAATCGCGAAAAATAAACTAGTACAAAAGTTGAATACATAGTAAGTTAAAAAGTTTTCAGTTTATAAATATTTACGCAGCCTTGATGCCAATTTAGACTTATCTTGTATAAATATTGCTATTTCTAAGGCACTCGCTTGCGAAATATGACCTGGCGACTTAATATGGGTGCGTTAGTTATATAATCAAATTCAAGTTAAACTACATATTCATCACGTTATAAAGACATGTTTATGTTTTATCCTTTTTATTTGAAGAAGGCACATTTTTAGTACAATTACTATAATATATGCGTACTAATTTTCTGGTATTACATACGTCCGTTCCTGTTCCCTTAACAATGTATAATATGCAAAATTTCATGAATATCGTTCGAGTCGTTAAGCGTTACAAACAAATTCACTTTCACATATATTGCTTAAATAGACATAAGAATTACTTTTTCTAAATGTAAACCAGAGAGGATGAAATACAGATGTCAACATGGTTATTATTGGAGCGTTGCAAATGAAGCACGTTTGCATTGGCAATCTGTCTTCTATCTAAGTGAGATATTACGGACAACTGCAAAAAATAGTAAAACGGTGATCTGAAAACGTATTCTGTAAGAATAACTTCGAAAACGACTGCAGAACATGAGCCTGAAATGTCAGAATGTGATATGCTACACCACTGATCGTAATAATTACAGGTTCCACGTATCAAAATTGGGTATGACCGTAAGTCGGTTGTCACGAGTGAAATACGATTTTTTTTTCAGTGACGCAGTGCCTGCATAAATACATCATATTAAATCATTTATTCATATAATAAATATTGATGTTTAGCGCTAAAATAGCTGAAGAGTATCTGATGTCCAATTGACTGAGTTCTACTTAAGTTCGTTGGTGAAATTATGTTATTAGGTGCACTGGACAAGTTTCATTCAATAAACTCTAAAAGCAATCCTTTAAATAAAAGACATATTTCAAGTGCAAGTTTAATGTTTCACTTGATAATATTCCGTCAAAGAATATTGGTGTAAGATTATCCTTTCGTGCGTAACGCCAATTATATTATTATTTAAAGTAGACGACACTGCCGCGATACGATATCAAAATGGTCACGGATAAGAGGGATTGAAAAAGTATTTCAATGTGCCATATTTATAATGCTTTTATTCAGACTGTTTTGGCTAATTGACAGCTAAAGTGAAATAGACATAACATATTTATATTTATAAATACCAATATGACCACGTATGAACAAGCGGACTACGCGACACGGCAGGAGGAGGACCGACGAATTCAGAGAAAGGTTGTCAGTAAACTAATTTTCCCATTCAAATTTGTTGAGTCAAAAAGGTCTCGATATTATTAAAAGCTTTAACACTTTACGATTGTATTGAATACCCAATAATAATATAATATTACCCAATCGTATTCTGTAAATAAAAGTTAGTGCGGCGAACTTTCAAGTGTCTGAAATTGTTATGGAATTCTGTTCGTTTTAAAGTAATTTATATTGTTATGAATTCTAGTTTGTTGAAGTTTAAACTTTTTGCATGAAATTCGATCGATATATTTTTTTAGTTTGATCGATGATATAAGTATAATTGTTCCATTTTAATCAACGTTTTTATGTATTTACACTTTTCTGGTTGTATCTTTAGATATCGAAATCGATCGTTGATTGATCGTTGGTATAGTGGACTTTTAGTCGTAGATCTCGAGTTACTGTGCTGAAACATTTGGGTTGAATACCTTTTTTAGATTTTCATAGACTTTATGTAGTTTTTTATTTTCGCACCATTATATATTAGCAAACACACCTTCGAAAACATAATAAGCCACGATAACGATTGTTATCAAACTCAATATGTGTTATATATATAATACATAGAAGAATAAATCTTGTTTTTGGCTTAAGTAATACTCAAAAACTAATAGTAATCATATGTAAAAATATACATAATTAATTATATTAATATTTCCAATATTAAAATAATTGAAGTTATTTGGTTATTTTATTATAAAAAATAATTAATGTATTACATATTTGATATTACGGCAACATAATTAACTTAAAAACGAAGTAATTGCTCAATAAATAGAACGTAATTACATTCAGCAATTTCCTTTATGGGTTCAATGAGATTTATAAGCACATTATATAAATATATCATTTTGAAATCAGGTCATACTAATAAATACCATAGATTCAAGTTTCTTATAAAATTAGTGGGTGTATCCTAATGGGCAGCGTGAGAGTGGCGGACGAAGATAAGGCAAAGGCTGCACTGCACAAAAACAGACATCACGATTTTGCTTTTTGTGACTTATATCCACTGAGCGTTGTTATAAATTTGTTTTGTACCAAAAAAGTTGTTCTGTAAATTTCGTGATTGCCCACATATGATAACATACGTACAAAAAAATAGAATCGCATACTTTTTTTCGTAATGTAGGCTAGCCCTTAGATACAGCGTATGACTCTAGGTTGGGTTTAGGGTTGCCACTTCAAACATACAATAGCTTTAGCTAATACAAGTGTGTGTAAGCGTATTTTTAATGATTGTTTTTTATAAGGAAAAATCACTTAGCTTGTAAAAAATTGAAAAATATCTATGTAATTACTTATGTATTAAGTTAAGTTTAGATTTTTTATTACTGAACTCATTTTTTATGCATGCGGTTTTATTTTGGTGACTTTTTTAAGATAATTGAATCAATAAAAAATGTTACAATACTAAAATATATATTGAAATTTAATTTCGCATCTTTGCTTGGAGTGAAGGTAAACTAAAACCATTGCACATGCTAAGAACCCTGTACAGAACGGTAGAGTATTACGTAATATACGGGTTAGTGGTTCGATAACTTGCTCCACATTCGCCTTGTCTTACTTGCAACTGGCCCCTGGTTGCTTGTTTTATTATCTCATATCGAGCGCATTCAGCCAGCAAAGTACTTTAGACTTTGCAAAGCTTTAAACGAAGTTGCAATCGACCTGTATTATGCAGAAACATTTTATCGCATATATATTAATCTTATTTAATTTTTAAGTGGGTTTTAATGTGAGGAACTTGTGTTATGAACAAACGACAATGAAGCGGTGGTCTTCTATAAAGACACCAAGGGCGATCGATACATCTAGTACCAGATATGAGTAGTACTCGTTGTCTACGTTTGCCTTACCATTGTACTGTTATCACGTAACAATATCATCATATATCATTATTTCATTCTCGTTATGTTAACAATCTCAGCAAGAATGCGCATTGTGTGCCAAACACAGTTGCCACTTCCGAGCGCGGCTGAGAGCATTCGGTGCAAGGTTCCTGTCACACTATTGTTTGAAACAATCGGTTTAGCGATACGACATCGACCATTAAATATTCGACAATAAGGCTAGTTTCATATCAATCGATGTATAGGTATGGCGGTTAGTTAACCAGCTTCGATATTTCACGTTCAATGTATAACGTGTTAATTTATTTGGTTCTTTCTCATCAGTTCTATTGTTTGTATTATCTATTCAGAGCTTAGGCAAGGCTGCCGTCAAGTGTAGTTAAAATACAACACATAGGTACTCATAAGATAATTTAAATTTTAAGTATATTTTTTTATTTAGTGGATTTCATATTTATAAATATAAGAAAGAAACTAAACTAATATTTATATACTATTTCATAAATGAAATAGTGTTTAAATATACTGTGAATAATACGATTGATTAAAAAAAATAATATACGTATAACACGCAGCCGAGTCGATTTTTGAAAAATGAAATCCATTAATGGTCATTTATTTGCTATGTCTGCAAGTTTGACATTCACTGTTATATATTAAGAAATATCCGTTACAAAAGAGACTGCAATAGGTTTCATACTTAAAACGGACACGGTTCGAATAATAGTTTCTCGTGTGGTAAAATACTTAATCACTTATTAATTCAATTTACTCACTTTACAAAATTTATGATTATAATATTTTTTTTATATAAATTAACAATTTAAAATTACTTCTAAGACTTTATTTCAAGAAAGTTTTTTTGTTGATTAAGTTGTTTTGATACGAGACAAAAATATGTGACTTCCGGTGTGTGTATTGCATGGCTTATAGTAGACATCATTGATAGATTATTACAATCATTGCTTTATATTATAATATATTGGAAGTGTACGATAGCTGTATAGAAATTAAAAAAAAAAAACATACAGATAAACCAAAAATAAATGTAATTCCAAATAATAGAAAAGGCACGGGAGAAGGTTCATGAATATATGTTTATTTAAAAAAAAATGGCACTGTATGTTTGTGGTAAAATATTAGTGTTATCGAATCAATTATCAGATAGTTATGGGAACTAAGATGTCAAAGGATTTTTCTTGTAATAAATATGACTCGATTACCCTTCAAACTGGAACACTGTATGACTACTTGATGGTATTCTGGTTTTGATACTTCATTTGTTTTAGATATTCATAATACCAATGACGTGTATGGTAACAATATTATTAAATAAAGATTTATATATTATGTAAGTTATATAAATAATGCTTGCGCAATTAAATACCAAATGAAGTCTTGCACGTATGTACGCGTGCGGTAGAACTTCGTCCACTTTCACTGCCAGGGCGATTGTATGAAAGTAAAATTTATCTGACTATCTGGAACCTTCTTTGAAACAAGTAAGCATGATAATCATTAATACTTGTGTTCTTAAAGGTATTTAACTCAAAATTTTGTTATTATTATTAAACTTGCTGTCGCCCCCGGTTTCGTTTTGGGTACTTCTTATGCCTAACACTTGACGATTAACCACTAGGTGTTAGGTATAAAAACAAAAGTAAAAGAGCACAGACAGATGGACAGAGTAACTATCGCATTTATAATATAAGTATAAATATATTAAATACCGAAAATGTCATGCTTATATAATAGTCTGGTATTATTTTTTTGGTCTCTTAGTATCTTTTGTATCATTACAGTATAGGAAAGCACATAATGGTGTTGTTTCTGAATTAGATATTTTTCCAATCGTGTTGGCTGACTATGAAAGAGGACAAGTGTAGACTGCATTTGTGCACAGTTAACTAGCCTCCCTGAAAATGGTGGCCGTGGCCGAACGGAGTAAGGAGTAAATCGTCACCATCATTGTAATATTTAGAGAAATGTTATATTTTTTATTTATATATAAATTTTAATATAGATTGGGTATTCTAACCATCATGATAATCATTAGCATTCAGTTAAAAAAATAATAGATTATACAATAATTAATTGATTAATACTCATATACAATTATGTATATAATTAATTTGACATAAAAAAAAAGTCCCGCTGAGTTTCTTTCGCCGGTTCTTCTCAGGTCAGGGTGTTTTCTTTTTCCGAACCGGTGGTAGTGTTTAACTTGACAATCAATAAGAAAGTGTAATACTTCTATATTGAATAAAGGAATTTAAGTTTGAGTTTGAGTTTAATATTGATTAGTAGTGACGTGAAAATGGCTAGAAACAGAAATTTCAATCCATAGCCCTGTACTTCTATTAAATATTACAGTCCAATTACTAATTGAGAAGGTATAAACAGATTACGTGTTTATTATGTAACACTTGGCATGCATAATCACTACATCCACCTTAAGTATAAGTTATTCGGTCACATATTTGTAGGCAACCCAAGTCACATAATAAATTCATGTTTATGAATAACATTTCTGACGCCGCGCGCTATGCATCGAACTGATCGAACATGGTGCCGTAGTTGGTAATAAGTTGAGTCGATGCATAAATCACATCTAATAATATCTTAAATGTTTCTATGTAAAATTATTGTTTTATCAAATCAATTGTTACTTAATAAGTTAATTTAGTTAATATTTGGTAAAAAAAGGTTAATAAAAACGTTTTGTTGTTGTTTTTTATTATGAACTTAACCAACCACGCTCATTGTAAACGTTCCTTGAACTGCCGGATATTTCTTTGCAGATTTGCTGTTTGTTTCCATAGTAGCATCTGTATACTTTGCCACCAGGCGGTTCGTATCTTCCGGCCCTACGAGTGGGTTTTATCACACCGCTATATCCACACCAAGATTCAAAACAAATATAGTTTAAAGTAACTAAATAGCCTCCCGTTTTGAGGAGTATTTTATTATCTCTTTTAATCATTTCTTTAGCCTTAAGACCATCGGCGTAAGGCACGTAGCGATCGATAACACAGGTGACTCTTTTGTCTTGAGTTTGTTCACATATGAATTCCTCCTGCGATAAAACATTGGTTTCGTTTGGCCTCGCCACGTTACCAATATCTACCAATTTGGTGTATGAATCAACTTCGTCCTTCTTATGGCATACTCGCCCACCGTCTGAGTATGCTAAGCAATCTATCAAATAGAATAACTTATTCGGTATATTATTCGATAGGAATAACAACTTATCTATATTTTTATAATAATTATATTTCAAACTTTCGCATTTATATTTCTCAGGCATTTCTAGATAGCAGTACTTTACTGGTAACTGGGGTAAAGCTAATTGAGTTATAGAATATATTTTTAAAGCTTTGCATTCTTGCGAGGAACAATTATAGAATAAACCATTTTTTGCGCTCGGTAGATAAGGTTCGTGCGATGGAATGTTACTGTTAATATTTCTTCTGTGCTTGGGAACATTAAATGTCTTGCATATAGGAAAATTATTCTGTAAAATATATTAGAAAAAAAAATGCTTACAAAAAAATTTAATAGAAAAAATAAAATGACGCAATCGGAACCTATAACTATATTGTAAAATTAAATTGATTTCCATTATCGAGGCCTATTCTTTTTTTTATTGAACTAAAAACTATAGATCGTGGTTTGCGCATAATATTTAATTAAAAATATGCAAATAATTTACATAAGAATTTGTTATAGTCATGAATCCATCAATAGAGGGAACGAAAAAAAAATCTAAGAAAATGTTAACTGCGATACGAAAAATAAATTCACATACAAAATTAAATTGAATGGTATAAATATAATAAAATTAAATACCTCGTCAATAGTACATACGACATCCTTGTTATAAAGCTGAAAATATAATTACAATATTAAACAAAAAATAATTCCCTCGAAAAAAATTAGCGCTTTTCCTATTTGGTAGGATAATTTAAACAATAAATAAATATAATTGAAGTTTATTTTTTTAATTGATAATTTTCTATGGTTTATTTTAATGGTTTTCGAACAGATTTTTTAAATTATTTTCAAGTCAATCAGAAAAATATAATATGAATTACACAATATACGGGAAAAATAAAATTTAATGGTTTTAAGTCGTGCAGATTGGGCACAGATTATGTCACGTAAGAAGGTAAATATTATAAATGACATACCGCGTAGACATCTAATAATAAAACAAACTGGAAAGTAACTAAATATAAAAGAGCGACAATCATGTCTCCGATATTACATAATGCGCGTAAAATATTTTTCAACAGTAAATAAGGTAGGTACGATCATGTATAATAAAAAAATACTCCTGCTTCGCTTCGTTGACAAGTTATTACAAATGAAATTGACTATGAATTTTATTGATTATAATAATCATATCAATCAATCATAACATAACTATAGCACGAGTGTTCGTTGAGATCTTGAATGTTGCAATATGATGGTATACCATATAACATAATATTAACATTATAATTAAGTAAGTTTTTAAATATACGTTTATTCATAAAATTAATTATTTTTGAACGTTAGGTTCCGGCTTAGAAATTACATTCAACGAGAAGACTCAGTAAGAAATATCTACTATCCGGTTTCGGTTAATGTAATCACTGGTTTACTTTGATTAACACCAACTAATTTATCTACTGCATGCTATTCATCACTTGTCATATCCAGCCATTTCCCGTTAGTATATCTAGTATTGCGTGTGGTCGTCTTTTATGCATATATGTGGTATACAAATAAAAAAAAGACATTTATCCTAATATATTTATATGTTGTACATAGTAAGTGATAAAGTAGCTTACTTTATCACTTACTAAAAAAATACGATGTTAACCATATCTTATATCGACAATGCACCGCCGAATTTGGTTTAAGATTTTATGACCTTTGGTGCTTGATGGTTACACTACCTTTACTAAGATTATTTATTATTACAATAAATTACGTCTTTGTTAGTTACACAAATTTAATCTGAAATAAAATGTTATATATAATAAAGTAAAATAATTTAAACTTACCAGCAGAAAAAGCTTTTGTTTAAACATTGTTCATCACAACAAAAGGCGCAGTTGATCCTGTAACAATAATAAATTTATTAATATATAACGTAGACACGAATATTAATAACAGATTGTTCTAGCCCTTCTCGAAAGATACACCTACTCACTACATAGTCTGGCGCCAAGTGTATTTTATATTATTGCGTGTCAGAGTTAGTAAACCAATATAGAGATACATACATATATTTAATAATACATTCAGCTTAAGAATGTTTAAAGAAATTTGACTAAAAATAATACACGTTTTCCTATAAGTTCTATAACAACATTTGTGTTACAAAAATTTGTCCAGTGGTCGATATTTAACCTTAAATATTATAGAACGTTTGACATATATTTGAAATTGCAGTTCTAGGTTAGTATTTTTTATTTTGCTATATTTCCAAATTTATTAATGATTATACACTGAAGCTCGTAAATAGGAACAAAACAAAAAACGTCGCTTGAAAGACAGAGAAGAAAAGTTATTAGCTATTAGCTGTTTGGTCTTTATTTATGTGCCGTATGCACAAATATATAATTATCTTTATTCTGATTGAAGTATGTTTATAAAATTGTGTTTTTGAAGGTAATGTAACACGAAGTCGTGCTTCTTATTTTGTTAACTATGTGAAGAAGTTGATTGTAGCCACAAGATGTAGGCATAGTTCATATCTATAGACGGAAATACAGACGGTTTGAAAGTAACATTTTTAATTTGTAGGTTATAGTAATGTAGCCGCTATCTACAAAGGAGAATAATGCGTAATCTGGCAAATTGATTTCAATGAACATTATTATTAAGTTTGGTAAACTTAATAATAATGTATAAAGTTTACCAAACTTAATAATAATAAATAATAAAGATGCGTGTCTACATGAAATGTTATCATCGATAATAATTTGAGTATATTATGGTATTAAATAATATGATACGTCCTGTGTGATGTTTCCGTTTCCTCTAGTGTATACCAGGTTTAACTTTAATATCAATGGTAAGTTCAGTTAATAACAAAGTATCAATGATTATACAGAGTTATCATTTACCTTCGAGTAGCGTTATGAATCATGGCCGTGTATTTTATATTACCTTCAGAGTAATTTGTTTCAGTTAGGTCAATAATATTTGCTTGTCCTTATGACTAGATATTCGTTAAAAAAAATATATTATTGTAACAAAACTGTATGACAAATACGTACGCTATACGCTAATTTTATTCAACAAAACCCACTTTTAAGTTACACCGTACCGTTTCTAAATGAACTACATTGTTTGAAATACGTTGACGCAACTGAACAGCTCCTCATGTTAATGTATTAAATTATGTGATGCATTGCAGGTTACATCTGATAACTCGAGATTACTTAAGCTTGCTCAGTGCTTTTGCTCTAGTTTCGACAAGGTTATGGTGGGCGTATGCGCGTTAGCGAAGTGTTCGTTGTGCAGTATCGTCATGACACGAAATATTTTTGACATTGAAAATGTAGGTGAGTATGACGGTCGCCTTGTTATGACCGTGCCTCTGTTAGCGATTTCAAGATGATAATTTGTCGTAATATAATATAGAATGTTTGATACAATCCAATATCGTATTTCTATACGATTTTAATATCATTGGATTGACATTTTAAAAGCATTCAAATTTATACCTACCTTATAATTATTACGATTTGTAAGAAGGTCCAATATCGTTTATACATATGTACATATAAGTAAATGTAAAAACATTTAAACGACGTGTTTTATATAGTTTAAGCACCTCTATTATTAAATTTTCGTTACTTTTACTCTCGATTAAATGTACCGAATGTTATTACGATAATGTATATTTATAGAAAGCGCCGTACACAATGGGACATTGAACGATAGTGAAAATACAGTCATCCCGTGCATATCAATTAGATACATTTTATGCAATAATAATAATAATTGATCAACTTCAAACGTGACGTTAGCGATCTTTTGTATACACGAGTCCTTGTGATCAAAGTTATAAATCGAATGATAATTAGAATATCGCCACGAAATATCGGATAACTGGTATCTTGACTTTTTATTTAATTGTATTATACCATTCAAATTTTAACAAAAAATGTTTCTGCGAGTATTGTTGTGTATTATGTAGGTATATGCTGTGTAAAAGTTATTAAAATATATTTATAAATATTATATGATCATGTGTTAAAAAAAAAAAAGTAACCATTAGGTTTTTATTCCTTTTTTCAAAGGCTTTTTTATTTTTATTAAATACTTCATTATTGCTTACAAAAAAGTAATGATGTATTTTTCTTTTAATGCATAACTTGTTTTGTATAATATTATAGAAACATAATAATATTTCTGAAAGTATCCTCTTAATTTCTTTAGATTAGTTTCAACTGAGAAACGGCAAAACTTAGTATACAAAAGGCTTATAAATATTTGTCCAAGAATTAATTTTTATGTTCATAGCAACAAAGGTTAAATAAAACGTAAGTGTTTTCTACTCAACGTTTGTATCAACCGCAATTTGTACGCGTTGAACTCGGCTAAGCCGCTTTTTCTCGCATGTATCATTTACCTAATTGAAAAGTTTACTTCCGATTACTATTTCAAGGTCATATAAAGTATATTCATATCTTAAATATTTCTCGATGTTGGAAGTAATTTTTATTTGTATCGTAAAATATTTATATGCTTATA
Source organism: Vanessa atalanta (assembly GCF_905147765.1). Taxonomy (NCBI): domain Eukaryota; kingdom Metazoa; phylum Arthropoda; class Insecta; order Lepidoptera; family Nymphalidae; genus Vanessa; species Vanessa atalanta. The sequence goes on from NC_061875.1 coordinate 6,828,643, forward strand.
TCAATATACTCCCGATTTTTTTATATTTGAGTAACAGAACAGAATATTAAATCCTACTCGTCTTGTATCACACATAAATAATTGCATTTGATTGCTTTTGATTGCGCGTGTTTTATGCCCTGCGGTAAAATTAGGTAAGTTTAAATACTCGTATATGTTAATTGGGAAATGTTTGATTTATAACTTTTTTTTTCGTTTTTGGTTATTAATGTGAATGGTTCAAATTTAGAGTTTTGTTGATAATAGGAAATTAAATCTAACAATTATTGTTTTCTAAATAAAATAAGTGTTCACTAAAATTGTTTTTACAATTATTAGTTAAAATACCTCAATACTATTTAAATTATACCATTTTGTATATTTTTTTCATCTATGGGTACATATTATAAATGAATTTATTGAACGAGCCTTTAGTTTTAATACATTTAAAATAAATTAATTTAGAATACTAACTAAATAACTAGTAATCTTGCAAGACTACTAGTAAACTGATTCCATGTATTATCGAAAAGATTTATATTATGTATGACCCCATATACCTCATAGTGTCACATAGGGTCAAACGAAGGAGATTGGAATTTACATCACTTTAAAGACAGATTTAGGATCAATTAACTGGTTTATATTATAGTACCTGACTATAAAATATTTATGGTGTAGGTTAATGTCGGTGTCAATATCCTACTTCATATTATTTTATATCTATAAAATAATATGAAGTATTTATTTATTAGTATAAATATTTCGGAACTAAACTGGACTGAGATCTGTTTCTATGAATGTGATGATCTCGTTTTGCCTTTTAGAACATAATGTGTTTATTGACTCGTCGTTGACCTAATAGGAGTAAATAGTATTCCGTTTAAAGTTATATTGAATAAAATGTATATGTATAGATACTTACTTCTTTCATTTTAAATATTTTCATTTTATTTATATATGCAATATAATATCAATTTTCTAATTGTTTTTTTTTTCTTGTATAGAAGAAAATAATAGCACGATTACATTTATGAAGCGTTTGCAATTGATGCTTGTTTTCAATTCTAATTAAGCTATAACTATGACAGAACGGTTCAGTAACTTTTTTCCATTATATGTAAATCTTTCCTTTTTTAAATTAATTAGCTATTTTTATCTTATAAAAATTAAATAAGACTATGGTATAAATCTTGCAACTTCTTAAATGTTTTTTTTTTCAATTTAAATTATTATTAACACTAATTTTTATTCTAAATTTTGAGGTTAATTAAGGTGATATTTTGGTTTGAATGTACAAAACACAAATCGAATGTATTTAGCCTTCCCCGTGTGCATGTTTTAATTAGATTATTGTTTTTCAATAGATTATTCTTTAATTGACTGGTGGATTGCTTTGTTATATAGTTTAAAATATTTCCTTATATTACGTACTCGGTTAAATAATCGACCAATTATCAGTATTAACTTCCGAACGGATGTGAAGCTCGTTATATATTAAGTGATCTTGTGCATAATAATTACATTCTTTTTTTAAATAACGTTTGAGAAAATAATACGGTAGAAGCCTAAATTTTACATCGAAAATGGAAATAGTAATAAAGAACGTAATTACTCTTAAAAATTTAAAAAGGTAATGTAATAAATAAAATAAAATAATTATTGAATAAATATAATTTATAATTAAAATTTTTGTATTAATAGTAAGCTTGTTTCAAATATATAAGTTCGTAAAAATTATATAAGCATGATTTAAAGGGACTGAATTAATTTATTCACAAATATTTAACAATTTTATTGGTTCAAAGTCAAGAGTAGACATCATGAAATCTAGTTGAGATTAGCATACAATACATAGCTTTGTATATATTATACGTTCGGTAATTAGGATTTGGGTAAGTATATTCTATTGTTGTTAATTAGCTCATTAGCTTTTTGTAAAGATACGCAGTCGAGCAAAACGGTAAAGCGTGTGTCACGCTATACTGACTCTACATAGGTATTAGGATGGCGCATCAAGACTGACCCACATGCTACAGTACTATTGGCAGATAAATGACCATTAAATAGTTTATTTTCAAGTTGAAGTATACCGAGGCTAAAGTTTTAAATCAGCGATATTTAATTTTTCAATCTATGAACATGTATTCAATTTAACAAAACCAAATATTTTTAATCTCAATATATACGCTCGGTATAAAAAATTATCATACAGTCAAAGGCCTAAATACTTACTAAAATTATGACTAGATAAGGTATAAGTTACGACTTTTTCTTAGAAGTGCGTTTGTTATTTTAAAGAAGCAAAGTTTTTTTTAATAAAAAATAATTTATAGCTCGGTATAAAACTGCACTTAAATTTATTAAAATATTCAAACAGAGCGAGGCCGAAAAGTCTTTGCCCTATGAGAATCATTCGATTATACATTTGGAACATACGTTGTATCTGTAATAAAATATTGTTAAAAAAAACTTAGTTTTAATATAAGTAAAAGCGTAGTGCGGAAATACGACACTCAAAAGCGTGGTAGTATAATATCATTATTATTATTAAACGTCTTACTAAGAAACTTACTGCCTTAACTCTACTAGCTTAGATTTATTTAAAAAGCGGTTAGGTTTCGGTTTAATTAAATTTTTAGTTTCTACACAGGCGTCTTAAATGCTGTAATTTTATAAAATTAGTCATTATTAAATGTCCTAGGAAATTAAAATTATAAATATTGGCTCTTAGTAAACTTTTTTAGGATAACATCGACACACCAATTATATTTAAACGCATTAAATAATAAAATTAACGCTATTTTTATAATCATAATAAGTAATGATTTAATATATGTATTATTTATTAAGTTAAATATAGTTAAGTATTTTTAACAGAATTGATTTTATGGCAATAAAATATTTAATAATTATTATTATTACCTTTATGTTAAATAAAAAGCCAACAGATTGTTTTAGATTAATAATATTTAAACTTAATTATTACTTTCGTTACACCTCATAGAAGTTTTTCGCTTTGGCAAAGCTAAAATTAAATATATATAAAATTTGTTTAGATACGCTCCGCGCATTCAATGCATATATTACTTAAATAATTATTTCCATTTATTTTTTTAAAATAAAGGGGAATCCTGTAATATTTTCTTATTAGTTTTATGTCAAGACTTCTTGTTTGTTAGTGGAAAGCTTTCGTTTCATCATACATACTCTATTTAATTTAGCATTTAACATACATACCCACCAGTAATTATTATCTTCTCGGTATCTAGTACTTCCGTTTAAATATTACTAGTAATGAGGTGTAAATTTATATTCACAGGGCTTATTTTATTTAAATTTTAGGAAAGTAGAACTAACACTGCTATTGTTACTAACAAAGAATATTCACAGCATGTTATAGAGAATCGCAACAAAGGGAAATGAGGTGTGTCCTCAATACTTCCATTTGAACGAATTGTTAGAACAAAAAGATTAGGAGACAAAACGTCGCGTTCGCGATCGCATCGGACTTGGAGTTTGGCTAATAGACGCGTGTTGCGCACGCGCCGACTCTCTTGTAACTGCTGGCTGTTTACCGCCAAAACCATGCGGAGATAGTAGTTTGGAGTCAAATGATTTCATTCAGTATTACAATATTATGCAATGCACTACTTGTGGAGTTTATTATTATTCCGTTAAAGCGACCGGGTTAAGATTTGCAGACGACCTCATATTACCATTTATATACTTTGAAATTATTCATGGAAGTAGTGAATTTATTCATAGTTTTCTTAGCAGCCTAGTATAGGAGCCTAGACGAGACTGTGCTGAATCGACCTGTAACACTTTTCTTTGCAAACGCGGCTAAGGGGCTCTGAAATCTGTGCTCTATATTTTTATTGGTAACACTCAATTGTCAGTCTTTATAAAGTGAAGCGCGATTTACAAATGTTGCCAATACTGATGCCGATGCTGGTGATGCGTTGCTACATGTATCTATCTGTGGTGAATATAGATATCTTAAATTGTAAGCAGTAGTAAATAATAACATTGGTCAACACTGGTTTTGCCACACAAACTTTGATAGCTAATTTTTTTTTATCAAAATACCCTCATTATATAATTCGAGTACCTTATATATATAGGTACTAAATATATAATGAATATATTTATATATTATATTTAAATTATCTATAAATATATAAAATACAAATATAATATATAATGCGGAAATACTGTATATATTTCATTAAAGTAGTATTTATTTTTTCAGCTTTTTCCGGTAACTTTCAATCAACATAAATACATCTGAATAAAGATTTTAGCATGAACGTAAACTTGCAAGTACTTAAAAAGTTAAAACTAGATACTGCATTCAATAAAATGTTGATAGGTATAAAGAGGTTCTTAAAGTTTCCGGTGTAACACGTCGCACAAAGCACATCAAAAACAAATTTACAATAACAAAAAAATCTTAACTTACGAAATTTAGAGCATAATTAGTCCATACTGTGTGTGTATTTTAAACATGAAATAAGTGATAAATAACTAAAATTAAATAGCAAAAATCATGAAAATCATCAGAATGTTTGTCCACTCGATGTCTACTGTTCGGATAAGAAAACTGAGTCAGTTTGTTCCAGGTGAGATGGACGATGAGCTAATGTCACTCTAAGGCCAGTTGCATGTTTGTGGATTATCAAATTTCGTTCTATTAATCTTCGTGTCCCTGCTCAGGTCACTTCACCATCTCACTTGAAACGCAACAGCAAGAAGAGCACGGTCGCGTAATATCGGGGTTGGAAGTTCGGTAGTTGTCCGTCGCCTGCGTTCAAATTGATGGATAGATAGAGTCGAAAGGGTCAAAAAATGAAATGACCGAGAAACGAGAGTGGCTCGATTTCTTTACTCTAACGTGTATATAATATTAGTGTTGGAAAATTTAATGAGGATATCCCTACCAATGTCATAAGTGCGAAAGTAGCTCCGTCTGTTACCTCTTCTAGCTTAAACCCCTGCACTGATTTAGATGAAATTTGAAATGGGGATAGTTTGAGTAGGGGTAGGAGGTTCGTCACGGTAGCATGCGAAAGCGATCCCGTGGCGCCCGCCGATGAGACGGAGAGGGCTGGTTTTTTAGTGGGTATCCCGGTGTACCGCCAACATCTTGGGCACCCACCCACTTCCGCGTGGGGAGAACGTGTAACTTGTTTTTCCAGCGAAAAAAAAGGGGTAGGAGGTAGGTTTCTTTTTTTAATTCACCCTACGAGGCGGCAAAATGGGGGTAAAGGATTTTTTGCTATCATGTTTTATTAAATATTTTTAAAACCATTATATAAAGTTTGCTATTTAACTTTAGCTGTGATAAATATCTCCTTTTTTTCATTAGCTTACCGGTAGGTGCATACCTACCGGCAGTATTGCCGGCCTTTGAATAATAAGTAGGCTCTTTTCTTGAAGGTTCCCAAACCATACAGGTTCGGAAAAACTGCCGAAGAAAGTTGTTTACACAGATTATTTGTGCGCAGCAGAAAATGCTTTTAAAATAGCGCTGTTGTTGATTTCTGGACATCGAGGTGGTGTTTATTAAATTTCGAATGTCTGATATGTCCGATTCGGTAAATTTCAGTCGCCGGGATTTATTCAAACAATTCGCTGGATCACTCCTCTTGAAAAATGCGGTAAAAGATGCAGAGTGATCCCACATCTTTACACAGAGCCGATCGGAAAGAGCGTCGAAAATTTGAGCCACTAGTACTGGGTATCTCCAGCCTAGAGTTGAGAGCAATACAGCGTGTGGGGTCGAATTTGCGCCTTGTAAAGTTTTAGGCGATGCGGCGATGTGCGACGCTGTCTCACCTTGCTGAGCACACCACGCTTTTCAGAAGCTAATTTGTAAATAAAGTTATTTGGACAGACATTCCGATATATCTCCGGTCTTAAAGAATTACAGAGAACAATAAGATATTTTGAAAAAGAACATTTAAAATTATTTAATATATTAATTATTCATATGTATATTATATTTTAATTATTTTATTTTTTGCGTACGACCTTGCGTGTGGAAATCCGTTCCTGTTCCTGTTGTAAGTTTTATCGACGCGGAGAAAATATGATATTTTTTAACATCACCACTCTATATAATACATACATAATGTATGTAGATAAAGTAGATTATTACATTATGAACGAATAGTTTTTTTTATTGGAATACAAAATTAGATTTACATTTGTGTAACACATATTTTGCTTAGTATTCAATTTCTTTAATCAAATAAGTATTATCAAAAAGGTATTTGGAATAAAATAAAATACTACAACTATTTTAAATAAGTTTCTTATATAATTTAAGATTTAATTAAAAATACTGTAATGAAATGTTGATTAGTTATAATAAAGCTATTTAATACGAATGTAACGTTAAATAAGTTAATTGGCAGCTTAGATGGCAGTTTTCCTTTATATAAATCAAAATATTTCATATAATTTCAATGAATGAATTTCAGTGAATAAATTTCATTTATTATTATTAGCTTAAATAACGCAAAATTGTGTATGATAATATTTCTAATCATTTTTAAATTAATTATTTCTGGACGATTATATCAACCGTCCCTTGCTAGTAGTTTCTTGAGACGGCTTAAAAAAAAATTCATGGATTGATTTAAGTTTCTTATTTTTTCTTAGGATTCATTGGCAGGATAATATAGCCATTTAAATTCATAGCCTTTCAGACCAAATTTAACATCTTTTTCTGTTTCAGGTTTCGGTACGTCGTCGGATAGTACATCTAAAACTTCTTGTGAAATTTTAGGATGGAAACCAGTTTCATCAGCGATATAATCAACTCTCGTTCTAATCCCGTTCCGTCCCGTTACATAATAATATCCATATTTGGCACCGTTTGTGTAGCCTTTTTCATGATGTCCATGAAATCCTAAAGTGTAATTGAAGGTATATAGAAGAGTTTTCATGTCATTGTTGGTTAAACCTGCTGGTAGACCATCAGCTTCGCCGGGATTTTTATGATAAATATCTGTATTTTTATCGACTATTTGCATTTGAGCAGCGAATAGCACTGGTTTTTTAGGAAGATTGTCATTGCCTGATTGAGGCAAATCTAGTGGTTGATTGCCGTTATTATAATGTTGTTCTGGATTAACAGATTGTAAAATATCATTAAAGCTTTTAGGCTGTCTGCCTACATTAAAATTGTTTTTAGATACAGCGTTTTCTTGACTGTATTTTGGATTATTAGGATAAGATAAGTTCGATTCTTCATTATAGGAACTATTTTCAGAAATGCCAGTGGGTCTTTCATCAGGGAATTGTTTTACAGGAACTTCTTTTTGTCCTTGAATTTGTGAAGGTATTCCTTGAGAATATTCCTGCCCTGAATTAGCACGTTGTGGATATCTTTCAAAAGCTTGTGGATTATTTTGTAAATTATCTTGCCCTATACCAGATGACTGTGGATAATTCTGTCTAATACCAGAATTTTGAGGACTGCCAGACAGTTTGGGTGTTTTTAATTCTTTGGAAGGTTGATTAATATTTACATCTTGTGAATATTGTTGTCCGTTAGCTACTTGATTAGGGTAATTTTGATCGGATCCTGTAAATCGACCATTACCATTATGTAAGTTTTGACCATTATTATAAGAATTTTCATTCGATTGTATTTGTGTATTATAATTATTGTCGTTTTGTCCGTTATTTTTATTTATAGAACCACCACCAAACAGTTTTGGTGGTGGGGTAGTGGTTGTTGGTATACTGCAATGAGAACAGGTTTTGACTGGCCCTGGAGTTAGTTCTTGTTTTAGTGGCTGTGCTTTATTATTAGATTGTATTGTACTTGTTGTTTTAATTTGGGGTGAAGATGGTAACGTGAGTGAGTGCCCTTGTCTTGGACTCTGGTTAGCAGCAGTTGGATCTGTAAAGAAAAAAAAAATGAAGCAACGGCTATTACTTTAAAAGTCATAAATTGAAAATGATAATTACAAGGCTTCACGCGAATGTTCTTCATAGACAATATCTTGAAATTTCCGTTTTCATCCGTAGCATATACAGTCACGTGATAAACGCCATCGGCAGTAATAAATCCAAACTCGCCCATAATTATTCCATTTTCATCTGAAAATTAATAGGATTAAGATGTTATTAAAAAAAAAAATAACTAGAAGTTAAAAAACCATAGTAAAAACCAAGTGATTATAACTAGATAGAAAACTATCTTCAGAAGCAACACGGCAACAAAAACAACTATACCGTACTACAAACATCGCAAATGAGTTAAAGTATTTATTGCTATTTCATGTAAATTACTCTATACATAATTTTGTAAATATTATGTCAATCGGCGTCTTTTCGTCTGTGACTAAATGTAAACGATTACGCAAGCAATAAAATATTCTTTTAGAGATATGATGATATTATAAACTATTCCAATTTACTAATTCTGTTATGTCATATCTCCTTTCATCCCTTTGGTAATAAGTTGTGAATGTTTTTGTTGAAATGGATACATTATTGCGTAAGTATTACTTAATTTATCTTTATATAATAGAAAGTAAATTCAGGTTATATAAATCAATATTTCTAATTGAATATTTTTCTAAACTACGTTTAAGTGTGTGATTGCTTTAATTTATGTCAGGAATTTAATGCTGCCTATATATGAAGATTACTTTTTAGTTTTTAAGTTTACTTTTTTTTATATGAATTATGAGAGTATAGAGCATATTATCTTATTTAATATATTGTTTTTAAGAAAATAAGAGGAATGGGACCTTTTAGAGTTTTTATTTTTTATTTTAAAGCTTAATAGTAGTAGTTAATCGATGACAAAGACAATCAAAAGTTAAAAAGTATTTTTTAACGTGATTGATTAAAAGTCTAGGAGAATATCAAGTACCTAAACTTCTAGTGTATATTAGTTACTTAGTTATTTAGTTACTTATTTCAGGTAATCAAAACATCCCAAACTCTCAAACCTTTACAATGTTCGGAGTTTAGGCAAGATAGTGATCTCAATTAGTTTACTAAGTAAATAAAGATAAGCCGTAATATGTACGTATTTATTAACGATTAATTTATTGAATCGCTCTACGTGAATCAATATTGTTCGTGTTGCTTAAATAATAATTTGGTATCAATCCATTTAATTTTTATTTTTTTTGTGTTTACCTATAATTATTTATTTTGCTTTCAAAAAGTTTCGTTTACTGGGCTCTTTGTATTTTTCTATCCTAATGGTAGTTATCACCGATTTTATTTTATTGTGATTATATTTGTTTTAATTTAATACGGTCACTACCAAATACAATAACATTTTAAAGTAATCATAGACATATTCAATAAGCGATTACATTTATCAACAAACATTAAACGCACCTTAAAATGCTTGGCTGTCGTCACCTATATCGTCTTCATTTATTAATTTGTCTTTTTGATGGTTTTATTAAATAATTTTTAAAAAAAGCGAAGTAGCACTTACAAGTATTTACCAGAACTTAAGTCACGATTAGAAGTAGTTTGGGTATATTTAATTTGTGCTCCAAAACTAAATAAGTTAATAAAGATTTATAAAACTATTAGTATTCTATCAGTATGTTCTCAACCAAGCCAAGTCAAAGTTGAAATAATAATTAATTATTTTATTTTAAAACGAACCTTTATTTTTTTCTTAATTAAAATACTGGTGCTGTGTAGAATAAAATGTTGAGTTGTGACACTAAACGTAGTTCTTACTTTAAAAAAAAATAAAACTTTTAAATTTATTGTTTTTATCTAAAACATCTTATTTATATATTATATTTCTAGGTCTTTTACTTCAGTCGGGTCCGAAAAACAAGGTTGTTAAAATATAAGGTAAATATTTCTAGGATTTTTTACAATGTATATATATATATATATATATATATATATATATATATATATATATATATATATATATATAGATAGTGTGTTGCACAACAAAATAAATATATCAAAGCCATTATTATATTATCTTCATGTGCGTGACTGCTACGCTTACGACTTGTCAAACGTCATACTACTTTACTAGTACTTAGTAACTTTGCGTTAGAAGCCAAAACTTGGCCACAATTTTTTTCTAAGCGTTGGCAGTTATTTCTTTAGATATATAAATAATCAAAAAATCTAATATTTTTTTTATATCACACACAGTAGGAGTCATATTTAATAGAAGAGATTGTTGATACCTTTTTTCTCATGCCTGTGTTGTTCTCCTTCAATGTTAAATCCAAATTCATATGGTCTGTTTTCATCGGTGTATTTATCAGCCTGTACTTGTAAACAGCAGGCTAATATGTAAAGTACAACACAAATAGTTTTTAGTTGAACCATCTGAAAATGCAAAAAAATAAAATTATTTACTTAACATAATCATACCGCACTGCTGTTTATATAATAGGTTTTTGAAGTATTTTATCTTCGTATAATATTTTGTTTGGTTTTGAGATATTCCACGTCATTGTTTAGATACTCAAGTATCATGCTCGAATTTTTAAATACTTTTAGATATAATTTATTCATGACAATTTTATACGCTTAAGTCAATAAAGGCTATTTAGTAAAAAGAACGATATCCGAATATCCATTTTTTTTTTGTATCACTAGAAGCTGATTATGTCATATATGAGTTTTGATTGACGTAAATAAAATTCTTAGGGATTTAACTTTTTTTTTTAATCAACACACAAGTAGCCATTGACACTATTTTCAATCATACGAAAAAATATATTTATAATTACACTTACATACATAATTCCGGTTCTATTACGTTTACATAATTTTGTAGAACTAATATTGTACCAATAGACGGATATTTGATATGAGTAGAATCGACCATTTACGGTTTCACATATATATAATAATTTATATGAGTCATTGTTTAATTTTGAAATTAAAACAATTCTAAAATACTGCTCTATACTGCTTGCAAATTATTGAGAAAATTTGATCCAGTGATTATATTTATATTTAAAAGTTAAATCATTCTTTCATAATATAGAAAGTTAAGAATATAAGCATAGTTTGGATATTGCATTCTAAGGTTTAAGGTTTATAAAAAAACTGACTATCAATGTACATACATACAAACATACATTAGCAGCCTGTAAATTTCCCACTGCTGGGCTAAGGCCTCCTCTCCGTTTGAGGAAAAGGTTTGAAGCATATTCCACCACGCTGCTCCAATGCGGGTTGGTCGAAGTTGATGGTTAGCTTATTGAAGTAATTAAAAATAGTTTAAATTTCCTACATATTACTATAATAATTGATAAAAATTTTAATTGAACTATGTTTCAAATTATTTTTATGATGCTTATGAGCCGTGATGGCCAGTGGTTATAAGATGTGAATGTTAACTAAGGATTCTGAGTTCATATCCGTGGCAAGCACCACTGAATTTATATACATAATTTGTATTTATAATTGTTATCGACGGTGAAGGGAAACATCATGAGGAAACCGCCGTATGTCTCTCGCATATAACTCGCATTGGAGCAGCGTGGTGAAAGAAGCTCAACATTCTCCTCAAAAGTATAGCAGGAATTTGCCATGCAATGCATTTGTTACAATTCGTAATTAAAATAAAAAATACAAATATTTCAAAATAATATACATAAGCAAAATTATTAAGATTTTACAATGTAAGGCTTAAGCGTATAATTATGCCTTCTAAAAGACTTTATTCGTAATAAATAATAATTTAATATGTACCTATGTTATTATATATGTATTCTCAGTTTTGAGCTTATTTTTTTAAAACATTGGCGCTATATGAAATGTTAATCATTTCGTACATCACTAATTTGCTCGCAAACTTGGGAGCTAAGATGTTATGCCCCTTGTACCCGTAGTTACATTAGCGTAAACGCCCTTCAAACCGAAACACAATAATACTCAATATTGCCGTTTGATGGTAGGATATCTGATAAGTGGGTGATACCTACCCAGACAGGCTTGCACAAAGACAAGTCTTACTACTTTTAATTTACTGGACCTTATACATCTATTTCTATAGTAGCTTAAGTAAACTACCTTTATTTTTAAAATGATAATTTAGGTATTTTTTTTTGTATAGAATTGTTTTGCTATAGAAGGTCAGGTTATTAAAAATTTACGTAACATTTTTGTCTAGCCGCCTCAAATAATTAATCTCAGTAATGGTATTCGTCGTAAATGAAAAGTTATATCAATTTAACAATAGGTTAATTTTATACACAGATGGTTGTATTACCTGTTTGTCCAGCTAAAATCGAATTTATAATGATCAAAATATGATACTGTAATAAAACAATTTTGGAATTATAATAATTTAGATTATCTATGGTAGATTTTATGTAAAAGATTAGTTTAAAAATTAAGCTCCATTTTTGAACTATGTATTTAAAAAAATATTTACAAACCAAGCATTTTTAATCACCTCACAATCTACGAATACATTCGAAGTACCACTGACTATGCTCGGCGAGTAAATTATATATATTTCTTTAAAATGAACATAAGCAAACTTTATGTTAAAATCCTTTGTTGATTTTTCCAATATTGTGAAGTAATTATTCATCGTGCTTACATTTAAATTTCATATTATTCATATTTTTAAAAATTATCTGCATATAGACAAAGAGATTATGTACATAAGGATAGCAAAAGAAATATATTTTAAAATGTGCGATAAAATATTTGCTAAACTTCCTGTGGAACTTCGTGGCTTTAAATAGATTTTGATTATAATTGAAATTCACTAGGTATTTAATTTATTTGCTTTAATTTTATCCAGCAAGTCAAACAGGTACTGTAAATTTTAAATTATTTTTGAATTTTATTATGAATAATAATTTATTAGCTACTAAAACAAAAGATGTTATTAAAGGTATTATTAATAGAATTTTTTTTGTGATCGTTTGATAAATATTTAATATATACGTAGAAAAAACTTGTATAAAATAATTTGACTATAAAATATATTTTAATAGCTAAAGAAAACTTTTAAAATAAGTTGTATTTGAAGGTTTTACCAATTCGTTTTCCGGATTAAAATATTTTACGTTTACGAAGCGTATTTGTTGACAGCGGGATATTAATTTAAACACCGATTCTACATTCGGTATTGTTTTTATAATTTAACAATAACTTTATATTTCTGTTCGGGAATTTGTATTAGAAATATTTAATAGTTTTTGTTTGTACAAACTTTAACTTTTTAATTACATGTCGTAGCAATACTTAATTACGAGTATTTCGTTTTTGTATTATTATTTGATTTATTATGTATTAAAATAATAAATAGAAGTATAATAGAATCATTAAACATTCTCCTTGAAAGCAATATAACTTATTCTTACCAATTGAATTAACATTTTTGGACACATGAAATATTATTGTTAAATCTATAAGATAGTGATTTATTTAAACTATGCTAAAATAAATCACTATCTACATAATAAAATATATGTTCTATTTGGTACAGTGATGTAATATTACATATATGTATATTAATTTGTAAACACTTTGGTCACGATATAAAGCAAGCCTAAGCCTCTTTCATTTAACATTATTAAATAGATCTGAAATAATTCATATTTGATTGATAAGTCTAAATAGTATTTTTTTTTAATACGTTATATATATTTTTTATTTTAAAAACCTTTGTCTATTAATATAGATTATATTAGAATATAGACAATGAAAGAGTTTTCATTGTTTTTATAATGTAATATATGTGTACTTACGTTTTTTTATACTGCTGCATGAAGAGTGTGGTATAGTCTGTTGCGCAAGAGATCACACAAGACTGTCGATTCTTTGGACAACGTAATTTATTAATACGTTTACATAGAATAGACAAGTTATACAAGGTCTATTATTTTTTGATCATATTATTTTTAATTTCAATAGCGTATAGATAGAGTTGAGACGAGAATTTTAATTATCCAATTCCCGTTTTCTCGATATTTATAATGTTTGATTTTTAAGTACATAGAAATTTCAAATTTTGAAAATACTTTTTTGTTTTGAATAGAAAATAAAATTTGACAATGATTAAAATAAGTCAATTTATTATCATTTTATCTTTTATATTTATTACTAAATATTTGATACTAATTTCGTTGCCTAAATAAGTAGTCAAATATTGTTACTAAGATCCCGATTTCTCAGTCTCTCAGATACATGGATTAAAGAAGTATTTATTAAAGAATTGTGTGGCAGTTCTATTTGTTTTTTTATCAAAAGTATCTCTTTAAATCAATGATAAGTCATCAGTGTTTCTGTTTTTCACGATTTGTCTACTATACGCTTGATATTCATCCACAACAAAGACATTTAACGATTCTTTCTTAACCTTTTAATAACGCCTTAATGATTGCTTATTTCTATTTTGAGCTTTAAACTATTATAGTAAATTATAACTCTAAGAAGAATATATTTATGTTTTATACACGAATAAGGAGACCTCCTTTGTCCATTAATTTATGTATAACATCAGTTTACATATAAATAACACATACATCTTTTGGGTACCTAATATTTACAATTTACGGTATTTATTAAGTACAAATAAAAATAGCTATACAGACTTTTCGAAAAGGTTTGAAATTTCACTTCATTAATTATACAATCCAATAACAAAAAATTTATTTCGTACGCGAAAATATGTTACGGTACGAAATAAATAAAAAAAAAAAATATATATATATATATTTTTAATAATATAAACATATTTATTTAATTTACAAAAATCAGAGGAATAATTCCGAATATAGTTCCGTCTGCCATCTAGTCAATCAACTATTACTTGAACATTAGCAAGTACCCTTAAATTAACATATTCACATATAGTACTAATAAAATATGTAATGCGAATGTGTTAATTCATTTATTATTTACTGTTTTATCAATATAGTATAGTATATAATTCCAAAAAAATATGGATAATTCGCTCCTTTTATTACAATTATTTTATCAAGAAATGTCGCTTGGATATTTACACATATTCTATAATAATATTTAGACATATCAAAAAAATACTACTGAATGATTATTTTTTATAAAATTCGTCATTAATTCAAACATCTATACTAATATAATCTTTCACGGTCACACATTTAAAACTACTTTTTATGCCTAACACGAGACGATTAACCCCTAAACCGCAAGCGAAGCCGCTGTCGATAACTATATATATATATATATATATATATATATATATATATATATATAATGTGTGAATATTATAAAAGTCAAACAAAGTACTGATAATATCATATAAACAACACATAAATAATAATTTAAAAAAGTGGTCATTGCCTCAATGCTAGCTCCTAAATGTGTTAAGAGCGAACATAAAATACATAAACGGTTCTGCACTAATTTTTGATACATGTTAATATTTGCCAAAATCTATTCAAGTAGGTAAATTTATTGTAGGCCTAATTTTGCAATGACTACACTAGTTTTTAAACAGTATTCTAAATCATTAATAAAGGTCAGTAGTTAGTATTGAGTGTTTATTTTACAATTACCACAACCCTCAAGGCTGTGTCTTATGAATTAGATGTATAAAAATTGTTTATTTTTA
The DNA here is from genome assembly GCF_905147765.1 of Vanessa atalanta. Taxonomy (NCBI): domain Eukaryota; kingdom Metazoa; phylum Arthropoda; class Insecta; order Lepidoptera; family Nymphalidae; genus Vanessa; species Vanessa atalanta. Next base: position 6,844,214 of record NC_061875.1, read on the forward strand.
TAAACGCATTCAATAACTATTGAATATTAGGAAGGTTATTTGAATACATGATAAATGGCAGAAGGTGTAATGATTCGTTGTCGCCCAAAAAAAAATTTTTTATTCTTTATCATATTCATACACTAAGCTAACTTAGTATGAGTAAGAGAGCAAATGTCATTGAGACAAATATATATACTTTTATGTGTATATATTTAAACGAAATATAATTAGATTATTTTTTTTTTTTAATGTAAAGTATATGTCAGTGATAAAGATTCTTTTAGTTCTTTGCTTTGTGCAATTATGTAATTAAAAAAAACAAAAATCTATCGAAGCTTTTTATGTTTGACTATCGTAGTAAAATTATAAATGATTGTAAATTATACATTGATTTGTTATTTATGCATCAGGATTTACGATATAGGCAAGCAAAACAACCGTTAATATTTCCTAGTATGATCGCTTAAAATAATTATAAATGTGCAAATGCAAGATTAATACCTAGCATATGTATAAATGTCAAATGTAAAAAAAAAACTTTATTTTAATGGAAAACAGTAATAATAAAATAATATATAACTATATAGATGGAATAACGTAAAAATACTGAACATGTATACTATCGATTCATGGTATATCATTTGTTATGATAAATTAAACTTTAATTGGTTTCTCCGTTTTCTCCTTATACATAAAAGGTTGTTCGTATATGAATACTGAATTCAATGGTATTAACGTCAAACAAGATAATGAAAGTGAATCACCTATAAACATATATAGAATATTATTCGCGTATTTTTTTGATTGTCTTAATTGCATACATGTTTATTTCTCTTGGTAAGCCTTTTTTTCTTCTAACAAGGTTAAAATTGTATAACGAAGTGCAAATTTACTTATCGTACAGAAGGTGACTGATTTATTTGAGCTATCAGAGCATGACATAATTTGTGTAAAAATATGCAATTCAGGAACTGTAGATGATCACGATCGGGGCAAGTGTCATCACGATCACATTTCTATGAGCAAAGCAAGAAACTACATATTATTTTAATTAGTTTATCTTAAGCCTCGTTGACTAGTAATTGCCTGTGCAGCTGTCAATCATAGGGTACCGGGTTTGAATCCCGGGTAAGGCCAATAATAATTTCTAAAGCCTAGTCTAGACATAATATTATTCTGTTAATATATACAAAATGTATGTATACAAGAAAATGTATGCTTTTTTCATACTCTCTCAAAACTATTAGATTTTGTTATTAAATATAATAAAACGATTTTTCTTGTAGTTTTTCGAAAGTATGATCTATGACTGGATATACTTGGATATTTGGCCATATAATCCCGGTAGAACATAGTGGCTGGGATGGAACTGAAGTCATGTTTATACCATTCAAATGCGACATATCAATTTAGTACGTAACTGCTTCAACATATTGTAGCAGTTAGTACGGAACAAACAATCCGCAAATTAACTTCAAGTACTGTCGGTTTAAGTCTACCGAAAATTTTCTTTACTAAAAAAACAGGTAGACAAAAAGTACATGATGTGAAATTGAATGATTCAATATATACCTTTAAACACAATGTTAAAGATCTGTTCGATTCTGACGAGCAAAGTAAATTTTCATTAATAATGCTATTTATTTTCTTAAGGCGCATATACAGTAGCAGAGGTATAGTAATGAAAATTAGTAATAAAATTAATAATTTTTATTTATGTATTTATAGTAGTTTATAAAATTAAAAATAAATAAAAATAGTATTTTCTGTTCTATTCAATGATATAATTGATTTATACTGTTGCTATGCTATGAGTATGGTGTAGAAGATATTCAACTAGTTCAACAACAGCTTCAATTTCAATATAAATATTTATTCGTTTCTAATTCATCTTGTACCGGAATAATTCATCTTGAAAAATATCCACCGTTTGAACAGCATAGTAGAAGAAGATGTAAAACTTTTTTATGAATGGAAATTGGGCTTTAGCCTAATATTTACATACTGACTTCTATTTTGTATTATATATTTAAAGATTCTTAAATATGACAACAAAATATTTAAACATAAATATTTCAAGATAAGTATAAGTATCTCAAAATCGGTTACCATTAATCGTTATAATATGAAAATACCTAATTCGTGTAGTTACAAATAATATTTTTTGTTAAATTTCAGATTGACTCAAAAACGTCGAGTTGTTTTTTAATTATTATGTAATCCTACATTAAATTTTTCTTAGATTTTATAAATTGGAAAGTGTAAGGGTTTGGATATTTTCCGCAACAGAAAAGCTACCAACGAGCTACTAACAGATCGAAATGTAAAATTCAAGATCGAAAAGAATTGTCAAAAACTAAAACTTTCTCACTCAAATTATTACATAGTCATACAATTTCATATTATGTCCTCTTTCTCCAAATGATAAATAAGCCTGTAATGAGAAATAAGCTTTATATATTTAACCCATATTAATTTACTAATGAGTGTTGAAAAAATAAACATTAAAAATATTTGTCAATTTAAAAATTATTCACCAACCCTGAAGAATTGAAGACTTTTTTACCATAAATAATTGGTTACCTAAATAAATATGGTATAAATTATTTTAATAAGAAATTTATAGCGAAATATTTTGCATACAAATATTGATTAAATATTTTTCTAATTGTACAACGGAGAGTTTAGAAGCTAAGGGATATTATATTTTCAATCAATCTTGCACGACAAGACAGATTTATAAAGTGAAAGCTATTTTTTTTCTAATGTATTTGCTAAATTAAAAACAACAGGCGACAAAATATTTATTAAGGCGTGCTACATTTTATTTTTAACTCGGTATTTTTTTATTTTAGTGCGTTAATTTAATAGTATATTTTTTTTAATTTGTCACCCATTTTTTCCCGTAGATCAAGAGACGGTTTTTTTTCTGTATGTTTTTCTAATATTTTTATGCTGACGTTTGGATAAAGCTTACCGAAGATATTAGTTTAATAAACATTAACGAACCTAGCGAACACCATACCATTCTTGTAATACCCATAGGTATTAAGTTGAGAAAAGGATCGATGAAATCCTTCACTAAACAACATACAAAACATAGATGGGACAAATCCGTCTTCTGCCGCTGGTATTATACTTAAGACCACTTTTATGTACTCCGTTATTTACATCTCATACACACCTTTTTTTATTAGAATGAAAGAAATCGAGTCTTGCATGTACTACCCATGCTAGGAGTGACAGGCTTAAATTATTATTTGCAGATTGAAAAGGTAATAGCAATGCATATTAAACCTTTTAAGTATCATTCACATTTGCACCTTATAAATAAAAGTAAAAAGAAACAAAATACAAACACAATCACATAAATATTTTTAGTCTTAATGTATAACATGATTTCGAAATTCATGTATTAGGCTTGTGATGTAAATACACTTACACGTGCATTTAATAAGTACCTATTTGCCTCCTTTTTTATAAAGCTACTTAAAACATGCTACTTGTGCCAGAGCATAAAGTAGTAGACCGTAGTTATGGTCTACTACTTGGCAATAAAGATTTAAAATTAAGATATCTCTAGATTAAAATATTCTGTTGTACTAGTGTCGAAGTACAGCAACTTCATTTGTAGAACATTTTAATGGCAGTTACTAATAAAATAAAATAGCATATCATTAAATTTCTAATTAATGAATCATAAAATTACAATTATAAATTACAATGGCTGTGTTTTTTTTTGGTTTAGCTTTTCAAGGTCGTGGCTTTCATTCCTATTTAATTTATTATTTTAATATTAAGAAAATTCGGTCTTTTGGTGTCCTTATTAGTCGAATGAAAACTAGTAATAATAAAAGATTATAGAAATAATATATTTAAAGTAAAGCTTATTTCACTATTTACTCCAATGTCCTCACTCAGGTTAGATCAATATAATATAATGGCAGAATTTCATCAAACGTATGCGGGGTACCGAACGATGTTTTGCTTCACCGTCGAGCACGAAATGGATTATACACAAAATTGCTTGTGTATAAAAATTTAATTATGGTATATTTTGCCAATACCCTTATTTTTTACTAACATCACGGACAGCATAGCCCATAGACGTTGGAGCTTTGAGAAATTTTAATCATTCCTTACATCTCCAATGCGCCACCAACCTTGGTTGGTTATTATGTCCCTTGTGCCACTAGTTGCACTGGCTCACTTCGCCTTAAAACCGGAACACAACAATACAAAAGTATTGCTGCTTGGCGGTAGAATTAATGATGAGTGAGTGGTACCTACCCAGTCGGGCTAAATTGGGATTGAACGGCTCGGCTTTGTAATATGTTTGAGATGTTGATGGCAATAAGGCAAAAAGAACAAATAAATATTTAAAAAAAAAACGAACACGCGCTAGAAGATTCGACATTGGAAATATATAATAGAGAAATAATAAAATAGACGAAAAACGCCACCGACTCTAAATAAATGTGCTAAATGCAAGCAACTTACGATAGCACAATGATATATTAACCAAAGTCGTTTCTTATATAGTTACTTATTACAATATATTTTTTGAAGTGAATGAAAAATAATTATATATAGTTAACGTTATTTTAGAATGTGTCTGTACTGAAGGTTAAAGGTTTATCGTAAAAACATTGTTTAGCGTTATTCGTCAGGCCTTCATGACATGCATGGATTGGCATTTAAATGTTTACGAAATGTACGGTTGCACTTTGAAATTTCTAAAGACTAATGCATTGGCTCTTGTATGGAGAAATAGGTGGGCAGACTAGCAACTGGGCCACCTGATGTAAATTGATCACAGTCCAGAATAGAAGTGTAAGAAATATTAACCATCCCTTAAATCGCCAACGCGCCATCTAAATTGGGAACTAAGGTTATATATGGGAAGACTAAGCTTATGTCATTTGTGCCTGTACTTACACTGACTCACTCAATCAAATCGAAACAGTGATTCTAAGTATTGCTCCTTGGTGGCATGATATATGATGAGTGGCTGGTATCTACAGGCTTACCACCAAATAAAATATAGTTTTTAATTAATAAAATGTGGGTTTAATGTCACAAGTCTATTATTTTGTAGTGTGTATTAATTGCATTATATGGTAATCGAATAAGAAAGCTTTAAGTACATTAAGCTTTAATTGCTTAAGTACATAGTTATACTGTAGGACTCGATGAGATATCACTCATTACAGTAACATCTAAATCATATCTTAAGTTTTCTTAGCAAAAGTCTCCTTAGAAGAGTGTTATGAACTCTTTCCACGCTGTACCAATGTTAGTTGATAATTATTTGTAAATACATGTGGCAAAATTTAATGTCCACTCTGATCATACAATAAATTACAAACAGAATTATTTTTTTGTATTCTAAAGTCGTTTGAGCATGCCCGGATTTTAAAGCGAAGTCTTTCATGGCAATTAAAAAACAAACTATTTATATCGGCTCACACTTTTTGACAAGAATATGTTTTATATATATATACATTTTATGTATAATACTAACAAGGAATATTAATAAAAATATTTTGAGTTTACTTTTCTATGGATTTCTAAAGTAGAAAAGTGAAATAAATTATATTTTATAAAGTAATAAATACTTGTTTAGATAATCATCGCAAGAATGTTTCTAATTTTTTCATTTAAATATTCCAATGATATCCATATTTTATAATTGAAAATATATTCGAATATACTAATAATATTTTATTAATATTATTAATATTTTATTCTAACAATTTATGGCTGTCCGCGTACGTACACTGCTCAAAAAACGGTCGATGAAACTAATAAGCACTGGATTATTTTAATAACATAAAATTATGTATATATAGTATTCGACCAACTTCAATTTTTTTTTATTTGGAAGTTTGTTAAGGAACTTGTCGTGTGCGTGTGTTTTTTTAGTAATGGTAGGTTTTATTTATAATATTCTCGTTAGTTGAATGATTTCATAATTTTCGATGTGTAATTATGGTTTTCACATAGATCATATTTAAAATATTACAGTTTGGACCAGATGCCAGTAAATTTAGTAAGTTATGATTTTTTTTGTAAGAATCATGTCGAATTATGCCAAAGTTTTAATGAATGCAGTAAGTATATAGTTTGAAGTGTTTTAATTTATTGTATAATCTCTTTTCAGATACCTTTAATTTAATTCCGAAAGAGTAAATTTCAGAACTCCGTATGCTTCTTGTATATCCCGTTGTGCGATATTTGTCAAAAATGTGATCATAACCCATATAGGTACGTACGTATATATAATATATTTTTAAAGTATTCAATAAAACTTAGTAATATTATATTGAAGATTACTCATATGCATGTACTTATTTATTTAGTAATTTATCTTACGACAGACGTATTGTAAGTTGTTTAGACTTTATACAAACCAATGACATACTGACTTTTAAATAACTAGAAACGAACATGTTAAGTTACATTTGAAGTACATTGTATTTTAGTTTTTATATTTTAGGTGTTAAGGTTCTAAACAATGAATATCCAAATAGAGCCTTGATACAAAGAGATGTATTTATAATTATAGAAGATAGAAGATGAGCCTGTTAAAAGGTTTACTATATATTTTAGTGTTCGCGTATTAGTACTACTTATAATTTAAAATTAAATATAATCAACTTATTCTATTTAAATGAACTAGAATAGAATATGAATAATGATTGACTTATTAATTTGATTGATTATATTGTTAATTAATTTAATTAAGTAATAAAGTTTTTTGTCTAATGTTAGTCTGTTTTTAATAATCTTTTAAAAATCTTAAGATTTATATATACCTATAGGTTGTGCAGACTGTAATTTTCTTTTCATGCGCGTTTACATAGATCAGAAATCTTTAATGTGTGATTAAATATACATAAAATAATTTGTATTTTTGTTTGACGTCGTAAATTAATATTTCTTATTGAATTTCTTTCATATAAATAACTTTAACAACGTTGGGTATTGACTTTTTAACTTGAACTACAGCAATATTAGATGCAACATGTAATTCTAATGAAGATTTAATTCCTACGTTCTATAGCAGTTGAAATATTGGTGATGTAAACTTAGATAAGAACAAGGATTCGATCTTTGTCATGTTGTCCTTGTAACATACAAACGTCATTTCATTTATCTAAGCAAAATGAATGAATTGATACCCAATTTGGATACAATGTGTTTAAAAATTAACAGTCTGATCTAAACGACTGATAGTTAAAAAAATCTTTGTCTTCTTCTATCGATTGTTAAATTCCTGTAGATAGAAAGAGACATTGGTATGCTAATATTTACCTGCTGCACAAAGGTTTTTAATATACTACTTATATACATGTTATAAAACAAAATGTTGATGATTTTTTAAATAACTTTTGATGAATTACTTATGATGATTTTCGAGGGCGATTCAAAGTACTTCATCGTCATGTAAACAATATAATTACAAATAAAAACAATTTAATATAATATTCAATTATATTTATTTTTGCTTAGTATATAATTTAAATTGTAGGTATATAATTAAAATTAAAAAATAAGAAGATAATATAAAAAAGTACTTTTTAAAGTAATTATTTAGAAATTATTGAATATTTAAACGGTATAAAAACAAATTAAGTTGAAAATATAGAATCGTTAATAGCTTACTAATTCGAATATGTATTTTTATGCATATTGTTTCGTAAACTAGTATTTCTTATGAATAAGTGACATGTAACATTTATTACTTAGTTTGTATTCATAAGTTTTCAAATAAATAATTATACTGGAAGGGTCATATGTTATAATAATGTCGTAATAAAACGTGATTTTATGTAACACGCAGTAACATTATTTCCGCTTATATTTTGAGAAGCATTCGAACGAGTAGTCATCTGTTTACTTTTTATATTACCCGTTAAAGGTTTTCTTTGTGCATCATGCTTATGTGTTGGTGAGGTTATAATACTGACACCTTCGTTTATGTCTTACGTAATTAAAATACAAGCCTACGCTTGGCCAACATTGTCATCGATAAAATGCGAGACTTGTCGCCATATTCGAGAATCGATTGTCCAATATTCCGTACAAATCTACTACATATGCGTATAATGGCATTTCATAATTGTATAAGTTTCAGAATATCATTATTGAATTAATTGACGCGTTTTACCAATATGTTTATTTATTTAGAAATTCAATGTAAAACCAAGCTGTGCTTGAAAATGATTTTAGACTTTTATGTAACTAAATTAATTACAAATATTTTTTGAATTCATGAAATAAACAATAGCTTTTATTCATAACCATTCTCATATAGCAAATAAATTTACATTGTGAATTGGATTATAAAACAAACATGGCTTTAGCGATTATCTAATCCTTAAAGTTTTAATAATCATTCATAAAGGCTAAATATAAAACATTGCCTCGGCATTATTTCATGTTTATAATTGATCAAGTAAATAAAACGGTCATCACAATTGATTCGACCTTTAACCATCGATATTTTAATTCAAGGATCGAAAACATCAAAAACACAAATATATTTCAATTATTTATTTTTCAAGAAAGCTTTATTACAAAAAGATAAATGTACAAAAGGTATCCTATGGCACAAGTAAGATACAGTGATTCTCATTCTTGGCTTGGCATTACGCAAATAGATGAGATCGATTATTCTGTTATTAAAAAGATGTATTTCACTGGCAAGGACCAATATTATTATTTACACGGTCATAAGTTTATACCAGTAACGTAGGTTCAGCGATTTACTTTTGTCCAAGGGAGGTTTTCGGCTGGAAGCCGTTAGGGCCAGCGGTAAATGTCACGGTGTAATGTTTGCCGTCGGGAGCGACGTAGGAGTATTGACCGGTGACAGTAAGGGCAGCGTTTTCAGACCCTGGGTTGTCAAGTTTGCCTTCCTCTTGTCTTGAGGTTCCGTCGCTGGTCTCATATCTGTTGATAGAAAATATTTCATTATATTGTGTACGCAGTATTGAGTTTTGTTAATTGACCACTTAATGATATGTTGTTGTTTCTGCTCACCTATGTATGTATAAGATGTAATAGAAACGTTAGTCATCCGTTCAAAGTTGCGTTGCAAAACAAAAATATAAATATTATGTGATGTTTTTAAATGTATGTTATTCGGTTTGTTTGATTATCTCATCTTAAGAGTCTCGACGACCTAAGATTATTCTCATCTCAATAAATACGAGAGTTCAAACGTGATGTTCAAAGTTCAAAGAGAGCATCTGGCTTTGTGAAATCTTTTAAATACCAATCAAGATTATTGACATTTGACAATTTAGTTTATTTCTTAAAATAAAATACAAAAATTTGGAACCGAAAAATAACAATATTGCAATGTCCATTAGAAATATTAATTCTTAATAAATTGTAGACGATAAGTAAAATTATTATTTGCTTATTTTAAACAAATATAGGATGTATTAACTGTATTTCATTATTAATATCCGATTATCGTTATTTAAGAAAACTTTGTAAATTAATTATACAAAGATTTATCACATTATCAAGCGACAAGCGAAATGTTAGGTTGGACACATTTCTTTAATAGTTTCGATGTATTGCATATTTCTTCTTTTGTCTTAATTAAAATTAATCCAAAATAGAATTTGTATTCAAATATACGATATACTTCAACGATCGATCGATCAAAATATCACTGTTATGAAAATTTTGTGTAGACATTTTTATTTTATTAAAGGTTTTATTTCATTTTACAAATGTTATTTATTTTGTCATACTTAATGATCAGTGCGAATAATTATAATTTAACTAATATTAATATGTTATATGCAACAAGAATAACCAAAAAAATAATATAATAATAAATAAAAAATAGTGTTTCATTCGTATATAAAACCGTTGTTGTACATAATCAAATACTAAAGATTTTTTTAATACATAAAAAAAAAATCATGCATGACAATAAAAGAATATGGTTGTAGCACTATTTTGGTATTTAGCTTATCAAGCTTAGACTAAATACTCCAAGCAACATGTTAATAAATTCTTATGTTAAATTTTGTATTCAAATATAAATAATAAATGTTGATTAATTTCTTTTCATAGTTTGGGAGATTTAAGTTATTGATATTTAGTACTAGTATTCTACGATGAGATTATAATTTATCAAAGTAACCCCGAGTTTCTTAAACTTTGATCAAAGTCAAATTAAATAATGGCTTTAATCTGAACGATGATTGGTAGCCAAGAACGCAATAACTTAATCTTAGATTAAAGCTTAATCAGTTAACCGTCAGATTAATCAATTAAATTAAATCGGGTACTAGTCTCTTCTAGTATTACTATACGACATGCCAGATTATAAAAAATAATTGTAAATCAAAGTGACATTGATAGTTTAATTTTACGTTGTTTTTAAGCTTTTTATATTATACTTTACCGTAGATGCATAATAAATAAAATTAAATTACTTGAATATCTTCTAATATGTATAAGATATTAAGCGTAATACATATTTATCGTACGTATATGTTTAATAGATACGGCTTTGATAATTATATGAATTGTCTATTTACCTTTTTATAGTGGTTGTTTAATTTTTTTGTAAGCATTTGTCTTGAAATTGGATTTTATGCTATCAATACAATAATAATATATTACTAAGTATTCTGTACAATGAATAAAAATAGTTATGTTCAAGCAGGCAGGCTGAGCCTACTCAGCACAAATGATCATTATAAACGGCCACAAGAATGGAATCTATAAATTATAAATCGTAAAATATTATATAAATAATCTTACGCAAAGCTGTATCCGTCGGGTTGGACATCGCTGTCGAAACGCAGGATTTGTACATCCTGGGGATTTTGGGGTGCTCCAGCGCAAAGCGCAGCGACGACGCACACAATTGTCACCTGGGAATAAAAATTTACGTATTGTAATAAAAAGTTATTAACGTATTATTTTAACGCACTTACAAATGCGTTAGCATTTAATGTTTTATGTAATGTCCTCTAGCACGCTGAAAGAATAACGAATTATATATATTCGTATTTAGAGCTGGTAGAATTAAATGGTTTTAACGACGAGAACCAACACGATATTATTCAGCTTAAACCACATAATCTTTTAACTTTATGTGACATCTATTGTTCTCCACAGTACTTACGACTGAGGTACACCGAAAAGTCACGACACACTTTCGTAATTGTAAAGAGCAGTTACTGGCAAATTAAAAATTGTCAGTGACATGCGTTACCTATGAGTTTTATTATTATTATTAAAACAAAAAAATATAGACTCACGTATTTGAGCATGATGTTTGGTATTCTTCGTGAGCACAAACTAACGAATGAGTAACTACTGTATGGTCGTTCGTTTTATATGCAGTCAAAGGTGCAGCATTTGCAGTAGGCTGACATCATACGAGGATGGTACACGATCCACCACTCTCCTTTGAAGACGTCTCATTTTTTTGTGGACGCCGTCCGCTACTATTATACAACAAAGTTACGGTATGGCAAATATAAAGAAATTGCTAAGATATGAACAGATATATCACATTATGTTTTTATAATATGGGTATTATAAGTAATTATATTTTACTACAGTTCGCTAATTACAAATATTTTTTAATTAAAATCAAGTGACCTCTAAGCTATATGTGTGAGAAGGACAAATGTATCTTAAAACCATGATATTACTAAAAAGCATTTTCTAATATAATTTGGTAACATTATTATAAATATTGAGACAATTTTTACTACAAAAAGGAGTTTATTATAATAATGATTATTTATTCATATTAATTTTTTTTTCATATGTTATTTAAAAGTGGAAACGTTACTTTTAAATAAATGAATGTATTTATCTATCATTAATTATTGAGGCTGCATGTAATTAAATAAATAAATATTTGTTACTTAAAGTAGAAACATCGTCGTTCTTAATACTTGTAACAAGTTACTATTAAGTTTATGACGTTATACGTAAGGAAAATCAGGGTTAATTTTTTACATTAACATTTGTAGTTAATTAAACTATACGAAATCTATGTATCGATTTTTTGTATGCGTCGAGTCAAGATGTAAAAATAGCCCAGTAGATAATAAAAATCGAATTTATATAAAGATATAAATTCGTTTGAATAAGTTAATCTAGTCGGGTATCACTCAAGGAAATGGCGGAAGGAGTCGGGTGAAGTTGTAATTCGTATATGTCCAATAACTCACAATTAGGCAGCAATAAAGGTTCCTTTGAAAGAGAGTAGGCTTGTCCAGCAGCAGCTAGCACATACAAGACCTGTTAATTTTATTTATAGTGATTAGTTTACAAATATTTTTTTAGAGATTCGTTACAATTTTAAACTTATTATCGTCGCTATAAAAATAATTTCGCTTACCCACTTTTTTAAATTTTAATCAACCTCAAAAAGTTTTATTTTACTTTTTTTTACTCACCCTTCAAACCTGGACGTAGCAAGAATGTGACGCATTCTGATGGTAAGTGGCTGCCACTGCTCATAGACTTTCAATTCCTGACATCGTCAATGCGCCACCAAACTTGAGAACTAAGAAGATATGTCAAATACAAATGAGTAAGTAGTACTTTTTTGCGATACAATTAGTAACGTGTTGGTGGTACCCGCCGAGTCGGATCTACACAAAGCCCTATGACCGGGTAGTTATTATGTAACTGCAGCAGTAATTGGGTATAATATATTTTACATTAGCTGCCTGTAAATTTCCCACTGCTGGGCTAAGGCCTCCTCCCCCTTTGAGGAGAAGGGTCGGAGCATATTCCACCACGCTGCTCCAATGCAGGTTGGTGGAATACACATGTGGCAGAATTTCGTTGAAATTAGACACATGCAGGTTTCTTCACGATGTTTTCCCTCACCGCCGAGCACGAGATGAATTATAAACACAAATTAAGCACATGAAAATTCAGTGGTTGAAATTGCACGCGTTCAAACCACTGGGCCATATCGGCTCATAATATATTGATCAAACTAATATCAATAAGTAGTGTCTTTGTCGTGATAATCGTATATGGGTACTGGAGGTTAACTCATAGTGGAATTCCTACCAGCATTGACAGTACTTTTAATCAAATTATATAATTTAAAACTTTATAGAATAGACATACGTAATCCATTGATTTAGTAACATTATATTTTATATTAAATGAATACATAAGAATTATAATTTTTGCATATATAATTGATGAATAAATGAAGAATATTGTATGAACGTGTATGTTATTTTATATGCATATCCCGGAACCAAAGGTGTGTAGCATGTACGACATGGTTATGGTTAATTTATTGATCGTGGCTTTTAATTATATTTGTTGTCGTTGGAGTTAAAAAGTAAATTCTTAATTTTAATCTAAAACATTTCTATTAAGAGTGAACTTTAAATTAAAAATAAAAATGTAACCAACTTTGAGCGAAACTGCCATGATGGTTCCGTATTTATATATAAAATCTTTTAATATGTTTTAATTAAAATCAAGCGAAATGATTATCATTCAGATTTTCTCTCTAAATTTTGTAAAAAGCTCCTCGCTTAAAAACATTAGTTTTGTTTTATAGTCCATTTCATGAGTCACACTTCTCGAGAGTGACAAGTTTGATTCCTCTACAAATGAGACGGCACCTGAGTCTTACCTAAAAAGTAATTAAACAATGATATCGAAAAAATATTTAACTTTTTTTTATTTTGATATGAGAAATATATTATTGTAAGGTGGTGTCCAGACAAGCAGGTGGATGTGATAATTCATAAAGTTTCCGTTTACCACGAGACCCTAAAAATAATTGAGAAATATTAGATACGTGAGTGAAAACACAATAGTTTGTTAGAAGATATGAGGTACTGATGATGAAACAAGCTGTTTTAAACTAGCTTTCGTGCGCCGTTTTGTTCGTTTGCTATTTGAATATATTTTTCTATAAAACTTCAGCACATATTTCTAGCTTATGAAAGGAAGATCTTAACTTGTTATACGTGTCATACAAATGCTGTTACAAATTTGATTTTTCGACCGATTTCTTGGTTTTGTTACTTAATACTTATTTTTGTATTATATGTAAAAAAACTTATGTAATAAATTAATTGTTACTTTCTGAAATGCTGAATAAAAACACATTCAGAAATCTATTAAATACTGAACACTCATTGGTCGCCTGTGAAGTCATCGACAGCCGACCAATGATCGTTGAGATTAAATTCAATATTTGTGCCTGAATTTGTGTAGCGGTTCAGAAATGGTAAGTAAAATGGTAACTTTTTAGGCGTGAAACAAGTAACTTGGTTGAGCATAATCGATGTAAGCTGTAAAATATCTTCCATTAGTTTTCCCTCTATTGACTACTAAATATTTATATATAAGTAAACAATGTTTTAAATAATATGTTACAGACAGACAAGGCATACTTAACATTACTATGTCCATGTTTGTACATTGGAGATAATGTTACTCAATAGTAACTTCAACATAACATCTTCAAAAGCCCACTTCTGATTGTATAGTCTCAACGTCATTTCATTGACCGTATAATATGTCAAATAAAAATATCGAAATCCCGTTAAGATTTCTCCATTTTGTATAAACAATGAAATGCTTAGTAACTAGCTATTACTCGCCCGTTTCAATGGACAGAAAGAGGTACGAGGACCAATGGAATATGAAAAATTATTAGTCTAATTCCAATATGTTAATAAGATAGGATTTACTCACAAAGAAAAGCTTTATTCGCTATATATATTTTTATTTACAAAATAGACTTGTATTATATTGAAATTACATATAACTCTAATATCCGATAAAGCATGCGTGTATATACTGTGTATATGTATATACTTAATTTGCATGTATTGACTTTGAGACGGACTAAAAATATTAGCTAAATATTTAGTTTAAAAACTAAATGTTTGGATTTTTGTATATCCTGGTGATGTTATATTAAACATTTAGAGTAATAGCGTAAAAAACAAAATTTTCAAACGTACATCGAATATGTAATGTGAAGCCCTGTGTGAAACTCCTATACAATGTTAATATGTATAAATAATCATTATTGTAAAAAACTAAACGTATATCACTATCATATTTTTTTTTGCAAATAAAAAAAAATCCTAAAAAAGAGAGAAGCTCTATCAATTTAATGCATCTTAGAAAATGAAAACAAATAAGTGCATGATGACAAAAAAAATTAAATTGTTTTGAACTCTGCACGTAAAACTTTATTTACACATGGTATATATATATTTATTATCATGTTGCTCTTTTTAATTTGATATGGAAGTGCAGACTAGCAAGAGGTGAACATTGCTCATGGACATTGGCATTTTAAGAAATATTGAGGTATCCCTTACATTGCCAAAGCGCCACCGGTGGACGGCTTGCACGCAACGACTCAGGCTTGCACAAAGCTCTCGCCAAGTGGATTTGTTAACTCGTTATGTTATATTTATTTGCACGTTGTATAAGAAGTTACAGGTCTCACTTCTGAATATATCTTGATTTATTGGAACAATTAACACAATTACAATGTTATTATATGTGAAGAAGAATACTTCGGTAGACCGTATTAAAATATTTTATTTTTTGAAAATTAAAAAATAGAAAGAAGAATTGTTTGATAAACAAGTGACTATAGCTCACTTACATTCAAACTGGAACAAATCAAAACTAAGTATTTCTATTTGGCTCTAGAATATGTGATTAGTGGAATCACGGGTTTGCACAAAGCCCTATTACCGAGTGAAGTTGTTCTTTTATACGAATAAAACAATGTATCATATAATCATAGAAAATATAAAAATGGCAACTGTTATTTAATGATCATATTCTAAACATTTTAAAATACAAACACTGTTCAACAGGTTTTTTGGTAAGCGATTCGTACATAATTATTGGGAAATAACTTCTAAAGCTAATCATAATCATAGTACGATCAACGTTTAGAGTCAAGGCAAATGACACTAAAGTGATGTTTTCCTTCGTGTGATAAGAAATCCAAACGTATTTATACATTAGACCTACTTTAAAATACCACAAGATTTTAATAATAGTAATTAACAATCATTGTACTTGATATTAGCGTTTTTTTTATTCACTTTTAGACAATTGGAGTATATTTTTATATTAACCCTTTCCCATTTCAGTATATCATAGATATGATTCATGCTTATACTTTTTATATTTGGCTTTTTGGACAGGGAAAACATATTTAAATGGTTTAAGGCTTTTTTAGTTCAATTTTAACAAAAAGTACGACTGTAAAAGATTCAAATAATTAAAAAGAATTTTCAAATTGTTAATTATAATATTTAAAGTATCGCTTAAGTTGCGTATTTAATAACTTAAAAAAAAAAAAAAAAACTAATTAGTTTTTTACATAAGTCGACGTAATAAAACTAGTATTGTTAAAACTTTATTCTATGCTCCATTGCTTTAATTGTTAACATTTATTAGATAATATATCTCATAATTCTTAAATTGTGGTTTAGTAGTTGCAAATTATCTGAAATTGGAGTTAGTATAATACAGGCAAATATATTTATTTCAGTGTGAGTACCGGCGGTACACACTTGACGGCGCTTTGTAAAGGATTGTTTAGTTACCTACTGTCAATTAATGATTTAAGAACATTGCATTCATAGAAAAAAATATCAAGTTATTGGTTCAAAGAGCATCAAATCATAAGGAAGCGTTCGGTCGAGCGTCCGCATGCGTGCGACGGGCAGTCTGCATACTACATGACTTCGAACCCAGTTTGCGCCACGTATGAACTCTGTACTATAATGTTTTGTTTTGCTCTTCGTTCGATATGTACCCGCAATAATTTCTAGTGTTCAATTATTAAAATAATCAGTTATTTTGATAAATAGGTCTACATAATTTGTCGGTATGATTACTAAGTGTTCTAATTTTAAGTGGCTTTAAGCAATGAGTAGTAAGAAGTTAATCACTCTGTTGGTAAAAGAGCAGTCAAGTTAGATGTTGGAAATGCAAGTTTTCCTCAAATTAATTTCTTAAGATAATGTGAATGAAAACACTAATTATGTATGGTATGATATAAAAATACTGTTTTAATTCACACAGGATTTTTTTTAATAACAATTTAATTTCTTAATAATATATTTTGAAACGTTTTTAATTTATTCCATTGTGTCTATTATTTAATAGATATTACATAGCGAAAGCAACTTCGTACCACCCGAGTGTCTCACGATACAAATCTTATTTTTTTTAATATAAATTTATTAAAGTAGCATAACTGATTCGAAATAATAATAATTAATATGTCATATAAAAAAGTGTAACGCAAGTAAAACTAAGTTCAACATCAAATGATAACAAATAATACCGTGAAGATCTTGTACAATTTATTTCCGCTTATATAATAATAAAGGTAGCTTTTTTGCCAGTCAATCACTTGTAGGTAAGTTTATTTACAGTAATGAAGTATTCGAATACTCAAATAGCCTTGACCTTTTTAAAACGTAGGATATCATGAAGACCATAATTAAAGAAGCCTTAGAAAATATACAGCTGGCCAGCAAAAAATGTAAACAAAAAAATATAATACATAGTATGCGATTTACGCCAAGGTTTCAATATTTTTGGGCGTTCAATGTAAAAAAAAGGTTAATTATGGACTTTTGTTGTAGATATTTTTAAATAACTATCGATTTTATTTTAATATAGTGTGTACCTATGATTATATCTTCTGACCGTTCCGTTTCTGTGTCTTTGTTAAAGTCCTGAAGTTTAGATAGATATTTTTAACTTGTACCTTTCGAAGACACAGGTACATTATACCTGAGAAAAGTCACATGGCTGGGATAATAAGCACATAACAATTAAGCGGTGTTGATATGGGTTTGAACCTGCAATATCGGATAACATTCACGCGTTTTAACTACTGGGTCATAAGGACTCAGTAGTGAGTAGATTACACTTTTTGCAATGTCAATGTGTAGATAAAACTATAATAAATTGTTTTAACAATGGTAAATTTATGTTTACTAATAATGTAAATGTGCCAATTAATCAATGCGTAACAAGCGTTATGTTGGTTTTATGAGATGCTATTTTGTTCTTAGCTATTTGGGTCACAGCGATCATTCTCAAGGGAGGCTACGTATCTTTTCAGGGAGATTTTATAGTACACGTGTGTATGCATAAATATACGTGCATGCACTTTTATTATCCAACTTGACAGGTAAGAGTCCAGGCGCTGGACCAACGTCTTTACATGCTTTCTGAAACACGAAAGTGTTAGCAACGTAAGTCGTAGGCTATTCGTGTAAGCTAACCTCAGACTAGAGACAATCGTTTAAATAATTAAATTTTAGCAATATCTCCATTGATTTTATGTTAATTGAAAATAACTTAACGTCCAATAATATTTATTTAGGACATAGGCATTTATTCGTTCAATATACTTTCAAGTATTATACCGAGTAGCATCAGTTATGTAAAATTAACACAATAATATTATTATTAAAGTACACTACGGATAATATATGCACAAATGGATGACGACTGATTCAGAGATAGGTATTTGCGCTTATATTTAGTAATCAATGAACGATTGATGATTGTAAACAATGAACATTGTATAAAAAAAAACTTAAAAAAATAGAGTTACAAAGAACATAATTTGATGTGATAGATAAATCGATTATTTACGACATATGATCGATTTATAACCGACTAGCAAACCGTCCTGACGCGTGGATGCAATTTCTTAAAACGGAAAATGTTCTTGGCAGAATTTAAGTTTACGTATTTAACCAATGAGAAATATGAATTAATAGCCATGCGAATTAAATTTCGCCTAATATATTTTTTGTACAATATCTTTATATTTATGGGAAAGTCAAAAATCAGTTAAGTAGTTTTTTTAGTTGTTCCTATCAAATAAGGTTAATTTACCAAAGTAATAGTTTATTTCGTTAAAGATTAAGTTTTCCAAATTTTAGTGTGCTAGAGCATCCCTGTAAACAATGTTAAATGTTGTTTACTGGTATAAAGCGTTATCTTTTGTAAACTTATTTTCCCCGATATTTAATGTAGGGCTCCCGCATCTCGGTGACGCCACCTATGTATGGTGCTGGGGCGCTGTGGCGTTCGAGAGACATTCAACCTTTATAAGAAACTATTAAGGTGATTAAAAATTGATATAATGATACGATTGTTTTTAGCATACACCAAATAAAATTTGTAGATAACCAATAAATTATGGGTAGGTTCACACACGCCAGTTTTCTAATTTAAGCATTAATAAAGCTCTTGCACTTTTTTAACATAACAACCCTGTAACAAAACCAAGGGTAAACCATATTGCTATTTTCATAGGTGAAAGCATTTTTAAAATCGGTTTACAAGTTAAGTATTTTCCATTACAAAACAATTTTACAAACAATAAAAACTTTCTTCATTATAATATTAGTGTAAATTATTTTATAAAGAAATACCACATCGATGCATGATTTTAATTCCAATTTCATGAAGTAAGGCACAGAATCTATATCAGTATTTGATATGTCACGTGATCAAATATTTGCAAATAAAGGAGATAGAAATCGCTTTGACTCGAATCGAATGAAATTTATGTTAAGTGTTGCACACATGACCCCTAACTGCATGGACATAATTCACACAATTCACAAATCCCTGTAAAATTTTGGTGAATCTTCTTAAATAAACTGTTAACTTGATTGTAATTAGCACCTTTGATGCCACGACGTATTGTCAATACAATGAAGATATTTATAGCTCTGGTAATCACTACTGACAACAGACGCTCAGGATTCGTTCAGGCATTCGTACAAACTTCAGTTTCAGTGCATTAACAAAACAGCGAAATGATGAAAATTGTAAGTTTTATTTTTTTTAAATCGTTTATCGAAAATAATGTTTGAAAATCGAATTTAAGATTATCAAGTCTTAATTGTCATTTTTAGGGATTTTATGTTTTTCGCTGAAAGTATAATTTTAATACATTTCATAGACATTACTTTAACTAAGTATAATTTTAAGAAAATGAGTGTACGTCTTTTTATAGACAATTTTTGCCGTGGCCGCTCTTGCATTAGCGTGCGCTTTGCCTCAAGATCAACCTCAGGCGCAACCTGTGCAAATAGTCAAGCAAGATTCCGAAGTTAGTGAAAACGGATACAACTTTGAGTAAGTTTATGAAAAATCATCATGCTTCAAGTGAGAGATGAATGCCACATAGAACAATTTAATTTCTTCGATTGTATTAAATGTAACTTTTTAAGTTTGATAATATAATAATATTTACTGTTTAATAATGATTTTTTATAAAAAAAAATAATTTATGAATTTAGATGGAAATTAAATTTAAAACTGACATAGAAAGATGGTGAATGTAATTAAGAGAAATTTCTTAATTATATTGAAATACTTATTAATAGACATGATAATTATTCAGCTTTAGTAAATCTTAGATTTTAATGATTTGTATGCGACGAATGTATGTATATTTAATGAATTTAATCACGGAATATGCAACAATGTAAGTGTTTACTATATTATACTACTATTAAAAAGTATTTACGATTATAAATAAAGAACGAACTACGATTATTTATTATTAATATTTTAGATATGAGACAAGTGATGGAACTTCAAGGCAAGAACAAGGCGACTACAAAAACGATACTGAACAGCAAGGTCTCTCTGTAAAGGGCAGTTACAAGTATGTTGCTCCTGATGGACAGATAATCTCCGTGACTTTCGTTGCTGACAAAAACGGTTACCAACCCACCGAAATTAAGGACGGAGACAAACCTGCACAATCTTAAACAGCTTTAAGGTTATAACGACCCATTTATAATACTGTTTGAAATCAAATATACAGTACTGAATGTACTAAAATGTATTCCATAACGAACCTTTAAGTACAAATATATATAGTCCATATATAATCTAAATAAACAAAAAATACCGAATCTTCATGTTTAACTTGTACTACCTTGGGTGCCGTCAACGGGATGAGAACAGAAATAAAAACGGAGCCTGTTTTGTTATAATAACATTAATCCTTCATTGAATGGTGTTTGTTTAATTTCGAAATATTAAATATCTGGTTTTTATAGTTATGATAATGTTTGTAATATTTAAATATGATGTTATAAAAATGGTAATTTATTGTAAATATTAATAAATTAATTATTAGTTGATGTTCATAAGTGCAATTAATTAAATCAATACTTAAAACTATAAATGTGTATATTATGTATTTAGGCACGCGTCATTCCTAGAAATAACTGTTTAAGACTTAGCTGAGCCATTTGTTAGGGACATATGCTATAAAACTTTACGTCTTAAAGAACGGTTCAGTAAACAACATGAACGTTATGTAATCTGGAAATCTCTAGATAAGTTGTCATCACGAATAGGAAATCGATTTCTAAAATGTTCTTTACGATTCGATAACAATTTTTAGTACGGAAAATGCATTAATTGTTACTACTTTCAACTAAAAAACTTCAAAATGTCACACGATAAGTCCCAATTTTAATCGCACCCAATAACCTCTATCGTTTCGGAATTTTCATGGTATCCTTATTTTTTTATTATATTCATTAACATTTTACCATAATCCATTCATTCATCAACGTACATATTAGGTACTGTTACAGGCTTTGGTCCATTCATTAGTTTTTTAACGATGAGAAATAATATGTAAATGTATAATATAAATTTAACGTGAAACCGAAAGGCATAAATGATGATATAGTTTTTTTTAATATGTAATAACTATAATTAAAAAGTGATTATTAATTTCATAAATTAATTTATGAAGAAAAAGGCACGGTTGTTTTAATACGGTTCATTTTAGTAAGGAACATATTTTTAGAACTTAAAAAAATGCATTTCCATTGACTTTACATAATATACCTAATCATTTTCTCTATTAATAATATTTGTTTATATTAAGTTAATGGATATGTACATAATTTAACATCAAATACATAAAATTAGTATAATTATGAAGAGTTCATTTTTGTCCGTGTTTGTTGATTCTGGATTATTATAAAAGTTAAATAGGTAATGTTACGGGTAGATTACATGTTATTTATTCTTGTAACAATAATAAACTTTCTTGTTGATCTTGTATACCTGCAGATTAAAGGTTATTTGATTTTTTCTTTCAATAAATTCTCAATATCAGCCCGGAGTTTGAAATTGATAGTGTTGACACTCCCGTTTCTCAGCATGCAATTAAAGCTATTGGTCACGCACCCGAACTCTTGTCAGATTTCCATTCCATCGGATTAAAAGAGAGAGTGTGCACTTTTGTAGCGCACACACTTATATCTATTTAATCTCCTGGGCTTTGGAGAACATGTTGGAGCTGATAGTCCTTCCGATCGTTCTTAATGCCGTCGTAGAATAAGTGTGCACACAAATATTGTGTTTTATAATAACTCTGCGCATTTTTTGTATTAAAAAGAAACCTTCTAGAAGCAACCATCTTGAGGAATTTTCTTAAATCTTCCACAAAATGTTTCCACTTTATTCTTATTACTGTAAAATAATGACAACTGTTCGCCTTTTTTCCTTCATAATAGATAAAGATTTTATCGCTATTGAAAGCAAAATTTAACTCATATTTGAGAGATTATACTCAACACAATTATACTTTCTTTGAGTAACCACCTATAGCTACAACTTATTTAACTAAAATGTATCAATGAAATTGGCTAATCCACGCAGCATCACCCTCGTTAAATGCTCTGCCGCCTGTGTAGCAGGCTCGTAGGGTATAGTTTACAGTCTTTTTCAATAAATGGGCCACCTAAAGAATAAACTTACCAACTTTATATATTAGTATAGATAAAAAGTGAACATCAAATTTAAGAAAAGATATTGTAAATCGATAGCAAGTATAGTCTTTTTTCAATGGATGTAGGTACATATAATATACTTAAGAATATTCGGAATTTTAGGTGAGTCACTCGAATAAAAATGTCAGGTAAACCAGATGAAGATGCCGAATTCCGGACAACAAAAGAAGTTTTGGCCATTCCTAGTATCCAGCTAATAAATTCAAGAGACATAAACACTTTTAAATTGAAAAACCTTTTAACGGCTTTCGAGGATGTTGTTTTGCGTAAACACTAAACAGTTTAATCAATTTGCGATGCAATATGTGTTAGTGCGACTTAGAGATACAATTTTAGTTTTATCCGTACGAAACCGTGAGAACCCATGAGTATTATACAATTGTTGATACTTTGGTGTGCTCAGTTTAACATTTAATAATAATTTTTGTTCTCAGTAAAATAATGTAATTCGTATGAGAATAAAGATTCTTCAACTGTAGAAGCAGGATAAAACAGATGATAGATAAGAATATTTATGAACACAACTACGTTATTTAAAATTGGATACTTACGTATTATCGCCACCAAACCTAAAATTCTGCGAATGCGGCAATATAGGTTAAATTAAGTTGTAGGCTAAACTCGCCTTACTTAAACTAACCTAAAATGCTCTGTTCCTGAGATATTGGCACAAACATTACATACATAAGCAGCCTGTAAATTTTCCACTGAAGGGCTAAAGGCCTCCTCTCCCTTTGAGGAGAAGGTTTGGAGCATATTCCACCACGCTGCTCCGGTGGAATTCACATGACGCACATGCCGCCGAGCATGAGATGAATGATAAACACAAATTAAGCACATGAAAATTCAGTGGTGCTGTCTGGGTTTTAACCCGAAATCATCGGTTAAGATGCACGCGTTCTAACCACTGGGCCATCTCGACTCTATTAGCACAAATTCATATTGTAATTCTAGCCGTAAAATTAAGTTCTTTATTAACAATTTCGAAACTTAGTGACCTTCGGCGCTAGGGGGTGTGCAGCAACTTTACCTTCACACGATGTGCCTGTGCTTTGTCCTGAGATATTGGCAAAAATAAATATTGTAGTTTCAAAATTGTTTCTTAAAAAGCACTCTAGAGGTAAGACCGACAAGACCATATTGAGTCACAGTTAACAGAGTCGGTGGTTTGTCAATTTTGCGCAATGAAATGCATGAATCTAAAGCCTTCTAGGAAAATGATCAAAATAAACCGCAACAAACATATTGTTGTAATCAGGGACCAAACCTCTACCATAGACAACACTTTGTTTAATCAAAATCGTGCGGCGGAATGCTAAGCCCTTCCCTTTTATTTGCTGCGTTGGCGTCAATACGTAAGTACCAAAAATTCAAATATCTGACCACTAAAAATGTTTATGACATATGTAAAATAATAAAAAACATTGGATCCTTATAGATTTATGTGTAGTTATCACTCATTTGTACACCACACCTTTTATTGTAAAGTTTGGTCATAGGTTTCTTATCTATGACATTTTATACTGGTTTATAGGCTTTTGTTCGTGGCCACGCTAATATTAATATTCATGTATTTAAATAAGAAAATAAACATATATTTATATATGTATGTTTTAGAATAGAGTATAATAATAAATAATAATATTATGACTAATTATTTTGAAACATACATTACGAAAAAATAAGTTATTGATTTTTTTTTTCTAGATTGTCGTAAAAGTAGCTTCTTTCCTTCTTATCTTTTCGCGTTGAATTTTCATTTATTTTAATAATATTTAAGTTCAATTTTGTTAAAGATACACGTTTAAATATTTTTTTTGTTGAAGACGTGTTAAGCTTTTATTTTAACAACTTTCTTTACAGCCCCTTAATATATTTATGACAATATAATTTCAATGATAACCGAGATCTTTCTAAAAGATCTCCAGACAGAAAACTCAGAATAAGTATTATCAGCGCAATCAATTGCTTATACGCTACTTTATTTATTAAATAGGGTTGTAGCTTTTAGGTTAACACCGTGTGTAACTACTCTCGAAGATCATTTAAGTAAAAAACTATAAATACTATATAATATATTTATTGATCGCTTGAGGAACCGATACGAATTTGTGGCTTAAAGCCCTTATCATCAGCTGTGTAGGAGACGATATATTGTTGCCCATCGGGAGCTAAATACGAGTACGAGCCTTTCACTCCGATGCCCTGGTGATCTCCCACAGTGATTAGCTCAGCTTCCTCCTTACGTGACACGCCGTCACTCGTCTGAAACCTGAACAAAGATTACGTAACATCAATTTTAATATTAACAATGAAGTTATCTAAGACTATTTTTGCGTAAGTTATTTATAAACGAGCAAATTGTATGATTATATATAATATATGTGACGAAATATTTGAGAGTCGTGATGGCACAGTGCTTAGATTAAATTGAAGTTTGTGGGCTTAAAACCACTGAGTTTTCATGGATGGATCAGTTGATGCCGTAGTACATAGGATACTTACAGTTTATTAGTTTATACTTTTAAATATAGAAATACCATATAATTTTAATAATTTAAAAATAAAATAAAACGTTACTATCTTTTTATTGTTATTTCAAATTATGTTTCTAAATATTGTAGCGTAATGTTTAGCATTATATTCAAATATAATCGATATTGATGTTTGCTTAAAAAAAAGCAGCATTATAAGGCGAGTTATTTCTTTATTTATTGTTTCGTTATTTATGTCCTCATATTTAAGTTTAAATTGTTTAAATTATTTAAACAAACCACTTAAATTGAATTATTATAAAATATGTATAAGTGACTAATCCAGGTTAGTACATATAAGTTTATTTACGCGTTCTGCTAATATATAGTTGGAAAACTAATCTATACTTATATTATAAATGTGAAAGTAACGCTGTCTGTCTGTGTGTCTGTCACTCTTTCACTTCCAAACCAATGAACCGAATTTGATGAAATAAGGGTACGAAGCAAACTTGAACTCCAAGGAATTACATAGCCTACTTTTTTACCTAACATATGACCACAAACCTCTAAAAGGCGAACGAAGCCGCGGGCGACAACTAGTAATTATAAACTAGGAATAAGGCATAATGTTAAGTATCCAAATACAGTAATATAATATACATATATATAATAGTAGTACTTACTCAAAGTCATAGCCATTTTGTCTAACGATTGTCTTTTCGGTGATTATATGAGCTGGGGGAGGTGAACTGGCTTCTTGAGCTGCCAACATTGCTATAGCTGACGCTAGAATAAAGAGTCTCTGAAAATATAAAACTCATTATATATTTTTCAAATATATAAAGTCCGGTGATTACCGATCCCAGGCATGAACTTGACAAAGATGCCACTTTCTGCAGAATTTGTAATATTGGGAAAACAAATATATTGTTTTTTTATATATATGTATGTCTTAACTACTTCTCGAATTATTTAAAAAATATTTAGCTAAATTACAAATATGCTTTTAACACCATTCGACGTATAAGAGTTTAATAATTTACAGCAGTCCCAAATAAATAGGTCGATAAGATGATTTTTAACATCTACAACATCCATCTACCGTTTATTGGATGCTAGCGACTTTATAATAAGCCTTTGTTGCCCTCTTAAATTATTCTCCGGGGAAATATTGGATCAAAATGGACTTCAGTTTGACCCAATCTCCCGGAGATGTTTTATACCCGTAAACCGGGTTCAATTTAAGTCATGTTTACATATTATGGAACATAAAATAAACTTACCAAAGCGATCATCTTGGGTGGAGATTGTTGGGAAGATACTACGTAAATGATATTGATCGTCAAAAAAATTGTTCTTAAATACAGACTTTGTTTGCTGAAGTTACAGCAAGCGACCGAATATATATATTGGAAGTTAAATTAGTAGACGAGGTGATAACATGGAAATGATGAAATATGACGTCTGACGTCAATTAGGTACTACATTGGCTGAGTCGAACACAAGGACTCTTGCAAAATTTCAGTTTTTATTGAAATTAAATCATTTCAATGGCAAAAACGAAGAAAAATATGTTCTTATTATTTGTTAACTTACATTCATATATTTTACCCAAATACTATAATAATACAATTTATCCTGTCAATAATACAAAACTTACCCATATGTAGAATGTCTTAATATGTGTTCATTTATATGTGCACACCTATATACTTATAACACTTATATACCAATAATATACTTAAAAAAAACTCGTCAGTATTTCACTTGTAGGTTGGAAGATGGATCTTGGTAGAAGATCCCATTTTCTAATTTTCGCTTGACTTATTAATTGGTAAATTATATTTAAATAAATTACTCTTATAATTATATAATTTTGCCTATTAACAAAAAGGGAGACCCTTCTGTTATTATTTATTGAAATTAAGAACAAGAAAACTAGTGCCAGCTTGATCTAGAAAATGGGATATTCTACCAAGATCCATCTTCCGCTCATATTATAAAAACACCATCAACAAGACATATTATTATGTACAATAATTATACGATTAAAAATACGTGGAGTTAGTTTTAGTTGATTGGTCATATATACATACATTACTCGATGCATGGACTTATAATTCTATAAACAGACTTGACATCGACATCCACTATCAAAGTCTCTTTAGCTTTAAGAAATCATTATTATACGCTGTAAGTGAATCATTGTTTTTGTTGTACCTTTATTTTTGTTTTTGGAGGTTTACAATTGTTATGTTTGTGTTAAGCCTTAAGTCGTATCTTTATCTAAGTTGTGCTAGTTTAAGTTTAAGTTTTATTGTTAATTTAAGAGTGTATTACTTTTTGTAAATACAGGTATATCACACTGCAGCGGTCCGTGTACTTTTGATTGCATTATTTTTGTGAATATGCCGATGGTGTTTCAAATAAATAAATAATATATATATAGTGTACATAATAATAATAACATTTATATTTATGTCATTTATGAAAAATAGTAACTAATAAAAGTTTCTTTAAATCACTTTTTCGGTAAAATTGATATTTCGAATTGGTAACTTTAAATTGAATCTTGTAAAGGCCGTCTCGAAAAAATTCAATTGATTGAGTGATTGACGTAGATATGTTGTTATTATAACTAATTTACAATATAAATGATCAGTATTAAATATAAATAAGGATGTTAAAACACGTCAACAACTTAATAATTTAGTTTAATAAATAAATAAAAGACAACCAAATAAATTATGATATCATATCCAGTCTCGTTCAGGTTCGTTTTTTCGTTAATCTATGATATTTTCTTTATGATAGTTCTATACCCTCTTCTTCCGGCTTTGTACGTCATTTCGTATTGATTTCCTTTTTCATCGAACCAACGGACAGCGCCTAACACGTCCAGAGCGGGGGCGCCCATTCCTGTATCTATCATGTTTCCTTCCTCTGTCCTAGAAGAGCCATCGCTGGTGTTATAGCTGAAATACATCAAATTAATAAATATATTTTAATTAGAAATTTAATATAGTTACGCAACAAAGTTATAAAAATAAAATACATAAATGTATGGATAGGTAGTCATTTAAACCATCAAACTTTTATAGTAGGTAGTTACAGAAGGGATGATAGGTTTTCTAAAACTTTGGTGAAAAAATTAAGCAAAGTAGTCTTCCATAGCAAGAAAATTAATTTTATGTTAATAAAAGTTTATGTTTGTTAATTTGACCTACTTTTAAGGTGACGTCACCTTATAAGTAGATTTTTTTTTAAATTAGAGTACAATGATTCAAAAAAATTCCAGGAATAATATATTCATTTGGAATTTGTATGCTATGAACGCATCATAAATTGTCAAACTAGGCACGAAAGTTTAATTATTCATGTCCTTACGCAATGTGAGTAGAGATATAACAATATCCTTGGGTTATTCCAATACAATTTCATCGAAATATTTTTTTAAAACTAAACGAGAAATTTTGTGAAATTCAAAGGCCTTATCAAAGTTAATTCCAATTAAATGGTGATTAATATTTTGACGCTATTATTCTAGAAATAAGATACGGGGTTCTTTCATCATTTGTAGTTATCTTTTTTATATATATATATTTGTTATCAACAAAAATACATAGAAGCATAAAAATATTTAATTAAATATTATGAAAATATATACAATTATTTTTAAGAATTACGTAAGAGGATTTTCCCATACAGATATATATGTACAAAAGATTTATTTACTACATGTATATTGCACTATTAAAACCGTCATTAAAATCACGATTATTAAAATGTGTGAAGCTATTATTATTTTATTATTTCTATAGTTATATAATGTTAAGATTGTAATATTAATACGTGATGTTCTTGAAGTAATATTTTATATCATCATTATTAATTGTATAGTTGAAAAATGTTAACACATTTGTGATCCTGCAGAACCTTTTGTGTGTATATCTCGAATTGATACATAATAAAATCATTTCACTTTGATCATCATCTTATATATTAATAGCGTAAGCCGATTTAAGAAAACCTCTCATAGGTTTCGAAATTCCTAAAAAGTCTTTTGAATAAACTGCGATGTTTCGCAATAATACTTGCATAGTTTTGTATCGGTTTGAAGTGAGAGTGAGCTAGTATAACTACATGCACAAGGGAAATATTAGTACCTAAAGACGAGCCATGTAAGGAATGCTTAGTAAAAATATTTCTTACATCGCCAATTTCAATGGGTGGTGCTGAATATTTACTATCAGTTTCTTGTTTTCCAACATCAAATTAACTATTTTTGTGGGTGCACTTAAGCAAGCAAAATAATATATATTCTACATAACTTTAAACTATATAATTTTACATAAATATTAAGAAATATTCCTTATGCAATAAAAAGTTCATTACGCTCGCGTTCCATACTTAATTCAAAACATATTCCCATACTATCATTTTTTTCTAGTCAACATCTTAGGTCCAGTTTGAAAGCTGGTACAATAAAAAAACTGGTTTTGTTCAAAACATTTCCTTTTAATTACCAAAAAGGAAACAATTTATTAATATTTTATTAATTGCTGGCGTTGAATTAAGATACATCTAGTTGTAGTGTTAGGTCGTAGAACTTAAATTTATTTTTACTAACGATTATCCCATACGATATTGGCACACCAACTATTATATATTATTATATAATAGTTGGTGTGCCAATATAACGACTGTATTAACGATAATTATAAAAAGTTTTTAATAATTCGGATGTATAGTATAGTAATACGAGACGATAAAAAAACTTACATTTAATAATAACTAGGGACGAATCTCTCTATAAATTTATTTGTTATCTTTTTATTTATACTTTTTTTAAACATTCTCATTGGGATGTCTAGGCAAGTCCGTGATCAGTCTGCAAGTGATTTTAATTACAAAAAAAAGAAAATTATAAAGTAATATAAGACTGTGCATAAATATATAATGTATTGATTCAGACCTACAACTGACATCATAATGTTTTAGCATCTTATGTTGATTATTTTTAAACAAAGATGAGTCATAGTATCCTTCATTTTAGTTGGTATTTGTTTAATTTGCTGCACGAATTATTTTTCGTAATATTTATTAATCACTCGACAACATATACATATAACTAAATATATTAATTTAATTTGGGAAGTATAAAAAATTGCAATACAGCAAGATAACAGTAAATTTTACAGTAAGCTTAACAGTAAAAAAGTGTTAAACTAAACTTAAATCACTACTAGTACAATAAGTTCTACAATAGTTTTGATGTGACAAGGCAAGGTGGGATGCGCCTAGGGCTAACTTCTGAACATTACCACAACGAATTGGAATTAATTTAAATATAAAACATAAAACAATCTCCTTACTTATTACTTTAGAAATAATAGTCGGTAGATAAGAATTTCGAACAAAATTTGTTTTTTTTTGTACATTTTCATTTGTTTTTTTCTCATTCTACGATTTTTCCATAGTCGGTTTTTAGTTTTAAAACTAAATTTTCTTTCTTTATAATAATGATTATGACTTTTAAATGAAATCATAAGCTTGTTTAAAACGAATATGGTAAGGTGACGTTGGTTTGTAAACTGTCATATATACCATCGATGAGGGCGAAGCAGACTAAGATTCTATAAAAGGATATTCGAAATCCAAACGGCCATTTAACTTAAATGTGTTATACTTGTTTCAAGCAAGAAACCTGAAGTTAGGTTATTGTTTTAGATCTTACATAAAAGTATAGTTAAATAACAGCCTGAAAATAACCCACTACTATACTAACTAACTACTCCTTTTGGGGAGAATAGTTGAAGCTTGTATTATTTAGTCCTTACCCAGGCTTTAACCCGCGACTTTCAGTTAATTTTTACGCCTTCAAACCGCTGGACCACCTAGGAATGTAAACGTATAATACAATTTTTTTAACACGACTTTTTCGTACAAGTTTTGATGTGATTTATTCGCAATGTGCATATTTTATATCCATTAAAATAGCGAGTATTAGGTTTGGAAAGTGTCATATATATCATGATTGGGGGCGAAACAGATAAAGGTTCTATAAAAGGATATTCGAAACCCAAACGGGCATTCAACTTAAATGCGTAACACATAATTCAAGTTCCAAGTTTTTCTGGTGACGTGACGGCTTCGTTCTACTTTTTATAACGCCATTGTCGCTTGCAGGTTCATTAAGCCTTTTAAGGTTCGTAACATTTAAAAGTTTGACATGACGAGAAAAAGAAGCCTGTGGTGTAAGTAGCTGACTAATTTGTCCACTGTTTTATCTTCGATTGTATTCATATTAACCGTTGTGTCTGAAAAAACCTTTCAATGCAATTAACGAGGTTGTAATATTCATAATTATTTCTACACCTTAAAGATATATTTTATGGTGTTTCTCAACAGTCGATTTATTTAATATACGATATAGTTGTTTTTTTTTTTAATTTTATTTATATTTTACAAAATACTTTACAGGGTTTCTATATTATTTTTATAATCTTCAAAAAATAGTAGAACTCTATTATTATATATTTATTTGTTGAATAAAATGTTTCGGCTTCTATACAACAAATCGTAAGTATTGTTAAATTTTAGGCTTATCTGTTTATTAATAATTCCACATATAATAAAAATATTATTATTGTAAGAGATATAGTAGTTAGTAGTAGTTTTCCATCACCGCCGAGCAAGAGACGAATATTTAATTTAAATTAGAAATAATTATGAAAATGATGGGTCTGAACCTGCAATATTTGCTTAAAATTTTCGTGATCACGGAGCCTATTCGGCTCTGAGCCAAGTACAGTATATATGTGCATACATTACACATACTTGTTTAGTATTAGCTTTCGCTTATAGGTACTTATATTATTAGCGTGTCACGTATCCGGATAATAAGGCTATTACCAATTGTTCACATAAGTGCGATGTTGTAGAGAATAGATGTATATTTACATAATCATGACATGCCGTCAGGTTTGTATCGTAAAAATTACACATAGGCCGAAATCAGTCGTGCTATAACTGAATAAAAGTATAATGAGCTTTCTTTTTAGGAACTATTATATATATTTTTTTTAATCTGAAGTAAATTAATTTAACCTATAACATAAGGTTACTCTATTTTAGGAAGGTGCACAGGCAAGTGTCTTCCTTATTCATACCAGGGAATAAAGAACAAGCTTGCTTATTAGCCTTCCTGGGACCCCCGTGAATTCGAAAAAATAAGACTTCTTCTAGTCTATTATACCTCTATATTCCTAATAAGCTACTTCAATATAATTTATTTTATTACTATTTGTTTATTACGAGTTGTTTATTCAGTAACAAGTGTGATAGATAACAAACAGATAGACAGAGTTATCTTCGCATTAAAATATTAGTATATAATAGATTCATAGGACATTAAAACGTATTTTTGCTTGACCACTTTTGCTTAATTATGTTATATTTTTTACTCTATATGATTCGAAGGTGTCTCACCGCTTAGTTCTGTGTAATCTTTAAATCTAACATCTTCGCATAAGATTTGTAATTTGATTATGAAAATTAATGAAATACCTCGCGCATACCGCAAACATATCATTGTTTTATAAATTTAATTGGATATCTTTGTTAGAATTGTAATTAGAAAAAAAAAACACGGAATGTGTATATTCCGAGGTCAAGGAACGTAAGATATATTTGGAGACGGATATACGCTTTAAATGTGTTGCGTGCATTATAAAAATGAATACACACATAAGAGTAACAGGAACGTAGGAGGACAGGTTGGTGTCCAGTAATCACGATAACGTACATACATTAGATACATCCAATTAAACCAATTAACTTAAACGTTATCAATGATTTTTGAACGTTAAATACTTGAATATCCCGAAATTTTAATTAACGGTAGAACTGGATAGTCTGAGAGAGCAAATTATAAGAAAAAAAAAACATCTGCGTTTCGGTAAATCAATTAACAGATGATTGAGATGTTAAATTTAAACGATACGGCTTATTTCGTGGCTTTCTCTTGAGTTGATATCAAATATTAATTTTTACCTTTTAGGAAATATAAAGTATTTATATGATACAGTGTATATTTATACTTTCTTATTATACAGCTATAATTATTGCTATATAATTGAGAAACATATATATTTCTCATAATTGATAAATATGACTACTTTTTTTTCAATTCTCATAAAATTCTATGATATAATTTGCACGCGTACTTACTATTACTATTACTTATGTGTGACAATTATTGTACGCATTATTAAAGCTTAGGTGTAGTTGAAACAAATTATAGCTGCTAAAATAAACTTGATATAATATGATTGGAAATTACTGTTAAACGTATGCGAGATGTGAGATTTATTTTTGGAAAAAATCTTGTAATCGATACTCGTTCAGACATAACTGTTATTAAATATCTTTCAATCAGTCGTAATCATTCAAACTATTAGTAGAACGAAAAATAATAAATTTCAATTATTGCTAGATTTAAGATCAGCATAAATATTTATAATATCAAACAAATCTTATAAAAAATCTGATTCTATATTATTGTTTTGCTGAATAAATAAATGAAATATTTGTACAATATTTATCTTATTTAGATCGATAAATACATAGCTGGAAAAGCCATGACATCTTGATTGATTGTTAGTAGCATTGTCTCTTTGAAATTATTTGGCATGTAATTAGTTTAAGGAGGGAAATGTCTTCAATCACCACAAGAAACAATTAGACAACAACTGTTAGTGTCATTTATGAGTCACTTTTAAAGTGCTAATTTTACATTAATGGGTTCATTGAAAACCAATGGTTCAATTTTGATTCTAAGTACTGATGCAATTTTCTATTGTGGCCAGGTTTATTGAATATGATATTAGTACGAAGGTCGCATATGGGTAAAATAATTTTAAATGTATTTAAAGCGAATTCAGTCGTATTTCAAAACATGCAATTCAAACAAATACTCATATTTATATATAACGGTAATCATCTTATTTGTAATTTATATACACGAGGTCGAAGGTTTCTGATTAATTTGTTAACACGAGTTTTTAAATTTTTTACATTATGTTTTATTCACATTTCTTAATGACAGTTTTTATCTACTAGATCAGATACACATTAATCACTACAAATGACGTTTTTTGTCAGCGCGTCCCTATAAGGTTCTAGCAACACATATTTTGTTGTGAGTATCCGTGTCTTCGTTCACAATACTTTAGACTTAGACGGTTTTTGACACCCCTAGGCACCTTTGACTTTCCTTTTAACAGGAATTGTATTTATTTGTCTGCTATGTACAGTAATATTGTGCTTATAACGTATGATAAATAATTATAAAGTAGCACACTGTCAAAAACTGTCTTTTTTGTTTATAAAATGATAATTTATACGTTTAATAAAAAAATCTGTTCTGTGTATTATTACTTTTATCCCCAAATGGGTTCGTAGTGATCGTAAGTGGTCACCACCGTCCATAGATATTGCCGGTATAAGAATTATTTCTTATATCAGCAACCTTGAGAGCTAAGAGGACTCGTCTAACCAAAACACAACAAAACTAAGTTTTGCCAATTGGCGGTACAATATCTGATGAGTATTACCTACCCAGGCGGGCTTGTACAAAACCCGACTACCAAGTAAATTTAATCATTTAATTTGTACAAAACTATGCTTGTTTAATCTTAATATATTTCTAACATACTCTCGATTTAAATTATGATACAAATAATTTGTTTGTTATAAATATATATAATTATGAACATCGTAAAATAAAAATAAGAATTAATGCTTAGAAATTTGGATCGAATGTAATTTCTTTAATAGAATTTATTTTAACATTTAATTTGTCTAATATTTTTTAGAAAATAAATATAAGTACTCACTGGAAATTATAAGAATTTGGCATATTTCCTGTATCCATTTCATAGCTTAATACTTGAGGTCTGGATTGGTTTTCGACGACTGGACTAGCAACTGATATACCCACCGCAAATAACACCACAACCTGAAAAACACATTATGTATCATTTGTACATTTTGTAAATATCGGCTTAACGTACAATGTTTTTACTAGATAGTGAACTAAACCATCGTGCAAGTCATTTCTATTTGATACTTGAATAACAATTTATTTGAAGGTGTGGATATCATGACGACATTATTATTTTGGTGGAAACCAGTTAGTAAGCATAGAAATATAATAAAGAATTCGACTGTAACGTCTTAGTAGAATCGTTGTATAATTGAATTATTTTTAACTTTTACAATAATAATTGTTACATACGTGAAAATAGTTTCAGTAAAAAAAAAAAACTCGTTTTTTAATAGTCTATTATAGTAAGTTGGAGTTATTAACAATAAAACGAATGCATTAATTATAGGTGATTAAACATTGGGCATTTGACAAGAAATACTTTTGCGACATGCATTTGAAAACATAGCGCAATCAGCTGGAAGGTCGTTGGATCTAAAGTTCAAAACACTGATGTCGAATCATTACGTACAATTGCAATTTGTATATTCATCACGTGACTTGACAGATTTCGCAACCATAGTAATAAACTTAAATAACTATTTATAAACAACTCAATAATTACCAGAATTAACAGCATCTTGAAATGTCCGGTGAGAGATGTTGCAGGTGATTTCCTGGACAGGCTATAGTCCGAATGTGCCAACGGTTTCGTAAGATCTCCTTTTATATAAAGAGTCCCCGATGTGCGCGTTGGCTGGCCGCATACAGAACGTGTGGCGAGCTCGGCTTGCACTGAAACTGAGCCAATTCTAGCTGACCATTAACTTAAGGTTGACACACGA
Source organism: Vanessa atalanta (assembly GCF_905147765.1). Classification (NCBI taxonomy): domain Eukaryota; kingdom Metazoa; phylum Arthropoda; class Insecta; order Lepidoptera; family Nymphalidae; genus Vanessa; species Vanessa atalanta. The sequence continues at coordinate 6,880,398 of NC_061875.1, forward strand.
ATAGGCAGAGGATTAGCCGGCGGGTTACGTCACACCTCAAAGCAATGTATTTTGTACCAAATGAACAGATTTAATAAGAACCAATTGAAGATAAAGTTTTAAAGTAAATATTTTCTTAAAATGCAAGGAAACGTGTTTTTAAGCGAACTGCTTTTGCGCAATGACGCCTATTTTATAGAATATCTCTTTAAATCCGGTAGTTTATATGTTTTCTTTTATCTTGTAACAATATATTTGACTTTAATATTATATGTACGACTGTACGTAACAAATAATTACTAAAGGCGTTACTCACGATTTTCGTTCGCTTATGTATTTATGATTAAGGAACGTATTCCTGTGTTTATATCGTGTGTCTTTAACAAAAATTTAATTAATTATTAAATATACGTTAATTAAAAGGTAACACTTTCATAAATGCCAACGAATTCAATGCACTTGTGAAAAATTATTTAATTAATAAAACTTTAGGTAACTAACTTTTATTTAACAGTTACTAAAATGGATATTAGGTTGCCTGTATTTTAAAATGTCATTTTAATATTAATGATTTTTGATAAAATACAGTTAGAGAAATTAGTGGATTTTATCATGGATATGTCTATATTTATGCATTAGTACGTGTTTGTTTACGTATGATTAATGTTATACACAGCGAAAAATATACAAAGAATGAATGGCTAGAATTTTCTATTTCATTCAATATGAAGGACATACAGATAGTTTCTTATTTAACGATGTCTCCGTGATATGAATTAAAAAGGGCAACAGTACTTTCACGGAATGTCATAATGTTTAATAGTCCACATACTTTTCAAAACAAATGTGGGTAAGTGGACGACGTAGCTCGTATGAGTCAGATACAAAGCGAACACGTTTTGACAATACACAGTAACCCAGCTTCGAAGCGGATCAAGAAATTATATTTTAGACACTACAGGTTATAAGTACACCTGATATGGCCCAGTGGTTAGAACGCGTGATCTTAACCGAAGATTACGGATTCAAACTCGGGTAAGTACTACCAAACTTTTGTCCTTAATTTGTGTGCAATTCATCTCGTACTTTATGGTGAAATATGCTTGTGTTAGATGAAAATCTACCACATGTATCTTACCAATGCTCACTGAAGCACGTTGCAGATTTAAATCTACTTTTCTAAAAAGAGAATAGGCTTAAGCCCAGCCTTTGGAAATTTATATGCTGTTACTCTACAGGTATCATAGAACTAATACAAATATATTTTAGATTGTTTTTATTGCTATAAACGAGAGTGGAAATGTGTAGTGCGGTAAGCTAAAAACCTTTAAGAAGTCTTTGCGCAGGAGTAGAACATTTACTGAGAAATTTTTAATGTTGCATTTTGACTAATTTCATAAATTGTGACATTAGCAAACGTGTCATAGTACCGATTATGTTGAGTTCTGCAATATAAACATACCCTCATACTATCAGATTTTTGCCGATAATTTAAGAAATAATACAATTTTGATTATTTTATATTAAAAGATTATTATAAATGGCAAAGTATCTCCAAAGATGTTGATGTTGAGATGTTGTACCAAAACATTTACAAAACAACATATTTTATTAGATGGTGATTAATCAAACAGCTTCCACAATATAGGACAACGAAGTTCACAAATTCGTACAAAATTGACAATAAATGTAAATTTTATGTAAATATTTTACTTTCCAATATAATGGAATATATTGGAAAGTATTCAATCGGCTAAATATATGTACCTCCTGTATCTCACAAAATTATAAATGAGAAAGTTTTTATATTTGGGTGTGTGAATCGTGGTTATAATAGCTTTAGTCTTTGGGTTCCATAGTGGTAGCACATGATCCCATTAGACAATCGCTACTATTATGGAATTTTCACTCGTAATTTAATTTAGTCTACGACAACTACTTATAAAGTTCTACGATGATATTTTATAAAAATCAAATAATTGGTTTCATACTAAAAGTTGCATATTTATCCTGAAAGATTAAAATATTTTGTAAAGCAATTGTTTATTAAAATTTGGTTAAAATTACAATATTTTTTTTATTTATAACCAGTGCTTTTAAACTTGAAAGCACTTAATATTGAAATTGTCAATATATGCTCCATAAAGAGCATTAAGGGTAAGGCGCACTGCTAAATCACTCCGCTTCTTTTTCTAATCTGTGGTTACTCTTCTTTTATCGGACCGTTATTCAACGATAAAAGAATGTAATTAATAAAGCAGTGCATTAGACGTGAGCACGTAACTGCTGAATCTTTTTTCTTGGTTAGCCACATACAACTTTTTACTGAATAATATATGTGCGCGAATTAAATCTGTACCGCAACGATTCTATATAATTATGATACCACATTGGTTTTCCGTACGAATTTTATATCGCGAGGACTTGTATATTCATATGATTATTAAATGTAAAAATAAATTGACACAGTTTCTTTCTTTCTTTTCTTTTGCAGTGAGGGCAAGCTCTTAAAGTTTGACATATTCTATATAACTAAAGCAATCCTTTATTTTTATAGAATTATTCGCAGTAGTAATTAAGTAGAAATATTTATGTCAATATAAATTGATGTCAATATAGATTATACGTGACAAAAATGTTATTCGCCTTGGGTTACAAGTGTAGTAATTTAATTTATTATTTATTCAATTTAAGGCAACAGTTCGCCGACATTCAAAACGATTGTTTATTTGTTTTAGTACTGTGGTTGGGATAGGTTATAGTTGTTCATTTTTAATATAAAATTATATTTGTGCTATATTCAGTCTTGTAGGTTACGCAAGCCTCTGGTCCTTATGAAGAAACGAAAGTTAAAATTTTCAACTGATTTTTTTTATTAATAATTAAATCTTAATTTTGTAAGACAATAAAAAATTGACTTTAAAATTAGTCTTGTTTATTCGAAGTCCATACATTTTATATAAACAAGTAGCACAATAAAATCAGTATCAAGCAAAATTATAAACAAATACTTACATTTCACCAAACGCTATAAGTTATTTTTTATGAGATTATTAAAATATCCTGTATCATTTATAAAACTACCGATCGGAACTGCAAAGTGCTTGCGACATTTACCATTCACAGGTAATAAGAAAATAAATATGATACTTGTGCTTATAAGAATCAATACGGCGTGACAAATAAATTAAATTGAATATCTCAATTCCTTTTTAAATTTATTAACATAAAATTGGCAATTTTGCCTTTTTCATAAGATATATATATATGTACGCTTAGACTCCGTGACTCGGAAAGCACGCAAAGCTGTCGGTCGTACACGTAAATTCTTTCCGATGTGTCAGATTTGCCGTCCCATCGGATTATGAGAGTAAGGCTATAGAGATTGAACGTCCTGTATTCGCTCACACACTCGTGTATACATTTATACACTCTAATATGCTCCGCACAGTTGGCTTGAGTGTCGTGAGGATGGTCGCTCGAGCAAATATCGGACAGGAAGAAATCAGTCTATAAAAAACTAAAATATTATTTTATAATATTTCAGGAGTAATAAATTATTATTTTTTTATTTTAAGAAAAATTAAGATACAAACAAGCTAAATTCCTAACAATATTCAACTTACAATTATTATTTATATTTATGAAGCTGCGTGAATATTTGACAAAAATAAAACTTTTAATAAGGAATTTGAAGTCATTATAATGTTTTACCACGGGTAATGTACCAAGCGTTATCACGCGAAAAAATCGAAAACTTTCAAAGTATAATATGTTGTTGACGATGGCACGAAATAAGGTTGTATCCTGAGCGCTTTTATGCAACTGCAAACATTCAGGTAGAAGGTTCCGTAAAAACAGTTGAATATTTTAATTTATTGTGGTAATTAGTAAAATGACAATTATGATATTTTTCCTATTATTTTGGTGTTAATTTTTGTGTATGAATTATATACATTTCAATCAAACAATAAATTTTGATATTTAAATATTTTCATGAATATGTGATATTTAGGAATTTATAAAAAGTATCATAACGATTTTAATTACTATAAATTATTATCCACTCTATTTAGGTTCAATTGAATTAACTTTGACGCTACTGTAAGTCATATATTAGATAGTATATGATGCTGCTTGTACAAACCTACACTGGTGAGCTTCAGCCAATCCGTAAGAATTAAAAGAATCCGGATTGAATCGAATCTTACTCAAAAATACATATTATAATTTCATTTTTTAGTTTCGAAATTGTTTGCTTTTGTCCATTGTTCTTAAAGCAAATGCATATGTGGTACATATTGATAAATTAGAACAAAAATATATATGTATATTTGTATTGGAAAGAGGCTATAGTGTCGACTTCCTTCATTTATTGCTAACGAAAGTGTTGTATTGGTGATATCACGTACGAACTAATGTATTGTAGTGTAAATAATACATTTATACATAAAATAAGCTCGCGTAAATTTACAATATTCTTTAAAAGAAATATACCAATTGTCTTTCGATAACAAATTTTACGAATGATGTAGAGAGTGATAAATAAAATGTTATCAAAATTCGCTTATCATTTCACATTTAAATGGGAGTGTGCAAACACTGCAAGAAAAAGGTGTTGGTGGACTTTACGACCGGCCGCCTGTCTGTCTGACACTAATATTGTACTCGGGACAGCTTTTACTGATGGGTCAGTTTCTTGCCAATATAATAGATGTAGTTGCGCGGCTTACGATACTGAAATGTTTAGATAAGTGGCTCTATATAATATATAAAATATTATAAATGCGAATGTGAGTTTGTTCGAGTTTGGTAAGTCGTAAGCGTAACATTTGTTACACCAATAAAAAAAAATTGTAAAAAATATATTAACTCGTGTACAAGTTCGTATGTATACAACAATTTAGTTGGATTTTATAGTGTATTTTTAACAGTACAAAAAATCTGGGTATGTGTATAATTTTAATTTTTGGTTCTATTTTTTACTATTAAAGCCTTAAATGGTACCTAATGTTAGTAATAGTTTGTATATATTTAAGGACTTGATGTTAATAATTCTTATGTAAATAAAGCACTATGAAATATTTAATTTCTATAATTTTATCATTAAGTAAATGTGTCAGTGGGTTTTAAATCAAATTATATTGTTAGTAGTTTACGACTGCGAGCTACGTAACCCTATTTAACGCGTGTTTCAAAACGCATTTAACCGGTTTTAACATTTCACGCAGATTCGAATCATGCAAAACAAATACGACGTTTAGGATTCTGGTTTATATGTATGCGTATTTTTAATTTGATTATTGTTATTTAAGAAGTAATATTTTATTATAATAATTAAATATTACTTAGTATAATCATTATATTTTTTAAATAATATCTCAAAATACACACACACATACAAATTACTAATCTATCAGAGTTTTAATACTATTATTATTATGCTGTTATATTATTTATTTATATAGGGTCTATTTTATCAGTTTCGTTAAATGGTATAGTGTCGTGCCCCGTTGATTCAGTCACAAGTTTGTTCTGGTCCCGAAGTCTGTTTTTCTGTCGGAAGTAATTCTGAGTATCTGAATAGCTTGGAATTCATATTTTAGAATTTATTTTTTACACTCCTGTATGAACCCGTCTTACCACCATTTTCTACTTACTTCCTTCCAGACCTATCTTTGGATATCTTTGAAACTTCTCATTGGATTAAAAATGAGTGAATAGAATGGATGAATGGATTAAATCTGTGTTTGTGCACACAACACTAATAATATATTAATAATATCACCCATCCATTTGACTATTCTCCGTTGAAAGCGGTCGCTGTAGCGTAAATCGGTTAGGATTTAGTTCAAGTAATGAGCATGTTTGAATTGTACGTACCTTTAGTCAGTTGGACGCTGCTTTGTTATAGGTAGCATTTGAATCAATTATTTATGCAATAGATTAAGTTATATGTAATAAAAGTTCATCGATATATCTTATTTTTTTCTTTGAATTGCCTTTAGTATTTTAATTATGTTAATTAGTATGAGCATAATATGTCATTTAATATTGCAAATAGTCAGCCAATATATCAAGGCAAGTAAAAAAATGGAAATTACTTAAAAATAATTTGTAATCACAGTTTATCTTCAAATCTACTAGTATCTAACTTTATAAAATAAAAAAATGATGTTTTAAAGTATTTTAATTTATACGTGCCTGTAAAATATTACAAGCAATTACTGGATTGAAAGCATATTGGTTTAATTTATACAAGGCTAAGAATCATTTTAAAATCATAATTTGAAAGAACCTTTTCTTATTTTAATTGTACTTAACATGTAACTACATATATATACTTTAACTTATAACCATATATAATAAAAAAACTTTTAAAAAAATAGTTTTAATCGGTGTATTTTGACATCATGCCTTTAGGAAGGAATTAATACACATCAACACAAAATTGCTTTCTTTAGTTGTTTTCTTTAGTAAGTAAAGATATTTAAAATCAATGTGCATTATGTTCATATATAATACATATTATTTATTTTTTTGTATTTCGAACTTTCGAAGATGATTTACGAAAACAAATTACGAATTTCTTTAAAATAAACATATTAAAAATAGAAGACTGTCATACAACCATATAAAAGGATACAAACAACAATTTTGATCTGAAATTTTAATGGTGTAATGTCCGGTAATAAGTACAAATAATTTAGAGATACAAAATACAAAGTGCACGCAAAAAACCTAAACATTATTTTTTATTTTTTAATTCATGCTACGTAACATTAATATGGACAGCATCTAGAATAATTTAAATATACAATGTAACTTAATTTATTAGCTGAACAATAATTAATTTTACTCACCATTGCATCCAATAATTGATGGAACGAAATTCGTTTCACTTCTTGTGAATTAATTTCAATAGATTGAATTACAAGATGTTTTTTTCACAATTAATAATCGTAAGTAAAATAAGTAAAGGTAACAGAACGAAAAATATATTATTATCTAGAATATTGAATATTTTTATAATATTTCAGATATTATTTAGTGTTTTTATTGTGCAAACCAATAATTATGTATTCGCTGATGAAAACTTAAATGAAAATAAAACACTGTTGATCAGGTTGGTTTTCTGTTACATAAAAATCTCAAATATTATATATAATAATATTATATTAATATATATGTTTATATATAGTAATTAAACAAAGTGATAAACGTTGAAAGTTAGCAGCTCCCAAATCTTACCATGTAGACTGTAGTGGTAGCAGTTCAAAAAGTTGTATTGAGAAGGTCTCATCTAAACATAAGAGTATCTTTCAATATTATCATTTATGTATGTATGTATATTTAAATATTTATAACAACGTCAATACTTTTATTATAACGTCAATTTTTAAACATATATACTAAATGTTATAAAATATATAAATATTTTATAACATTTAGTATTATACAAAGAAATAAGTAAATTTATTATAATAACAATATTATTGAAATAAAATTCATTAAATTCTGTAACAAAAATCATTGAATTTCAAAATGGCGTTGTCTTTATAATTCTTTAATCTTACAGTATCGCGTGTGTTATCTTAAAGATATTAGTCAGTATATTATTGAATGTTTGCGTACAATATACTCGTACATAAGGATATTTAAATTCAATATTTTAAGAGTTCATGCATATCTAAATGCCTCGAAAGGGTACTGTACTCCCTGTTATTTAGTGTTATATGAAAGTGTAAAAGGTTTCTTACTTTATTCACTTAAGGTATTGACGTTACAGTAAACATATTATATTTCATGGAAACCCATTTCGAATTTTGAAGGTAGGATTAAATTTTTTATCAAAACCTATTGGTATTTAGAATTTCGTACTGTATCCGATGAAAATACGAGACACATAAAATTACTCTTTTTGTTCATCGACTTCAGCCTATTTTGGACAGCGTTTAAGTTAAACGATTGTTTAAATTGTTATTTATATGTCCTTGAATCAATCAAGAATTACTACATAGAGAATAAACGTAATCCAATTTTGTATACACAAATATAGATGTTTTTATTTGAAACTAGATAATTGAAACTACTAAAAAGATAATTTGACCTTGACTTGACTGGTTTATTTTACTAGCAAGAAAGCGTAGTGGGACAATTAATTAATTAAAACAATAAAAATGTCTTGGTTGTATCCATATTTGCTTATGTAGTCACTGTCATTGTCAGAAATATAACTCAAAATTTAATAAAAAAAAAAAACTGCAAACCGTTACACGTAACAAATTATTTCCCATTAGATAAAAAACTCGGCTTCGCTCGAGTAAAATAAATACTTAACACTTAACTAATACAGTTTATCATTTCTTAATAATTTATTGTGTATAAGTTTCCATTGGTTTAGTTCAGGGGTGGTTTAGTTCACGAAATTATTATTTGGAACATTTATTTGAATTCAAACATTTATATCGAAATATCACAATTATTCGAATTTTGCGTATACATGTTGTCAACCAAAAAGTCAATGTTTTTTAACGATCTGTAATTGTGGATAGGTTTCTAACGGGTCTATCGTAGACCTGTACGAAACCTACACGAACTGCACGAATATAGATTTAGCTTTGTAGCCTGTAGCCGTAAAATATATGAGTGACATATGGGTAATTCTTGGCTATGGGGATTTTACACGCGGTATCTGTATTTTCCAAAAAATATTTTTATAGAACTCGAACTCGAACTCGAACTCGCTATTTAATAATAATATTTCTCTTATATTTAAATATATTTTATTATAAACGTACTTTATACATCTTACAACATATAAACTTAGTCTATTAATAAAAAAAAAAAACAGTTTTTAATATATTATGAAAAACATAAATATAATTATGTAAGAATATATTAGAAATTTTTGTTTATAATATAGAGTTATCTTAATAAATATATTTTTTGTTATAGAAATAGCACATTTAAACCAATAGTTAATGGAACAAAATACAAATTGATGAACTCCAAGCGGAGGTCTGTATTGATCTTGAAAGGTGACAATGCTTTAAGAACACAGAAAGTAACTAGTTTGTTGTATAAGGACTATGACGATAAAGGAAATATCTTAAACACTCACGCTATGTATGATCTACGAGATGTGGTGACATTCTTTGAAATATTTCTTGATACTGAAATTTGCCATGAAAAATGTTCAAGCGAACCAGTTCAAACATAAAATTTATTTAAATTTCGAAATAATTATCCCAGAAATGATGCTATCACTGCTGGTGGAAGATCCGATAACCTAAACGATAATTCTTCAGTAGTTACCTATAATAAAATCAAAATAATATATTATTAAAGATATACTTTACAATTTTTAATTATGTTTTTATTAAATTTACTCAGGATAATTATCTGTGTCCTTTTTATACGTATTTAACTTTAAGAAATATTATTTCAAGATTGCTTATTTGCTTTCTTTAGGAGTTACCCGGGGATATATTTCGTATTTACAATAATATACTTACATCTTGTTCTTCAGTTGTAGTTATTGTATTATCGTTTTCGTAGTAAGTAGTATATTCTGTATTTATCTCACTACCAGTACTAGTTTCCGTGTTAAATACAATGAAATCGTTATCAATAATATTTTTGCTTTTAGGATTTGTAGTCGTTACTTTATAAATTTTATCTTCAGATATATTTTTCGATGATTGGTCAGCGTTTACGTGAAGGGAATCCTGCTTTTCGTTATTGCTAAAATCTGAGCGTTCATTCTCCTTAATTACAGGAAAAGAAAAGGGCATGCGATTCATTTGTTTATTATCGTTATCCTTATTTAAGTTTAGACCTAAAACTGGAAAATACCTGGAAATACTTAATGTGTATTTGTTTAAACCTTAAAGATTTTTTAAATACTTACGGTTTAAAATCAAAAATGGGTTTAAAATTAGTCAAACATCTCGTTATATAGGGCCAATTGCACGAAGATTCTTTTTTCGGCGTTCGATTAGGAAAACATGATAAACTATTAGCAAGCAATATCAAACCTACAAAGTATATCTGAAACCATAATAAAAGTTAAATACATCCACGAATGCAGTAAAAAATTAAAGGTAAATATATACATTTACTTACCATTTTAAACGTCATAATGCGTAAAAGTTCCTTTTACGAAAGTAATTACGTATTTTTAGTAGTTAATCAATATATCGGTTTATCATAAATAAATATCAAACTAAAGTAATCAAAGCTACCTAGAAAACGTTGTAGCAGTTCAGTGGAATCTAAATATATGAATATAACAATAATTTAAATTGAGTAGTCGTGATTTCTTGAATCCAAATTGCTCTCGGAAACGATTACAGATACTTTATGTAGAGTTCCACAACAAGCGATAAATAATGTTTAATAATGTTGACGAAAAAACAAAAAAAAACACGTTTATTATTTAGTTTACCATTAACGTTATAAAATATGCCTCATTCTATATTAAAACTTTTTACTTAGTTTGTTTCCTCTGAAAATTAAAAATAAAATAAGTTCGAGGCAGTAGTAGATATATATCAAATCAAAATATTCTGTATTGATGTAGGCTCATTAAAATACTTTTAAATTATCATGTTAGTGTGTTGAATTAAATGTATAACTAACACCGGTTCGGTATTTACTCAGTATTACCACCTAAAGTGGTAGAAAATTATATGAAAGAGTATGTCAGTAAAGTGATTATTTTTTGTATATCCTGCCTAGAAATCAATTAATACTAAGTTCCCACATTTTTATCTTTAATATAATATTGTATTTAGTAACATGTCTTTTTATCAAGGTTTTTTACACAAGCTTCAAATTATTTAATAGGCCAGGTTAATCTTAATTTTATGTTATGTGAAGGATATATTGACATATGTTTTAGATTCCATATTGGCAACAATTGGTAATATTACTGACCGTAATTATTATTATTTTTTCGTATTATTTGGTTACCTATTGGTTTTTAAAACCAGTAAAATATTTGAACAGTTTGATGTTTTTACGATATGAATCGATGTCAGTCGGTCATTTCCAAATATTTTGTTTTAAGTAATATATTATATTATTTTTGAACCTTTGAACTTCAGTATCCTTTCTTAACAGACTTTCAGTATCACAGTCACTTACACTTGAATCTAACTCTAATACTACTTGAACTATTGGTACAACAATAAGCTCCTCATCTATGGTATATTTTAATGTATCATGATTCGGACTGTCTGAATTTAAATTATTTTTTATTTGACCTTATTGGTTATTGTTAATTCTGTTATTACTTTCACTACTGTTACTATTTTCTCCCGCACGTGATTTGTCAGCTGAATAGATAAGCTTTGGACGTTTACATATTTCAGAGCTGATAGCCTCATCAATACTCGTTTGCTTTCAACCGATGGGAATCTGAAAAAAAATGATAACTTAAGCAATGACATTTTTATTAGACATGGGCCGAATGTGGATTAACCGAATACGAAATTCGGATGAACTTCGTTTCAATTTCACCGGAGTTTTTCAAGAGCGACATGTCGTGCAGTACAAGTAAACTTCAACTTAAAATGAGATAAAAATTAAATTATCTTTTCTGCATATTCATTAAATTTCGCTTCACCAAACAAAATCTACCAGCGGAGCGGTTATTTAGTATGGGCAAGGATTTTTTCAAATAGATTTTTATATAAGATAAAATACATTTAATGAATTTTAATGTAAGTAAACAAAACACTTTGCCAACCTTGCCTTACAGTGGCGGGTAATGGATTGGGGTTTTTCAATGTTAATGTCATTAGAATTAATAAAATGTTTTGTACAAACATAAGTACGATGTTTTATTTTTTAAACTATTAAAGCGGTTCTTCGTGATAAAATAATCCACTTCAAACACTTTTTTTGTCAATTTGCGGTTTTATAATAGGCTTATACTGGTTGTCGGACGTACAAGAAGAATGCACAATGTGTAGTGGGCATAATGGCATTTATTTTGTACGGTATTTTTTTAGATCTTCAAAGGAAACAGCACAAAATGCTAAGCAGCACTCCTAGCAGAGTCTATAAAAACAATATATAAGAGACCACTGTAAAATTTTGATACAATATTTTGATGCTTGTCTCTTAAAGTTATAATTATTATATAATAGTCTGATTAAACCCAGACGGTCTTTGTGCAAGCCCGTCTGGGTAGGTACCACCCACTCATCAGATATTCTACTGCCAAATAACAGTACACTGTATTGTTGTGTTCCGGATAGAAGGATGAGTGAGCCAGTGTAATCACAGGCACAAGGGACATAACATCTTAGTTCCCAAGGTTGGTGGCGCATAGGTGATGTAAGGAATGGTTAATATTTCTTACAGCGCCTATGTCTATGGGCGGTGGTGACCACTTACCATCAGGTGCCATAAAAAAAAAAACCTTAATCATAATTAATATATATACTAAAAAAAAGATGAAATATTTTTTGTTTTTCAGAAATTTTATTTGATAAAGTTATTACTATAATTTGATAAAGCTACATTATTTTTATTTTTAGGAAGAATTTAATTATCAGTTGTTTTTTACAGTATCATCATAGTGAAATTTTTTCTACATCTATTTTATTAAGAAATACATACCATGTCGAAGAAGGAAAAGGAAATCCATTTTCAAACTCAAATTCAAATTCCCGGTCGCGGTAGTGCGAACGATGCATATTTTGTTAATTATTACATCGAATGTTTTGTGACGTCAGTTATAAATTACTTCCTTATTATTATTTTTTGATGCCTATATACACTACCGGAAATTAGAATAAGCTTACTATTTCTGGGGGTATAACATGTTAATAACATTTTAAAACAATTGGAAATATGTATAATATAGGTACCTAATTCTTATTTCCCAATCATATAAAGCAAGTAACCTATGCCAGATAAAAAATATAAAACTATATATTTTCTATGTTGGAGTATTGAACCTTAAATATTGACGTTTAATATAAAAATCGAGACATCTACCCATAGCAGTATTACACGCTAACCTACCCTAGCATGTCTACTAGATTGATAAATTTATTGAAAACTCAATAACTTGTTTTGCTTAACTGATATTTTAATCGATATTGATTGTACTCTTGAGAATTAAGAGATTAAGACTAGACGACAGGTAGTAAATTTTGAATCAAGGTATATAATTGTTCTAACAACGTACGGAACCACCTCATAAAAAAAGATGCTGTCTTTATTACTCACCTCCGTGAGTTGTGCTTTAAGTGTATAATATTACTATTATTATTGTACTTATTGCATTTTTTATAGTTTTTATATTATATAAATAACGATTAGCAAGAATGCATCAGACAAATGTATTTTATTGTCCCGTCAAATTTTTTTATATTACTTTCCTGTATATTTGTATTCATTACTATTTATACTAATTTAAGGATATATACAAGATTAAAATATTTCTTCATATTTTCATTTCGGTGTAGTAAATTCTAGTTAAAATTATAATAATTGCTTAAGTTATTAAAAAATACGTTTAAGATAATTTATTTTCTGAGAATTTATGCATACGTGTATTTATATAAATAATTCCAAAACTCAAATTTCGAAAAATTATCGGAAACTAGGAGTTATTAGTTTACCTTTCCTCCTCGTGTCCATATTATCATGTTACCGTTTCTTTCGAAAAGATCGATATTATTGTGAATATACAAAATATTGTTGTATACATATTGTGAAGCAACTGTAAGTTTACCCATTCTATTTAAAACATCCCGAACGGAGTTCAAGCTCCAAGATTATAAATAGATCTAAAGGCTCTTTTTTGCAGTATGAAAATACTTTTAAATGCCGTAAGACATAATGCTATGAAATTCACCGAAGTATACTATAAGTATAATCGAGCAGTATCAACATCAGTTAGTTGTCTAACTTTTCTAACCGAGTATGCTGCGGAGATAAGATACGAGAACAGCTGACAAAAATATTTATTCCTACTTGAAATGTAAAATTTAGTACACCAAATATGCACGATGTACTTATTAATTGGGAATCGATGGATTCAGTGGAGTCTAAGTTGCAATGGGTCCCCCATATTAACGGATTGACGTGGAGACTAAGCTCTGCGACATTAGCGGTAAAAAAAAGGTTACTTACCGATGTGAATACGGCTCGCTCAGTATATTTAAGTTACTTTCACAGTAATAAGTAATGTTATGCTTTGGGGTAACGTAGCCACTATCTAAACGACATTTGCGCTGCAGAAAAGTACCCAAGCAATCCTTGAGGCATACATTTAAAGAAATCAAAATATTAACTATTGGTTCTCAATATTTATTCTGTAATGTTATATACCTAAAAGTATTAATGGTTTTATAAGTAAATGTGATACTCATAGCATTCAACTGCATAGAGTCAGTAACAATAGTTCTACAACAGGATCCCAGAGAGCGTTCCAAAAGCCTCTGTTGCAATTTAAAAAAATTTGTTAAAGAACGCTTGTGTGTGAAAGGTTATTATACTATTAGTGAATTCATGGTTGATGGCACATATTGAATTAAACGATCGCCTCCTGCCTATATCTTTTAATATTGAATATTTGTATATAATAAAATTGACAAAAACAATGATCCGCTGAGATTCATTCACCGATTCTTCTTAAGTCTGGGTATTTTCTTTTCCAACCCAGTGGTAGTATTTAATTTGACAATTAATAAGTATAATGCTTCTATATTAAGTAAAGAAATTTCATTTGATTTTAACTAAGATATAAGTGAGATCTAGGCAATACATTGATGTGCAATCAACAGTTTGATGATCTGCATTTTTAAACAAAAAATAAATAAGTGTATAAAAAAAATTAATTAAATTTTATTCAAATCAATTTAAAAATCAAATATGTTAATTTTAACGGAGTAATATGATATTGTTATTGGTGTAACGATCTCTTAGTTCGTTCACATTTTTGTCGATTACGAAAGCGTATCTCTCGGCCGACAGGACGCACCAAGCGGGACATATGGTTCAAACGGTATCTTCCACTTTCCATTTGAAGTATACCTAATTTTACTCCGCGTTTTAAGGCCCTGAAAAGTTATTAAAAAATATTTTTTTATCATACTGAGTAAACTTTACCAACTTTAAACTCAAGGCTAATGAGAAATTTTCAACAGAAAACTCAAATAACTTTTTTAAGGTTAGCCGGAGTTGGAATCCGGGAATCTACAAGCTTATAAACTATCCACAAGACCGCCGAAGCGGGTTAAGATATATTATATATGCTATTATTCTTATAATAGTTATAGTGTTTATTGTTTCCATATCCATCCATATCATATTAAATTTCAATTAAAATTTATGTATTATTCAAATAAACATACGCTATTTTTGTCAATTAAATTAATTGGTCGTACCTTGAGATTTTCCGACTTATTTTATTATCTTTAATGTTGTATTCCAATTTAATGAATTTTACAATTGTTCGAGTCGTCCAACCTGTATTCTTCATCATTTTTTTTATTGCCGCTAAGACCATTTCTCCAGTATTTATCTTTGATGTCTTCCCCATTGTTATCTATAAAAAATATAAATTTAAACCAAGTTGAGTAGCGAATTTCAATTAAAATACGGACTTACATTATATAGAATTGTTAAATATTGTTTAAATAATATAGTATAAATCCTTACTTAATTTTTATTGCAACGCTAAACATACCGGCGATCTCTGAAAATCTGATTCCACTTTTGACATGTGTAAACGTCAGGAAGTGTCATATTGTAACAATAAAATGACATTTGTTATTAATCACACATGACTCAATGAACACTCCTGAATACCTAATTCTATCGATAACGTAAGTACTCTTTATTTACAGGCATATAGGTACCTACTAATAACACATGATATTACCTTACATATGTCCTTTTCTGACCGAAAGTTTTATATACTTAAATTAATTATCAGGTCTTCTGATTTAAGATATTAGTACTTCTGATTTAATACACTACGTATTTATAAGTATATGTATCTCAGCTAACTTTTTCTAAACGTTGCATGGATTTTATGTGGTTTTCACTAATAGAAAAAAGAGCGATATAAAAACTTGACGGAATGACAGTGTTTTATCAAAAAACAGTTTTTTGTACGATTTCAACTCAGGCTATGCCTTACGTGACATTTCAAAACAATGTACCTACTTACTAAAAAAATGTTACAAAGATAAGCCTTTTTAATTTTTTTTTCTCTGTAGGTATAAAAGCCTGTGAAAGCATATATCTATCTTATATATCTTCTAAGGAACACTCATAATAACTTTTTTTTTATCTATAACAGATTAACAAAAAAACTACAAGTTTTTTCCGGAAACATTTACTCAAATTAATTATAATGCTTATTCAAATAAATATGTTCGATCCCTTGGGCATTTAATAGCATTAGTATTAGCATAAGCAGTCTGTAAATTTTCCCACTGCTGGGCTAAAGGCCTCCTCTCGCTTTGAGGAGAAGGTTTGGAGCATATTCCACCACGCTGCTCCAATGTGGGTTGGCGGAATACACATGTGGCAGTATTTCGTTGAAATTAGACACATGCAGGTTTCCTCACGATGTTTTCCTTCACCGCCGAGCACGAGATGAATTATAAACACAAATTAAGCACATGAAAATTAAGTGGTGCCTACCTGGGTTTGAACCCGAAATCATCGGTTAAGATGCACGCGTTCTAACCACTGGGCCATCTCCGCTCTCTAACCACTGGGCCATCTCGGCTACCTTGGGCATTTAATATAGATTAAAATTGACTTTACACTATATCATTTGAATTCATACTTTAAAGGATATAATCGATTCGAAAGTACATGTAACCAAAAAAATCTTTCGTTGTGAAACCGTTGGTCGGATGACTAGCTGTAATAATAAAATCTTGACCTTGGCAAAAATTAACAAATATTTAAATGTACAAGCCGTGGACAAATTTTTATCTATGTTTCATATAATATAACGACTTCAACAAAAGTTTGTTTTTTTACATATTTTTTATATTATTCATTTATAACCTATATTAAGTAATAATAAACGATAAAACAAATGTACCTCATGAATGTTTTCTTTCTTTATAAACAATTGCACCCATGTGAAGTCAAGGCGAATCGCTAGTTTTCTAATAAACTATGACCTTGCTTTATTTAATGACAAAAATCACTCGAATATATATAATAAATATATATTTTTAATCATATTCCGAAGGCAAATTATGGCTATTGATGCTCAAGGACAGAGATTTATTTCTAATAACTATAGGATCTATAATGTAAGTTTATACTTTATCATTTTAATTACAATATCCCTTTTCACATACGCCGAGCGTCAACTAAAGCCAATCATAAGTATGGGCAATGTCATATTATGTCTTTGATTGTAAACGTAAAATACTTTGATAACAAAGTAGGTATGTAAAATTAAGTAAGAATTCTGTATAAATAAGTATAACACGAATAGTTTAAACATCGAATCAAGCTTAAAGGTTAAGTATATACCGCTGCTTTGCCCACGTATATATCACGTGATCGCATCTAAATTGTATCCTTTGCATGGAAAATAATAAAAATTTGTGAGTGACGTTAGTAAATGAGGCAGATATTTTTATAGACTGTTTATTGTAATCCACGTATAAATACTTCGGAGCTATTAAAATATTTATATCATTTCAATAGCTCCGTTTTTGATTACCAAGCAATTTATTGGTTCAGTAAAGCCTTTATTACTGCAATAGGTACAGGGCCACCTGGTCCTTGTTCAACCATTGGTTGGAAGCCTTTATCGTCGGCTATGTATAAGACAGTTTTAGAAACGCCATCGGGGTCAACCCAGCTGTAGGATCCTCTTACTGCAATGAATTCGTTTTCAGCGCCAGCATTCCTTAGTTCCCCTTGTTCATCCCTCTTAGTGCCATCGCTTAGTTCAAAGCTGTAAAAATTGTTTTGAATAATACTTATGTTATATAAATTTGAAAGAAGTTTTAATTGAATCGGGATATTTTTATGTTTAAAGATATTTTTACATTAATAATCACTTACTTATTATTGTTTTTCTTTATGTTATAAGTGGCAAACGAGCAGGAGGCTCACCTGATGGAAAGTGACTACCACTACCCATGCCGGCCGGCCTTTAAGGAAGGAGTTCACTCTTTTCAACTACCTACTTACAAGGTTCCTAAGTCGTATCGGTTCGGAAAAAATAGTAAAGTTCGGTGTAATGTGAAGGTTAAAATATCTTACAGCGTCAATAGTATCTTAAAGTATATAAGTTATATGAACTATAATATGTACTTACTTGTAATTATAGTTTCCAAGTCCATCGTTATCCGAGTCATACTGCACAATTTGGATTCCTTGAGGGCTTGAGACAGCTCGTTGTGCTGGAGGTGCTGCTGCTGCTATTGCAGCACAGACGAGGATCACCAACTAATTATAATAAGACTAAAAATTTTTAAAGTTTTATACTTCTAAAAAGTTGTTACCAAGTTTTACGTTAAATTATGTTTTGTACAGCTATTGACTTTCTACACAAATTCTGTTAATCTATTATTATCAAATGGAAATAACCTACTCACCGTCTTCATGATTAGTTTTATTATTAAATGTTTACGTGTGCCGTTCTGTTATAAAACGTGTTTGTTCATTAAGTAATCAAATGTTTTATACTTACCGAAATATTATATTACGTAATAATAGTTGTCATTGGAGTAACATCTTTTCAATTATTTGTGAGACCACTTCGATACGAAGGTTAACTTTGAATGTTTGTGGCGTTTATCTAGAGAATATAGCTTTATTACTAACAGTTTTTAAAACGGGATATTTACCATGTTTTTTATTTTTATTTGGTGGAGCTCGATATTTTGATATTATCTTCGAATGTCTTGTTCACGAGACCACTCCACTCCACCAAATAAAAAAAAAAACATGGTAAATATCCCGTTTTAAATACTGTTAGTAATAAAAATAACCATGTTAATTTAAAATCTAATATAGCTTTACTTTGAACGTATACAATAGTTTAAGAACTATTCCCAATTTGTCAATAACATATATTTAAAAAAATCTTTATGATAATAATAATTAATTAGCGCAAAAAGCAATTGTTACAAAAGTAAACTTATATATTATTTATTACTTTGATGGCATAATAATTCAATGAATATTTTAAACAGCTTTTCGGTGTGATGCTGTATAATTATAAAGTGAATCTCCTTCTAATTAATGTTGATCAATATACAGGTCATGCTAGTTTTCATTGATTCACATATTAGTAGATAAAATCTGATATTTTAAGGATTTTTTTAGTCTTCATTATAATTGATGGCATTTATAAACAAGTTTTTTTTAATTATATATACATTTTTCGACAATATAAATAGCGAAAAAAATAAAATATTTTACTTTGTCTTGAATACTAGAAGCATCACCAGCACAATGAAATTGGTAAGTATTTTTTTATTATTGTATATATTTATTATATTTACAATAATAAAAGAATAAGAATATATAAGAATGGCTTTTATTATATTTGAATATCTATAATAATAACACCTGCCTCATTGCCGAGCTTATAAAGCTGTAGATCTCAAGGTCTTGGAATCAAATATCGCACAGTTTGGCAGACCAATATAATTAGGTTTTTCTTCAGAGATTTTTTAAGGCTGGTCTTTTTCATTGTCATCATCATCTCGCTTTGGCATTATATTCAATTTTGAGCATGAGCCAAGAAAGAGTACGCCTGCACTTGCGTGTATATTTTTAATTATAATACATTCAAAAGTATCTAATATAGTATTTAATAATTTATATCAGGAAGATATTGTTATCTATCAACATCTTGTTTTTTTTCTTTAGTTTGTCGTCTTATGTTTCGTGGCTGTTGCCTGCGCAGCTCCCCCTTATGAAGGCGCTCAGGTCCTTCGCTACGAAAACGATAACATTGGAATTGGAAGCTACAGACATGCGTGAGTACCTTTTTTATAGTACATATTTTTTATTTTTATATGTAAATTTAATACTTTTAAAGAATAATTTGTTTTAATTTCCCTTAATGATTCATTATGACGCTACTGTATAAAATGAATATACATATGTTTATTAACTGTTTTTGTTAAATTATCAGAATTAGCTTTAAATATCTCGATTAAAAATTTGTGTGATTTATTTTGTTACAGTTTTGAACAATCTGACGGAACACAACAGGAAGCAGTCGGTGAGCTAAAGAATGGTGAAACTGTGGTAGTCAGGGGATCATACTCATGGAACGCTCCCGATGGTTTAAGATATGTCGTTACATACGAAGCTGATGAACTAGGATACCGCTCAACCATCGACAAACAAGGCGTAGCCAATACTAAATACACATCCGTTGTCTAATTTCCGTACTGATCCATCGATTTTATGTTAACTTGCGAAATAAAATATTAAATAAGAAAATATTTCTTTTTTTTCGTACAGTTTTGTTGACTTGAAACTTCGGCAATAAAATGAAAGTAATCAAAATTGAGTTTATTATGTGAAATCAATTAAGAAAAAAAATAATTTGTGATGACTCACTGAATAGTCAGGTTCGTTAGAAAGGTTGTTATTTTTTTGCACATGGAAGCAAGCGCAAAAGATTCCATGGCCCTCCCATGGACAGAGAGGATATGTAGTTAAAGAGGATACTAGTTTATATTTGAAAGATTGGCACACTCGATGCTATTGAGTTCTTTGAGCGTTAACTACGAGTAAATTGTGTTTACCAGCGAGAAAAAAGAGTAATCAATCTTTACTTTCCAACGTCTTCAAGCAGTTGATATGGTTTATTTATTATTAAAATCAGCATCAGACTTATTATTATATTTTTTTCTTATAAGCTACCAAACGTACATCTTCTTCCAATTAGTAATCTGACCTTTATAAAAACTAATAATATCCGTGTAGCCAATAAATACAAACTAGTTTCTTGCTGATTATCAATATGCGATACGATATTGTTTATTTTATTTGTGCGTGTAAAATTCATTGCATAAAGGTAATGTATTCTTGATGGGTCCGTGACCGAAAGGACGATTTAACTTTGAAATTATGAAGAATTAACGATATAAATATTATTTGTCCCGCTAATAAAAAATATTACTAAAAATTGTATAAGTCCGTCAATTTTAATTAATAAGAAAAAGTCTCGTACTACCTTCTACTAAGTTATGTCAACTGCTTATTTTTATAGAGGATTATTATTCAATGATTGTTACTACTATGCTAGTCTTCAAAATTTAATGGAGTCTGTTATCTCAACCGTACCGATCAATCTATGTGACATTGGCGAAATAATCTGTGCCCTGTCGGCACAACTAAAATCCATTACACTAAGAATTGAATTGAATTATTATTCAATGATTAACTGATAGACGCCGGCGATTCGTCAGGCGTGCTCTCAGCATCCAGACTTTAAGTACCAAGGTTCATGTTGTACTTGAAAACCTGAGAGTATGACATACATTTTTTGGCGAATGCGCTTATTGGTTAACGCATACTCAGGAATATACATTATATAGATTCATTACGATTACAAAGGAAAAGTTGAAAGATGAGAAAGTAGAGAAAATAAAACTTGGAAAATAAATATAGTTCGCCTGTACTTTTAAAAGCAAAATACTATTTTACGAGAAGCTGTTGAGGAAGAAATGTTATATTATACTATCAATTTATAATTTCGTTATATATTTAAGTAATTGCTCATTTGGTCCTAGATTGTTTTTGACTCAGCATTATTTAACAGAAAACTTAACTCCTAAAATAATACTGATAAAAAATCCCCTTTGTTTTTAGGAGTTTCTTTATAAATTACGTGTCTTGTTTCTATAACATATTACATGTTCTTATTTGAACTCTAAAAATATATCTTTAAAATTTAAGTTAATATTACTGTAGTTAAATTGTAAAGTTTCAAATAAATATTAGTATAACATAAATACATCATATTCCGACAAGGCTTTATGGTTATTAAGAGTTATCTAGTCCAATTTTAATATACATTAACAGCCTGTAAATTTCCCACTGCTGGGCTAAGGCCTCTCTCTTTCTTTAAGCAAGGTGCAAAGCTCTTCCTTTGAGGAAAAGGTTTGGAGTATATTCCACCACGCTGCTCAAATGCGGGTTGGTAAAATACACATGTGGCAGAATTTTGTTGAAATTAGACACACGCGGGTTTCCTCACTATGGTTTCCCGCATCGCCGAGCACGAGATGAATTATAAACACAAATGAAGCAAATAAAAGTTCAGTGTAGTATAAAAATTATCGGTTAAGATGCACGTGTTCTAACCACTGGGCCATCTCAGCTCAGTCCAGTTTTATGTAATGCCAATGACAGTTCTGTTGATCATGTACCTTGACAGAGGTATGAACCCATTACCGATAGTCTCGTTGAGTTAGTTCTGAGATATTTGAGTCTAATCACGTAGTTACACAAGCATATGTTAATAATCACAAACACAACTTAAACGAAAACACACACTTGGAAGAATACATATGTAACCCTTATTCATACGCTAGTATACTGTATTATTAAAAAACTAGTACGAGGATTACAATGAAACTTATATAAATAAATCTTCATACTAATGTTTTAAATCTTCTCTTCGCCCTCTTAGTACAATTCAATATTATTACCATAATGCTGGTTTACTTAAATCATAGAAAATAGATATTCAAAAATATGTTTTTTTATCTCAATGCACTTGCATTATACAATTTTTTCAATGGAACGAAAAGTATAGTTAGTAAAAAAGTATAAAATATAAAGCATACAGAAAGTCTTGTCCCAACAATATAGTATAGCAGATGAAGTTGACAAAACAAGGGTAAATAAAGACAAAAATTACACTAATTATTTTTCATTTATTTATTGAATTTATTTAACTAATGAAATCGTCAAAGAAAACCCGCACGCAAATATTATAATATTGTATATTAAGTACGACAAAGTTTTGATCGAATAGGGTATTTTATATTTTTTGTGGTATTTTTACATTATTGCTTTAATTTATGGGCAGGCTCAGTTTTAATGTAAATAATTATAATATTAAAAATATGCAGAGATCTGCAGTGCTATTAGATTTACTGTAAGAACTTATATCACATATTATGTTGAAAACCGACGGTTATTTCGATAGAGGTATTCTTATATTTTATAATAAAATGAATCTTGTCAATATCACTTTCAGACATTTAACAATCGTTGTCCGTTGTGGGTCCTGAGTAAAAATTATTATTATTGGGTATCCGCAATGTTGAAAAAGAGCATACGTGATTTCGCTTTTTTTAATCGAAAGTTCAACATCTATAAACCCGTATCTGACATTTTTGTGAAAAATCTTCATACTTCACCCTAATGTTTTAAATATTCCCTTCGCCCTCTTAGTACAATTTAATATTATAACCAAAATGCTGGTATACTTAAATCATAGCTGAGCCTAAAGGTCAAATACTGGTCTCTGCAGTTTGCTGATGGTTCGAATATCAACGTTATGCTTGATAAATTTCATGAACTGCTAGAAGTTATAACAAAAAAAATTGTAGAACCTAAAGCAAAGTGAATATTAAATAAAAAAAATGATGTGATTGCAAAAACATGCACTAATTTATCCGAAAATTAGAAATTTCAAGCTGAAAAAGATCTGGATCATTGTTGGAACAAGGGTTCTGCTCCTGAAAGTATTTATCCTTTGTTTGTTAAACGTTGTGGCATTGACTGCCACTGTTTTCAATGTTTAATCGTTCACCCAGAGAAGGTGACAGAGACGTGTCCCAGACAAATGGAAAAATGCACGAATCATGCCTGTTTTCAAAAAAGGCGACGAAATTAATGTCACAAACTACCGACTGATATCCAACCTTTAATGTTTTCCTAAGCTTTTCAAATGTATAAAATCATTTTATATTTCAATAGTTTAAGAAAAGTAATATTCTAATAGTTTAGGCTTAAACTTATTGAGGATAAATTATGAATGCCATGAACGCTAGTAATTAATATGTATGTCTGTTTTTATTGGTTTACTTTAATGTATTGAATTTATTGTATTGTTAGTGTATATAATCATGAATAAATAAATAAATAAAGAAAATTATTTTACTTAAAATATATAAAAAATTCACCTAATTCCAACACTTCAGATTCTTACAAGTTACACGCAAAAATCAGAAGAACTAAAAAAATACTGTAAGAATATTCATCTTTTTCTTACAGTCGTTTAGTCCTCATATCAAAGAATATGTCAAATATAACCTGTAATACTTACTTGTATTAATAGTTGCCAAGTCCATCGCTCTATGAATCAAATTCCTCAATTTGGACTTCCTGAGGTTTTGAGGCAGCGTGCCGTACTGGAGTTGTTGCTGCTGCTATTGCAGCACAAACAAGGATGACCAACTGATTATAATAAGGCCTTAAAAGGCTCTTTAACAATTTTTAAATTAAGATAAAATCACGCCACTGGATAAAAGGGAAGTAATCTGAGTAGGTTAGAGATTTCGGTGGTGAGTACCACCTTCATTATGAGAGATATTTTAAATGTTTCCGTTTGCCGTTCGGTTATGTAATGTTTCTAGATTAAGCTTATCAAATGTTTTATAATTATCGAAATATAAGATTTTAAATTAGCCGAGATGGCCCAGTGGTTAGAACGCGTGCATCTTAACCGATGATTTCGGGTTCAAACCCAGGCAGGCACCACTGAAATTTCATGTGCTTAATTTGTGTTTATAATTCATCTCGTGCTCGGCGGTGAAAGAAAACATCGTGAGGAAACCTGCATGTGTCTAATTTCAACGAAATTCAGCCACATGTGTATTCCGCCAACCCGCATTGGAGCAGCGTGGTGGAATATGCTCCAAACCTTCTCCTCAAAGGGAGAGGAGGCCTTTATCCCAGCAGTGGGACATTTACGGGCTGCTTATGTACTTATGTTATGTAAGGTTTTAAATTAACATGGTTATTTTTATTACTAACGAATTTAAAACGGGATATTTACCATGTTTTTTATTATTATTTGGAGCTCGATATTACGACATTATCTACGAATGTCTTGTTCACAAGACTGAAGTAAGTAATTATCGAAATATTTTAATGCGGCACAAATGTTTTCATTGGAGCCTCATTAAATGTTTTGTGTGACCGCTTCGATACAAAGGTTAAACTTTGGACGTTTGTGGCATTATGGTTAGTCTTTTGTAATATTTTTTACTTACGCAATATGAAAATAAAAACAATTTTACAATTTCTCATTACTTTAAAACGAATAAGAAAAATAATTTAAATTTGGCACAAAATATATATTAACATAATAAATCAATGAATATTTAAAATCACTGTACCAGTTGAATATTGTATAATTATTAAGTGAATCTTCTTCTAACTAATGTAGATTAATGTACAGGTCAAACTAGTTTTCTTTGATTCAGATATTATTATGCTTGGCTTTGACATTTAAAGGATTTTTTTCTCCAGTTTTAGTTTTTAAATTGATGACATATATAAATAAGTATTTTTGTTATATATACATAATTCGACAATATAAATAGCGACGGAAATAAAATATTTTACTTTGTCGTGAATACGTGAAGCATCTCCAACAAAATGAAATTGGTGATTTATTTTTTATTCGTGTTTTCATTTAGAAAAGTACATAATAATTAGACACTTACATTTTACCTGCCATTACGGCCTTATAAGGATACTGAGGTCCCAAGGTCCTAGGGTCAAATCTTTTACGATCTGGCAGATCAATTATTAGGTTTTTCTGGCAAGAAGTTGGCAATGTTTAAGCTTTAAGTGTTTCCTCGCTCTTGACATACAACGCTTGTATCGTAACTAGTTTCGTATTTGTTATCTTTCAGATCATAACAGATTGCCATCTCATTATATAATGAGAGTGTGAGAATATAGAGTTGAGGTCACCTATGTTTTGTTAAATTTGAATGATAATATATCCTAAGAAATATGCTATTCTCCGTGAAGATTCGATTAGTAAGGTCGGAAATCATCAATTAAATATTGGTCTCTTTCTTTTCTTTAGTTTGTCGTCTTATGTTTCGTGGCTGTTGCCTGCGCAGCTCCCCCTTATGAAGGCGCTCAGGTCCTTCGCTACGAAAACGATAACATTGGAATTGGAAGCTACAGATATGTGTGAGTACCTTTTTTATAGTATATATTTTTTATTTTTATATGTAAATTTAATAATTTTAAAGAATAATTTGTTTTATTTTCCCTTAATGATTCATTATGACGCTACTGTATAAAATGAATATACATATGTTTATTAACTGTTTTTGTTAAATTATCTGAATTAGCTTTAAATATCTCGATTAAAAATTTGTGTGATTATTTTGTTACAGAGTTGAACAATCTGACGGAACACAACAGGAAGCAGTCGGTGAGCTAAAGAATGGTGAAGCTGTGGTAGTCAAGGGATCATACTCATGGAACGCTCCCGATGGTTTAAGATATGTCGTTACATACGAAGCTGATGAACTAGGATACCGCTCAACCATCGACAAACAAGGCGTAGCCAATACTAAATACACTTCCGTTGCCTAATTTCCGTACTGATCCGTTGATATGATGTTAACTAGCGAAATAAAATATTGAATAAGAAAATATTTGTCTTTTTTTTCGTACTTATAAAAAAGTTTAGTCATTTCAATGAACTGATGAAATCCAAAATATTATATAATATTTTATGGGCAATAAAGGAAGTCCTATATTGAAAATAAAGTATCAACTTATTTAATTGTAGTTAAGTTTGATTTAAGAATATGTTTATGTGGGACAGACTCTGTAATTACGAAAAACAACTTCGAATAGGAGGTTTGCAGAAGAATTCAGCTAGGCGCGACAGAATTTTATTGAAACTTCATTAAGTCACTTTCTTGCCCATCCCATAAGTTTATAATCAATGCGTTATGAAATATGGAGCCGAGACGTAACCGCTTACGGTACGTTGTGGTATGTTTTGACGATCACTGATCAGCAAACTTGGGTAGTGTAATGTGTTATTTCTAGCCTGTTCAAGAAGTTGACTGGGTTTATTTTAATTTTACAAATTAGGATCAATATTTTATAACGTATTGTTTTCATACGAGCTGCCGCATGAAGAGCCTCTTTCTATAAGTAATTGACCTTTTATAAAAAAGATCCGTGTTAGCTGCAGCCAATGCAAATATAATACTGTTAATGGTATTGGTAATTGACTAGATTACATACCACCTATTGCTGAACATTTACGATGTTTCCGAGCTGTGTTTGTGTGTTAACAGTACAGTGTTAACGTGACTTTGAGCGCCACCACACCAGAATTTGGAAATTATGGTTTTAAAAAACCGGCTATGTGCGAGTCGGTATAGCGCACGCAAGATTTCGTGACATTACCAATAAAGACGGCAAAAAAATGTCTATGTATCGATAATATTGTATCGGAGCCCCACTTAAATATTTATTTTATTCCGTTTTACCCTTTGAGTACGGAACCTAAAAACAGATTACACGCATGCTTCTTAAAATTTTTTTACAGAACGAAAATGGATTTGCGCTATACATTAAATTTATCAGCTAGATACATAGGTACATACATTAGTCAGTTTTTTTTTAAATAATTTTTGGGTTTGGCAACCTGGTATCTTGTTCAGGATAGTTACCACATTTATAGCTTCCCTTCTTTCAATATACTCCAGGAATGGTCATTCAATTCAAATGAGTTATAAAATAGTTCAACGACGATATAACTGATTAAGTAACAGAACATTAGCATTTAAGTAACTTAATTAATATTAATAGAAAACAAGTATAGGATTTTTATGACAAGCTACATAAATTAATATTGCTTCATATTAAATAATCCTGAATAAGTTATAGTGGGGTGACGTCATCACACATCAGAGGCTGTTCTGCCCACGCACCAGTAAATTTTATGGCCTATGTATATC
Source organism: Vanessa atalanta (assembly GCF_905147765.1). NCBI lineage: Eukaryota > Metazoa > Arthropoda > Insecta > Lepidoptera > Nymphalidae > Vanessa > Vanessa atalanta. The sequence continues at coordinate 6,908,381 of NC_061875.1, forward strand.
CTATATAATTTTATAGGCCTATCACATCGTTCCTCAAAATTAGGTATTTACGCACGACGAAGATTCGATCGGGACCCTAAGTTTACGACACAGTAACTATCGTTGTGACTTAGCAATCTTGATATTTTTTCTATTATTATTTTTTTCTAAAAATAAATAAAAATATTGTTAATTATGATAAGCTATTAAGGAATTCTCAAAATTCACATTTTTATTTTATTTCGATAATATTTTTTAGAATGATTCATTTGTATTAGCTATTTCCTTTGGTTTTAGTATTTTTTAAAAACTTTTGGTAGTAATAATAATAGTATTTTAAAGAAAAATATATTTTGATTGAAATTAAACCTTTATTTACTTTTGAAATTGAACACATAAAAAATAATTAAAAACATACATTACTTAGTGGCACAGATCTAGCTTTTCAAGAATCGATAATTTGGGGAAGCATACAATCAAGATAAAATCGTGTTAATTTCGGTTTCCCAAAAATTATCATCTTTGTGAACCCTAACTACTTTTACAGGAAAATCCGAACCGGTCCACAATGCAAATAAGCATATATTTCTATCTGCTATCTGAAGCTGCCCCTGGACTTGGTAAAACCAATCGTGTTTTTTATTCATACTGAACTCACCTAGATGTTTTTTTTTGAAGCATTTGCTTTTTTCCATTGCATAGTAAAGGTGTTGAATGTATGAATATGTTATTTATGGGACTATGTGCCTTTTGCTCAAATGTTATTGTACCGCTTGCTGTTGAAATACTAACAACTTGTTTTATTGCCTCTATTAGTGACAGGAGAGTTGGTTCGTAAAATAAATATTGTACGTAGTCATGATTTACGTAATATATTTCTTAGGATGGTCGCAATTTTAAATAACGATATTCTTCCAGATTCATTTAATAGCACTATTTTCAAATTTATTTTACCCACTAATCCGTGTTTCACAATATATCCCGTATTCTCCAAATCCCTATAATTCTCATTATTTTAAAAAAACCATTATAACAAAACACTGTCGCCGCGTTTGATTTGCCATTCTTTTTCTTACCGGCCAGTATCAGACATTCGGCTTCGTGAAAAATACCGGCTAGTATCAGCCAGTATTAATCGTGAAAAATTAAAATATTACATTACAACATATTCTAAAAATAGTCAATCGACATATTATTAATTAAATTATTCTAATAAATTATAGTCATACAATGTGTAAAAATATAACTCTAACAGCTCGACCTTCCTGTTGACTACGAGTATAGAGAATCAGTTTAAAATATCAGTAAATATGTACTTAGGAAATAAAAAATACAAAAACTTAATTAAGCTTCATACAAATAATACTGGATATTATGGCAATATTTTGAACCGTGCAATATCTTTTTAATTACATATATATGCTAGTTTTATTAACATAATCGTCTCGATTGACATCATCAACATTATTTACATCATCATCATTATCATTGCTGGGATCATCGTCTGTGGAATCATCGAAATTTCGCTCACCCAAGGTTGCAGTTTATCTACGGCAATGACGCCTTCATATCTACGACCACCGTTACGTCCTTGATAATTGACAGAAATTTATCAAGTATTTGGTTCGTATCGTTTTCAGAATTAGTATTAGCATGCTTAGGTTTTGGATGAAATTCGACCGACTTACCGACTGACCGACCAGATGATTCAGATGATGAACTTGGATACCTTCCCCTACGTTTTCGATTCACCATGGTCTTCACTTTTATCTTCAGCAGGAGATAATGTTCTTTTTCGCCCTAGTCTCCTGTCCATTTGCACCTTATATTCACGTTGTGATCTGAAAGGTCCATTTAATCCTGCCCTCAATCCTCGGGCACAATCATCATTACGCCCTATTCCTCGGGTACAATCATCATTACGCCCTAATCCTCGGGCACAAACATCATTATGCCCTTATCCTTGGGCACAATCATCATCACGCCCTAATACTCGGGCACAATCATCATCACGCCCTAATCCTCGGGCACAATAATCATCATGCCCTAATCCTCGGGCACAGTCATCATCACGCCCTAATCCTCGGTCACATAATTATCATAATTATGCAACCCTCGTCCTCGGGTATTGCACTGATCAAGGATCCAGTTGAAACAAGCACTGATCGATGGATCCAGTTGAAACAACTGAATTTCTTGGCCTTACTCTTGATGCCAAATTACAGTGGCTCCCCCATATAAACGGATTGGCGGGTAGACTCTGCGGCAGTCTGCGGAGTTCTGCGGCATTTGCGGTCAAAAAAATTAGATTATTTACCGATGTTGATACGGCTCGCCTAGTTTATTTCAGTTACTTTCATAGTATAATGTCCTACGGTATTATGCTTTGGGGTAACGCAGCCGCTATCCATACTATATTTGTGCTGCAGAAGAGGGCTATTCGCGCAATCTATAACCTAGGAATCTTTGAGGTATAAATTTAAAGAAATTAAGATATTGACTGTTGCTTCTCATTTATATTCTGTATGTACGGAAAAATATTAATGTTTTCATGAGAAAATGTGATTCTCACAACGTTGGTACAAGGAACAAACACAATCTTGTTACTCCTGTTACTCGACTGCATAGAGTCAGTAACTCTTTTGTGGGGCAATGTATACGCTTCTACAAGGATCCCAGAAAGCGTTCAAAATGCTTCTGTTGCGAAATTTAAAAAAATTGTTAAGGAACGCTTGTGTGCGAAAGGTTACTATACAATTAGTGAGATTATGTTTGATAGCACACCTTGGGAATGAAACGATCGCCTCCTGGCTGTTTCTACTCATATACAATTATGTATATAATTAATTTGACGTAAAAAAAAAGTCCCGCTGAGTTTCTTTCGCCGGTTCTTCTCAGGTCAGGGTGTTTTCTTTTTCCGAACCGGTGGTAGTGTTTAATTTGACCATCAATAAGAAAGTGTAATACTTCTATATTGAATAAAGGAATTTGAGTTTTGAGTTTGAGTTTGATCCATGTATCTGAAGCTCAAGAAAAAGAAAAAAAAAATAGGGCTTAGTATTATGTATGATATTAAAACGTTTAGACATGATTGGTACTGACAAACTAACTTATTAACAACAACAAGTTATATCTTTTTTTTTTTAAAAAGAAATAAATATAATGTGTAGAAAATAAGAAGATTTTTTTAATGCAATATCTACGCTCATAACAATTCTAACATACCTAAAATATGAGAGTAACAACGGAGGAAGTAAAACAAATAGCAATGAAAAAAATAAGTAATTAAAATTTAAACCAAGAAAAGACAACAAACACTTCCGGTGCCATCATCACATCAGTTCACTGTTACAATCGTTTTACAATTCTAAATTAAAAAACGTTCATAACATACCTCAATCAACAATCGATAAATGGGTCCAATCCAACTCCTTTCAACTGAATATTAATTCTAAGTTGCTGATAACAATTTTAAATATAGGCGCGTAAGGAAATTTTATTTATCCTTGTCCTGGTCCCGCTTTTGAACTCTTAGGATGGTCGCAAGTTTAAACAACGACATTCTTCCAGATTCATTTAATAATACTATTTTCACATTTATTTTACCCACTAATCCGATTTATCACGCAAATTTTGTCCAAAAATTTACAAATGACTGTTTATGGCTTCTACCACATTAGCTCCTATTACATTTAAGGTCATCTTGTCTCCTGCTTTTAAAATTGTCTTTCTCAAATCGTCTGATCTACATTTTCTATTATTTGGTCGTTAATGTGTTCCTCTTGATCAAGAACTGATATTTGCAAGCTTGATGTCTTAACTTTACTAGAATCTTCTGAAACTTCTCATCAGTCTTGCCTTAATAAGTGATGAAATCTTAATAAATGATGCTCCTTGCTTTGCTTTGGTGCAAAATACTCTTGTAACTTTTGAATAGCTATGTTAAATAAATGACCTTTGTTATCATTAGCTCACGGAATACTATGAAATATTTCCTGTAACTCGTTTCCTAAAAAAGTATTACGGGACTTTTGTCCAACACAGGTATGTCTGTCCTATTGTATATTTCAGGAATTTCGAAACCTATGACAGGTTTTGTTTTGAATTCATCCCATTATAAACTGCAAGTCACTCAAAATGATGCAACCTTTTTTAATTTTTGAAGTCAAATAGTATAGTCTTTAGTTCAGTTAAAATTGGTCAGAGTTTGTCGATAATAATTTACTTGAATTTTGTCTACGTTATTCATCTTTTGCATATACAGTCGTAGTAGGTACAACTCTCTAACAAGCCAGTACCTTTTCTATTCTCTTAAATTAAGTATTTGTTACATCATAACAAGTAAGTAAATAACCATCAAGAATCCTCCCCACTTTTCTACACATCTACGGCTGCAGCCCCTCCAAAATGAGACCATAACCGACCTTTTATATGCTGCCATCGTCCTGTACTCACTGGCATAATATATTTAACTTCAAAACAAACTTAAATGTTTCTCCATTTATATTTAAGTGATCAGTGTTATTCCTCATAATAGATTAACGTTATTATTAACTTCGTCCTATGTAAGTGTAATATACTTAAGACCTTGGAAATAAAAACTTAAATTAAACATCGAAAATCTACTTCAAGATTCTAGTTATTTCCTGCCTTAGCTCATGCTCATTAGCTTGAACTACATCCACCCTCATCGGGAATCAAATTCGTCTCAATTTTTGTATTCAATAACAATAAGTCCCTTTTAAGATTATTTCATATCACAATGTCTAATATTTCAATAAGATATAAAATAAAATAACTATTAAAGTTGTAATAGTCAAAGTATTGAACCATCTATTAAAGTGATTAATTATGTTTATGTTTATTAATTATAGTAAAGATTTTTGTTTAGTATGTTTTGAGCATCAGTATAAATAAATAAATAACTATGATATAATTATAAATGTTAGGAAAGTGAATATATATGCATGGGAATTTCCTTTCCTATAATTGAAAACATAAAAAAAATTGCACTTGTTGAAATGTCACTGATAATATTTCCTGCGTAGTTGATTAGTACCTATTTGTTGAGAATGGGCGCCGTGACCGATATGGGTCAGGAGGAGAGACAACATCATAATTTACGCCAACAGTGTTTAATTATGACATTCTAAGCTCAATAATTACAACTAAGAAGGCAACGATTGTCAATGTTATTAAATAGTATAATGTTTTACATTAATTATAATCTTTATAATTTGGTATCGTTTTATAATGTAACTAGGGTAATCTTACGCGATTTTACAACTCCGGCTTCGCACGGATGCAGTTTATTAATAAAAAAATATAATATAGGAAATTAGAAATGTATATAGCATTAAAGAATAACTAGAGGGTCTCACGCGAAACTTCGCGTTTATTCAAAAGATTTATAGGAATTTCGAAACCTATTACAGGTTTTGTTTTGATTTCATTTCATTGTAAACTGCAAGTCGCTCATCTACATTTGGCACCCAAATTATGAAACCTCTTTTAAATGATAATTTTAATATCAAATAGTATATATTAGTTCAGTTAGTATTGGAATTTGTCGAAAACCATTTACTTTACGAGCCGAGATGGCCCAGTGGTTAGAACGCGTGCATCTTAACCGATGATTTCGGGTTCAAACCCAGGCAGGCACCACTGAAATTTCATGTGCTTAATTTGTGTTTATAATTTATCTCGTGCTCGGCGGTGAAGGAAAACATCGTGAGGAAACCTGCATGTGTCTAATTTCAACGAAATTCTGCCACATGTGTATTCCGCCAACCCGCATTGGAGCAGCGTGGTGGAATATGCTCCAAACCTTCTCCTCAAAGGGAGAGGAGGCCTTTATTCCAGCAGTGGGACATTTACGGGCTGCTAATGCAAAAAATAATAATTTACTTTAATTTTGTTTCCGTTTATCATTTTTCCTTAACGCCGCTTCCTAACCGGCCAGTAACTTTTTCCAAAAGAAATTCTTTGTTAATTCGTAACAAATTAGTAAAATGCCATCAAGAATTATCTTTAATTTTCTGCACATCTACGGTCGGAGCTCTTCTAAATGAGACCATAGCCGATTTTTTATATGCATCTATCGTCTCATAATCACTAGGAAAAAAACGGCTCACGCTATTAATATATAAAACAGATAATTGGATAATTAGTTCTGGAGATTACAACCCTACATAAAAAAAAAAAAAACAATTTATATCTTTATAATATTAGTATCGATAATTATGTGTCATGAATAGTTAATAAAAATGTTCCTCGTTAACATTATTCATGAAATATTTTTATACAAATTACTTTTAATCGAATCCTTTTCTTGAGGGGAAGGGTTAGAGTTTAATCATCCATACAAATTCAATGTAGGTTTGTAGCGCGAGATAAATTGTAAACATAACTTAATCACATAAAAATTCAACGACACTAGACCGGATTTGATACACTGGACCATCCCGCCTCTTTAAATATTTGTCTTCTTTTTGTTTATGTTTATTATCATTGTTTAATGTTTAAAAGCAATATATTATATATTTTTAAGGATTTCATTCATGTCCTTTATTTGACCTTAATAGATATACTAAGAATTTGACTTTGACTTGGAATTTGATTCAAACTACGAAACATAATATACTTCTATAACTATAATTTATCAATATCTCAATCAACCAATTAATTTAAATAGCCATATAAAAATATTTTTATTAATAAACGATATAAGGCGATTTCGAAAAAGTACCTATGATTAATGTAGGTATAAAAAACTTATTTATTTTGAATTAACATTTAATTTAAACAAGAGAGAGATAATATTATATAAGGAAATTTTAATATCAGAATTATTATTAACAGAAACAGAGATGTTTTCATTTTTTGGTACTGTTTTATTTTATTTCACTCTTATATAATAAAAAAATGTATTACAGTCTAAATAATTGCAAAACAAACCTCTGTCAATTTATTTGAATCTCATGTACGAGGTATCGTTATAACCTATCAATGTTAAATCGTCACCATGTTTATGTTATTCGACCGAAAATGAGTTGTTTACCTTCAACGATTTATAATTTGCATATTAACAGGTATTTCAAACTTTTATGTTTATATATATCTACTGATACAAATATAAAAGATGAAATGGAAACGAGCGCATCACAATATTTTAAATAGTCACCGTTGCTAGATCGTCTAATAAACATGAAACTGGTTAGTACAGCTGATTTTGATATTGTGTTTGAGTGCGCGTGTGAAAAAAAATCTATGCAGTTTAAAGTGTAAAATATAAGACGTAATTAGAAATATTCAAGAATCAAGGTTGACGTAAATGTTTCTCTCTATCGAACCCCATCAAAAATTATAATATAAATTAAAATATTTATAGGTTACAATTTTTGATTACAATAAATTATTTCAAAGTTACAATAATTTATTTCAAAGTTACAATAATGGAGCTAAAATTTCCTGAAGTGGATAAAGCAATTTGTAATATAAGCTCCGAAGATCAAATAAATCGTATTAGTTTTTCGTACATTATCAATATATATTTTTATATTTACAACGCAAATTATCAACATTATTATGATTCTGTTTAAGCAACAGTACATGTTAGAAAAGTTTATTGTAGATAGTGTAACTAAAATGAACCAAAGAAAAAACACAGTGTATTTTTTTAATTTACCTAGAATTAATTTTATTTTAAAAAACAGAGAACAGATAATGAATGTGAAAAATAACTTTAACACAAAGCCATTTAATCAAGGAAAGCCCAGGGAATCAATGGAAATAATTAATTGATTTTTTTTTAATTGCAGATACTGGTACTTTGCCTTGTAGCCCTAGCGGTGGCAGCTCCTCCTCCATTATCAAATTACCCCACGGACGAGGCTCAGCTTCTGCGCTTCGAAAACGAAATCTTTGAAAATGGAGGATATGGCTTTTCGTAAGTACTGTCTTTACATTTTAAAGAGTACCAAGTTTTAAGTTTAGCATTTCTTCTTATTATGTTATTTTATTTATGTATTTAACAGACAAGAGAACTAGTATTATTTTATTGCTGTGTATCCTTTATTGATTAATTACAGACAAGCACAGTAAACGAAAAGTGAAAACATAGTCCAAAATAAAACATTCATAGTCCAAGGGGCTGTACGCCCTATAGCAATAAAACTATGATAATTTATTCTGCACTGTTTTACAAGTATGACGTAACACATATACACTTGTCTTCTAAGTACGATAACAAAATATAAAGGTGATATCAAACACATTAACTCTGAAGAAAGACATATTCATTTCTATGCCAAATACCAAAATCCACCATTATTATTAGATCGGTTCACTAATTGATTGTAAGATATGAATATGTTACAGGAGAAAACTAAATTTATACAATTGAAATATCAATTGAAAGTTATTTTAAATTATCAAAATGTCTAGAGATTTATAGTAGATTAGAGTTGACGTTGGTCATTCGGCTACGATGACTCATGTATTGTACATGAGTCATTAAAATAAGTATACTCAAGAACTGTTGAGACCTATTTATTTGTATAATATATATTTTAAAATTCAAGTCAATTTGCTTATTTATTTTCCTATAAAACCTTCTATTTAAAATTAAGGTATATTTGACGGTTGAACCTTTCATATTATTAGCCATTGAACATTCGATATTTATATAAAATTACCCTTATCAATTCCTTTAAATAACTAAAAAAAATTTTTATAGATTTGAACAATCTGATGGCCAGACACGCGAAGAACAAGGAGAGTTGAGAAATGTCGGAACTGAAGACGAATACACAGTTGTTAAGGGTTCCTACTCCTGGGTCGGCCCCGATGGTGTCAAATACATCGTTAGGTACATTGCTGATGAAAATGGTTTCCAGCCTGAAATCGAAGAAGGACCCGGTGGTGGCGTGCCTCCTGCAGTAGTTGCCAGCCTCCTTGGTTAAATGATTTCATACATATCGTTACTAGTCTTTGCCGTATTTTAGTAATATTATTTGGTTATAAAATAAAAAAAAAACTATTGCTTACTGATAAGTTTTATCATTTCTTACACCTCTAATATCTTTACTCTTTTGTTTTGAGAAAAAATATTGATGGTATTACTGAAGTTTCATACCTTTATTAAATTGACACTCTTGTCACATTAATAATCTTAAGTATTTATAACCTTCCTAAAAAAAGGCGCATTTTCTGCTGTAAATTTTATTTTAGTAGTTTATTCATTTAAACATTATAAATATGTTATAGTTATTTTTTTACACAATGTATAAATATAATTTATTAGAATAATTTAATTAATATTTTGTCGATTGACTATTTTTAGAATATGTTGTAATGTTATATTTTAATTTTTCACGATTAATACTGGCCGAATGGCTGATACTGGCCGGTAAGAAAAAAAATGTCAAGAAATCGAACGCGGCGGCAGTGTTTTGTTATAATGCTTTTTTTTAAATAATGAGAATACGGGATGTATTGGATCACTCTGCATCTTCTACCGAATCCTCCACGGGGAATGTTCCGAGGAATTGTTTGGATTTATTCCCAGCAGCTGAATTTCACCTTCGGACATCTCGTCAAAATTCCAAATATCACCCGCACCACCTAGATGTCCAAAAATCCACAGCAGCTCGATTTTTAATACATTTTCTGTTTCGACAACCACTCTGTGGAACCAGCTTTCACCGCCGGTTTTTCCGAACCGATACGACTTGGGACCTTCAAGAAAAGAGCGTAATCATCCTTAAAGGCTGGCAACGCATCTGCAAGCCTCCCGGTGTTGCAGATGTCTATGGGCGGTGGTATTTACTTTCCATCAGGTGAGCCTCCTGGTCGTTTGTCCCTTATAAAATAAAAAATAAAAAAGAAAACAAACATTTAAAGAGGCGGGATGGTCCAGTGTATTCAAAATCCGGTCTAGTATCGTTGAACTTTTACAATAACTACAGCTACAAACCCACATTGAAGGTGTATGGAGGATTAAACTCTAACCCGTCTCCTCAAGAAAAGGACTATTCGATTTAAAATAATTTGTATAAAAATATTTTTTATGAATTTTTACGAGGAATATAACCATAAACAAAAATAAAATTGGTTCCTACCATATTTCGTCTAACTAATTTTATTTATTTAATATTCTTTAACTCTTTTCCGAATATTTATTTTCATTTGTTTTAGCTTTAAACAGCACCAACTAAAACTATTCATCATACATAATTATCGATACTAATATTATAAAGATATTAATTGCTTTTTTTATGTAGGGTTGTAATCTCCAGAACTAATTATCCAATTATCTATCTTATATATTAATAGCGTGAGCCGTTTTTTGTACCAGTGATTATGGGACGATAGATTCATATAAAAATCGGTTATGGTATCACTTAGAAGAGCTCCAACCGTAGATGTGCAGAAAATTCAAGAATTTCTTTTAAAAAAAGTTACTGGCCGGTTAGGGAGCGGCGCTATGGATGTATAAGGAAAAATGATAAACGTAAAAAAAATTATAGTAAATCGTTTTCGACAAACTCCAATACTAACTGAACTGTATACTATTAGATATTAAAAATATCATTTAAAAGAGATTTCATAATTTTGGCGCCAAATGTACATGAGTGACTTGCAGTTTCCAATGAAATTAAATCAAAACAAAACCTGTAATAGGTTTCGAAATTCCAAAAAATCTTTTGAATAAACGCGAAGTTTCGCGTGAAACCCTCTAGTTATTCTTTAATGCTATATGATATGATGAATTATACATTTCTAATTACCTATATCATAACGTTTTTTTATTAATAAACTGCACCCGTGCAAAGCCGGAGTTGCAAGATTACCCTAGTTACATTATAAAACGATACCAAATTATAAAGATTATAATTAATGTAATACATTATACTATTTAATAACATTGACAATCGTTGCCTTCTTAGTTGTAATTATTGAGCTTAGAATGTCATAATTAAACGCTGTTGGCGTAAATGATGATGTTGTCCTCCTGACCGATATCGGTCACGGCGCCCATTCTCAACAAAGACTAGTCAACGCAGGAGATATTATCAGTGACATTTCAACAAGTGGTTTTACAAAATCGGTTTCTCTTTCTATTGCCTCACTTCCATAAACCGATGGAACAGAAATCCGGTTCAACCAGAAAATGCTGTAAGTCACTCACTTTTTAGTGATCTACTCCGGAGTTAGCATAAACTTTGAGATCCATTAATCACCGTAGGTGCAGACACCATGCTGCATGACATAGACCGAGAAAGAATACAAAACATGGTGTTTTTTTATAAATTATATATTTAAAATATTTCCAGCGATTGCAATAAATGTAAATGTAATGTACAAACATACTTACATGCATAACAATAATATTTTAATATTTACATTACTTAATCTGTAATTTTTGGAGTCGGCGGCAAGCAAACGCCTACGGGCTTTGAGCAAGTCCGTCTTGGTCGGTTACGCCCCGTCATCACAGCACATATTCTACCAGCAAACAGCAATACTTAGTATTGTTGTGTTCCGGTTTGAAGGGTAAGTGGTTAAGTAACAGTGATGACAACTTACATTGGGTGGTCCATTTGCTTAATCTGCCTATCTATTTTTAATAGAAAATAAATCAAAAATGATTTAATTGCAGTGCAGAACGAGCTTTTGTAATCAAGAACAACAAGTACGACAATGGAATGTACGATGCGTATTATATGATCATGATAATGGTGGTCCTTTTAGCGGATTTCGGTAAGCGAGGCTTATCTTAGGGGAAACTAGGTAACCCTGCATGACTGATTATATAGCGTCCGAGTGAGTTTGCAAACACAAGTGAACTTTCTATTCTTTTAGTATCGTATTGCAGCGGACACTTTTCTATTTACAGTTCCCGGCAAGTCAACACTATGAAACTTCGCAAGATATTAACCATATTCCATGAAATACGGCTAAACGCCTTATAATGAAATGACAGCTAAACTACGCTCAATTTAATTAAGATAAATTATAATAACACTTCTCGTCTGTACCCGATGCTTTCGTGATTAAGAATAATGGAGCGTTTTTGATAATTTATGAGTAATTAATTGTAGTATTTTTATTTAAAATATCAATGATGTTAGTTAATAATTCTTGTTAATAATTTAACTTAGTGTATTGTAGTAAATTTTTAATAAATTATTTATTTTGTATAAGAGGGATTTAATAGATAGGCAATTGAATTCTGCAGGAGTCATACAAAATATAAATATGTACGTTCCAATGGTAAAAAAAGGCTTTTAAGCAAAATCAAGTATGGATCTGCACTCAATGAATATTTTAAGCTTAACCAGCACTTTGATCAAGGTATATTTGCGGTCAAGCGTGACCTATTGTTTATATAAAAACACATATTTACTGGTTGATTGCATTGATGTGTGTACCCACAATTTGTTTGAGTATTTATAGAAGGCCTTGAAATGTTACTGTATTTATTTAATATTTTGCAATATTTTATTTATGCTTTATTGTACGCCACAGGAAAATAGAAAAACCGTATGAACTAATTAAAGCGTAGTACAATTATAACTAATTTTTATGTTACGGTATAACTTTTATAATTTGTGCATGATACGTTAACGTGGAACATTTTAGTTTTGCTTCAAATTTTTATTAATCGGTCATTATTTGCACCATTTGTTATTTTATATTAGATATATGTATTTATATAACATCTAAAATGTACTATTATAACTAAAAGTAGTTCTCTGAATTCTAAAGATAAAATATAAAAAGTATTAATTATCTCACTACCTTTGTTTCTAATATTATGTAATAGTAAAAACAATTAACAATTATAAGCTTCCTAAATTTCCGTAGTACACGGATATCAAGACCTGTTTCAAAGTTGTATATTTTTACTTTGACGTTAAATCAAAAATCTGTAATAATAAATAATGTTTTAGGGAGGGTAGAATCAAAAACTTTCGTATATAAAATTAACTATATTATTAACAATAAATCTAACGAATCAGTATATAAATGTTATATACAGTTCATGAGTATTGACCTAGTTACATTTATGTTCCCATCATAAATTTAATGTTTTAGCCGAGAAGAGATGCTACTACCGCAGAAGGTACAGCGCCGCCTGGACCTTGTTCAATTTGAGGTTGGAAACCATTCTCATCAGCGATGTAGGTTACGGTATAAAGAACACCATCGGGACCAACCCAGGAGTATTTTCCTTGGACTGCAATTGCCTCATTTTCGGTTCCTTGGTTCTTCAATTGTCCCACTTCTTCGTGCTTACTTCCATCGGATAATTCCCAACTGGAAGACAAAAATATTTAAAATTTAGGTAAGAGGCCAAGAGTAGTTTATATCAGGTTATTTTTAGTAAGATTTTAATTGTTCTTACGCGAAATTGTAACCGTCGAGGCCCCCATTGCTAGTATCATAACGAACAATTTGAACATCTTGGGGATTTTGAGGAGCAGCAGCCACGGCAGCTACGAGAGCGAGGACAACGAACTGGAAGATAAGGTTTTGTTAAAGATAACCAAATTTAATTCTCACAACACTTAGTCCTATAAACTGTTAATCACTTCACTTTTTACTAACCAGCTTCATTTTTTTGTTGTTTTGATATCGACCGTCGTCTTCAAAGAATAGTTGATGTGTGGTATGATTACGTATCTTAGCGTCCCTCTTATATATGTAAGTATTTCTTCTATTACTTAGATTGCAACATGTTTGGTCCGTCGCGGTGCTTCTTATTATACGCAAAGCAAAACACAGCATCTATCATAGATGTATCTATAGTCGAGCAAGCTTATTGTACTTCGCCTATTGCGAATACATAGACGACGCGGTACATGGGTTTGTAAACGACTAATATGACCTATGTTTTTATTAAGTAATAATAAAACTACAAATGTCAATGTTAATAGTTATTGCATGAACTTAGTTATTTTCTTTTTTAAATAAAACAATTTTATTAATTGTTTAATGGTGTAATTTGTTGCATACGATGCCTTGTTATCACCTATTAAATATTGTAACATTTTATTAATCGATTTTTTTCGAAATTTGTTTGATTATTTTGTGAGTGATATCGTGTAACAAAATAAGTTTGACCCAGCTTTGACGCGGAAGATGCTCTATTACAAAGTCGTTCATTAATTAGTAGGCTCTATGATACGTGGTCGTAAACATAATTAATGTAAATTGGAGCAAAGCAAAAAACATAAATATGCATAATGGTGTATTTAATATGAAAAACATGCCGACGTAAGACTTTTTTTTGATATAACTTACATGTACTTGTATCAAAATGTTTTATAACAATACTTTAATAGTCTCTTATACCAACACTAATTTATGTTGCTAAAAGGTAAATGTAAAATTATTTCGTTAGCTGTACAGAATGAGACAAAAAAACTGATTAAATATGATATACGTCGTAACTTAATTACTCTACGTATTTTCAATGTTATTATTTGCGGCTATTCCCGCGAAGTTGTATCTGATTTGTCATCTAACTACTTCTTATACTATTTAGTAGTTTATAATAACTATGTATGTAGAGTATTCTGGAAGGAACGGCTCTAACAAATATATAATTGTAAACCGCGTAAATACTAGGTAGTAGGGCTTTGTGCAAGCCCTATCAAATATTTTACCCCAACCAGTAAATAATTAGTATTATTATGTTTGAAGAGTGAGTGAGCCAGTGTAACAAAAGGCCCAAGGGACACCTCTGTTTCCAAGGTATGTGCCGCATTAGCGACTTAAGGATTGGGTAATATTTCTTACAACGCCAAGGTCTATCGACTGTGATGACCACAAACCGTCAACTTGCCCTTTTGCCTGACCTGGATGCATTTAAAAAAAGTCCTCTCATCCGAAACAGACGTCATTTAATCTTAAATAAATTTAAGTTTTACTCTAGTTAAAACGATTTAATCAATGTTTGTCAGCTTAATTAAAAATATGTAATTTACGATGTTATAAACCTTCATTGACGCATATGTTCGTACATTCAAGTAGGTATTTTAAGGTTATGGGAACTCAGTACAAGTGTTATTCGGCCTTTACATTTCCAAGTACTCGATGTTATTTAGAAGATGATACTTTTAAATTATATTCCGCGTTAAAAACAATTCTTATTTAAATAAGAATAAAGCCCACGGTATAAAATATGCGTGTCGTGTATTAATAAATGCTCATGCAGCAATTTTATGTTGATTATGACGAGGAAAGGTCAAGGATACTTTTTGCGTAGAATAATAATATGTGTCCAATTGGTTTCTGATGAGTCTTTTAGGAAAGAGCGATCTCGTAAGAACATGAGAAAATAACTGCTCATTCCAATTGCTTTATGTAATTATCTACTTAGAGGCTATCTGTTATTAGAAGGCGAATTGCGTTTGTGTTTCAAGTTGCTAATGTATAATTGCACAATTAATTAAGGATTTTTTTTTGATTTCGAATAAATCATGTTCATCTATGGGACATCAAGATTTTGAAATATGGAAATAAAATGGGGGCACTCAAAAATATGGTTCTCTAGTTTTTATTTTAAGGGGTCAATGCACTCTCTTAAATTCACCCATTATCAGTAATTGGTTTGTCTTTTTAAAAAGGACAAAAAGATAAATATGTATCATATGTTTTTGAATAGTTGCGTTTGAAAAACAAAATAAATAGTCGCTCTTATTTTTTTTTATTTAGTTGCACTATTTGATAAGCAATCAGCCAGCCTGGTGGTAAGTGGTCACGACCGCCTATAGATATTGAAATTGGCACAGTAAGAAATAATAACTTTTGTATATCGCCAATGTACCTCCTAGTTAAATATTTGTAAAAATTTGGACCACTAATAATGATTATAATATTATTATACAATTATTATTAAATTGTGTAAAGTGTTTGTATAGTTACACAATTATTTGTCTTCCTCTTTCAAATGTCAAAATCATGAGGACAGAAAGAGATAAATCAGTGTGAAACTATTCACCGATTCTAAAACGTTTACTAGTAAGGCGGTTAATGTTTGCTTGTAACATAAAAATTTTGCAATGTTTTAGTTAAACTTTAAATTCATTTATAGGATTTGGCTTAATAGTAATTTACTTACTATAATAATAGTACTTAGTAATTTTGTCGTAGTAATATACTACAAGAATACAATAAAATGTAAACAATTTTAGACCCATAATGATAATTTGTCGGTTGCAAAATTTACAGAAAATATTAAATTAAGAACCCTTCATGGCGGTATTGGTCGTGCCGACCAGTCGCATTACGTCATAGATTGTTGAACCGAAGACGTGCGCCTGACCTCCGACACTAGTTTTGCCTTCCTAAACCTATCATTTTAGGTCAATCTTTCCATTTATTACGATAGATTCCCAAACATATATAAACGTTTCATTAGTAATTTCCAATATTGTACAAGGTCGTTGTGTGATATAACTTTGAAGTATGATGACATAAAGGCATACATTAACCGTGGATTCATGAATATGTTGTTTAATTTAACTAGTGTTCACTCGTTGGTCAACATTCGTTGGAAAAATAAGAAAAATAAGACTCAACTAGACGATATTTTGTCTGTATGACTATAAAAAGAAACAACCGTCAAAACAAGCATAATTGATTTTTAACTTTGACATGACGAGTGTTGTCATTATTAGTATGAACGGAAACTACGAATGTTTCATGTCGAATATTTATGAATAGTGTGTGTGTATTTGTGTATGTGAATGTGTCAATCGCAATGCAATACAATGTGTGTGGTATATATATATAAATATTTTTAACTGAATTTATTTGTAATGTATATTATAGAAAAATTTTAGCTTTCTGCACTCCATACACACTCCATACAGACTCCACAATTTCAGACTCCACCGTCCGCATAATTTTCGTAACAAGTTTTCTCTACACGCATTAAAATGTAAATGATATCTGTTATTAGTATATGAATGTGGAAAAAAAAGTGTTGATTACAAACTGGATATAGATTTCATTCTGAAGTAAAGCCCCTCCTCTTAAGTATAATGGACCACCATCTCATCCCAGAAATAGTCAATATCAAACTGTTAATCCATCATCAACAAAATATTACTTTTTACGTTATATATTGGTATATTTATAGCGACATATAATATATTTATAGCAATTTTAATATTGGCGTTTTTTATGTGAAGCGCAATAATTAAACATTTTATTAAATTTTACCCACGTTTTGTATATTTAAGAGACTTTTAAAATAGCCATTCAAAATAACTTGTGATACTTGGGCCTACTTGAATAAATTATGTTTTGATTTGATTTGTCTCGTTAACCTTGGCTGTCGAGTAAAAGTAACATCGGATGAATTTATTTAAAAAGTTGTTTGTGGAATATGTCGTATCGCATATGTTTTTCTAAGTTTTGTAATAAATTAATTGATTCAGAATAAAAATGGCAATTAAAAATTTTGTGGAAAATCTCTAAAAATCATAATACTTTTGACCAATTTTTGGCTCCAGCAACCAATCTAAAATTTATTAACTGCGAAACTTGGTAGTACTCTAATCCTTTACTATCTCATTCAAAAATTTTGGGATCTGCAGCTTCAGAAGCTACTACTACTACGACCAAAAATAAGGTAGCTGTGTAGAGTAAATTAATTTAAACGCAAATATGTAACTTAATATTATATTTATATCAAATATGAAATGTAAACTATTCAGGTCATTTACTTCGTTTCGTTAGCATTACATATCTTTGAGACTTCGTCTTTGTAACGCAGCCCACAGTTATGGGTAAGATATCATCGAATTGATTGTTCTATCAAATGTCTAAATCTTAAAGATCGATCGTGCAAACATTTTTGTCAGATGTTCTATTCCGATTATATAACACGAAATATGTTTGTGTAACATCTCCGCGTGAACCATAACAACGAAATAATAGGTGTCTCGGACAACAGTAAAAGTGTACACCTTATTGTTGTAATATGAAGATCTTATTTAGAAATCAGTCTGTTAATGTAGAAACAAGAGCCAACGATTCATAAGGTGTATCTTACAGTGTGAAAATATGATTTTTTATGAATAAAAATATTATGTAAATGTATGAGTCTAGATATATATATGTAGATAGCCATGTGGTTAGATTACGATTCTTAACTAAATAAACATAGCCACACACCACTGAATTTTCATGTGCTTAATTTGTTTTTACTAATTGATCTTAAGCTAGTAATTCAACTTTTCTCTTTTTGAAAGTGGTCAAATAATAATCATTCCATACATTGCCAATGTTTCCACAGCTTGCACTTACTCACTTTTTGAACTGAAACACAATAATACTAGGTATTGTTGTTTTTTAGTGGTAGAATAGCTGATTTTCTACCCAGGCGGATGAAAGAAGAGAAGGCTTTTACATTACAATTACAGGCTGTTACATTACAATGAAAAGCTTGAACGAGTCATACGTTACCTATACTGATCTGATCTGATACTGACTATATATCTTTATTATGTTATGTACCTAGAATAATTAGCTGTGAATAAGTCATTAATATCTAACTATACAATATAAAGGTATATCACATTATCATATCATATCACAACAAAAATGTTGGTAGGAATGTGGTTTTATTATTCAATATATTATCTTAAATTATATTATGTAAGCACTGGGATTCTTATAGATTAGTATCTGAATAAAATTAGTAGTTCCTAGGAAATTACAAAACGTACTTTTTGTTGCATAACAGTTATATTATTCTGGATTCACGTAATAGCCACCTACTAATTCAATTGATATGGAACTTTATTTACGATAGTTTTACGTTTTTTGTTGCAGATTTATTTTAAATACAAACTTTTGTGTCAATGCAATGGGTGAACGTTTCTCAGTCCGCAATGTTACATAGTTAAAGCCTGCTAAAACAATAGAAGATAGACAAAAACTTTATTTAAAAGTCTATTTATGTATATAAATTCTAAAAAATATTCCGCATTGTTTAATTTTTTTCACATAGCATTAATAATTAACAAAGTAATCCAAATATTAATTTTAATAATATTCCATTCATTATAACTCTCGTTTACACTTGGACTAGATGTTTTAGAGATAGATAATGAATAAACGATAAAAGGAGGGATGAGTGTTAATATGTAGGTAACAGCAGAATACGGACGTAGTGATAGTTTGACTTTGATACTTATTACAATGTGTTATTTATACTGTCATTAATTTAAAAATATATTAGAAAAAAAAAAATCATTTTTACGCTTACGGTCTGAACGAAGAAGCAAGATGTAACTATATCTGATATATAAAAATGTAACGAAGGTTGTATATTATATGTTTGATTAATATACTTCGACACCGTTTGATCTAGTAGTCACATATTATATGTATTATGTATATTCGCATAGTTAAGGCTTTATACTATCTGCTCCGTCGTGACTCGCTACTGGATTTCATTGCAGCACATCAGCTTCAATTCCATTCAAGCAATCACCATATCAATAAAATTGTTATACTTGTACTCTGTATACAGGATAACGTATTTACTCGTAGAATTTTATTTAGTGAAATTAAGACAAAATAAATTCTGCCTAAATTTTAATTCGTGTTAACCTTAATCTAACATAATAAATACTTACAGAGAATGATTGATCATTAAATCGTAGTATAAAATAATATTTTGGTAAACATCCTTGTGTTTCGAAATATTAACCACTTGTGATTATTTACTTCATTACCAAAATAAATCTTCCGACGTGTCCATACATACTAACTTTAATATTAAAATTATAGCCTTCGGCCATACGATTGGATATGTTTAACATTGAAAATAATGTTATAATGCCTTATACAATTCTATGGACTGGTTTTTGCATTGTTAAATCTTTGATATTATTAAAATAATAATAAGAATTTATTATTATTAGTTTTATAACAATATAATGCTCAAATTTTGTAATTTCATTTAATATTTTCTATAAATATTTCTCGTAATAATAAAGGTATGTGAAACAAAAACTTTCAAAGTGCTTTTAGTCCATATTTTGAAATGAATGAATTAGTCTGGTTTTATAATTATAAATCATTGAATTGAGTTTTGAGGTATGAAATTTTAATTTATAAATTTACTTGTTTCGAAAACAAATTGTACCAAATTATATAATTATACACGATCAAATACAAACATATAAACAGACAATGTATTTTTATTGTAAATTTTAAGGGTATTGTATATAAATAGTATATACTCGTAATTAATATAATCTACCTTCCTAAACACGCCGTATAAAAACTACGACCATATATTTTTTTATGCCATTTTTGGTGATAATCATCGACGTATTTTATTTCTATGAATAAAATTTTATTATACTAGTTACCTTTAAGAAATGATTTGTTTTATAAAAAACCAGTCAAGTGTGAATCGAATTCGCGTGCAAGGCGACTTGCATTTGTATATAATATATAGATAAAAAGAAGACAAAGATTATGTGTGCCCAATTATGTTAAGATAAAAAAAAACCTAAAGAATAAAAAACATAATATGAATTATCATTAGATAACCTTAGAATTTTAATTTTTTTTTTAAATAAGAAAAGATTCAACTTAACGATGTGAATGCAAATGTGATTTATAAATACTAAAAAAACAGTATACAATTATAATATTATTAATTGGTTGGGTTGAAATTTCTCATCTATTCTTGGTGATCACCAAGCGAAATATCAGTTCAACCGGTTGGGTGGAAATGGTAAAGTTTAAACCACATTTACATGAAATGATTTAT
Source organism: Vanessa atalanta (assembly GCF_905147765.1). Taxonomy (NCBI): domain Eukaryota; kingdom Metazoa; phylum Arthropoda; class Insecta; order Lepidoptera; family Nymphalidae; genus Vanessa; species Vanessa atalanta. Next base: position 6,929,172 of record NC_061875.1, read on the forward strand.
AAAAAATTTGCTAAATTTGACCAATCAATTTGACAACAGGTACAACAGATACCGTATGCAATATGTCATCTATTCAATAGGTCAAGTTTCTAAAATAGTTTTACAAAAATATATAAATTATCATATAGCATTAGCAGCCCGTAAATGTCCCACTGCTGGGATAAAGGCCTCCTCTCCTTTGAGGAGAAGGTTTGGAGCATATTCCACCACGCTGCTCCAATGCGGTTTGGCGGAATACACATGTGGCAGAATTTCGTTGAAATTAGACACATGCAGGTTTCCTCACGATGTTTTCCTTCACCGTCGAGCACGAGATGAATTATAAACACAAATTAAGCACATGAAATTTCAGTGGTGCCTGCCTGGGTTTGAACCCGAAATCATCGGTTAAGATGCACGCGTTCTAACCACTGGGCCATCTCAACTCATCATATAAATAATTATATAAAATAACATGTAACAATATTCAAATTCTACCTACTTGACTAAAATAATAATTATTCCGGTTGTTTTTGATGAAATTTAATTTAATAATTTTCACATATTCTTCGTGTATTTTGAGAATTTAAATACTTTGATTTTTCAACTATGAATGTGTAAAAAATATCAATCTCAGTAGTTACAGAGACAAGGGATGCGATTTATATATACTACATAAAATCAATACACAAAAAAAGATAATAGGTATTAATATACTATAATTAGTATTGAATTTGATGCCAATTTGGAGTAAAAAATGACCACCTCGTTGCGGCTAGCTTTTATAAGCTAATTTACTGCTTTATAGCCGTAAATTCCCAGACCCTGAATTTAAAACTCAGGTCTGATCTTTAAAGTTTACTGTCTAAAAACTCCGTAATTAAGCTAACCCAAAAAGCGACATGAAATAGTTATAAATATAATATATAGGTACATGTATAAACTTGAAGATAATACATTTGTATTTAAAAAGGATGGTGGATTGGAGGTTTTTATTAATAATTGATATTTGGTGCAGTTTATCAATGTATTTATAAAAATTAAAAAGAAGCGACAACTCTATCAAGTTCGTCTTCAGTAAAGCAAAGTAGCATGAAGCAATATACTCTACGCCTATCCACGTGGTTCGTTGCATCTGATGACATGTAATGCTCCTCGTCTGGCGAATACTGGCTTACATCTACCTTACATACCTGTGAAGGAATCAAGGAATTCACCAATTTTTAATGTGAATTAATTCTTTCTCAATTGTTTATAATATCAACGAGAATAATTTTAATGCGTCTATAAATACTGGTTTTTTTTTTTAATTTATATTTATATAATAAGTAATTGAATTCTTTCTTTGTATTTCTCCTGAATTGAGCATCTCGATTTTTAATGTAATTCTAATATAACATCAGCCCTGGGAAGATATTTACAATAAAGTTATGTTATTGGATAATTAATGTCTGTTTGTGTATTTTTTTTATTCCATATATAGGTAGACATTGGCATTTAAGCGTCAATAGCGCAACGACTTACGGGCCTCCTAGAGATGTAAAAAGTCGCAGGGTCGATCCTGACCCCTGGTTCCCCCTATGGTCTATGGTTAGGCTATGATCATCCCCACTCCCAACACAAGCTATAAGCTTAAGAGGAGGGGTAAATAAGAATATTAGTAATTCCTTAATTATTACGGGGCATTGCTAATTTAAAAACAAAAAAACACTTAACCTTCAATACAGCGAATGAGATTTTAGATGTTATATCACTGGCTCACTATACCTTTGAATACAATCCAGAATTTTGGTGGTAGAATAACTGAGGTGGCAAATCAGATAAAACATAACAGTTATTTTTTAACAAGTCCAGTAGTATTTTACTGAGACGAAAAATACAAGAAAAGTACAAGTTAAGAGAGTTAAATAGTTTAAATAAACAAAAAAAAGGGAAACATGTTTAACATAACAACAGTTTATTACTTACTTTAACTCCGTTTTCATTATAACAATTTAATTCTTCAAAGTGACTATTTAGTTTTGACTTTGGATATTTAAAGTAGCGTCTCAACTCAAAGTAGCGTCCTAAGTGCTAGAAAAAATACACTAAAATTCTTACAATCCTTAATGCTAGTTTTGGTTGTTTGAATTGGTCATTTTTAATGAGACAGATAAGGAAATGGACCACCCGGTTTTACCTTCACCCATAGTCATTGGATACGTTTAAAACAATGTTATTGACTTCTTACAGTGCATACGATACATTCTTACAATATTATACGTACGTAATAACGTACGTACGTGCTTTCAAAAATAGGATCTAAAAAGAATTTATATTTTTTCGTGAACATTTATTTTATTTCTCCTCCGAAAACTGTTTTACAAATAATTGCTTTATTTGTTGCTCTATGTAATCCTTTTATGTTTATAATTGTCTTAGATTGCCTCAACTATTAACAATCGGTATGTATGTGGTCAAGTCTAATGTCAATAAAAGAAGAAATAAATATGTTCTTTGATTGTGACCTCCCTCGGTCATATCGGACAAATACTAGCAGTTACAACAGAGCAACGATTATAGCGTTGAGAGACTTACAATTGAATATATATAAGTAAACTATAAATAATTACTTCTGGTTCCAAAACGCCACTTTTCCTTACAGTGTCTTGAGGAAATTCACTTGGAAATATTCTTCTTAATTCCAAGTCTTCGCTAAAATATATTGATTGTTTTATCTAAACATAGAATTAAAATATAACTGGGCACTATTTCTGTTTCCTATTTTTTATAAAAATGTGAATGTAAATTGTTGTACTTTAATTAATTTTATATTATTATATAATCATAATTAATTTTATCCCAGAAAAAAATATATAAATAAATACGAAGCAGGCGCTATTCATAATTAAAATTTTAATCAAAACATCCTTTATTCACGTAGGGGCATAAAGGCACTTTTAAATTGTCATCTTACACAGTTGAATTAAATTTAAAATGATCACCGGTTAAAGTATCTAATAATATGTAGGTACGCATCTTGATAAAGTATGACAAAATACTTACTAAGTATAAATTTCGCAATCACAGTGTTTTACAAGGCAATGTAGTATCTAAAACATTTTCAAAAACTTTAAATACTCATGATTAATATAAGTAAATAAAGGTATGTAAGTTTAACATGCACTCAAAATGACTCACGAAATAAGTGAATAGGCAAAATATTAATTTGAACATTACGTCGCTGTCAAAGAAAACTTGCATCGTTTATTCAAAACATCAAAACGTATAAAACTGTTAGGTATTATTTATTGTGTAAGTGGCAATTTCGTTTTACGAACAATAATTTCTGATTTTATTTCGTCGGTTTCGTAAAATTTTATTTTTTGTATTAATAAAAACGACCAATAACGTTTCATTGTTTATTTTATAACTTAAACTATTCGTCTATCGTTATATCTAACGTCACCATCGTCTGCCTGTGGTTGGTAACCGTCCGCGTCCGCTATGTATCTCACGGAATGATGACGTCCTTCAGGATCTATGAAACCGTATACACCACGAACCACGAAGCCAACAACACCTTTCGCATTCGAAGCGATTCCTCCGTCTTCCCTTCTAAAAGTTCCATCTATAGTTTCAAACCTAAAACGAAAATTATCATCAAATAAAATATCAAGAACAATCATTTTAATATACATGTTTAACCTTGAATTTTATTCTTAAATTATAATATTCCTCTAATAAATTAACTCTTAAACTATTTATGTAATATAGTTCTAATTTATTCATAAAACTTGTTTATGAGCAGCTACAAATAACATAGCTTAAAAAAATCGATGGCTCTGGAAATTGTCCTTAATTTATTTAATATTATAAAAAACGAGTCTTTAATTTAAATATTTCTATTAAAATTTTAACAAAAATAATGAAGAAACATATTTCTTCAATGTGATATACAGAGACATCTCTGTTATGAAACAGTAAAAACAAAAGCTCAAAGTTATGAGTGACATCCTTATGACAAAGACTTTCATTTTTAGATTACTTGACATGCTCACGACTTGAGACGAACTTATTTGTTATACCTAAGCCTTTTGACAATGATTAAATAAACAATAAATTTTAAGGCATCTTTTCTCCAATGTCCGATTGCATACGCTCATAAATATGTAACAATACTTACTCAAAGCTATATGTCCCTAACCCATTATTATTATAAATATAGTCCTTTACTTGTGTTTCAAGGGCGTCGCACTTAGAAAAAAAGTCGATTATCACATAGACGATGACTGCGTATAGGCAGAAGCGCACACCTTTTACCTGTAACATATAACATATGTCAAGGCCAACTTCTTATTATCTTTAAAAGATCATCATTTTGCTGGAATTCCAAGAGAACAAAAAATATTTATTGAGTCTGTGGATTTCACACACGGATGTAGATGGTATATTATAACGATCCGGAGTAGACGTGACTTATTCGAACAGTCGTGATCGTTCATCTAAGAGGAATATAAGTAGGTTTTAATAAAGTTACACGAAGTTCTTGACTCATATTAATTTCCGCATTTTTATCGATAACGAGCACTTCTTGGACCAAAAAATAAATTGTATCGCATCATTTATATAATTAAAAGTGAAACTCACAGTCGTTTATTAGTTTTAGAAATATTTGATCTCAACTTTGCTTAAGCTTGTTACGTTGTGTTTGAATGATAAATAAATGTAGAAACTTATCTCAACTCACCATAATTTGAAAACGTTTTTTCGTACTGTGTGTCTAAGTAAACTGCGACATTGGTCCAACTGCCCACACCTTATATCCAGTTCCTTAAGAATGTCAACTCTGGACTTCATTCCTTTACAAACAATGCGACGTCAAGGACTATATCATGTCATTGACATCTTAATAGATCAGTGCCAATGAATCTCAATATGTTATGTAAGAAGTTCGTAAAAAAATCGATGTATTAAGCTTAATAGATGACTAGAATCGATCAATCGTTAAAAGCTGCGGTCTGATTATTGAGTTAATTTGCATTTTTTGTTCTTCTGGTTATGTTTATTAGTTTTACTGAGTTGAAATAAGATTAAAATTACATAAATAAATGCTAAAAATATACATTTCTATTATAACTAATATAAATGTATTATAGGACGACGACGATAAACAAATCTATTTTTATTATTGATTATTACATTGCTAGATGTAATAATCATTTTGATTAAATAAACATTTTCGAAAATATTCCTGTAATAAATCGCAATAAATAAAAAAAAATAACTTACCGAGAGAGATCATTTGTGTGATTATATTTAATTTTAATGACTTTTAGTGAAAATAACAATGACTATTCCACTAAGTATGTTTCATAATTATTTATATATTTTAATATATAATATAATATGCGATCTAAAGTATACCTTAAACAATGTCTGTTATTGTTATGTGATTAAATTAAAGCCGTGTATATCTGAGTTAGAATTGTAACAGGAATGTATCATCAAATAAGAGTAAAACCTCTTTTTACTATACTTTTTATTAGAGTATAAAGAAAACAATTAAAAAAAGATGTCAGTATATTTTATTGATTTTAAATAAAGATATAACAGAAATGAAACAAATGATAAACGCAAATAATAATTCGAGTCATTAGTATATTTTGTAAAAAAAAAATACACATAAACCAAATCTCTAAGTCAGTTTTTGTAATCATTACGTAAATGTAACTTTAATATTCTAAACTGAAACAACTTCTGAATTCCAAATTTAAAAATAAAATTTATTACTTTTCTTGTTTATATATTATTAAAAAAAAAAAAAAACAATATAAAACTCGAATAATGACTGATTTGATTTTTATATTGTTCATAAAGTGAGCTTGCTTATTAGTGATTTTATTTATTCTATTAGAACTATTACCATTCATAAGGAGTAACCAATTATTACTTTAATTCAATATTTAAAAATAAATATATGTAGATAATTCATCAGCCTAGCAGAGTTGCGAGAACAGCTGAAGATACTGGTGCAGGTGGCTGTAATATAAAAACAAGATATTTGATATAATTGATTCCTCATAATGTAATATATATAGCTATAAGTGCATATTGTTTGGCTAGGTACCAGTTTTTAAAAATTAATCTACTGCCAAAAACGAATACATTGTATTGTCTATGATAAATTTGTTTTTTAGTTTACTTTTCGTCGAGTCCGTCTCCACTTCGTCATTAAATTTATTCAAATTTTATTTACACAATTAGAATTAAATTTCTATTTGGAATGTAACTTACAAATGAATATGGTGGTGGGCTAGTTAAAATGTTATATCCCTTCTCATCTGCAGTATAGGATACAGTGACCACTTTACCCTCTGGATTATAGTACGAATACGAGCCTCTTACGAGGATATGTTCGGTTGGGAGACCCACATCGGTTAGTGTGCCCGTTTCCTTACGTATTATTCCGTTCGAGGTTTCAAATCTGTAATTTTATTATTACTTGTATTAGTTTCTTCCTTTCGTATGTCCCACACTATAGTATATACATGACTTAAAATATTCTACATAAATAAACATTTCATTTGTATTTGCAATTAAAATAAGTTATTATATTTACAAATGTAATACTTTAAAAACTCTAAGCGAAATTTGAGTACTTGGGATTAATAGAGGGATCAAGGTTCGAGGCCATGAATAAAATAGTGCTCTTTATTTTACATTTTTGATTTTTTCTCTGTTAGTTAATATTATATTCATTAAAGTTCTTAATTTTTCTAATAATGGCAAGGGAATTATATTATTGAGAATGATTGAGTCACACTGATGAGACAAAAGATAAAATTTAAGTAAATGATTATACCTGTAATCATAGTTGCCTCTTCCGTCGTTTGTGTATTCGTATGTTAATATTGTAGCTTCATCGTCCGTCGGTATCGGTGCACATTGATTGATTACAATTACAATAAAAAGCACGACTAAGAAGAGCAACTAAAACAAAACAAAAACACATCTTGAGTGAAACGACACATAGATACACAAAAAACTGCAACAGTTTAACTTACGTTACGAGATATATTTTTGAAATAAATCATTTTTCATGAAATAAAATAAATACACAACTAAACCGAATGAAGATTCGAGATGAAGATAATAAAAAGATTGCCTCAAGATGTTTATATCCAAAATTGATTTAGTATAAAAAAATGTAATATAATTAAAATGTAATCTTGTCCGAAATATATTTTGAAAAGATAAAACCAATTTCTGTTCAAGTTATAAAGTTCAGTTCATATTTAAAAATATTATCTTTTTTATAGTATAGTTTGGCCGGCAGGCAAATGGGCGACCTGATGGTAAGCGGTCATCACTGCGTCATGAATATTGGTGTAGTAAGAAATATTGAGTCTTGTACTTGTAATTACACTGGCTCATTCACCCTTCGTGTATGAGTGGGTGATACCTACCCAGACGGATTTCCACAAAGCCCCACCACCAAGTAAATATTTCTATATTATCTGTCGATATGCCAAAACTACTAAAATTGTCACATATGTATATTTGAATTATTTTATTATTAAATCATGGAGCCATTTTTATTACATAAGGTGTAAGAATTTCTTGGAAATAGAAAAGGAAACACTGTATTTCCTTTCAAAGGTCTACGAAAGTCGATCACGAAAACGTCCAACATACAATACAATACCATAATATTACTTCTTGTCAAATTTCATGTTTCTAAGTCAACGGATCAAAGTAGATTTTGATTCCCTTGGTAGTCTAAATTAGCGAGAATAGTGAGGCGTAAATAGTTTGATAATATGAAAAATAAAATAAAACAGGACGTATAACGTTTGATTTTTTATAGAGTACTTTCATTGCTGAGTACTTATTTTTTAGCATATTTTGCAGCATTTTCGTGCATTTTACTATCCATTACCATTATTAGCATTTAACGTATCACTTGCAACTACAATTGCATATATACACAATATAAGATTTTAAATACATAATACTTGTTTACATGATTAACTTAATTTTATTACAAAGTTTTTTACTTCATTTTAGGGCTTTGGGCATAGGAAAAATGACGGTTATACAGAAGATTTCTGTGTATAGGCGGAGCCACGCACCTTTTACCTATTACAAATAACACATGTCAAGGCCAACAGCTTATAAAACATCATCATTTTGCTGGAATTTAGAGAGAAAAAAGAATATTTATGGATTCAGCCACGGATATAGGTAAGTGGTATTTAATAATGGCTTGGAATATATGGAACTTATTCCAGAATTCGCCATCGTTAGACAAATCTGGTAATTTCCGGTAAATTATATTTATTCCACATACATAACTCAACACACAATAATAAATTGCAATTTTTAAACTTTGTAATTAATATAAAAATGTGTCGGGAAGATGTATACAATACAAATAAGAAAAATATTCATTTTAAGTATATAGTTAAAGAAAAGTGTGAAGGAGAATTGAGTAATATTTGTAGATTTTAATATTAGTAACAAGCACTTCTTATGGAGCAACAGTTAAACGGACATCAACATTGGTAAACTTAAGAATGAATAAATTATCATTTATCTGTATTAGAAAAATGTTATCTGTGAATTATAAATGAATGTAGGAAATAACTTATCATAATTTAAAAGCATTTTTCCAGTGAAAACTGCAAGAATTGCAAAGAACAGAGAAGAATAAGATAAGACGTATGCAATAAAATAACAGGCAACAGTCATAATTCAAATGCACGAAATGGCAAATACAATAGCATGTTCTAATACTAAAGAGAGGTAATCTTAATCTATAATAATTATTATAAATACGAAAGTAAATCTGTCTGTCTGTATGTTGCTATTTCACGGCCAAAACACTGAACTGAATTTGACGGAATTCGGTATCAAGCAAGCTTAAAATCCAAGAAAGGACATTTGTTTTCTTTAAAATATTAAATCGATTAAGATATTTTTTTATTTGTTATTTGTCTTTATGTAAATTAATAATAAAATTATCAAATATAATGGTTAAATTATAGGGTGATATTTTATAAAATATGATAGGTTACTTATTAATCATTAAAAATAATATTCTTATCCGAGAAAACGAAATTGAAATACCACTCTGCCAAAATTTTCTATTTCAAATCAAAGATTACTCTAAAATTGATTGGTTTCATAAGAGTTGTGTATTGGCTAACTTCGTATATTTTACGAGGCAGCATTTTAGGTACCGGAATAATCATTATCGATTATTTCATATATTCCGTACAAATATTTGTTATTGTAGGTACTGCTCGTACGTAACTTAGCAAATATATTTAACAGCCTTTTTTTTATATAACTACTGCTGTTTTTATTTGATTTTACTCGGTCCTCTATGCCGTATAATAATTTTATACGATAAAATAAAAAAAATATATATACATTCTATAAATTATCTTAATTAAAAAAAAATATATAGTACCTAAACATTCTATTCGTCAACAGTTTTATTATTTTTTAATATCGTAAAATATATAATGACCTAATATAAATTGAATGAACATTTCATACAAATATATAAATTATCTAAATAAAATTGCAGCATAGATGTATACTAGTAAAGAAATTGTCAACGTTTATTGTAATATTAATATTTTATTAAATAAGAAAAATGCTATTTGTAAAATTGAAACTAAATAGCTTTGACATAAATGTATTCTGGGCAATAATTTAGCTACTTATCAATGAACGGCTGAAATTTTACTCGAAATAATCCCTTTGGCCATTTCGATATATACGCCCATAGAATGTACAAGGTCAAAACATACCTATGCAGAATATCGTGCGAAATCATCGCACTCGTGCACGTCTCTTAACTTAAATCACACTCTAAAATGTTATATGATCATAACAGTATAGCTAAATACTAACCGGGACACATTAAAAAAAATGTAAAGCTTAACGTGATCAAATAAAAATGTAATGTTAATATTTATTACAAAAATGATAGTAAATTCTTGAGCATTATTTATAGGTATGAAATGGAAAACGCCGATTTATATTTATTACTTTGGAAATTGTGTCAGTAATTTCATAGATGTTAAGATATGTTTGCTTATGACTTTTGAGTACGATAAAAATATAGTGTAGCTATCGTGTGCGGTAAGACGTTGCGTTATAGTAGTTGTTGTCGCTTAATATTTGAATTATATTTTCGACATATCATTAATTACCTTAACAATTTGTTTTATTTGACATCTTAATACAAATATATATAAAATATTTAAACGCCTTTTTTTTTAAAGAATTCACACCGATATAGTTTGACCTTAATTAAAGATTCATAGCAAAACATTAAATCGATTTAAGCGATGTTTTTGCTTATACTCGTCTGAGTAGACTGTCTAGTCTCGAGGCAGCATCTATCTGGGTACTTCCTCATAAGCAGCTTCGACTACTAGGTAAATGTTTCGACCTGAAAGGTTAGAGTCTAATCAGTGACCCATTGTTTTCGTCTTTGTTAGGTAAATGGAGTAGTCAAAGTCAAAATCATTATATAAAAGCATTACAGCACATTACAGCATAAACCTGAGAATTTACATTGTTAGATATTTGTATCAAAGTTTTTAAGACAAAAGTTACGAATTCTGTTTAAGACAGATTTAGAGCTAGAATATTTAATTATATAGGTATTTAAACATTTAAAACATTACGTGTACGTCTTGAATATACTCTCGTTACTTTCCAGGTGTATCTGTGAACTTTCAACATTGTTAATAGATAAGAACATAATCCCAAATTATGAAAAAAAGTTATAAATATGATCGTTAACACAATATAATCATATATAGAGCATGCCAAAGCGTATTGTTTAAAATGCACTAATTTATTACCCATTTTACTGCAATGCCAACAATCAATGAGGTCATTATCTGAAGATGTCTTACGCCAAATCGAATATGGCGTTATACTGGCGGTATACTTAATTTGTCATTGAAATGTATTGTACAAGACAAGTATTGCCCAGGATTGGGTTGCATTAAGTTGTAAGCGTATCTTAAGGTATCTTAAGGTTCGGCGTGGGAATCGTTGGAACGTTTTTTACTTAATATTTTTAGGTTCACTGACCCAGACAGAAAAGATATTATAGAACACAGAAACGTAATTAATTTTGATTAAGAAAAATCTTTGTTAGTTCTAATGCTATTTATAACATTTATATTTCTATTTTTAAACTCATTTATATTTATTAGATAACAAATATAGTAAAAAATTTTTGGTAACAAATTCTAAATATAGACGCATCTAGATAAATGAAGCAGTCTAATAGACGAAACTAACTTATGAGTTCTTTTAACTAAGTGATTCAACGGTGAAATGCTGTTAGCATTCTTGCCACCATTCCACGCGGTCTAGATTCATACAGCAACTATTTTTAATTCATATTTGTATATATTTCAGAACTTAATGTTAATAATTCTTATGTAAATAAAATTATCTACTTTGATAAAAAAATAAACTTATGAGTTATGTAATCATAATTTAAATGTAAAGTTTATAACATTAGAATATGTATATAAATTTTAAACGTGTGGATATCATTATTTTGCAATAAATGCGAAGTCAAATATTATCAGGTCGTTGACACCATAATGACTTCAACTTACATAATACTTAATGGTTAATATGTATAATTTTATTAGTAAGGCTGAAATGTTGCCTTATTTTGTACAAACTTATCTTTTTAAACATCTTTATCTATATAAATAATAATAAATAAATAAGAAGGAATATATGATTGTTAAAACCCTCAGGAAGTTTTTATTCATTTCTCAATGGTGATAATATAACTTAAAAGAATCGATTTAATAACTCTATACATAAAACAAGGTAATTTGTTAAAATTCGTTATAGAAATAATAATATTGTTATGTTATCACTTGCTTTGTGCAAGCTCCTCTGGGTACGTGCCACCGACACATCTGATGTTCAAGCGCCAAAAAGCAGTCCGTAGTGTGTTTGGGATTCGGTTTGAAATGTGACTAAACCAGTCACTATAGGCACATGGGTCATAATATCTCAGACGATGTAAGGAATGTTTATTATTTCTTACAAACCCAATGTGTATGAGTAGTAGTGATCACTTACCAGCCGGTGGCCGATTTGCCGCCTACCAATTACACAAAAAATATATGGTAATATTAAAATTAGACGGCGACTGCATTTTACCTCGACTGCGCCATTGCTGCAAGTAAACCGCAAATCTCGCATTAAAAGATAAACCAGAATTGTAGCGCTGTAGGACAATTATTGTAATTGTGTCGACGTTATACTTTTTTATTTAAAAAAAATTGCTTCCTTTATTGAAGTTTTTATTTTTTCTTTCATTTCAAATTTCACTGAGAAATTCATAAGATCCATTACAACATATTATATCAATTTACCTTAGGCTGATTCATTTGTAACACAATGTTAATATTTATCACAATATTTGTAGTAAAATTTAAAGTTCTATAGGTAATAGATATAAATTGTAAAACGACTATTTAAATTTAACTATGGAATTTGTTTCATAGTTTTATAGATATTAAATGTATTCGGTTACGACTTTGCCGTAAGATAAATATTAACCTATAGAGTGCGGTCAGCCTTTACGCATTGCGTGTTAAAATAGCGTTCACACATCTTTACATTTCAGTTTATTTATACATATGTAGATATATTTACTTGAAACCTAATATTTAGCTAATACCTACATGTCTCGAGATTTTTATAATAAATTGCATTATAACCCTAAGCAACGAACACAATCTTAAAAAGTAATTTATAATTCGACGTGATGTGCAATAAAATGAAGCAATAAAATAAAATAATAAAAATTATATATCAACACTGTCATTTTTTACTTGATTTCAAAGATGTATTTTGTTTTTGTAAATTATTAAAACAATCATAAGTTTTGTTTCAAATTATATTTCACTCAGTAAGCCGTTACATTCATTAAAATAAAATAATTTTAAACAATATTAAATACCTTTTTATTATTAAATAAATTAGGTAAACGCCAAACTTCCATTTGAATGGAGTGTTTGTGTGATAATGTTTGAAATGTTTAATATATTCGCGTATATTAGGAAAAAAATCACAGTAATCAAATCATACTGTGAATATTATCACAAACACACACAAATATTTGCCTTATCGACGCCTTTGACCGACAAGTATTTGTCAAATTTACGTACTAACTATTAAAATACAAGGCGTGCACGCTTAGGTAAGTGAATTGCCGACAGAAAGAAGAACTTTCTTTATTTCCCCAGAAGCGTTGCTAGGACAGCTGGAGACACCGAGTCCGAGTAGACAGACTGAAATAAAAAAAACAGTACGAAATATAGTACATATTTATAATTTTAAGAAATTAGAGTATAAGAGTTTAAAAAAAAAAACATGAGAATAAAGCCTAAAAAAAATAATATAAAAAAAATAATAAAATAAAATAAAGAATAAAGTGGGCCCTCGCGGCTTTATTCTGATGTTTTTTTTAATAATCAAAAATCGTGATCTTAACCAAAGTTTGCAGGTTCAAACCAGGGCGAGCACTACTGAATTTTTATGAGTTAAGATTTTGTTTATATATTTGCTCGTGTTCGGTGGTGAAACAATACATTGTGAGCAAATCTAAATCTGTCGGAAGAAAATCTGGCATGTGTGGCAGATACATATCTGCGTTGGAGCAGTGTGGCGGAAACTTCTTTTCAAGGTGGCCTTAGACCAGTAGTACGACATTTACAGGCTTAAATTCATATTTCTATTATTTTTAACTTACGATTGCGACAGATGGTGGTTTTATTATTCTATATCCCTTGTCATCAGCAACATAGTACACAGTTATCAAAACTCTATCAGAATTTATGTATGAATATGACCCTTTTACAAGAATATGTTCGTTCGGCAAACCCACGTCGACTAGTGTACCTGATTCTTCTCTTATTATTCCGTTTGATGTTTCAAATCTGTAATTTTCAAATTGTTTGCCTTATTTAGATTATACAATATAATATAATTATACAACTGCAAAGTAATTATACAAAATTTAAAATAAAAAATATTTAGTTTTAAGCTTAAATATTAAGTTTTTGTATTTTAAGACGAAAACATATTGTAATTGAAATTATATAATTGTCTTTCGTTCAGATTTTACTAATCAAAATTTCTATTTTAACCTAACGTTCCTATGTTTTACTAATAACAAAATATATTTTTGATAAGCACTTGTTAGTAATATTAGAATATATATTTACCGAATCGAATGAGAACAATTTAGCAGACTAAGAAGCAAATTATTACATGCATGTATTAAATGTTAGGCTTGTAATATTTCATTAGTTAATAAGAAGAGAGACTATACCTGTAATTGTAGCCACCTTTTCCGTCGTTTGTGTAGTTGTAGCTTAATATTGTAGAGTCGCTATCCTTTGGCAACGGTGCACAATAAACTACCACTAGTATAGCAGAGAGAAACAGTTCATAGTGCATCTAAAACAAATCAAATAAATCATTTTAAATATAGCACAGACCATTGCTTTTTATTTAATTTAAAATATTTAACGATAAAATTCTTTAATAGTTAAGATTTACCATATAGTTTATTTTTAAACAAATCATTAGTTTGCAGGTAATAACAACGAGTTTAGAACTAAGCTTGATGAAGATTCGTGAAGCAAAAGATAATTGGGTTGCCATGAGTCGTTTTTATACAAGGCATTGTAATATATAATAATAAATAAAATATACATAGAGTTTTATATATACGGGGTAAAGACGTTCGTTTTATTATATATAACTGGAACTGTTTACGGACATAGTGATCATAAAACCAGAAAACGCCATCAGGGTTCCGATTCGTACAACATTGACATTTTTTTAATTTTAAGAGACTCATCACTCAGCATATTTATTGGATTTTGAGAAATGCCGATTAATAGAACTTTCTAATTATTCTCAATAATTTATCATATATGTATACAAAATATAGGTATATAAAATAATTTAAATATACGCTGTCCATACAAATTGTTTGTGGCATTGTGTCTATGACGCTGGAGCTATTATTTCCTTGAATGGCCAGGCTCAGTCTTTGATAGCTCAAAGACTTACCTAGCGGTAATCGCCAAGTCATCAGAAGTTAGTTTTAATAGGAGTATCCGTACTAATCTTTCGTTCACTAAGCAAAAACAAGTTTCCGAGCGCAGCAGCCGAGGGGCTAGCTGCCTCAACATCGCACGTCATACGGCAAAACAACAATAACATTCAACGGAGCGCGGCTTTATAACAGTATACCCTCACATATAAAAATGTTGATTCATTTCATGCATTTAAAAACATTCGATTATTAATTGAACAAATAATATACATTTTTTTCTTTTTTTTTCATCACAAACATTGGAACAAAATTGAGCATAAATTTATTTGTTTTTGTTCTATTTTTGCTTACAATAATTGTACATAGAATGGCAACGAAGACGAATTGCACGTTCCTACTTTAATTTATGTTATCACATAAGTGACTGTATGTCATTGTTGATAATAAAGAAATTTTTACTTTAAACCTAAACCTAGTATTAGTTTTGTAGAAAAGGTCGAATATTAAATTTTATTAATAACATAAAAATAGAAACTCCCAATCTAAACATTACAACAAAAAGCGGCTTAAATTTTTTTCTTCAATATTAACTGGGACCAAATGGAAAGTATTCCTCTCCTAAAAAAGAAATAAGTCGATTCATTAATTAAGGAGATCACTGGTATAAAAAAAACAACCGAATAACCCCCTCGAAGCTCCTTCTTTCTTTAAAGTCGCCTATAACTCCTCTAATCGCGATTTGATCTGCACAGTCCACTTACCAAACAAATACAAAACAAGTCAGATGCTATCAACTGAATCGAAAGATTTGGTCATCCTTATCCTAATTTTCCATAAATTTGGATACATAATGTAACCATACAAATCATTTTACTTTTAATAAATCAACAGCCTATGAAAGTTTGTCAGTTGTATTGAAACTTCTTAACCGGTCTATTAATGTTTAGGTGGCAACGAACACAACAATTGTATTGGTTTATAATCAATAAATCATTTATAAATATATATATATATATATATATATATATATATATATATGGTAAGTGATTTTTCTTGAAATGCCGTGGAATATTGATATCAACTTTTGTAAGTTGAATCAACACATAAATTTAAGTAATAATATGACTCTACCAAAGTACATAAAATAAAAAAATCTAGTTTAGTAAACAATGTACATTTAAATGTACACTTATTTATTGAATAACACGACACGTACCAGAATTATGTTGATAATATTACTAATAATTAATTAATAAAACTAAATTGTGTATTCGATTGAAGTTAACATTTAAGCGGTATTTAAGAATAATAGTATAAAATAATAAATAAATAATTGTTGTTATGTGAAACAATTTACATTATTTATATTATATATAGAAAGCATAATAATTCAAGGCATTAAAAGTAGCAAATCAAATGTCAATTGTATTTAATTCAATTAAACTTTACAATAAACCGTTTTAGAGACTAGTCAATATTTAATTTGCATATGAACTATATACTAGCGAAATCTAGATGTCGGTTTGTATATCATATAAAGTTTAGAACAGTATACATCCGTAAGGTTCAAGCTGTCAAAGGCCTTTGACAGCAATTTTTTTTATTAAATAGCAAAAGCCCATTATAATTGTATGCACGAATACGGGGCAAAAAAAAATATAAATGTAATTCTATATTTATAAATAGACGAGCATTTAAAATAAACAAGTTGATGAACTCAGCAGTAAATAAAAAACTAATATAGAGTTGTAAAATAAGGTGTTAAACTAGTTAAAGCTCATTCGCAAGTTTAACTATTCGAATAAATTAGTAATATTTATGCTGAGAACAGTATACTTCTATAAAACATAGTCATTGTTTCTTATAATTTATGGTGTAAAATGGTTTAAAATAAATAAGTACCGTACTATTGATTTAATAATTATCATAGCCATTTTATATAATACATATTATATAATACAAAGTACACGCCCGTCTTCGATAAAAGCCGCCCATTGTTGATTTATGATATATCGAAATACTGTCGAAAGTTATCACTCTTTGTATATTGGAACGTTGTGCGTCTGCGTGACAGATGACATCGGATCATAGGTGAGTTAACGAGCTTAATGGGACCCTATGATGACATCTTCCACATTATATAACACTATTATTGCCAACAGTCGAAATACCATCTGTTAACCGAAAAGGGAACGAATGTTGGCTGAACTTTACGTTGGTAAATGGGTGTTACGTAAATAATTATCATTTGCAAACTTAAATATTTGTATTTAATAATTTATGATAATGATTATTAATCGGTGTTCTTTATTTAAAATATTCATTTAGTGTTTATTACACATAGCAGGTACACATAAGTAATGCCAATTATAAATGTCAAATC
This sequence comes from Vanessa atalanta, assembly GCF_905147765.1. Taxonomy (NCBI): domain Eukaryota; kingdom Metazoa; phylum Arthropoda; class Insecta; order Lepidoptera; family Nymphalidae; genus Vanessa; species Vanessa atalanta. The sequence continues at coordinate 6,946,652 of NC_061875.1, forward strand.
TATAAATCTACTAATATCATAAATGGGAAAGTGTGTGTTATTGGTTTTGTGCGTTTTCGCGGCGAAATGTCGTGATATTTGTCATAATTGATTAGCAGAAAAGATATGAGCTAACCATTATTAAATAATACATATCCCATGAAAACTTCTTGCTAATTTTAAAATACATAAGGGATGGTAAACTTATAGAAATGAGTGCAATGACACAATAAACACAACCTATAATAAATAGTTGATAGTTAATATAGAATTGCAAACCATCTATAAATATTATTGGTGATTAAAAAATATCATCAGATTTTGTGTATAGCAAAGGAAAATATGCAAAATTATACTTTAAAAATAACAAACGCGATCCTTTATCAAATATTACGTTAAAACACATTTAAAAAATACAATGGGCGATATAATAAACGAATATAACATTTATGTTCTTTTTTTAAAAAATATTTCGTTAGTATTTATTTTTGGTTTTGCAGAATCTTGTCTGTATTTGTAGAATCTTATCGTTTCTAAATAACGCTGTTTCAATATTGCTATCTACATTATTAATTATTTTTTTTAGGAGTTCCCTTTCGAAAATGATAGAATTTTTTCTTAAATAAGAATAAATGAAATGTAAATAAAATTAAATGTATGCAGAATGGAATAATAGAAAATATTAATCGAAGTGAGGGTACTGACATCTATCGTATGAGTCGCGAATTTTCTGAGTTGCTGAATAAAGGCTGAGATATCATGGCCAAATAACCAGTCTTATGGTTAAGACAAGATTTCTTTTCTTTATTCAAGATGGCGTTGTAGACTACAAATATATGCGTATTTTTTTACAATACTAAATTTGATAATATATTACGTATGTCGAAAAATATTTAGGATTTTTAATTTAGAGGAATATTTCAGATTTATATCAATAAAGCTATTTAATATTTTTACAGTCCTGAGATTTAGATTACGTAATAAAAGACAAATAAGGTTTAGTTACATTTTTTACTATTTCCCGTAAATACATAAAAAATTGTCAAATTTTCATATTATAATAGTATATAGTTTCAGGACGGACATTGTACATATTTGAAATTACGACCTAGGATTTAAACCCAGAACTTTGGGCCTTTTATCTATCCACTAGACGAACGAGGTTACCTGTAATTAATTATTGTACATATATAGATCTCGTATACATATACGAGAGTAAAAATATAGATTTATAATGTGAACATTATAAATTTAAGAAATTTAAAAATTACGCCTGAAATCGACAAAGAGTTCCTCATTGCATATAAAATGCACATAAGCGGACTTGAATTTTGTATAAATTTTGTATAAATTGAATGTTATTGTTAGATCTAACTACTCATATGTCCCAGTATATCGGCTGTATCGTGTCATATAAGGTTCTAGTATTATCAACTTAAGTACTTTTTTAATTATAATATATTGTAAATAAATAGAATAATCATCGATAAGTTGTGAAAGCAAATTGAACATTAAATAGATGCAGTAAAGAGATAGTTTAAGATTGAATTTAAAAATGCGATTATGCAATTATTATTATTAAATAATGCAAAAGGAATATGCTCCATACCTTCTCCTCGAAGGGAGAGGAGGCCTTAGCAGTGGGAAATTTACAGGCTGTTAATGTAATGCCATTTCAGGGCTTTAAACACTAATTAGACGATATAATGTAGGTACTTAGCTTTTGTCACTTTGTGTGACAAATGACAATATTTGTATTTTTTGACTAGATAATTATGTTTTTGTATAATTATAAAGCAATGTTCTATATTAAAATATTTTACAAAATCTTCTAATAAATAGTAAAAATATAAAATTACGTACGCGTGTACATATACGAACATCTTGCACTCTAACATCGAAAACGAAAATTTAAATAACATATGGATGCAAATTAGCAAAGCAAACAGCAGTACATTTCTGTGAGAATTCGCCTCGCATGTCACTCATGAAATGTTGACAACTGACTTACGGTAATATGCCATTTTGATATACGTATCCTATAAATTTTATAATTATTATTAGACCAGTCATTAATTAAATTTGTAAATGCAAATGAACCGAGAAGGCTGATTTTAGGATATACTGGAGGAGGGGCTGCGAAAAGCTTTACTTGAAATTGTCGGCTTCTTATATGCGTTTACCGCCATCTTGATCAAAACAACCATCTACAATAACTCGGCTGTGCGTTATGACACGAGAATTATGGAAAGATACTTTGAGATATCGAGAGTGAAACTGTAAAATCAAGTACGTACTGCGTACGCAGTTACGACGTTTTTTGCTGTTTTCATCTTTTTCACGGTATATATTTAAAAAAAAATATCTATTACAAAATTTGTAGAGCATGCTATAAAATTATATGTTTTATATCATATTCAATAGTTTCATATTTATATTCTACGTTTCGATGGTTCTGGTTCACATTCTTGTTCTTCGACACGCTTATCGAGCCGTGTTGATTCTTAAACCACATTGAGCGATTCTTCAATAGTCGAAGATCCGTCATCATCCTCATCGAGCTAAAAATTAATTCAACTTTTTTTTCAAGATGGCGATGAACGCACGTTGGAAATCGAAGTCGACAATTTCAAGTTAAGCTATTCTCCCTTAGCCCTCCTACAACATATCCAAAAATCAGCCATTTGGATAAATGAAACAGTAACAGTTTTGTACATAATGACTGAACTATATAGTCAATGTCGCATATCTCATTAACATTTCACGCTCGTGTTCTGCAGTGAGTTTCAAGTTACTTCTTATACTATGCCTATACAGAATATTAACCATTCCTTACATCACCAATGCGCCACCAACCTTGGGAACTAAGATGTTACGTCACTTGTGCCTGTAGTTACACTGGCTCACTCACCCTTCAAACCGTAACACAACAATACTGAGTACTGCTGTTTGGCGGTAGAATATCTGATGAGTTGGTGGTACCTACTCAGACGGGCTTGCACAAAGCCCTACCACCAAGTAAAGTAAAGTAATGTTTTGTTGCCGTGGTTGAAATCAGTCAGGATTTTATTCTTTTCGATTTTTTCGTTGAATAAAGATATGCTATTAAGTAGCACACTATAGCATTGCTCTTTATTCACGAATGTGATGCAGCTTCGGACTATTCTCTATTATTCTTATGCACTGAGTAGGTACATACGAGCACATTATATTTTAAATAATTATTATGCATGTCTCATAATCATTTGCTGTGTTTCTTATTTTTGAATAAACTTTAAACATATTTGTCAGAATTTTGTCGAATTTTAATTTAAATAGAATATTCAATTTTATATAAGACTTTGTACATTTTTTAAACTATTTTGCCATATTTTTAGTGTTAATCAGACAGCAGTTTTATATCATGCATGTTCACAAACAAATGTAAACAAAGTATGTTAAAGTTATTTAAACTGTCCAAATTTCAGTACATCATAAATATTATATTTAAAGAAAGCGAAGTCATACACTAAGTACTCTTTGTAACTCCCATTGTCTCTAGTTTAACGTTCAAAATATATTTTATATTATTTGCCTCATTAACGTTTACGGTTAAAGTGAGAAGTTATATAAAATCAGGACCAATCCAACTCTCCAGCTTTATGATATAAAAATGAGGCAGTACATAAGTAAATGTATATCATGTTATCGTTTAAGTTTTGACAGGGAATATAGTTAAAATGCATTCATTTAAATTTTTAATTTATTCTCGTTCTTATAAAATTAAAATACATCACAGTAGCATTTATTCTTATAACTAGAAGATCGTTGAGTTGTTAGGTATTTTCCAAGAGCCATTAGATCAGTGAGTCTTGAGTTCGCTTGGGTAGTTTATTGGGGAGGATCGGGGAAATTAACCACGGAAACCTTGTTGGTATTGGTTTTGGGGACTAGATGCTATCAATTGAAGGGAGCGGAGGATCGACTCAGGAATGGGAGGAGGGGTAGGCAAATGAGCACCTTCAGCACGGAATCCTGTAAAAAATATTAAAATAAATTTAAATTGTATACGAAAAGTAATATATGAATATTAATAAAATTGTTCCTTGACTAATTGACGAGGAAGTCTAAGCTGTTATAGGTACATATATAGTTATCTTTTAACGAAGAAGGGTTAATAAATGAATAACAATTAGCAATAATGAGACGAGGGCTTATTGAAGAGGGTTACTTATTCATCGAGAGGATAGCAATTGAAAATGATAGAAATACTACGTGTACATTTTTTTCTGATGGTGCTAGTTGTAAAGTAATCTTATTACAATATCGATGCACATGTGCATGATTAAATAAAATAAAAAATAAATCTTAATTCACCGTTCTCGTCAGCGATGTAGTTCACTGTAATTGGGACACCTTCAGGTGAGGTGTAGGAGAATGAACCTTGAGCGACCTGTGCCTCGGCATCTTTAATTCCAGCATTCTTCAGGTAACCTTGTTCTTGTGCAGCAATACCGTTGCCAGTTTCATAGCTGCAGATTTATTGTATAAACATATTATATTATGTATAAATAATATGATGTTCAATTAAATTATAAGTATTAGTTAGTTTAGTAGAATTGTATATTTTTATTTTATTTTTTGATAAAAAATAAAGATTGTTAAAAAGTGAAAACTCAAATTTTGTTTATATTTCGTTCATGCAAAACTTTTATGGTCAAAACAATATTTTATCGCTGCATCCAAGTGAATGATGTTTATATTTCTGGAATTGATAACGATCATTACTTAACCTTATAAAGACTCAAAGTGAGTACCGACTCATAAAACAGTGTCATATATAACTTAGATAGATTAAGTAAACAAAATATTAAATGAAATATTAAAATATATCATACAATCATTTAAAAAGTAATTAATTTTAAGAATATTTTTATAAATCATAGTAAACGATTTCTCTGATTCGGCAATCGTTTGTAAATCACACATGTATTATAAACGTGACTTGGATGAACAAATATAATTTACGAGTGGATTTAGTGAACTGCACAGTAGGTTAAAATAATAAAATTACGTATGTCATTTTGTTTGTCTCTTTTAAAATATGTGGTACAGTTTTGTCATCCATGAATAGATATTCTTATTTATATGGGCATCTCATGAATGATTGTTCTAGTTTTCACATTTATGATATCTCAATAAATTATGCAAGAATAGTAAACATATATTTACATATGAAATGACACTAAATAGCAACGACGCATCTGAGTCAATTACGTAATGAGGGCTTGGCTCTTAGGCTGAGACGGTCTCACAGGTAACTCCCACAAATTTAACGTTTAATATACTTGACACTAGAGGAATGCCCATTTATGATCTGCCTTTTAGTGTATTATTTCACAACAATGGCGACTTTTGGCATAAAATAGAGAGTTTTGATATTAGTTCAAATTTACACTTTGGTTTGTATAACAAGACAACTTACGATAACTAGGAACGGAGAAAACGATCTTTTTTTGCTTGTGCGTAAGAATACGTCACAGTAACTATCGAAGAGTAAAAGTTTCATTCATAATTTAAAAAAAAATCTAAAAAATGTGCAATAATTACCTACATTCATATATTAATAAATACATACTTATTTTACTATGTATGTTTAGATGTACTTGGTTGAAAATATTGTTCTATCCTAAATATATATATAATAAATAAAAAATAAATAAATAAATATAGGTTTTCAAAAAGCTTCACCTGTATTGGTAGGATCCATCAGGATTGATCTCCTGATTCTGTCTGATGATCGGGATCACTTGATTCTGATACTGAGGCTGTGTTTGATATTGGAACTGCGGGGCCGCGTAGGTCATTGCCACAAGGGCGGTTAGAACGACGAACTGCAAAAATAAAATAGTTATATTATATAATTTACTATTATTTGTCGGACTCAAAACATACGTTTTTGTAAATTGAAGAATTGTGACGTAAACCTTTCAAGGTTTATAATATTCATTCTGCAAAATTTATATAAATCAAGTAAAAAAAAATCCTACTAAATTCATAAAAATATGGAAAAATGTACGTAAAATTTAAAAGTACGTACTATAAAAGAGATTAATAATTATTACTATTATCGTTTACTATGTTTGATCTTTCAATTATGATGGTTACATGTTATATTATCACGTAATTATGAACACATGCGAACGTGTTTGATCGTTATTCTATACAAAATCATATGAGTGATATTGTTTGTTTAATTTTCCTAATCACGAAATATTCCCTAGTTATATGAATATTATTATTTATTTTATTTATAAAAGTTAATAAAATATACATCAGAGAGATATATGACAAACGATATATGACGAAATAAGGAATTCAGAAATAAATCGGTATTAATATATATAGATTATAATATAATGAATTATAATAGATATATTTTGACTTTAAAATTTGTTATATTTACTATAAAATATTATTACAATAAATACAAAATTAATATAAATCTCGATATATTTCTGCGATTATTGCTAATTTTTTGTAACTTTAGTAGCTTTCTTTTTTTTATTTAATAGAAATATGTTTCAAAAAACTTTAATGTTGTCTTAGATTTTCGCGATTATTACACATTGAAATAAAACTAGTTTTTAACGGATTTAATCGCGTATATTAATTATTTTAACATCCCGACGTTTCGAGCACTTTGCAGTGTTCGTGGTCACGGGCAGACTGTCTGCCAGTCTGCCCGTGACCACTGACTGTCTGGCAGTTTTATTTCAAAAAACTTTAGTTTAAATTTGCACAAAGGATTACCTAATGTTCATATAGCTATGTGAATATTAACTAGTCTTTAACTCACCGATTTCATTTTTGTTTTTATGATTAATTAAATAAGGAAGTGATGTGGTGATCCTCGGTAGATGTGTAAGGCTGGAATGATTTTTCAGATCGACGCAGCTGCTTTTATACGAGACAGCGTCAGTGCAGTGCGTGAAATTGGAGTATAGCGATTCGAAGGCGTAAGCGCGAAACGTAAACACATCAAAGATCGACCCGCCAGCATCTCTTCAATCTCTTCATATTTCATTCTCTGTAATATTAAGATTACTAAAATTAATTCTTCCTGATATATTTTTTAAATAAAGAACGTAGGTTTTTAATAAGAGTTTTAAATAAGTTAATCATAAATAACACGTGGGCTACAATGATAACATCGAAGTCTGTAATTAGAAGCGAAAAATAATCGTACGACATTTTCGTTGCTATTAAAAATATTAAAAACATTGATTCCTGCATTTTTTTCAAATAAAAGTTAATCAATAAAGTTAGTCTCTTAATTTAAGGCAATTGAAACAAAATGGATTTGAACAGAAAAGGATCTAATTTAAAAAAAAAATAATTACATTAGATCCATTCTAATTAAAAGTTTCCCTATATATTTCTTAAATACATTGGAATTCAATAAATTTCTATCATAAAGGCTCATCTCGTCTGACGCTAGAACCAAAATAAGATACTTTTTCCATAACGTCATTTTAATGCAAAAACTATTCCAATACTTTATTTAATTACTTCCTCGTCACTAAAGACGTTTAACAACAAAGCCTTATATTTATAAATTACCTTCGATAGCCATTTCAACGTACCGCATGCCCAATTAAAAGGGACTGCATAAATTATTTATTATCTTTTAATGATAAAATATTTGTAAGTTCTTAAAGAGTTATCGATATCTGGAATGATAAGTTCTGCATATAAATCGATATTTTCCATTTTTATTTTTAATAATATAAGTTTAATGATTGATTGAATCGATTTTTTTTAATATCCCATATAAAATTATAACAGATTGCCAATTTTTAAAGTTCTTTGTTAGAATTTTGTAAGTTTATTATACAATAAAAGATGACTTGTTGACTTGACTACATATTTAGAAAAATAGGAACGAATGAGTTTCTCTTTTTTTTTAATTTGAAATTTCAACACGTTGGTAGCTTATAATTCGACTTCATTCTGAAACGTCCAAAAGTCCCTTAAGAATGAATGAAAAGTATGTTTATTTCAATTTAATAGTACTACGTGTTATTTACATGTATGTTTTTTATAAATGATTTTTGACCAAAATCTTTTCGATTTCACTTTATCCGGGACGAGACTCTAAATGACCTTAATAATAGCGTACATTGCAAAACGAATATATCGTCTACATGTTTAACTTTACTGACCTGAGTGTTGAAAGATCTGTTAAGGAGATTTTAATATAATAAATACTCCTTGGTGTATTCTATTTTTTATTTATATGTAATAAAGAATTTTAAGGATTGCTCAAACAACAGATAGATAAATAATAAATTATTATTAATTTTTCATATGGAGATTGCTCTCTTAGTTATAAAGTTGCCTATTGTAAGTACATAACATTCATTCATTACTGTTTTAAAATGGAGTTTTATGTTTTATTTTAAGAAAGCGCAATTATGTCGTATTATATGATATGTATATTATTAATATAATATATTATGTCGTAACTAAATATTTTACCATTATATATATATATATATATATATCTATATATATATATATTTGTATCTGTAATTGTAATCATTTTAACTTTTGATTATATTAGAAATATAACTTTAAAGGTTGAATAAAGTACGTAACAGTTGAAGCTTTCTTTATTGAAGTTTTATAAAGACTAAATACACCTCGCGGGTTAATGGCACTAATAGCGTAAACAATCAAATAACCCATCACATACAAGGCAAGTCTGGCAGCGGTTAATTTAATGATTCGCTTCAAGCCTTCACAACGAGCCGATTACAATAAATTCACATTATACAGCAACATGATATTTTCGATCGTTTATTCGTAAAGGCCAAAATATATGATAATAGAATATTCAATTAACTCAATTATAATATAATTCATTTAAATTTTTATTTAAATTCATTATTTTTTATTTTGCATTTGGAGTTTGGCAAATGGGCCACCTGATAGTTATTGGTCACGACCAAACTTAAAAATTGGAAAATGCACCACCAACCTTGGGAACGAATATGTATGTCCCTTGCTTTAGTTTTGTGTACTAGTCATCAAGTCATACTAGCTTACTCACCCTTCAAACCGGAACACAACAATACCAAATATTACTGCTTGACGATAGAATATACAATATGGGTTCCTACTTAGACGGGCTTACACAAAGCCGAATAGAAATAACCAGAGTAAAATATTAAAACATTAGAACAAAAAGTATTTACTAAATCCATCGCCTAATTATGATAGCTTTAAATTAAGTTGTCAATGCTTCTTAGTGAACAATATTATAACAATTCTCTCATTATATGTTATATTCAATTTAGCAGTGTTATATACCTACCGGTATGAAAGGTAAATGAGTGTAATTATGGACAAATCGAGTCTCACGTGTATTAGCCATTATACAGCTAATTTCCACGAGCAGAAGTGACAACAGATAGTTTTCCCGTTTGCTTAATTATATCGATTTTATTGCTTTTCATAAAAATGTAACACCGATGCATGAAATTTAAACACATTAGGAATTACATCGCATTATAGCACATTATATTTTTTAAATAATTTTTTATCTTAGACATTTTGTTTTAAGAATGATAAATGTTTAACTATTTATGATATAACATTTAAATGATAGATCGTGACGATAGCCTATTGCTAACCTAGCATTTAGCTATCAAAATACTCTTGATGGATTTCTGACGTTGAAATGTAGGTAAGTTAATTTTTATCTTTGTTTCATTCACAAATATTTCTTACTAAAAAAAAAAAAAACAAAAATTGCATTTTGTAAACAAATCTAGAAAGTCGATTTTTATTTGACTGTAGAATATGTTATAAAGTTTTAAATAACAATATTATTCAAATCTAAACTAAAAATCAAAACTGCTGTTAAATCTGACCAATGTTTGCTCTACATACAACATCGCATATCAATCATTTTTTATATAACTTTATAATAAATATAAAATGCCGCAATGCCTTGGTGGTCAGAACGCGTGCCTCTTAACCGATGATTGTGGGTTCAAGCCCAGGCTACTTTCAAGTTACGTAATTATTTTATGTCTATAATTCATCTTGTACTTGGCGGTATTACTTCATAATTACTAATAATTTTTAATTTTTCTGTCATATTATTGAATCAAAATAATCAGCAAATACCATGTATCAAAAGCCTATTGTTAAATATATAATTGGTCGATCAAGCGTTCAGTAATAACTCAAGATATATTCACTAGAAATAAATGGTTTTATATTTAGTCTAGTAAGCTTTACCATGACCTTTATAATTTACACTTCATTTTTGGCCTTTATAAATCATTTTTTAACTATATTCAATATGTTGGAGCAAAAAATTAGATTCGGAACAGTCAGTCAATATAATTTATTAATTTATTTGTATTTCTAATGTAACAAGGTATAAATATGATACATGTCTGGAACTATTGATTGACCTTATTTAAAAAAAAAATTTAAACTAAAGATCAATATCGGGTAGGGCTTTGTACAAATCCGTCTGGGTAGCTACCTACCACTCATCATATATTCTACCGCCAAACAGCAGTACGTAGTATTGTTGTATTCCGTTGGGTGAGTAAAACAGTAATGTAAAGTAAAGTAGTGGTGAATATTCTTTACAGTGCCAATTTGGGGCTGGTAGTGACCAATAAACATCAGGTAGCCAATTTGTATGTCTTAATTTTTGTTGCACGAAGTTTAATTTGTGAAATCTAGTCTATGAGATGACGACTTACGCTGATGTGCCATCCAGAAGAACCTCGATATACCAAGTTTCATCGAAAATAAAAATAATGTACATTTCGACATACTCCACGTCTAAGAGTATAAATATCTAATTAATATACATAAATCGCGAAATATAAACTTATGACAACTCTTTAATAAAAGGTAACTTTAATTAACATTTACGAGATTTAGTCGTAAATAATTCTGATGTAGCTAATAAGAAATTATGTGTGTATGCTTGAGACATAGCATGCTAGTACACGGATCCAATAACATACTTTCTAGACCATAGAATATTTGATATACTCAAATCAAAATTAATACGTACTTAAACTCAAACTCAGCAATACTTTGTATTGCTGTATTCCGCTTTGAAAGCTAGTCAGCCAGTGTCACACGCTCAAGGGACATGTCATCTTACTTTCCTTGGTTAGTGGTGCATTTCCGATCAAGAGGCCCATTTGCCCGTCCACCTAAAAATACTATAAAAATAAAAAAGCAAACTCAGTGTTTAAATACTGCTTCTTCATTAATAAAAATATAAATTATTCAGGGATATAAATAATTAATAGACAATATCTAAACTTATGGAAAAAAATCTCGTATATCATAATGTACTACAGGAGGGCTGGTTCACTTTTCGCCCAGACAAATAAATTTGCGATTCAACGGGGAAAAGCTGCTAGTTACGTCAACACTCCACCCAATGTCAATTTGTAATACTTTTACATGTATTGTATGTATTAAATATTTGTAAATTGTGATTTATAGTTTTCTATCACCAATTTTAAAACTTATAGTCCATTTTTATGGTGGTTTGACCCTTGGTCTTTCAACACGGCTTTGTTTCTATATAACAAGCAGATATTATGTGTAGGTAATTTCATGCTGACAGAGTCAAGTGTGTAACGCGATAAGTGAAACTTATATAAGTTGAAGCTCATATATTACATGATGCTATAATAGAAAATTTACTTTTTTATAAAAGATAGTTTAAAGAAAAAAACATTTATAATTATTATACGTACTATATATCAAGATGTTTTTAAAACATTTATATATAGTGTTTTTGCGGGTACCTACGAAGACGGGTAAAATAAACTAGTTATTGCTAAAATAAATTCTGGTAATTTTAGAATTAAAAATTACACATAGAGAATTTTAAAACAATTATTTTAATATGTAAAACTTTGAACTAAATTGCAATGTATTTTAACTTATACAATTTAAAATTATAATATGTAAAATATTTGTTTTTTTATTATGACTTAAATACCAATAAACTAATTAGAGTAATTTGTAACAATTCACAATGTTTATAAAAGGACAGATATATTAAACGCCACTTTATATCTTAAGACTCGTCTATTATATTATATTATATTTACTGATTAAATAATCTTGGAGATTCATACTTATTTTTACCAAATCTTCATTTAAAATTTAATTCCAAAAGATTACTCGATTTACTGAAATAGCCTTATAATACCAAATATGACTATCAGATTCGATATTACAATTACAAAATAACGGAGATATACAATAAAAATATATTCTTTATAGTCGGTCTCTGATATGTCAATAAATTTTCAATACCAAGTATACACCGAAAGTGTATAGTCACATATGACATTTACCAGCTATATCGAATGTCAAAATATTTGCGTGCAAGAATCAGTTTAAGATTGATGAGTTTCTGTATATTATGTATGCGGACCGATCGACATCTTCCTATAATTGACTTATAATAATAATTGACCCCATTAGTGTTCGCTGTTGCAAGCAATAGAGATAATTAGGAACTTGGATGAATACAAATTTTAATCAAAATAATGATTTAACTATTATGCATTTTGTAATATTAATTTTTTAAACGTCTCAGGAGAGAGTCGAATCGGACTGCACCTACTACAGTATGTGAATGTATGTACGCGTGGGAAAATTCAAAAGGACGGGCTCTAAAGTTAATTAATTATTTAATCAGTAAAATCAAATTTAAATTCTAGAAAGGCATCGCACCGTTTTTTAAAAACAAAGAGATTTTTATACAAAATCTACTGTAATAAAAAAACTAATTGAGCTATTTCAATTTTCTAATGCGTTGTTTGTCATTTTAACATGTTTAACGACTTCGAGTAAAGTGAGGTTATGCAACTAATCAAAGTACAATATGGGTTGAAAACAACTAATCTTTTAAAATTGAGTAAACTGCTTAAAAACAGACAAATTCAATATCATATCCGCGTTTATATTATTGGTATATAGGTGGTTATTGGTGGAGGGTGGTAGATAAGTGGATGAATGCATCACGGATATTAGTAATTGCTTGACACTGCTGTAAACAAAGGAAGGTTAAATTTTTGAATAGATCGGGAAATAATTACACAGAAATATTAACACCATCAGTGACTAATAATATTTTTCTGTTGTCAATTACAAAAACAAGCAACAACTATAAATATTATTGTCTCTTAAACGATGCAGGCTCGTAAAACTGACTACTTATGACATTTCAATTTTATTTATACAGTTTCTTCTTCAATATGTTCCTATATATAATAACACGTAGGCTTATTAACTTCTCGTAAGAGAAGCCTCAAAACTCATTCGCTAATGAGTCGCCAATTATATTTTTAATAATATAATAAGTATTACGAAAACCAATAAAAGATTAATGTATATTTTGAATAACAAAATATTAATGCATGGTGGGACAGATCTTGTAAAGGCGTCTCGAACGGACTTCTTAAATATATGTATGTAAGGTGCTCTATATCATGTATTCTCACAGGGCCAAGTAAAAGCGGAAAGAAAGTTTGACGGAAGATTGTGATTAATCATCATCGTCATCAAAATTAATCCAATCACAGTTGACTGCTGGATATAGGACTCTCCCTAGATGTAGAAAAGCTCCAAATACCAATTTAGTCTTCAGTCGAAGCCGTCGAAAGATATCGTACCTTATTCAATCGGATGATTTCATTATAGAAACAATTCGCTCCAATTGTCATGCGTCCCTAACATACGTGGTGAATTTAAAAGGCTATTCAGTACTTCCGTGATCATATTACAAATTTCATTTGTCAAAGGTGCGTCGAGTTTACCCCACTACATAGTATGCTGATTTACCTTGAATTTGACAGATCACAATACTATTAATTGCTGATAAATGAACGAGTAGGATGGGTATCTAGAAATATTAATGAATATTTTATGCATATAACTATACTCATAACAATAAATAAATGATATGTATGGTCTTAATTAAGGGTCAAATCTTTAGCACCACGTAGCTATTGAAATACAAGTATAACACAACAATACTTATTGTATATATAATATGTGAGTAAAAGTAGTATCATCAAAATTTTATTGAAGATAAATAAAAAAGATATAAGAATATAAAAATTGGCAAGAGTTTTAAAAACTGTTTTCTTTTAAAAATTCTTATAATACGCAGAGTAATATTTCTATAATACTTACTTATCGTGATTTTATTGTATGTATTTATTTGCTAATAAAACTATCCTTAAAATTCATATTATTTACAAGACAAGTGCAAATACAAGAGAGGGGCTAACTACCGTGAATCTATGACGGGTCCAGTATGAACGTGTTTCAATATAGCGTGCTTAACGATACAAAATTGAGATTCTATTTATTTTACTATCTTAATAATAATCTTTTATTGCTTGTATAAACAGAACTAAAATTATACCTCGAAATACTCACACGCTTCAAGATAAAGCTAAATAACTGAACTCTGGTAAATTACCTAAGATATATTTTAAATCAACTTCTAATGCGTAGATTAATAACTCACGCAGGTGATATGATATAAATTTTCATTAGATTTACAAAACTCTGTATGCACACAGCTTTATGACGCATCATTATAAGATATTATTGTTTATTGAATAATGAATCAAGGCAATAACAGTTTCTAGCAAACTACAGAATTTCAAAGGTTACGCATTCTTTACTGATCCGTGCAATATACAATTTGCGGTGATCGATTGGATGCGACTTTTGAAAATCTTAAGTAAGTCAGAAATATTCTTTTTTTTATTTTTTATTCTGGCTTTTATTTGTGCCAAGAGGGCACAGATGATTTCGCCAATGTGTCGTGCGATAGAGAAGACACGATGGAGATTGAAGTCACAAATAATAACACGACACTGTCACAATTGTCACTGTGTGACTGTCAATATTTTGTTGACAACAAGTTAAATGCGGTTTCGCCACTGGCACGAGCTGAAATCATATATTCTTTATTATTATTATTATTGGTTATTGTAGATAAAGAGCATCAGGAATAATGGTTCGTTAAAATATTTAGTTGTTGTATTAAGTAAGGAATGTGTCTATTAAATAACATTTAATAATATATTTCTGGCTTACATATAACTTTATTGCAAAAAAAAACTATTTTTATAAAATTTCGCATGTTGCTTGAAACTAGATAAGATCATAATAATATGTTTAATAACATAGTTCAACAAAATTACGACTAATAATTATTAATTAATATATTTCATACTTCATTAATAATACTGTATTATTAGTAAGTTATATAACTTATATTGTATAGTTAATATATAATACTGTACAAATTATATAAATAAATAATAATCAAAGTTGACCCACACTACTAAAAGCGCAGTTAACGATAACTGAAAAAATATTAGAAGTCTAGGCGTAAACATACTTCAACATTGTCAAGAGGACAGACTTTTTTAGAATAAAAGACTTTCAAACTTAACTTAAATGGCAACCTTTTGGAAATTAATTTACCCTATTTCAGAATACCTACAATATAAGTTATCTAGTTAGGTGAATCTTTATTAGATGCGATAAGGGTAGGTAGGGAAGGGTACGTGATAGAGTTCGTGCCCAACATTCCGAAATAAAACGCTTCTATTTTTAAAAAGGTTTCTTCGGTGTACAAGCGAAGAAACCTTTATAAAAAAAGTGTACAAGATGAAATTTTTATTAAACAATTCTAAAAAAAACGATATAAATATTCGCATATAAATCAAGGATATTGTGGTGCATGTATTTGGTAAATATATGAAAATATGTTAAGTTTATTTATAAGCTTAAGATCAAAGCAACATAATAAATCTATATCGCTTGAAATATATTTCATAATTTGTTTATGACATGAATCATTTATTTTAAAATATTTTTGGATGAGGCATTTTTTACTTAATTCGAATGTCTTTTAAAGTATAGCCAAGGTCTGTTGAGCACTAGGTGTGCCATAAATATAACACAATAACAATTCGATTTTATATTTTGTAACTTGAATTTTATAGACTTCTCCGGGTTCCGTTCTTTCGCATTTGTTTGAGTACCTATATATAATAAAGGATGATAGAAGGATATTAAGCTCACTTAAGCTAAAAAAGATTTTTTTGATGATTACGTAACATAAAATCATTAACCACTTCGATAATTTCAAATATTTTTCTAGATTAAAATTCCGGTGAGGATGTGTTCGTAATTATTCTTCTCCTCTTTACGGCTTGACCGGCTTTAATGAAATATTTTTAATTACTTGATGATAATTTTATTTGTCAACATCCAGATTTAATTTTTCTACAGAACCGTTCAATTCTTATTTAATTCCATACAATTCAATAAATGTATGAGCGAAGTGTGAACAGGTCTGTTTTATTTTTATCTCATTGATTAACAATATTTCAAGTTAAAATTCTTAACCCGTACGAAGTGGGGAGCATTAATAAATATAAAATAAGAGAAAAAGTTGTAATAAAATGTATTTATTTTATATTTTTATTTAATAAAAATAAGTATTAAAAGATACAAGTAATAATAGCTATGAAACTATAATTCTGCGAATCGCTTTTGTAATGTTATTGATGATCACAATAAATGGGCGTGTTAAATGATATTTTATTATATGTAGAATCTTAATGGAATTACGACATACAATATAATATGAGAATAATTTGTGCGTCCTGTAAAGACTAGATAGTGCTTGAATTCAAACCCATTGTGAATTTAAAATGATAGATGGATATGCGTATAATAAATGAGCGTAGTTGTTAGGTTTTGCCGACGAGAATTCATATATTTATATGAAAAAATCGCTTATTTTAGCTGTGACTGACACTTTGTGTGTGTGTGTAATATCTCCATCACTATCAAGGCGATGTTATAGGTTACATGAAATACCTCATGCTCTTAAAGGCGGGTACAGATCAATAGATTTGTAGGTATATTATTGTGTTAATAATATTTTGAACTTTCTGCTTGACTAGCAGTGACTGTGAATGGTGATTCATAGCAATGTTCGTGGATGCTGAGACCTTCATGAGTTTTTGATGAACACCCGAATTTACAGAGAAGATTCTATTTATAATATCAGGAAATTAGTAAAAGTGTTATGAATTGGCAGTTTTAGGTTGTACATTCTTTCTTTCTGGCGCTTAACGTTTTCCTCTATTTTTGTATGCTGGAGGTTGACCTTGACCTGGTTGCTGAGGATTGGCTGCGATGTATTCCAGAGCTCTTTGTATTGCGGGAGGTATTGGTGGCGGAGTTGGAAGATGATTACCCTGAAAAACAATTTTCCGTTATATCCATATCGTAAAATATTTTTAAGCATGATACAAGTACACTAACATAATAAAATATTACATTTAAAATTATGTTCTTGAAGTATTTAGCATAAATGCAACAGGACTACAAAATTATTCAGATCATATGTAGATCTGTGGTACGCATTGCACGATAATAATGCAGTTAGCAGACAATATCTGTCCTACAAACAGGTATGGTTTTGGTAAAGAATATGTTAATATTATGCAAAGAATTGTTCTTGCTTCTAAACTTGTTACGAGCTATAAATAGAGATGTCCACGGAGTTCATGATAACGAGCTCATTTTTATATGCATATGGAAGATGTACGTGAGATGAAGGATACAAGAAAAGCTTTATAAGGTAATTATAGTGATATAATTAGCTTGTCTTAAATTTTTTGAATCACATTAAGTTTCAGCCCGTATATATTCCTCTGCTCCGTAAGGCTTTCTCTCATTTTAATGTATTTGAAGTTTATTTATACAGCGCTGCCCTTTTGAGGTTGGTAGATAGTCATTCGACATAAGTATACAGACTGTTTTTTTTAAACTCAAACGCGCTTCTTGTCCAATTTTGAACTCATGTTTTTTGGTTAAGATTCACATTTTCTATCCTCGGGTTCAATTAACAACTCTTAGTTAACCGGTTAAGCCCATCCCAACTCACTTACTAAGCAAATGTTTTGCCTGTATTATGTAACGAGTATAGGGCCTTGGCTTCTAGGGAATGATTTAAAACTGTCGGTGATGTTTGATGTTGCGTTTTAATTATCCAAAAGTAATTTGAAGGTATTACGTAAACATTTTATATATTCTACTAAATTCATTATAACTTCTAAGAGAAACTGACGTTATTGATATGAAACAGATGAGATTTATTACTAAAATATTGAAATGAGTTCAAATTCAAATTTTTGTAGCTGTTGCTATATTACCCGATAAAGTTGCGTAGGCGTCGTAAACTATAAGTGAGCTTGATTGGTAATGGCCTAGTTTGTTTCGACGAATTATATATATTCATATCAGTGTCACATCAACATTAAGACCATTTCCCATTTCCCAAGAACGGGTCACGGGTCGACATTTGATATTTTGAAGCGACATTTACACATATAAATTGGCCAACTCACACCCGCGCCTGTTCTGCACTGACATCTTCTATAGGTCTTTACGTAATAACGATGATTCAGGCTTTCAAGGCATAATTTGTGCTAGAACCACTCCCAACTAGGTATTTCAGTTTGAATTTATAATTCCTAACATAAGTTTTTTTTAATCTTACAACAATTGTTCGTTATTATATCGAGAGATTTACAAGTATTATGCAATTGTTTAAAGAATTAATAACATTACACAAAAGATTTTCGTAACAAGGAAACTAGCTAAACAGCCAAATTATATAATAGCTTGTTAAAAAAAAGTCGTAACAATCAATCAAAACCTTTAAAACAAATGCTGATAATTGTCAATTGTATGCATTTATTGTTCGTAGTCGTACTTGTTGAGATCACACTGATTATGACGAACCTTTCCAAATGAATATTGTGTGGTCTTACATTTGTAAATGTCATATAAATAAAAACTATAGTTTCTTATTCTTCAGTAGGTCAATGCTGATTACATACATATGCATTGTGAATTTGGAGTAAAGTGCGATTGGCAGACATTAATACTTAAACAAAGGCGAAAAGTTCATATTCTGACAGATTAAAAAAAAAAAGAAAAAACTAACAAGCTTATATTAACAATTAATATTTTATTTTCTTATCAATAAAATAAAATTATATAATTTACCGTTATTTATTTTAGTATACCGGATTCTGAGACACATCTGTCAGTTACATAGCTATTAACGAACGAAAGATGTCAAGGTTTTTGTATGCCGGTATAGGGTCAGGTGAATAACATAATAAAAGAAGATAAAGAAATATTTTATCACTGCGCAACGATTCGTTTTATTTTCTCGTTTTCTGTATAAAAAACTTTATATTATATAATGTACTTTTATTGAATTTAGATTTAAATAATATTGAATTAAGTCGTTTTAGTATTTAAATAAGGAAGAATTTGTAAAATGCAACGAACATTTAAGGGTAATACCATGAACAAATATGTAAAAAGTATGAATAATTATAATTAATTCTGCAAAATGTTCAGACGGAAGCGGTATAATCGCAAACAAAAATGGTAAAGTGCTTGAAGATCTACAACAGTCATCTTTAGATAACATCAAGTTTACTTGTCCTGACTACGAAATGGGTTTTTAAAAATATCATCGCGCAATCATCAAGTTTATGTGTCTGAGTAATTTTAATAGTAAATAATATAATACGTGCATTAAATCTGCTTAAGAGTAATAGGTATTATTCCTTTTGCTAACCTCCTTGCTGACTCTCGATATAATTGCTAATAAAAGTCTTATGTGATAAAGATCTTGTAAGTTACGAATCAAATGATAGTTTAGTAATATAACGTACAATACGTAAATAAATCTATATACCCAAAATACCTCATATAAAAGTCTTTTTTAAAAGTTTATTTGTAAATTATTTTGCTAAAACTACCTCGATATATTTTACGTTTTCCCCTTGTTATTCCTTTTATTGATTGCATAATTTTTTTATATTATTCATTCGGGTTTATTTATGTATCATTAAATGTATTGCTTTGGTAAGCTATTGTATATTGGTCGTTTCACGGAGAAACAGTACAGTTCTGACGTATTTCGGGTAAGCTGATTCAAAAGAGTTCTCGTCATAAAACTAAAATATTTGTATATTATTGGCCCGATCAAAGGCTTTGTTACCAACACATCTTAGAATTCGCAGTCTTTATAAGACTAAAGTCAACTGACTTAAGCCAGGCTTAACACTCAACGAAGCAGGCAGACAATATAAATTATCTTACCTGAGGCTGGAACCCATTTTCATCTGCGATGTATGTGAGAGCGATCGGTGACCCGTCTGGTGCCTTGTAGCTGACACTACCCTCAGCTACTTGTATCTCCTTACCTTCACCTTGTCCGAAATTCTTTACGTATCCTTTCTCTTGCGCTGCTATTTCGTTACCAGTTTCGAATCTAAATAAAAACAAATTGATGATTTCAACAACTGCCACAGGAAATTATTTTTCTTATTTAAAATATATATCTTAAACATAGTGCTTATTATAAGACGAAAAATTAGTTTCACACGATGTGTACTTGTATAACATATTGAATAACGAATATGAAAATAAGCTTATCTATAACTTGGAATATTTTATTCGTTTCTGTCTTATGTTATCGAAGATTGTAGTCAACCGCCAATTTAATTATATCAAAATGTACTTGATGGTCTACTATAGTCTTTTACATGCAACCAAAAACAACTTTAGAAGAGATTATTAAGAAAAATGTAATACGTAACATAGACGCCTACATATACAAAACCTAGCTGGTTTGAAGCTTGCACAATTTTATTGAATCAACAAGCTATCTTCTAGTGATATCTAACGTAACTTTAAATATTAAGAAATTAGAAACGCTAGAACACATTATGCTACATAATCTCAGTATACAATATAAGTATAATAATTTACAATTATTTATTGTTTGTTGAAGTTTCAAATTACGTCTGTTAGCATTAATGACATTTATATAAGATATCAACAGTGAAGTATATTTAATTCGTTCATTCATATGACATTTATTTTAAATATGTTTGATTGTAACATTCAACTTTTTTTATGATCTTTGTTAATGTTATTTTATTGATAGTGTTTTGTTTTTAGTTTGATTGAAATTCTCGCTGTCATTTGAAATTTGACAACACGATTTTGGAAAGTGGAAAATCTCAAAGACTACCCAATATGCGCAAACATGTGTAAATTCTTTATGATTCCTATCCCGTCACTCATATCATCATAGCCCACTTAGCCACTATCATTTCAACGAGGCGGCTGTATACTAAAGCAATGCTACATCACCTTATTTCGTATTTTTAAAAAATATTGATGGCAGATAAAGGCCAATGATTAGTAAGGTTGTGTGTCTTAGCGGAAAAGAATTAGAGACCCCTACTCAGTCCACAAAAGTACTTACGCCCATTTATAGGATCCATCTACATTTGGCCCGTCTGATTCAAAGCGAAGTATAGGTATGGGATCATTTCCTCTCTGCGGTTGCGCATTTAAGCTGACAACTAGCAAACCAATAAAAAATATAGAGATCTGAAACAAGAAAAAAATTAAGTATCCATACACGAATATGTGAATATCGAAATTTTACATTTATTTTTATACCCTATGGGACTCATACAATATCATATTATCAATTGA
Organism: Vanessa atalanta; assembly: GCF_905147765.1. Taxonomy (NCBI): domain Eukaryota; kingdom Metazoa; phylum Arthropoda; class Insecta; order Lepidoptera; family Nymphalidae; genus Vanessa; species Vanessa atalanta. Next base: position 6,968,318 of record NC_061875.1, read on the forward strand.
ACCGTATGTGGTTTAGAATTTTAACACATAAAATGACCAAACCCGAATCCAAACGATAACAAATCATTATGTCAAATTGTATGTTTATTTATTTATCTTATTCTATGGAGATTAATATAATATAATATTATATGCTGGTTCAGTTCCGAGGACAGTGCATTTTTAATACTCGTTTATTATTACTTGATTCTACAGCCCGGATTAGGTGCAGATGAATGAACTCCTCAACAGGCAACAGCATAGATACGAAATTTTGTATACTATTTATTTATTATTGATAATTTCATTTCGAATATTAAAAACGCCTAATATTATTTTAAAGCAATAAATTATAGTGTAATTATTGATATTATAACATGAGCAGGCTTTTTAAATGATGTAGCTATTAAATTATAACTAATGGTACCTATTACGCTTTTGTAACTTTATACTTATAGCAATACAATCCAAACTAATTGATGGTCAATTAATTTGTGTATATGTTATAGTTACTGATGACAAAGACTTACAAAATGCCTAAAAATATTTGTTTTTATATTAAAATTAAAAAAAAGAATACTAATGATAAATTAACAAACTATATATTTTATAATTAAAATTTCCGTACGTACTTTACTTTTTAATTATCCATGACAGCTACTACAGGATGGAATAAAAATATGATACTAAGCAAATCTCCATGAACTTAAAAGAAAATGAAGGGAATCAAGAGATACGTCATACATCATTGCCATCGTACACATCTAAAGCGTAACGTGAATGGTTCAAATGTTACTACCGGAATGAGGAAAGAAAGGGTTTCATGACTTGACGCTTATCTTGCATAAATTAATGCGATGTTCGAACGAAAAGTACACTATAAACTTCAGCCACTTATAATATCTTTAACATTTATTATTGTTAAAGATATACTATAATATTAATTATGTATTTATTAAATTACAACATAAACTATAATTCATAAATAATAACTAAAAAAATCTGTTATCTTGAAATTATAAATACTAAAATAATTTTTAAAAAAAATGAATATATTTTTTTTATTTACAAATTGGAATTTCATGGGGAGATATTGCTTTTGCTCCTCTAAATTAGCAGCTGTGTTACTTGATCATGTTTTACATTTTATTTCATCAAAACGGTTTTTTTTCAGTTAAGCTTAAACCGTAATGAATGCGTTAATTGTTTTCGAAATTCTTGTTAATGTTTTATAAATAATAATAAAATAAATTACTGTATTTATTACCTGTCCGACTGAATTCACAAGTGACACAATTTATTCAATTTAGAACCTATACTTGGCAAAGTGTTGAAAATGAAGGGATGTTGCCATCCCGCCGAAATTAGGATTGCATAAAGGTGAAAATGAACACACACAACAGGTACCCAATTTCCTCATATATCCAACAATCACGAAAATATTTTTTCTTTGAAAATTGTAACATAAAAACGATAATAATAATAATATTTAAAAATCAATTCAATAAGTCTCACCATGTTGTCGGCTGGACAATGATATCAGGTCTGGATTCTCTTAGCTTCACCACAAGTATGTGAACAGTGACACTGCCTTAGGTTTATATACCAGCTTCTTTACCTCTGAACTTCGTGCGACCTGAGCGCATCCCAACGATTCATCTAACGAAACGCACATTAGCTAACTTATGAATATATTTATTGAACGCACACATAACAAATGCATTTTAAACAATAAGTTACTAATGGATACCCATTATAAGTAATTACAGTTTTATTGAATCCTTGATAGGAATTGTATTTTACGTTTATTGTTAGCAGCGCCAATTTCGGATGATCTTTGTTATTGTATAAATTGAACCCACGTTTCATTGATGGTTATAAACTTTTGATATTTAAATATCTCTAAGCAATTGTTATTATCATGCGGAAGCTCGCGTTAATTTAACTCGTTACTTTAATTATATGAGATCAAATTAATAGTTCTATTCAGGCATCATATAATAAAATAAGCTGATTATTTCTAATCAATACGTTTTTAACAGACAATATACAAAGTAAAATATTATTATACATAGTAAATATGGAATAAGACTTAATTATAGAGATGTAAAAATATTTTATTAATGTATCGGATCAGTTAGCCGGAAGACACAAATCTCTAGTAAACTGCTTAACAAGGGAAGAGAAAATACACCAAGAATTATTTCAATACTCTTGGTCGTAGAGCTTTGTGCCTTCTAGGTAGTTACCACTTACTTATGACCAAACATCAAGTTAGCCTGTATAACTACAGGCAAAGTGACATAACATCCCAGTTCTCAAGGTTTACGGCGCAATGACGATGTAAGGGATGTGTTAATATTTTCATATATATGGGCAGTTGTGATAATTCATTACAAAGTCCACTCGCCGTTCTGCCTACCTATTTTAAATAAAATAGAAAAATTAAATATTTCTTACGTACATTGTTTTTTGAGTAAATTTAACATTATTATCATCTGGATTTTCTATAAGAGAGCTAAAAGGTTACGAGTTAGTTACTTTATTAACATTCAGCCTGTATTTCATAAGCTAGTCATAATTAATAATCATACAAAAACTGCTTATAATGTATTATTTCTTAAGCAACATCATTATTATCATATCAAATTAAGTTATTATCATTACGGATAAAGTTGAGGCCACGGCACAATTGAATAAAAAACAATAAATACTCTCAGCTCACTGAATTTGATGATTTACCAAAATATCTTGTGTCAGCCTGGTCCTGGTGTACATCCTGGTGGTCCCAGAAACAGAAGAAGCGTAAACATCAGCCATACATCAAAACGAACGTCAAAGCCACCGTCTAAATGTGATTTTGATAAGTTTAAGACAAATTGGTTTCCTTTTTTTAGTACAACGTGTCTTAAGACTTACTACTAACAATTTTAAGCATAATTTATTTTATTGTTAAAATATAACAATTCTACTTATCGCTAATCTCTTATGAATTGTCCATCGTAAATTTTCGATACCGTATGTTGCAAGTTATCTATATACTCTAAGTATTAATATTAATTAAATTCATAATAATACTAGTGGCTGACGACAGTTGTTTATTTCTTATAGTTTCGTTAAAGCAAATATTAAATAGAATGAAAGTATGTGTAAACTTATATATGCATGCACGCAATTGTTCTAGCAATTCGATTTTTTCGACCTTAGCATTTTTATTTTGAATACTAGTATTTAAAAACAAAAATGCTAAGGTCAATTAAGTAAGTAATACAGTGATCATTAACATCATTAACCAAACATATGTATAACTAGCAATATTCAATTTTAACGCTTTAAGTATGACGTGCAAAAATGTTTGATGGTACAGGAAATGATTAAAAGAAATACGGTGAAAACATAACAATACCCAGAGTATTAAAAAAAGTTTTTTTTTTTAATATATATAACCACGATTATGCTACTATGCAAAATACAGTCGTCACAAATTTGACAATCACTTCACTATCGAAATATAAACAAAACCCTAAACATTTGTAAATAAATCAATGCGTTATTTAATAGTCAAAACCACTTTATTTACCTACACAACATTTATTAGTAAGGTCATTACTGTATAAATTGAGTTATATTAAATTCAACTTCAACATTACTTAGTAGTATTAACAAAATAAATAAAAACATAATATTTGCGATATTACCAACATATTTCAATACATTAACTTGTTCAAGGAATTATTAAATATAACATAGGAAAATGTAGTATGGGAACACGCTGTATAATGTCAAGGCTTAGATGTTATACGATATACGGATCTTAGATTAATATTTTTATCTTTGTTGGAAAATTAGAAGTTATATTATCAACGTATGTAATACCTGAGGTATTATTAAATTTATATACTTATGAACTTAAACATTTCACCAGATATAGAATTATTTATAAAGGTTGGGTAAGCGTTAAAGTAATTCAAAAGTCAATAGATATTTTAAATATTTTTAAGACTATTTATTGTTTCACCTCTTATAAAATATAATTAACAATAATTTTATTTTCTGATAAATGTGCAAAAAAGAAGTTAAAATAATGGAACAAAAATATACATGATATTATAAACATTGAACTTTGTCTATAAACATTGCAAGCAGCAATTTCGGCTACTACTTTTTTTGTTTTTAAAATTATACCAGTTTCTGCTATTTTCTTTATTAATGCTATAACTTAACAAATAAAAAAAATCTATAAAAAGTAATACTTGTCAATTTTCCCCTTTTAAGCTAGGGAGGAGTATATCAGCTCCTGTACGGATACACGTGTGGCAGAATGTTATATGACACATGTCCATTTCTTTTTCTCAAGCCGTGTTTCATCACCGCTTCGTACGAGTACGAGAAGAGTTGTTCGTAATCGTAAAAGATATATGAGTACCAACCGCTGGACCATCTTGGCTATTTAAGAAATTTTATTAATAGTTTGAAACAAACCTGACCGAGATACCGAAAGAGACCGAGAACTAAGAAAAATATCTAAACTCTTTAAGCTTTTGGTGAACAAAATGCAATTAATTGCATGCATATGAAACTGATGTTATTCAGTAAATCATTGTAAGTACCTTATTATCCAAAGATTGCCAAATAATATTGCAAAGCAGCCAAAGTGTTAGTGTTAACAAGTGAATCTGACATATAGTGGCAGGCTAATCAAATGTTTTATTAAATAGAAACCGTTCATTATGGTTTATTTCACCATCGTGCAATACTTGACTTGTCCATAAAGGCCAAGTATATATTTAGTAATACATATACAAATCGTCCATAAATGATCTGCAAATCCTGTTTTGCGGGTGGTATTTGATGACACTTATAAAATACATACAATCAATGTAACGAGAATAAATTTACATTATCTGAATTATTGCGTTTAATAACGTATGAATTAATAATTATAGCGTACTTCTGGTATTTGTTTAGCATGCGACTTTTTATATACGAGTTATCTTAAATTATATTATATAAATACATTCATTTAATTATTATTGTTAAAAGTTCGTTCTAATTCGTGTTGCATGAGTGCCTAGTATGTTTTTTTAATATTTTTTTATTATACAATTTAATTGTGTTATCAAGATAATATATATTTGCACTACCCTTAGTTTAAACATATATGTAAGCCATATCATGTTACACCCGAGTACGTCTATAAAAGATTACTATTAGTGATAGAGGCCTTAATATTTTATTAAATTAATCTCTGTAACCTTTTTTATCTATCTATTTACTATGATGAGGCAGTGCAAGATATTGCTAATATTCTATTAAATAAAAAAGCTGTCACTAATGGTTTTTATAAAAAAATATGTTTACCGGGAAGAACCGGTACAAAACGAATACCGTTCCCTTTAAGGATGTATTAACTTTGCGAAGTCAAAACCTAGGTGTTATTAGTTTACGTTTACTTCTCGTGTGTATACAATGATTGTCACCGTTTCTTTCGAAAAGGTCTATGGTATTGTGAATATACATAATACATAATATTATTGTAAACTGATCCTATGACATTACGCCATTATGCAAACTGTTGTCAAAGTAAATGTCCTTTCGTAATAGGGTAAGGTAACCAACACATTCTACCCCAAGAAACAATTTTTATTTTTCTATACGTCATGATGTATAAAACAAATGAAAAAAGTATTTAAAGGATATATACACATATTCATTTCCTTGATTGATATATATTTTTTATATTTTCCAACTATACAGACACCGTTTATCTGAAATCTTATTTATGTTTTTATACAGAGCGGTGGACCTTCTCAACACTTTATCGTTTTACTAATAACAAGTCACTTGTTTGCTTAAATAATTAATATAAAAAAACTAGTTGTTGCCCGCGTATTGATCCGTTTCATTTCAAAAAAATTGCATAAAATTTACTCCCTTAAAGAGTCCAAAAGTATCCTATGTTCCTAATTCCAAGGTTCAGTAATTTAGGCATGAAAGTATAACAGACAGACAGAACATTGATCAGAGTTAAGCAACACTTTCTTGCCACTTAAGTTTAATTTATTTTATATGTATGTATATATATTTTTTTGTATCTATGTAAGTTGAATGTATATATATATATTATAGATAATGGTATATATTAATGTATTTATTTGTATTTAGTGTGTAATATATTAATTTATCGTTAAGTCTACTTGAATTTTATAATATAAAACTAATTGATATTGTACCTACACCATAAATATGTATTACAAATAATCTCCACTAGATTCAGGGTTTTTGGAAGAGATAAGTTATCCCTTTGTACACATTTTTTATTTATATAATTTTCTGTATACTCTGTTGGTACATAAATTAAAAAAAAAAAAATCATTGACTTTTATGTATACTACTATACCACTATACAAACACAAAATTAAAACTGTAGAACATTTTAATTGTGTCAGAGTGATGGAAAAGGGAACGAATGCGGGAAAATAGTTCAGTGATTAGGCCGAGACGATCGTGCAGATATGGCACATCCTTTTTGTTGTCTCTCAGAGTATTATAGAGAAACTATTTCATTTAATAATGGTCATAATTGTAATGGGCATTATATATATATTATTATAATAAATATAACAGCATATAATCAACATAGCAGATTTAGGTTAAAACCTAGAAGAAAACAGACATCAATTTTATTTATTGATATATCGGTTGTTAGAAGAAGAAAGAATAAGTGAAATGGCATATTAAGACGTCCATTAAGTAATTTTAGTAAAATAACAAGTTCGAGGAATTGGAAGAATTAAACCCGGAAATTCAGCGAATTTCAGCTTCGTACATCGCATCAAAATTCCAAATTTCATCCACACCAACTTGATGTCCGAAAATCCACTTCAGCGCGACTTTAAAGTCATTTAGCTAGTTAGCTATTGCCGGCGGTTTTCCGAACTTTTACGATTTAGGAACCTTCAAGAAAAATCCTACTACTCAGTCCTTAATGGCAACGCATTTTCAAGCCCTCCGGTATTGCAGATGTCTATCCATAGGTAGTTCCTTTTCATCAGATGAACTCATGCTTGTTTGCTATGTATTTCATAAAAAAGTGTATATAAGGATTTCAAAGGCGCTTAATTACACACCAAATTAATAATTATCTATATATGTAAAAAAATCATAGGACATTATTATAATTTAATTTTTTATTTGTTAATAAGTTCATATACTATAAATATTTTTTTTATATATAGATTTCCATACATACTTTATTCGAGACTGTTAGTTTAATGTTTTTCCGTAGCGGAAATCAAATCAACGGGTCTTGTTGATGTTTGCTGTCAAATAGCACTGCATGATACGTGTCGTAAGTATTTAACGTCAGACTGAAACTTAATAATAATTATAGTACCTGCACGTGTCTTCTTATTGCGGTGATTATATTATTATTTTAAAAAAACCTCACCGTTGTGTATTCACTATTAGGTATTGAAAACATTTTTTATTTAGTGCATTACAAACATAAAGTATGGCAATATAAATATAACACATTATATATTATTCAAAAGCCACGTGGAAGCCACCGTTGCTTGAGGAGCTTCACTGTTCAAATTCAGTTCTTCCAGTGCTTACATCACAGTCCGGTTTCTACCACCTATTGTCATTTTTAATTTATGTTATATGTCCTCAATTGTTAACTTAAACGGACGTTATTATTAAACTACATTAGTTAAGACTATTTTCTCACTTCTTAGTCATTATTATAGAGTAAAATTTCGTATGATTTGTTGTTCAATACGTTTACGTTGTGTTGTTTAATTTCGCCCCATCATTTGTACTCAAATTTCATGAAGACAAAGCTTAACCAAATACCTACCTAACGTTAACGCCAGCAGTTTCAAATAAGTATATTAATATAATCAAACTCAAGCGGGAGAATTTGTTGTTTTTGTATTATATGAAGGAAGATTACAGACCTTGGAAATATATTTTTCATGATAATTAAGTGGGTGTGATACAAAACAAATTATATATAAATACAAAAGTCTATAGACTATTCCAATGGAATTAGGAATAGAGATAAATAAACGTAATTCACGTGATTTGTTAATAACAGCTATATTGTGCACTACTAAGAGTTTATGATTATTTGTTCCGTCATCGATACCCGGAATCCATGTTGAGTTTAGTCTCTGTTTTTCAAGTGTTCCGGCGTTGTTTACCCCCCTGCTTCCGGCCACCAACGCCCTCTAGATTAGTTTCGCTCTTTGTCCGCAGAGAGTTTTGGTGGTCACATTTATAGTTTTATTTCTTCATTATAGCGTCGTTTTTCAAAGTGTTCAGACGTGTTTCCTAATACTACCTACTTTTTGAATATAAAGTAGATTAATACTTTCGAATACAGTTTTGTGTTAAATTTGTAAAAGTTAAAGTAGAATAGGAATCCCCTTGCTTTTACAATGAATAATAACGAGGAAGAAGTAGTGGTTCGACGAGCTGAGAAGAGACAAAGGAATGACAGTGAGGCTTCGGATACATCATCAAGTTCGAGTAGCGTGGAACGAGAAAGGTCTGATGAATCAGAAGGTAGGCAATCTGAACCAAGACCAAGGAAGCGGGCGCGATCGGTGAGTCAGTTGCAATTTGAAATTTTGTCACAACAAGTAGCGTTCTTAACGAGTTTGATAACGCAGTCTCATAAAGAAGTGAATGCTAGTAATATTAATGAGTCATCCTCGAAAGCCGTACCTTTTTCAAACGATAATATGGTCGAGGGAATCAATTTACAACTACCCGCCAATGTTTGTGTAGAAAAGGCTCAGTTAAATATTTCGGATTACGCGACGGTAGTTAAAGATCCAATTTTTCCAAAATCAAAAGAAAGTTATTTGAAAAGGTTAGAAGAGTTACAAAGATTTCAGTCGGAAGAATGGAGTTCAATTAGGTTTGCAGAAGTACAGAAAAAGTACCTTACTTCTCCGGGCTTTGTAGAACTCAGTGTTAATGACGAACTAAAACGTTATTTACCGTCTACTAGTGAACACATTCGTTTAGACTTAATGGAACGTTCTTTTGCGGCAATCACTCACGCGCTTTTAGTTCAGAAAGATGAATTACGCAATACTTTACAATGCCTTATTAATTGGTCAACTGAAAAGGAAACAGTATTGACGGCCACAACCCTTTTTGAGAAGGTAGAAGATTTATTTTGTAAAGATTCGAATTTTATGAAAACAAGTGACGACATATTACAAATAGTATGCGGTAGAAGAGCGGATTTAATTCAGTTACGTAGAGATTCGATTCTTAAACAAATTTCTGATGAATACATTAGTGCTATTTTAGAAAGGGTACCCCCTAATTCAATTAACTTATTTGACAGTAACTCGCTTAATAGTTACATGCAAAAAGTAGGGGGGGCTGAGAAACTTTATCAAAATATGGGCCCAGCAAATTCAATGCAAAATCAAAACTACGATGCGGGTCGTCCCAGTACTAGCAGTGGATACAGAGGTAATTTATCTAATTATAAGCACAAGGAAAGTTCCTTTCGAGGTTCCCGAGGCCCTCAGGGAAAAGCTAAATCTAGCAACCGAAAAGGAACTAAAGGTAAGAAATCCAGTGCGAGACCTGCAGGATATCCAAAAGGCAAGACATCTCGTTCCCGCTCTCCCGTTAAAAACAAAACTCGACGTGCATGACTACAAACGCTTTCAAGGTGGGTGTCTTATGCGATATCGACATATTTGGAAAGATCTAGGAGCTCCACGCCACATCTGCAAACTTCTAGGCGGTATTCACATTCCTTTCATAATGAAACCGCCTCTGGTATATCCAAGCCAAATAACAATGTCCAGTTTTGCAACAAAGATATCTCCAGTAATGTCACAACAAATCAAAAGCATGATAGACAACCAGATTCTCGAAAAAGTAGAAGTCTCTCCCAGCTACCTGTCCAACTTTTTTCTAATACCAAAACAAGATGGATCGGTACGTCCAATCTTCAACCTGAAAAGATTGAACAATTTCGTGAAAGTCGGAAATTTTCGGCTATTCAGTCATTTCCGGATACCGTCTTTCCTACAAAGCAAGGACTGGATGGTGAAATTAGATTTGAGCCAGGCTTATTTTCATCTGCCAATCGCGCCTCAACATCGCAGATTTCTCAGAATGAGCTACGAAGGGTCGCTTTATCAAATGACGTGTCTACCTTTTGGTTTATCATCAGCGCCCAAGACATTCGCGATGGTCACAAATTGGATAGCGGAGTATCTAAGAAGCAACAAAATACGATGTGTTGTTTACCTAGACGACTTCCTGCTGGCCAGCCAATCCTACGAGCAGCTTCAGCATCAGGTAACATTTACAATATGCCTGCTGCAGCATCTAGGATGGACGATCAACTTCGACAAATCTGTTCTGGTTCCGACACAACACCTAGAATTTCTAGGTGTTACTTGGGATACACGGAACAATTCCAAATCCCTGTCGGAACCAAAGTGCCGGACGCTACGCATGGCATTACAAAAACAGATGTCGAAAGGCAGTTGGTCCCTCAGACAGGCCCAGTCCCTAATGGGGAGACTCAACTTTGCCTCCTTCGTTGTTCCCAGAGGGCGAATTCATTGTCGAACCATACAATACCACAGTCGACATTTTCCGAAAAGTCACCCTCACTATCAGGTGATGATTCCGAAACCAGTTCTTATCGAAATGGAATGGTGGATGAAGATGGCAACCAGCACATTACCGATACATTCGAAACCCATCACACATCTACTCACGACGGATGCATCCGATATAGGTTGGGGAGCCCAACTAGGACACATGAAGTTAGCAGGTCAGTGGACAACAGCTCAGCTATCCTGGCATGTGAACTGCAAGGAGTTATATGCGGTCCACGCAGCGGTATATCACGAACGACGATTGCTGAAAAATGCTCACATATTACTTCAGTCGGACAATCGTACTGTTGTAGCATACATAAACAAGGAAGGTGGAACGCGATCAAAAAACCTTCTGAAGTTAACCAGACAACTCCTAGTTCTATTGGACCAATTAAATGTACATCTGACTGCACAATATCTCCCAGGCCGATACAATACCGAAGTAGACGCATTGTCACGCAGAAGAACAGCCCCAGAATGGCATCTCCTAGAACCAGCGACGAAAGTCATATTCAAAATGTGGGGGACGCCGGTGGTGGATCTGTTTGCATCAGAGACAGCTCATGTCGTAGCCAGGTATGTAGCATTAGATCCAGACGAAAAAGCCCTAACTCGCAATGCTTTTCTGCATCGCTGGAACTACAGCCTAGGCTGGCTATTTCCACCGCCAAATCTGATACCGCAGGTGCTGTCTCATCTGAACTCTGCCCAAGGTCAGTACATATTAATAGTTCCGAAATGGAACAAACCTTTTTGGACTGCAGACCTACAACAGCGAGCTCTTCAACAACCGTTCCTGATACCAGATCTGTCGCAAGTCTTAATAGACACAAAAACTGGCCGTCATCCGCCAGAGATGAGGAACATACTCTTGGAAGCATGGTTGATTCGAGGTGGGTAGATTTAATTCAAGATTGGTCTGAGGAAGAAAAATCATTATTACTAACGAGCTGGAGGAAATCAACCATACGTACTTACATACCGGCTTGGAACAAATGGAAAAAGTGGTGTATAGATCAATCAGTTGATTTTAAAGATCCACACCCGTCATCTGTAGCTCGCTATCTAGCATATCTCCATAATAATCAAAGGTTAGCATATCGAACAATTCTCGTTCATAAATCGGCCATATCTACCTTTACAAAGACTAGTGAACAAAATATATCATCTAATTTCCTAGTAAAGCAAATTTTAAAAGCAATTTCTACAAAAAATTTAAAATCACCAAAACCTCCAATTTGGAATCCCAGAGTACTTTTAAAGTATATATATATTATAGATAATGGTATATATTAATGTATTTATTTGTATTTAGTGTGTAATATATTAATTTATCGTTAAGTCTACTTGAATTTTATAATATAAAACTAATTGATATTGTACCTACACCATAAATATGTATTACAAATAATCTCCACTAGATTCAGGGTTTTTGGAAGAGATAAGTTATCCCTTTGTACACATTTTTTATTTATATAATTTTCTGTATACTCTGTTGGTACATAAATTAAAAAAAAAAAAATCATTGACTTTTATGTATACTACTATACCACTATACAAACACAAAATTAAAACTGTAGAACATTTTAATTGTGTCAGAGTGATGGAAAAGGGAACGAATGCGGGAAAATAGTTCAGTGATTAGGCCGAGACGATCGTGCAGATATGGCACATCCTTTTTGTTGTCTCTCAGAGTATTATAGAGAAACTATTTCATTTAATAATGGTCATAATTGTAATGGGCATTATATATATATTATTATAATAAATATAACAGCATATAATCAACATAGCAGATTTAGGTTAAAACCTAGAAGAAAACAGACATCAATTTTATTTATTGATATATCGGTTGTTAGAAGAAGAAAGAATAAGTGAAATGGCATATTAAGACGTCCATTAAGTAATTTTAGTAAAATAACAAGTTCGAGGAATTGGAAGAATTAAACCCGGAAATTCAGCGAATTTCAGCTTCGTACATCGCATCAAAATTCCAAATTTCATCCACACCAACTTGATGTCCGAAAATCCACTTCAGCGCGACTTTAAAGTCATTTAGCTAGTTAGCTATTGCCGGCGGTTTTCCGAACTTTTACGATTTAGGAACCTTCAAGAAAAATCCTACTACTCAGTCCTTAATGGCAACGCATTTTCAAGCCCTCCGGTATTGCAGATGTCTATCCATAGGTAGTTCCTTTTCATCAGATGAACTCATGCTTGTTTGCTATGTATTTCATAAAAAAGTGTATATAAGGATTTCAAAGGCGCTTAATTACACACCAAATTAATAATTATCTATATATGTAAAAAAATCATAGGACATTATTATAATTTAATTTTTTATTTGTTAATAAGTTCATATACTATAAATATTTTTTTTATATATAGATTTCCATACATACTTTATTCGAGACTGTTAGTTTAATGTTTTTCCGTAGCGGAAATCAAATCAACGGGTCTTGTTGATGTTTGCTGTCAAATAGCACTGCATGATACGTGTCGTAAGTATTTAACGTCAGACTGAAACTTAATAATAATTATAGTACCTGCACGTGTCTTCTTATTGCGGTGATTATATTATTATTTTAAAAAAACCTCACCGTTGTGTATTCACTATTAGGTATTGAAAACATTTTTTATTTAGTGCATTACAAACATAAAGTATGGCAATATAAATATAACACATTATATATTATTCAAAAGCCACGTGGAAGCCACCGTTGCTTGAGGAGCTTCACTGTTCAAATTCAGTTCTTCCAGTGCTTACATCACAGTCCGGTTTCTACCACCTATTGTCATTTTTAATTTATGTTATATGTCCTCAATTGTTAACTTAAACGGACGTTATTATTAAACTACATTAGTTAAGACTATTTTCTCACTTCTTAGTCATTATTATAGAGTAAAATTTCGTATGATTTGTTGTTCAATACGTTTACGTTGTGTTGTTTAATTTCGCCCCATCATTTGTACTCAAATTTCATGAAGACAAAGCTTAACCAAATACCTACCTAACGTTAACGCCAGCAGTTTCAAATAAGTATATTAATATAATCAAACTCAAGCGGGAGAATTTGTTGTTTTTGTATTATATGAAGGAAGATTACAGACCTTGGAAATATATTTTTCATGATAATTAAGTGGGTGTGATACAAAACAAATTATATATAAATACAAAAGTCTATAGACTATTCCAATGGAATTAGGAATAGAGATAAATAAACGTAATTCACGTGATTTGTTAATAACAGCTATATTGTGCACTACTAAGAGTTTATGATTATTTGTTCCGTCATCGATATCCGGAATCCATGTTGAGTTTAGTCTCTGTTTTTCAAGTGTTCCGGCGTTGTTTACCCCCCTGCTTCCGGCCACCAACGCCCTCTAGATTAGTTTCGCTCTTTGTCCGCAGAGAGTTTTGGTGGTCACATTTATAGTTTTATTTCTTCATTATAGCGTCGTTTTTCAAAGTGTTCAGACGTGTTTCCTAATACTACCTACTTTTTGAATATAAAGTAGATTAATACTTTCGAATACAGTTTTGTGTTAAATTTGTAAAAGTTAAAGTAGAATAGGAATCCCCTTGCTTTTACAATGAATAATAACGAGGAAGAAGTAGTGGTTCGACGAGCTGAGAAGAGACAAAGGAATGACAGTGAGGCTTCGGATACATCATCAAGTTCGAGTAGCGTGGAACGAGAAAGGTCTGATGAATCAGAAGGTAGGCAATCTGAACCAAGACCAAGGAAGCGGGCGCGATCGGTGAGTCAGTTGCAATTTGAAATTTTGTCACAACAAGTAGCGTTCTTAACGAGTTTGATAACGCAGTCTCATAAAGAAGTGAATGCTAGTAATATTAATGAGTCATCCTCGAAAGCCGTACCTTTTTCAAACGATAATATGGTCGAGGGAATCAATTTACAACTACCCGCCAATGTTTGTGTAGAAAAGGCTCAGTTAAATATTTCGGATTACGCGACGGTAGTTAAAGATCCAATTTTTCCAAAATCAAAAGAAAGTTATTTGAAAAGGTTAGAAGAGTTACAAAGATTTCAGTCGGAAGAATGGAGTTCAATTAGGTTTGCAGAAGTACAGAAAAAGTACCTTACTTCTCCGGGCTTTGTAGAACTCAGTGTTAATGACGAACTAAAACGTTATTTACCGTCTACTAGTGAACACATTCGTTTAGACTTAATGGAACGTTCTTTTACGGCAATCACTCACGCGCTTTTAGTTCAGAAAGATGAATTACGCAATACTTTACAATGCCTTATTAATTGGTCAACTGAAAAGGAAACAGTATTGACGGCCACAACCCTTTTTGAGAAGGTAGAAGATTTATTTTGTAAAGATTCGAATTTTATGAAAACAAGTGACGACATATTACAAATAGTATGCGGTAGAAGAGCGGATTTAATTCAGTTACGTAGAGATTCGATTCTTAAACAAATTTCTGATGAATACATTAGTGCTATTTTAGAAAGGGTACCCCCTAATTCAATTAACTTATTTGACAGTAACTCGCTTAATAGTTACATGCAAAAAGTAGGGGGGGCTGAGAAACTTTATCAAAATATGGGCCCAGCAAATTCAATGCAAAATCAAAACTACGATGCGGGTCGTCCCAGTACTAGCAGTGGATACAGAGGTAATTTATCTAATTATAAGCACAAGGAAAGTTCCTTTCGAGGTTCCCGAGGCCCTCAGGGAAAAGCTAAATCTAGCAACCGAAAAGGAACTAAAGGTAAGAAATCCAGTGCGAGACCTGCAGGATATCCAAAAGGCAAGACATCTCGTTCCCGCTCTCCCGTTAAAAACAAAACTCGACGTGCATGACTACAAACGCTTTCAAGGTGGGTGTCTTATGCGATATCGACATATTTGGAAAGATCTAGGAGCTCCACGCCACATCTGCAAACTTCTAGGCGGTATTCACATTCCTTTCATAATGAAACCGCCTCTGGTATATCCAAGCCAAATAACAATGTCCAGTTTTGCAACAAAGATATCTCCAGTAATGTCACAACAAATCAAAAGCATGATAGACAACCAGATTCTCGAAAAAGTAGAAGTCTCTCCCAGCTACCTGTCCAACTTTTTTCTAATACCAAAACAAGATGGATCGGTACGTCCAATCTTCAACCTGAAAAGATTGAACAATTTCGTGAAAGTCGGAAATTTTCGGCTATTCAGTCATTTCCGGATACCGTCTTTCCTACAAAGCAAGGACTGGATGGTGAAATTAGATTTGAGCCAGGCTTATTTTCATCTGCCAATCGCGCCTCAACATCGCAGATTTCTCAGAATGAGCTACGAAGGGTCGCTTTATCAAATGACGTGTCTACCTTTTGGTTTATCATCAGCGCCCAAGACATTCGCGATGGTCACAAATTGGATAGCGGAGTATCTAAGAAGCAACAAAATACGATGTGTTGTTTACCTAGACGACTTCCTGCTGGCCAGCCAATCCTACGAGCAGCTTCAGCATCAGGTAACATTTACAATATGCCTGCTGCAGCATCTAGGATGGACGATCAACTTCGACAAATCTGTTCTGGTTCCGACACAACACCTAGAATTTCTAGGTGTTACTTGGGATACACGGAACAATTCCAAATCCCTGTCGGAACCAAAGTGCCGGACGCTACGCATGGCATTACAAAAACAGATGTCGAAAGGCAGTTGGTCCCTCAGACAGGCCCAGTCCCTAATGGGGAGACTCAACTTTGCCTCCTTCGTTGTTCCCAGAGGGCGAATTCATTGTCGAACCATACAATACCACAGTCGACATTTTCCGAAAATTTTCGACATTTTCTTGCTTCGGGTCGAAGAGTGCATGATCTAACATTATTAAGATGTGATTCAGAGCATCTAATAGATGAAGGTAATTTTATTATTATGTGGCCAGCTTTTGGTTCCAAGACAGATTCCGCTATTCATAGACAATCTGGCTGGAAAGTGATACAGCATCCCGAGAAGAACTTAAATATAGTATATTGGATTCGTCGATTATTGGAAATATCACAGGAAAGGCGTAATGAAGGTAAATTCTTAGAATTATTTATTACACCTCGAAGGCAATGTAAACCAGCGTCGAGGACAATTATTGGAGGATGGATCAAAAGTGTACTTCGGGAAGCTGGGATTGAAGCGACTCCTGGCTCGGTACGTTCAGCTGTCTCATCATTAAATTGGTTAGAAAACTATTCAATTGATCAAATTCTAGCTACTGGTAATTGGAAACAGGAACATACTTTTAGAAATTATTACCAAAGACAGATAAGAAGTTCTGATAATATTGATTTAAATAAAGAATTATCATTGTCACAATATTTTGAGGCAGTATAGAATTTTTACGTTGATTTAATCAATAATTTAATCAAATATGATATGTAATTAAGTATAAAAGGATTTTACTTGAATTAATTCAGAAGTAATGATTGTTTTGTATCACAACAAATTACAACACATTATAGCATCAATAGTATAATTATATACGGTACCAGGAGAAAACAAACACATCACTCAACATGGATTCCGGATATCGATGACGGAACAAATAATAGAGAGTTTTACCTACCAATAAAACTTACCTATTATTTTTCCTGAGATATCCGGAATCCAAATAATTCCTACCTGGTACATACGCTTATAATGAAGAAATAAAACTATAAATGTGACCACCAAAACTCTCTGCGGACAAAGAGCGAAACTAATCTAGAGGGCGTTGGTGGCCGGAAGCAGGGGGGTAAACAACGCCGGAACACTTGAAAAACAGAGACTAAACTCAACATGGATTCCGGATATCTCAGGAAAAATAATAGGTAAGTTTTATTGGTAGGTAAAACTCTCTATTAATATATATATTTGTCTATAAGACAATCCTATTACACTTAACTACTTATTTGCACTTTAATTTTACTTCCTAAATTCTGATATCAGTTTCGTCGACGTTCAAAACGCCAATTTTGCACAAATCTTAAATATTATAATAGCTTAAGCCGATTTCTGTCCCAGCGATTATGAGAAGATAGCTGCACATAAAAAAATCGGTTATGGTCTCATTTTTTAGAGCTGTAGCCGTAGATGTACAGAAAATTAAGAGGATGCTTGATTTCGATTTAATAAATTGTTATGATTTAAAAAAAAAATCAACTTTAGAGTGTGAAAAAAAAAGTTACTAGCTGGTTAGACAACGAATGCAAAAAAAACATTAAAAACGTACCGACCTACTACGACATTATTTTTTGTTATGTTTTAATAAAAAAAAATTAATAGCTTTAAATAATGTGTGATCTGTGGAGAAGATATTTTAACACAACGAGAGTTTATGAACACGTTGATCTCGATTGTTTCGAGATCAACGTGTTCATAAACTCTATTAGTATTATAGTAAGTATTATTTTTTCACTGCTGACTTAAAAAATTTAATATGAGAAAAAAAAGTGACTATGACTTTTTATACTAAAAATAAATACTTTGGCATGTTTGTGGCAGTGGTTTCATAGAAATGGGAATGTTTATTAAGACTGCCCGTAATTATATCTCCTCCGCCTTCTTTTAGTGCTGACCCAAGACAAGCTGCATTGATATAAGGAAGCCATGAAAGCTATCGCAACTTCATCGGAACGAGCAATAATAGACAACATTTTGTTGACAATCGAGATGCAATCAAACAGCCACCTAAACGCATATTTAATTGACGGCTTAACCAGAACCTCCAGGTTGCGTTTTCCTGGTGGCCACACAGTTCACAACCGATTCTGTTTTCCATTGAACTAGACTGATGAGTCATCGTCTGATATCATATACACCAGTGCATGTGTCATCAAGTAATATGTTAGGGTATGTAAGTTGATCATATGGGAAGAATCGCCAATGGGATCAGCAGCCTCTCAAAGGCAGTTGATTGATTTCTGCATTTTATCGCCGGCACTAATCATGTGCCATTTGGTGGCAAAGTCGTCTTACTTGGAGTTGATTTTCATCAGGTTCTACCCGTGGTCGCTTTCAAAGTCTCAGAACTTACAATTGCAAATTTATTCAATGGGCATCTTGCTTCGCAACTTGATCGTGATGCTTGATGAACGGAACCCGATTACGTTATTGTTATGAGATATGGATGAGATATGGATGAGAGATATCGAGTCTTGTTTTTGAAATTATTTCTGGCTTAGCTAAAGGCGAACGAGTGTTCTTGCTCCGCATCGATCTCGCATTTTTAAACACAACCTTCCCTTTCTTTCTGAATCGTCACCAAGTCACAGACACGTTGGCATTTGCCATGTCGATTAATAAGAGCTAAAGACAAAATTTGGATAAAGTCATCCTTTATTTGTCGATCCCTGTCTTTTCATACAGTCAACTATACGTTGCAATGTCTCAAGTCCGTTCCGAAAACTCACTTAAGATACAAATTGACAAAAACTCGCAGCATGGTATCATTAATGGAGATGGACCATTCACCAGAGCTGTTGTCGATACAGATACTATAAGTACAATGCACACAGTTCATTGCATTGACCATTTATTAAATAAAATAATATTAGTTTTCAAATTATATTGTAATAGTTGTAAATTAGGAAGGTTTATTCTAAACAAAAATTTAATTTAAATAAAGTTTAATTATTTTGGCGCCCAATGTAAATGAGCGACTTGCAGTTTACAACGAAAAGAAATCAAAACAAAATCTGTCATAGGTTTCAAAATTCCTAAAAAATCTATTGAATAAACGCGAATTTTCACGGGCGACCTACTCCATTCCATAGTAAATATCATAGATTAATCAAGCTCTCTAATGATATAGTGTTAATTTGTTGTCAAATATTATGTTTTTCTCCTCAATAGAATATATTAACAACAATAGAATATATTAGTATATATAAAAATGTTACAGAAAAAAGTTTAGATATGCAACCAGTTAGTATACGATTATACCAAGCCAGCGAGATGTTAATTTCGCGTATAGTTTTACAGATGAGCGAATAACGAATGATTTTATGGCTCTCCTCATGGGTATATTTCTTTGAAAGACGAAGCTGATGCTGATCGCTATATACATTTAATTTTTTTTTATTACCATTAAAATGATAGTATGTTACATTATTTTAATATATGACTCACTTTATCATTATATTTATCAAATTCCAATCTAAATCCTTAGATATCTTTGCCAATTGCTAAATTATATTGATGATTATTTTAATTAATGATATTGCGTATCGTAAAGTAGAGTAAAGTAATAGATAGTTAATGACCCACTGAATGGCAAAAGCCTCCTCTCCCTTTTGATGCTAAGGTTTTGAGCTTGACACCACGCTGCTCTAATGCTCTAGTTGAAACATTTTAGACTTGCAGGTTTCCTCATGATGTTTTCCTTCACCCTCAAACACGAGATGAATCATAAATACAAATTAAGCACATGAATAAAGTGGCGCTTGTCTCGGGCTTGGACACAGAATCACCGGTTAAGATTCACGTCTTGTAACAAGGATATCACGAACATTGGTCTGATGTAAATTTAAATATACCAAAAAAATTAGAAGATATATTACTATTCTTCAAAAATGGTACTACGATTTATACCTTATTAATAAACATTAAAAGTAATATACATTGTTGCGAAAAATATAACAAAATCGACTTCCTAAATTTAGCTGCATGTACACTTAAACTGAAAACTTAAAAATAATATTTTTTCAGGCGCATCATGCTATTAAATAGTAGCTAAAGGCATATTGACGGTGAAAGAAGTGTTTTTATAAATATTTAACAGTACTTGTTTCAATTAATAAAATGTCCATTTTTTCTTAATATATATGCTATGCAGCAATGCTAATAATATGCAGATAAATCCTATATATCAACTTCTTCTTAGTGAGAATTTAACATGCCTTTACAATTACAATTTAAATTCTTCTGCCTGGTATTTATTAATCCCAGCTATTACCAGGGTTTGCCTTCACGGACACCAAGACTACCTCGGATGTACGAGTTGCGTATGCGGTCAGCCCGCTTTACACCGCACATCCACCTCGAAATTTTGTATGACTTTGGGTGCTATTTCTGAAATTATATTGTCTTTTTACGAATCTTAGAATCTTAAAGTAAGCTATTTTATCCTAAAAGGCGATTTAAAAAGGGGCTTGGTCTTTTATAAAAAATCTAATACACTATTCTGAATGTTCTTTGTCCATCTTTTATAAGGTTGTTTTCTTCCGCGTCTGTTAGGAAGGTGGAAGGGTGTTGCAGACATTTATATACAAATAGAACTACTCTGGAGGTCAAATCGCACTCCACGTGAAGAAGTAAAAATGACAATCCATCCAATTTAAGTGTTCTTTTTTTAGTAATTACTGTTTTTTGTAATTTAGTTGATGCAACAGCCAATCCCGCTTTTTTGTCATTTCAAAATATAATACACTAGATATCTTTTTGTACTGAATTGAAATAAATTTGAGGGCTCGATTAAATCATGAGTGGTACGTACGGCCGATTTCAACTTAAACGATTTGATGCGACTGATTGAACATAAAATTGAATGTTCAGTAGATGCTTTTAGATTTCCTAACAGATTTCAAATGTAATTACTATTGCAACAAAACTACGATCGTAACGTCAGTTAGCTCATGAGTTAATTGTCATACTTTGTATTCAAAATACCTTATAATATGAATATAAATAATAAGAACATGGGATGTATTTTTATCACGTCAATATTATAATTTTAAAGTGGCTGAAACATCTAGCTAGATAATAATATTATATACTACAAGCTCCTCCGCGAGTCACTGCATCTTCTGGTATAATTTTATGTATATTTGTAGTTTACTTCAGTTAGATATTACGAAAAAACTTCTCCTCATTTATGAATATTGATTATTTATAAATATTTTTAGGGTAGTTTTGTAGGGAGATATTGTCCATCTTCGATTCTTAATTGTTAAAAAATAATTAAAATGATAATTATATCAATACTAATTCGCTTAAAATCGTATTGTATTGTAATTTCATTGGTTATCTAGAAATACTTCCCCTGAGAGCGGGAGTTAGGGAAGCAACACTACTCGCTGTTTTACCTGCGAAAAGCTTCAGAGAAGAGTAGCTAACCGGTGCTATTCTTGGTAAGTACTTTCAAAGCATTCAGGTCTAGACATTGGAAGTCTACTTAGGCAGGTTTCACGTCGGGCATATGTCATGTAAAAAGTGATTTTACAAAAGAAAATATCCTCACTGACAAATAATAATTATTAATAAGGCTGTATGTAGACTTGAAATTTGGCATAGGCAATGTAGACTCGCACTGTTTAAAGGGTGGACACTCATTCAATCTTTAACTTTGCCTTATTATGTGTGATACGTCAATATTTCATACTTATGATAATACATGAGTTAAAGATTAGTACTCTTAGTATTCTAAGGAAAGTTAAAATGAATTTACTTTTGTTTATTGTAATGTATATGTTCTTTTGTAATTTTTTTCATTTCGAGTTTAAAGGGGAAAATAAAGTTACGTCAATCTTCGAGTCTTCTTTATCTCCGAGATTAAAAGACTTGGTTATTCAAAATTCTAAATAAGACAAGTATTGCCACTATATTATGATATTGTTACAGTTAAATGATGCTCAATAAGTTGAAAATACAAAATAACTTTCGTCACTTAGATCATTCTTCACAAAAAATGCAACAAGCCATGAGTTAATAAACGAGTAATACCCTACAACATTGTCTTCTCAAAATACATTTAATGTTCA
Source organism: Vanessa atalanta (assembly GCF_905147765.1). NCBI lineage: Eukaryota > Metazoa > Arthropoda > Insecta > Lepidoptera > Nymphalidae > Vanessa > Vanessa atalanta. The sequence continues at coordinate 6,990,702 of NC_061875.1, forward strand.
GTCTAGAGAAACTGGATCGCCTTTTATAGAATAAATGCAGCTAGAATCCTTCTAACTATTCGGAGTCGTGACATGTACACATGTCTATAATTTTAACTTATAAAAATTTAATCGAAATTTTTTTTTTCATGTGACAAAAGTACTTATAAGTGTTCTTATTTTAATGAAAGGAGGTCAGAATAAATAAGAAGTTGTAATATTTTAACAGTTTATTATATCAAATTAATGATAAGTCGTATAAAAATATGTACAAAAGTATAAAGCGTATACTGGTACAATTAAATTAGTAGCTTATGCTCATTGTATCATATTATAACAAAAACCAACAAGTCGATAATTTTAAAGGGTGAGTATTAATTCAGTAAAAAATGTTCAATATTAATGAGCCCACTATAATTGTACCAGATATATTATCAACTTATACGAGAATTGTTTGAATGTGTTCCTTCGTATTTTAATAACGAGAGTTTGGAAATATTGTGAATAAATTCTAAATTCCTAAAAATTAAGTTAACATTATAAATGTCGAATGGCATTATACAAGACAGTCTGTTTGATATCAAATTAGAACTAGTTTTTTTAAATTTACACTCTTAATACGAATATTTTGTAATCTGGAATTTTTCGTTGATCTGCACTTTTCAGTTCCATATTTATTATCTATAACGAATGACTTTCGGCATGCTCACAGAGCACTAGTACTAATCACAATTGATAATGTGACACTATTATTATTGCTTGATAGAATGGGTTTAGTCACTCAATTCACAGTTAGCGATCACTGTCTAAATTTACTGTTGGTAGTATTGACCTTTGTAGTCGCGAGCTGCATTCGCTTCGTTTTGTCTTGCTGCCTCGGGGTTTTTGGATTCAAGGGCAGTACGTTCCTGAAAATTATATAACAAAAATTAAATTATGACAATAAAAATATATTACATATATATAGTTGTTTTTAGTAAAGTTGTAAAGCTATGATATATATTATACATAGCTATGAAAGTATTTTTGTAGTATTCATAGTAAAGAAAAATAAATAAAAAAATTACATAATTTCTATTTAAAATTGAGAAGAAGAAGAAATTATGTGTAAAATAAACACGCAAATAGATCTTGAAGTACCTGCGTTGTTTGTCATGAAATGTATCGGAATGTTTCTGTATTTAATATATAAATTTAATTACCGCATTAGCCTTAATTCCAGCGTAGATGAGGTCAAGACCTTTTTGGATTTCAGCGGATACGGGAGGAGGAGTTGGGATATGGTCACCCTTGACTCTGAAACCGAACTCGTCAGCGGTGTACTCGACAGTGATGACTTGACCGTCGGGGGCGGTGTAGGTGTAGGAGCCCTCTTGTACGAGACTTGGAATGTTTTCGTTTTCACTGTTCACCACATTCTTCAGGTAACCATTTTCTTGAGCGTGGATGTTGTTACCGGTTTCGTATCTGAAAATTATTATAAAAAATTTGAATAACTTTATTTAGAAGAAGAAGCCATATATTTAAGTATATCAAATGATAAATAACTACAAGAGCTATGTTTTAATCAAACATGAGTGAGGAAATACAGACACATTCATTTCTGGTACATTGACATTTTATCAATTAGGTACAAAGTGAAAGGAATAATATTAGTAGTTAACTAGCTTCGGCGCCTAGATATTTTTTTATATTTGTTTTGATTGAGTAAATGTTGGAAATAATAAAATCTACACGTTAAATATTTAAAATTGAATACCTATGTATTACTAATTTTAATAAAGCCTATTGTTTGTTTGGTGACTAACTATTGCATGTTCTTAATATAAAATTATTTAAAATAAAAAAAATATATACAAAAATTTAAGATAAGTAAAGATTTAATATTTTTAATTGTTTGCTTGCATAATCATTAAAGTAACATAAGACTATTCGTTATAATATAGTTAATGATAGAATCTATACAAATTAATTATTATTAATATTAGCTGTGCTATTATTAATTGAGAATTATAAGAAATGTAAAACTTCTTGCAGACCATTACTCTGTCATATCATTTTTTCTAACTTTTCTCCGATTTCTTATTTATTATGCCTTGTAAAGTAGGGTGTACTCATCCTTGAATACAATTGGTGGTATATAAAGGACGGTTTAATATTTGTAATTATTATCCTTAATTGTATTAAATTTATTTCAAGATGTAGGTTTGACCTACATCTACACCTACATGACTATTTATTTTATTTTACAATTAAGATGAAAATATTTTTAGATTGGATGAGGAAATATTTTTAAATAAACTTATTTGAGGCATAGTTCATTGTTATAATTAAATTATTAGACGAACATATTTCGCGATAGTATTCACTCGAAAGAATCGTTTACAGACACCAACAACCAACAAGACAGATTTAAGAATTGCGTAATGATTCATGATTAAATATACGAAATATTATTCATTTTGTTGAATCATGTAATTTCTTAAAAGTTTCCAAATCGACTTTTCTAGAAATTGTCTCTATAATTATTTCATTTATTTCTCAAATACAATGGCTGTTTTTTTAAAACGGTGATTGAGTCACATAATTAAATAACTGGTATTATAAAATTTGATATCTAATTACTTACGAAGTTTTGTAGCTGCCATCAGTACCCTGTTCTTTGTCGAAGTGGATGATAGGAATGAAAGTAGTAGTGTCGATCTGTACTTTAGGCCTGAAGTCCGGAGGAGATTGTCTGTAGTCTGGTTGTGGATAGTTATTGTAATTCTGCTCAGCGGTGGCTTGGTCATCTTCAGGCTTGAGGGATAATTTTCTCTGAGGAAGAGCAGCCGCAACCGCTAGCGCAACAGACAGCACGATCTGTAAATTACAAAACTTATAATTACATAAAGAAAAGTTGAAAACGATGTAATGATTGTTGTATTGTTGTAAGGAATAATGAGTCGAGATGATGTCAGACGGAGAAGAGCTTAATCATATTCGCGATGTCGTAAGATACCTTATCTCGTGAGCGGATACAATAGGTAACGAATTGCGACAGCGGCTTATTCGCCACGCTGCTTGGGCGAAAGCAGGTCCCGGTAAAACATGTATTGACATTACACATCTACACTTGCTGCATTGTTTTCATTCAGATGTGTTAAACTTTTGTTACGTTTTAACATTGAACACCGTATCGACGTGTTTGCTCTTACGCAACTTAGCTGAAAAATCGTGAGCAATATGACCTAACTTATATCGGTTATGTTAAATATATTTAATCTAATTTATTAAAGTAAATTATTCAATACTATTTATTGAAATACTAATTTTAAATTAAAAAATAAAATGAAATGTAAAATATAATATTTAAATTATAATTTAAAATTAAGGTAAGACCATATTTAGTAAAAATATGAGTAAGTAAGGATAAAAAATATATATATAATATATTAAAATACCATTAATTATTAATGAAGACATATTTAAATAAAAATAAGAGTATCATCAATAGTAATATATGGTAATCATTAAAATTCACAGACGGCTTAAAATACCACGAAAGGGTCGAAGAGTAATATGTCAAGGTCGCGAATCCTATTAAAATAATTTACATATTAAATATTAGAGTAGGCATAAATGAATAATAATGTGACATCGATTTGGTAAGAGTATGTTACCGCACGCTTTGAATGGTGGTGATCAAATAACCACAAAATATATTAGGGTCATATGGTATTAACAAATAATATCGGAATATCCCATTTTTACACACTTCCAAAGAGTGTAATTTGCTTTAAATATATTTTATCTAAATGGATTGAGGAACAAGACTTAATATAATTATATTCGGTAGAAAAAACAAAAACATTACGCATTAAAAAAAAAAGAAAATGGATCACGTGTTTGCTATAAGCGAAAATAAAATCTAGTAATGTAAAAAAACAAAAATTAAATTGTGATTGTTAAAAGTACGCTGTCAATAGTTCGAAAATAGTAATAAAGCACTAAGCACACTTAACGCCAAATAATGACCTAGAAAGTGATATTATGCAATTACAGACGTTTGTATAACAGATATTCTCATAAACGAGGTTATGCGCAGTGGTATGAAAAAGAAATGCCAACGCTTAGAATCGCTTATACAAATGCTTTAACTTGCTTCCCATTCATTATTTTTTTGCTTGTTAAATGCGTAATGTATCGTAATGATGATATATTCAATAATAACCGCGTTCAATTATGGAACTTTTATATAAAAATGATTATGATTACGAGAATACTTATGACATACACGCATTTAAAATTAGCCGTGGTTTATTCAGGTTTTTTTTTTAATTTAAGATTACAGTATACATAGATTTTTTTAATTTAACTATTACAAAATCAATAATTGATAGGAATTTTAGACTTTTTTTTTGCATAAAATTAACTTTCAATTACAATTGTGAATAAATTTATAAATTGAGCAAATATCTTGAAATAATATAACTATCCGATATTTTGAGTATTTGTGGAAATTTATTTTTTTAAATTATTTAGTTTTTAATAAATTTAAGATTATAACAGAACGCAAAAATTTAACAAATTAAACAAATATGATCATAGCTCATCAAAAGTGAAACTAAATTTAAAAGAGAATTGAGAACAAAAGTCGTGACCTAGTGCACCGAATGCCACAATTAGGTGCAGGCATTCCAACATTATGTCAAAGTTCAACAACCGACTCGTCTACCGTCCCTATTAGATGCCGCATCTCGCAACAAACGATTGCGGAAATCCTCAAATAGCGATATTTCATTAAAAAGCCACTCACACACTGACCCATATCTTAAGGTTAGTCACAAGGCAAAAATTTAAAACCTGTCGAGCTTCATATCGTCCTTATCGACGCGTGAAGATATTAATGAACTTTATGAACTTACCAGTACTTTCATTGTTGTTTTTGTGTGTTTTTTTGGTGTAGCAGCGAGGCACGTGGTGTCTCTGAACTATGTCAGAGTGGTAGTAGTGCGCTTACTTATATACTTCACCCCTGCCACTTACTCGCGCTCTGCCCTGAGCCATCACACTTTCATACCTGATTTGTCGCTCCGATGTGCTGAATCAGCTACATCTAGTTGTAATTTTTTTTTTCAATTGATTTTTCGGTAATGTTATATTTTAAAGTAAATAATTTGATATGTTTTTTTAATTAACCTATCATTGACGATAATTATTGATATTTATTTTTATTTTTACCAATCCTTTTAAAAACTTTTTAATTCGATATTTAACGCGCAATTTCTTTTAAATTCAATGATAATACATTAAATTCGTAATAAATATATTTAATTAAGAATTTACTATATTAATTTGTAATCATGCCATTCGACAGTATATAATAACAATTATTTTTTATTTCATAAAATTGTTACAGTTTCTGTAGAAACTATTAATTAGTGTTAAATTGTTACAAATTCTAATTCTAATGATAATTCTAAAGCTTTACAATGCTATAAAATATGCCCGTGTATTGGGACAAGTTGTTATAGAAGCTTACATTACATAAGAAGGCGTTGTTTTCGTTCGTCAGTGTAGCAACATCTTAGTATCACTTATCTTAACTTGTGCAACAAGTTCAAAGGGGTGTTCATGTGGAATCCTGTAATTGCTACTAAAATAATTTATATACAATATAAAGTATACTGAACATTTTGAATTGAACGGTATTATTGAAATAGCAAATACAGAATGAAACTGAATACTTCAAATTACTTAAATCTTAGATGAGCTTCGTATTTAAAATTAGATATCAATAGATGACATGGCCCAGTGGCTAGATCATGTGAAACTTAACCGAAGATCCGGGTTCAAAATCATGTGTATACTTTTGTATTTCTAATCAACTTTGGCGGTGAAGTAAAGTCTCCTGGGGAAACCTATATAAGTCCGATGAAATTCTGTCACATTAGAATCTCATTTATTGGAGCTAAGAAACAACTAACCCCAGATTATGAGGAAAGATATACTTACGGGTTACATTTAACTTTAGACATATTTAATAACGGATCCAACGCGCATGTATACTAACGTAAAAAGGAATACATAACTTTCTTATTTATTACGAATCCATCGAAAAGTGAAGACTTATTGTTGTGCATCAAATTTCAATTAATTAATTTTAACTGTATCGGTTTCACAGTCAAACGAACCACGCAATACGATTATGATAACAAATATCGTATTATTCAGCGATATTTCATAATGATTAAAATAGTTATACTTTCTTGAAAAAGTGTTTATCGAATATTTCCAACCGCTACATACTATCTAAATTAATTAGCAAAGGTCTAACTGAAAGAAAGAAGAAAATGTTCTAACTGATTGAGTATGCAGCTCTTTATTGGAAGTCACTAGTTCAAATTCAGACATGCTACTATGTTCAAAGTTACTGTGCTAAAATATTTGAAAATACATCTTTTTGTATTTTAGTCATTCATATGATATTCAGTCAAACTTATATCACCAAATACACACTAAAAAGTGATGACATATGACCTTTGCTCAAAAACTAATAGATTGTTTCTGTAGGTATTTTTATTAAATATTTAAATATGAGCCCTTTTCCCACATCAGGCTTAAAATCTCACTGTTTATATATAAATTATACAAATTTTATGATATGTTAATTTCCTCGGGGTGTTTTTCCTCGACACAAACAAGATTTTAAGAAAATAATTTAAAAATCTAGTTATTACCCGCTCTTATTGGAACACGCGGCATACATTTAAGATTCACGTGTTCTGTCGAAAGACCATATGGACGATTAAAATTCTGATAAATACTCTGAAAATTAATTTTAAATATAGAATTACGTTAAGGGCTTTTAATTATTATAGGTATGTAAATATTATTTCGAAATATATTTCTAATAAGTAAACCAAACACGTTACACGCAATATATGTTTCCCGGCGTGAAATTCCAACTCTGTTGAATGTTGACTGTTGAGTAATTCTATTATCTGGAACCAATCCTGGGTTTACTAATCAGCTCATAATTACCATAAAAATGCATTGACATCGTAATTGAACCAACAAGTCAAGTTCCAACTCCGGCTTTCAAGATTTGACTGGAACAAACAAACAAATATTGCAAGTTAAATAAAAGCTTGTGATACAAAGGTATGCCTTTGTTCGTATCTGCACAGGACGGATGATATTTTCTGACCGACCAATAATATAGATCGCATGTAAAGTACAGCTTGTTTATTACGGATGTTGATTTTTTTTAGTTTTTTAATATATGAAGTATTGCATATGACAACCAAAAATTATTAATAATATACATAAATTTATAAATACATATAAGCAGTATTTTATGACCAACTTTTTGTTTCAGCTGCTTATTTATTAACATATAAAAGTATCGAATTAAAAGTCGGATGCTTAAAACTAACAGTCTTTTAAGTATTTTAAAAGTTGTCTTTTATAATCTATATAACTATTAAAATGCGAATGTTACGTGTAATGTTACGCTTAAACCGCTGAATCGGGAGCTAAAATAGGTTTTGACGATTTGGGTGCTATTGACAGTTTTATGAATTTCGCGCGGTTGAAGCCGCATGTTCAGTTAGTATTTCATAAAATAATGTTCGATACTTCTTTTGTCAACTAATTACTGACATATAATGTTATTAAAATAAAATGGTTCAGGTAAAGTTCAATGTGTTTAATTTTTATTATGAAGCAGTTTCGGGTTGTCGTCAAAACTAATTTGCAAAAATGAATAAATATCGGATTTCTTACGCAAGTGACTGTTTGATGAAGAATAGATTAATATTTGGAGTAGATTAACACATTATAACTGTGATCACTCATTGCGCAAACCCGAAATGGCTTAACCGGTTTTTAAGCAATTTGTCATAATATTCTTACAAGAAGTTCAAGTAATCTAGTAAAAATTAGATCATAAGACGTTGAAAAATTGTCTAGAATATTTATTTCTATAAATAATAATTATAATTGTAATAGTAAATATCTAAATTAATATATATTTAATTAATAACAAAACATTAAAGTTTCAATGAGAATTTAAGATGAAAATATAGTACATCCTAACGGATGACTCACGTGGCAGTGACATCGTTTCATCACCTTATACGTACGGGTAATAGGCGTAAGTAATCCTAATAAAACTCATGCTCTTCAACTATATATTAATTAAAATGCATTAAATATTAATTAGAAAACCTTATTATCATTACAATACGTAATATGTTTTGAGTAACTGCAACTAAATTTATTCTTGTTTTATTTACACATATATTTACATTTCCTTAATTTAAACTCATTTAACTTTCAACGTTTGGATATATCGTAATAAACAGATTTTTCTTTAATTCAATAATTTTACCAACATTGATATTTTTTATTATAACTAGAGTTCGATTCCGTGTTTAAAAATAAATGCATGTTTTTTTAAGTGTGTATGCGCGCGATGGTTTTATAAAAGGTACGTACATATTATGTATGTTTTTAACTAAATTCTGAGAACAAATGATACCGAGAGAAATTGCATTTGACTCGTAACAGAACAATGAACGTCTATTCATGTTTTTTTATATTTAATTCTAGTTTTTTATAACAAAAAAAAATTGCATAAAATAAAATTAAAAATTGTATCTTTTGCGGTCAAATAGAAAGCGTGGGTAGACAAAATCACAAACAAGATATTATTTTATTTTCGGCAAGAAAATAACTTTGAAGGTACATTTTAAATAAAATGAGAGAAAATACAGTAAAAAAAAAAAAACAAATACAAGTAATATTACTTTTTAATTGTCATTTTACAAAGCAGAATAAGTAAAAATCTATAATCGACGTTAATAAATACTTTTTTTGATATAATTAATTATTTATGTTTCTTTGAGACAGTCGAAACTTATAGCATAAATGGCATGAAAGATACATCAATTATCCGGATTGCATCAATATTCAATCGTATAAGAATATAGTTCAATAGGTGCGTTCACCGTAGTAAGAGATGAACCGGTTATGTAACCTAACATAAGGTTACCGACATTGCGCGTGGCGATCTAATGGCCTGCGTACGACGTTGTTTTGCCCCATTAATCGCACCTAGGAAATGGCTCTAGAACCGTCTTTGTCTAGTACCGTGTGAATAATGTTCTTCCTAATAGCACAGCTTTTTTCCTATTGATTCTTTTTTGAATTTTTCTTAATACAAGCAGCTCAATTTATATATATAAAATACACTTGTATTTTTAATTTGACTAAGTTCTGCTTACAACTTTATCTTTTTGATTAGGTTTGAGTAGTGATATATTTTCCTTTCTTATTATCGAGATATATTTGTTAAATCTTTTGAAGTCCCAGGCTACTATGGACCGAATTTATTTTGTTTTCCTCCCATGAAATCTCTTCAAGGGCATTAGTAATGAGGACGTTGTAATTTCGAGTAACTTATTAAATATCAACTTTTATATAAGTCGATATAAACAAATACCCAGTGCACATGACGTACGTTCAAGGCTTATTATTGCAAGGGTATTTTTTATTGCTAGTATTTATACCGTGACAGACCAGTATTCCATTTATTTGGCATATTATGAGCTAGTTTTTCGCGAATTATATCTTGACATTATGTAGTTCATAGATTTGTCAATAAATGTTCTAAATTGAAAGGCTTATTATTAAAATATTTCAAATTGGACAGATATATCCTGTGATAATTGCAATCAAACAAACTCTTGCTTTATATAACTTTATTTTTTTATTAACCTACCCCATCTTCGAACAATGGGCATGTCATCGACAACAAAACCTCTTGAATTCATTTCAGATCTTCTATATTTCGTTCACTACAATGATAGATTTATTTTAACTTTTGAATGACGGATTCTAGTTTCAATAATAAATCTCACATACAACTGTACTAGCTTTCGTCAGAGGCAGTATTTAATTTTATTGCCTTAAAAGACTATTAAATATTTCAGTAGTATATAAATTTAAAGATAACCTCTAGTACTTCATTACATGATTAAAGTTTAAGAACAAAAGTGTCAATCATCTGGCCTTGTTTCTAATAAGGATTAGGTATGTGAAAGTTAGCCTTCGACTGAGCCATTAAAAGATGAATTGAAATGCATCCATTGAATGTCATTTAGTCATACGGTTACGAATCAAAAAGGAATCAGACGCACTTTGACATTTGTATTTTATTCAAATAAACTATATATTCATAGATGGTCACTCAACACGATTCTAAAATGAGTCTTACTACTTTCATTTTAAATGTCAATAAAAACTATTTGGAAAATCATAACACAAAGCTTATGAATGTATGATATTAGATGCGGAGAATAATTATAAGTTGTAATATTTAACCATTTATATATTATTAACATATTATGATTAATTAATTTTAAAACTTATGTATATATTTAAAACCGTGTTTTTTTTTATTAATACACCACCTGAAATAAAAAATAGCAAATTAAAATACTACGTACAACCTGAGTTGTTTCATTAAAAATAGGACGGCAGGAGAACCGGAACACATAAATAGTAAGTATAGCTGTTTAGTGGTAGAGTGTATAATGAGTAAGTAAGTAATTTTAAAACTAAAGCCAATACAATCAGTGTTTTTACAAATTAGTAGCTGCGGAACAATTATATAAGATCAAACTTGGAACTCACCGGATAAGTCATAAAATGTCCAAATGTGATTTCTGACGTTGACTGTTATAATACCTAAAAGATACACGCATAGCATTGAGTTTCATCGTGGGTTTTTTTACGAATCAGTTACGAAGTGAGTTCTTATAGAATAGCATTGCGGACAGTTTGCTGTTTGATAGTGTCGTTTTCAAATGCAATGCAACATTAATAACAAATAATTACCTAACTTCCAGTTAACATTTTTTATTAGTATTGTATATCGTACCATAATAGCTTTTTTCAGTACGTTTAGCTAAAGTTCGTTAATGCTTGCACAATAAAGTGAGCGGAGGGACGAGAGCTATTTCACTGCTATGCGTTTAAAGATGCGAACTGTTCTTGATATTTGATGTAGATATTACAAGATACGTAGCACGAAATAGTCGTCTGCTTTCTTTTTGATATCGGTCTCAGATAAATGACTTGCATTTATTCTGTGCTATACAAAGATTGTTAAGGAGGAGCTGACGTTTTAACATAACAATTAGTATTGTAAACCATTGTATCATTCAACGTGGTTATGGGCTAGTCACATCCACGTTCAAGCCCTAGCTACACTATTGACACATCTTACTATTTACTAATTTGTTCACGATATTACCGCCAATAATATTACCTAAGTATTCGATATTTTTTATGTGTAACATCTATCCTCTTGCTTTCCTAAATGTGTGGGAGATGTCGTGAAAAGGACCGAAATGTGTAATAGGAAGCTGAGAAAGCTCGATCTAGTTGATTTGACCAATGAGCGAAAGTGGTGCTAGAGTTGGCCGTCTGTGATTATACCACCACATTATCCGGTAGTAAATAAGGTTGATGTTGTATATATGATATCATACCGTGACGCCCTGACGGTCGGACCACCTATGCGGGCCTCCAATTCCTATGAGGAATTCCCGGGGTAACGAAAACCGCCCTAGTCCCTGCGGCGCCTATTGAGGCAGGCAACGGTAGAAGGTGTGCGTAACGTTGTTTCCTGCAGAAGATTCCCGTTCTTCTTCAGTGAATCAGATCTGCATCAGCGTTAACCTCCCGCTCCCGTTCCACTGCCTCCATCTGCGACATTTTTTTTTGACATGACGTTTTCGCAGAAGGAGCCTCTTGCCGACCAGCATGCCTCGCTGCCGAGCATAGCGTTGATGATGCTTAGCAGCGAGAGTTACTTACTTACCACCCGTAGTCGCCGCTAGGGAAGGGCCCTCACGCAGCACACTCAGTCAGGGTGTGGTACACCGTATCCACTCCGCCCGTTACACCTCATGCAACTTTTTTTAATCCAAATTATAAATTTAGTTCAAACTAATGTTGTGCAATAAATAAAAAATAAAGAACGCCAACCATACTAACTAAAAACTATTGTTTTTTTGGTTGAACTCTCTGAATACATAAATAATAATCAATAAAATATTTATATAAAACAATATTTGCAAACTACTTTCAGTTACATAACCTTTCCAATAACTCATTGCACGCAATATTTAAACATGTTTTAAATCATGAACTCACTTAGTGATGTTAGTCAACTTCAATCATCTGCTTTTAAAAATGTAGGTCAATTAAATATGTTATGAAGATGGTTTATTTTATTTTACGAACGCCAAATTTAATAAAGAAGCATTACACGGACTTATATTATATATGAAAAGTAAAAACTAATATCGGAAAAGATAATACCGCAGACGTTATCAGTAGAGAGACTCAACAGGTATTTCATAATATGTTTTAATTTATTGTAATTTTAGGAGACGATTATTGCATTCCGAAGATGTGCAAATATCTATAAACTCAATAATTGTATAATTTTAGGCACCGAAATATTTCCTTATATTTTTTTTTTGTTATGTATAATTATTGCCCCGAAAGAGAGTTGCTGATTGCAGCCGAGAAATAATGGTAGACCAATACAATATATTTTTATAATTGAAAGAAAAATCTGTTTATTGAGTACCTTGTTCACCAAACTGCAATGACGTTTACTATAATACGAAAATATTTTTGTTAAAAACTAGCAACACTTTTTGATGTAAATTATTATTCGATGTTAACAGATAGCTCGGTAATAGAGAGCATAATTGAATTGCATATACGGTTTTTATATAATATTTCTGCTATTTAATGTTATGGTTACACGCAATAATTAACTTGCGCGGTCTAATTTGTACTGCTTTGTTGTAACAACAAAACGTTATGTTTATCCTCAGTGTGATACTAAAAATATTATAGCAAAGGAATAAAATCAGCAATACATTCTGATTTTTTCTAACCCAATGTCTGAGTTTAAATGTTCTTAACATAATATTTATGTACTCCAGACATTTTCACTTAAAGTCATTGTAAATAATATTCATTGAATTATAATTATGTCATAAATTATTTTATTTACATGAAATAATAAACATATGTTAACTTATCTAAGACTTAGTAATTTCACAAGGGAACCATTATTATCTTTTGTCACATTTTCAGTATTTATGATATTTTTTTCACCATAAACTTATTTAATTATTATTAACCCGTAAAAAGTATCATAAAAATGCGTATATATTTTGTAAGCCTTATGAATTAAATGATTATTATATTGTCCAATATGGACATATTTTCGAGCGATTTTTTAAGCTGAGATGGTTGTAGAATCTGATCCTTCAACCGGAGCAGGTGAAGCGGCATTTGTGGTTGTTTTTTGAACTTCTTCTGTAGGAGACTGACTAACAGCTTCTGTAGTAGTTGATTGTCCGACGACTTCAGATGAACTTGATTGCTCAGGAGCTGAAGTAGAAGACGATGATTCAGCGGATTGTTCTGGTGCAGAAGTAGAGGTCTGTACTACCGAAGTGGGAGAAGCTTCAGTTGATGACTGAGCAGAGGCTGCTTTTGAAGCTACTTCAGTACTCACATTTATGTTAGCTGGTTCAGGGTCATTGCCTTTAGATTTTGTTTCTGATTTCTTAGCATCACTTGAAGACGTTTTAGATTCTTTAGTAATTGGTACTGTTTTAAGCAATTCATCCGCCAACATGACAGTTTTATCTGCTGTTTTTGCTGTTTTAGCTCCTACTGTTGTAGATGCAAAGTCAGCGCTATCAGCGGCTTTTAAGGCGCGACCTGATTTTTCAGCTGGATTTGATAAGGCTGTTGATGGTACTGGTGATCTGGGCAGATGATCGCCTATTGGCTGGAATCCATTTTCATCCGCAATATACCTGTTTTGAAGAAATGTTATTTATAATATTAATAAACAGATAATCTACTTTTACACAATAAACGATATAAATAAAAGTAAAATAAATCATTATTCTTTCAAATACTTATCAAAATATATATTTTGATTAACCTTAAGGTAATTACAGTTCCATCTGGAGCGGTGTATGAATATGAGCCTTGTTGTACATGAATTTCATCACTTTCGTCGTCATCTTCACCCTTCTCCTTACTGCTGGCTTCTCGACCTTTGGGTAGTACTTTTTCATATGCGATCTCTTCACGTTTGATTCCATTACCAGTCTCGTAACTAAAAATATCCATTATGTTTTTAATATAACTTAGAAACGTTAATTAAAGAAAACATAATAATAATATCACAATAAATACAGCTCGCAGCAAATAAATATATTTCCGGGCTTACATTTCTTTTTCTTTTACGTGAAATAAGTAATTAAAACCGGAAAGATAGCCTGAAATAGCTGTAAATGTCCTGGGCGACTGTAAACGACTGGGCTGAAGCCTCCTCTCTCCTTAAGGAGGAGTGTTGGAGCTAATTTCACCGCGTTGCTCCAATATAGATTGATGGATATAATCTATACATTTCCTCACTATGTTTTTATCCACCGACGAGATAAATTATAAACACTAATTAAGTACATGGAAATTCATTGGTGCTTGCCTGGGCTTGAAATTGTATTCATCTGTTAAGATCCATTCGTTATATACAATCGGCTATCCCGGCTCATAAAACTTAAATACAAAAAACTGAAATCACAATTAATAAACAAAACTAATAAAATGTACCTGAATTTGTATGTTCCGTTGGACTCTAATTCGTCAGATTGGGAGACTATAGGTATCACCGTTGGTTGCTCTTTTTCAGGAGGACTGTCGCTCGGTCTAGCAAATACGCCAGAGAAAACAAAGCTTGCAATAAAAATATATTTAGAATACATGATTATTTCTTATCACTCCCAAAAATCACTAATGAATGATACTCCAGACTTCATAACCACTTATATGTAAGACTCATCTATTTACACTATCCTCCCCCCGCCCTCCGGTGGAGCCTTAGCGTACGCTAAATACTTCAACCTTAGCCGTTGTCTGAGTTGTTCTTTGAAAAATTGCACAATTGTCGAGGTGTCAATATTGTGACACGAAGGGTGACGATCGAACAAAATTAAACTACTTGTAAGGTTTAGTAGGTATCTCATTTCATGATACTTCAGTTTTCAAACGCATATTATTTTATTACGTATATTAGAACCTGTGACTTTAAACTGCCTTTAAAACGGTTATACATATTTGTAATATAAATATTAATTAACATATTTATTTAACTAGAACTTAAAAATCGTGACGATTCATACGATACGATAATATTCAGTAAATAATACCATGTTGGTTATTGTAAATAAATGTTGTAATAAATACTTATAAACACTGAATTATACATTTTAATCTTAATATTATTATATTTATCTTAATGTTATATATCATTTAATGAAAATATAACAACGCATTATTTGATAACTCTTTGCTAAAAATAAAATATGGATGGATTTAATATGAATGATTTCATAAAGTTTTCTCTAAAAGGTCACAGTTTGACACTCCTTATCATAAAATAATCAGCAGGATAGTTAATTTATTCAATATAATATTACATTATAGCCAAATTTATAAGTCTTCCGCACTTAACTGTATTTTAAAGTTGATGTCATGATTATAACATACTTTATAATGCATAAGTATATGTATAACGTTATTATTCTTGTTTGACTAGTGGTTTGAGAATCCACAAAATATTATTGAGTAGAATTAGTTTTGATTACAGACTGACTCATCTTCATTGCGATTCTAAACGTGTTACTGATACGTTGTAGTGTAATAAATAAACTCATAATTATTCAAAATGCTAATTACAAAGACGTTTTTCATTTTAGTACTTACATACTCTGTGACAAGCAGTGAATTTGACGATGACATTAGCCAGCAACATTTTTTAATAAAAAGTTACAATTATAATCATCCACCGTTGTTGGAATCATATGAAGTTATACCGGATGCAGATAAATTAGAAGTCCGAAAAGTACGTCAAGTGAAATCACTTGAATACGAGAAGAAAGAAGATGCTTTAAAAACCTTAAATTCAAATTCAGAAATACCTGTCACTGTCGTTTACGATCTAGAAACTGATATTTTAAGCTCTAATAATAACCAACAACCTAATAAAATCAAGAGACGGAAGCAAACAAGAAGGCCTAATAAAGAAAGAAAAGAAGAAGTCAAAGAAACAGAAAACCTTTATTTGACAACAGTTGAAAATAAAGAAAGTTCGACTGAAAAGGTTCTAGTTACTTCACCAAGTCCAAAGACAGTTGTACCAAAAATGTTCACTAAAAGGCCGCCGGAAGACAATCCAGTTGTTAAAAAAATTAGACAAAGGGAACCTTGGGTAAAAATCGTAGAAGAGACAAACTATGTATATGCACATAACGGTAACTTTCATTATAGGTAAGTTCATAAGACGTTTTTTAAATTGTAGGTAAATCCAAATACAACAAGTTATTACTTTTCACTCAGATTAATGTCCGCTTTTAGACAGTAGTGATAATTATGGTTATATATGTCGTATAATGATAGTGTATAGTTTCAGGACGAACATACACTTTAATATATTATAATTGTATATTTTTTTTATATTTAACTTATTAACATGTATATACTTGATAATTTTAAGGGTTGTAATGAAAAAAAAAACATTTACAATAAAAAGTATTGCTTCTTACTGACTGAATAGGCTAGTCTACCCCTGACAATGGCCTGACCATACCCTACCACCAGTAGCTGTAAAGCTATCATCCTGAGATCCGGAATTCTAACCACAGGTCCGTCAGTTCGGTGCATTTATTTGCGAAAGCGCATATACTGCACTACATTGCGCAATTGGCCAATCTTGCTTGAGAATATCTCCTGTGGCCAAAATTCAGACAATCTTATCAATAATAAGACTTACTTCATTATTTATACAGTTAACATAATGTTTATTGGGTTAAAATATACCCAGCAGAAAAATATTTTACCGATTCCATTTTTCTGTTCATGATCTTCTTTTGTCATTGCAGTTTTGAAGGTGCTGATGGTACGAAAGTTTCGAGTGAAGGTGAATTGAAGTCTTACAGCAATGACAAAACTGGTGAAGCCGTAGTAGGAAGCGTTTTTTACACAGTAAGATGTTTAAATTAAATTATATGACTTAAGATTATTTTCTTTAATTTAATACTGGCATATAAAGCCAAAGGATTTATTTGTTTACGCGTTAATCTCAGGATCTACCGAGAAGACCTTTTTGAGTATGATAACCCATTTATTGAGACATCACGCTATGACCCACAGGGTCTAGACAATAACATTTAAAGCGGATGATACAGCTTGGAGTAACACGATAAATAAAATAATGCTATTTTATTTTTGTATACAAAATATCCAAACTCAAACCTTTGGATTTTTTATATTCATATAACAACGAGTAGTCTAGTTGAAGAATATTTCAAGTGTAAGACACAACACATGAATCTCAGTGAGATATTTGGAATTAAAGGTTAGGAGTAGTCACGTATGACCTTGAACTATAAAATTGAGTTAATCTTTGCGTTTCTTGATTTGAGTTTTAATATGCTAAGTACATGTTTTGTTTTACAATTAAATTCAGAATGAAGATAATACTGTTCATGTGCATGATAAACATGTCTGATATTATTTTTTATTTTTATCTTCATGTGTTGTCGTCTTGTTCATCCTTATACATAAAGTAGGTATGATCACTCAACTCGTTAAATGAATTAAAATATAGATCAAATCGATTTTTCGTCCTTGTTTCGTCTTTGAAACCTGATTTAATAGTAGGTGGTTCATATTATTTGACCATTCTTACATAGTTATTATTATAGCTTTAGCTTTAGTTAAATCTTATTTAAAATATATCACTCACCAGTGCGATGGTTATGATTCAAATTTTACAGGACAATGAAGGAAATGACTTCAGTTTATCATACACGGCAGATGAGAATGGATATCGCCCCCACGGTGATCATTTGCCAACACCGCCTCCAATCCCCCCAGCAATCGCTCGAGCTCTCAAGCATCTTGCCACGAAGACGACACCAGAGCCCGTCACTGAAGCAACGAAAAAATCACATTCGATTTTATAGATTATAAATTAACGGACATACTCATAAGCATTATATAGTGGGTGTTTAGTTAAACACTAATTTTATATTTATAGATAATGACGTAAATGTTTTTTTTATTTTTATTTGGGTATAAAATTTACTATATGCTTATTTAATATGATAATATTTTGATAATAGTGTAAGCTTAAAACGTATTATTATTTTTTTGTACTTGTTTGTAAAAGTTAATTGTTATTTTAATAAAAATATTTGTTATTATATTAAAATATTTCCTTATTACGAAATTGGATTGCATTCGTGGAATTTTAGTGATACTTTGTGATAGGAGTGATTTACCTACGTTTATATAATAAGGAACATATTATATTTATACATTAAGTGTATACATAAAATCGCATCAATAATTTAATCAAGTTTTATTAGAATTGTAAATACAAATATTTGTTTAGTCATTTACAAAGTTATATAAATCTTTGATTTGAATAAAGAACATTATTTAAATTGATAGTTATTTGTTCTGTCTGGAAGCAAAAAGATCTTTTATCTATATGATTATGTAAATTCAACCAATACTGCGTTTTTTCACAGTTAAGGTGTCAAAAGTTCGTCTTTGCTAGTTCAAGTTGCTTACTTACATGTATTAAACAAACACTATTAATGTTTTAATGCAAATCAATATTCAATTAAAGAAGTGATAATGAATTGATTCTTCTTTACCTCATTTCAATTGTTAGTGACCGTTTTTATATAAATAATGATCTCCTTGAGCTGAGACGGTCTTAATCGAAGATCATGAGTTCAAATCCGAGTACGCATCAGTGGTTTTCATTTCATTTCACTTCATCTTAATATTAAATAAATCACATACGACATTAAAAATATCGCATTTTACAATTATAAAAGATTTATATTCTATTTTTTTTAAATCGATCTGATCCCAATGAGGGAAGAACCCGAGAATCATAAACGAAGATAGCTTTATACTTACTTAATTTTTGTTAATAATTGTTCGGCTTTGAAATTAATCGTATTGAAGAAAACATCATGACGTGTCAGATGATATTCCTCATACTCCTATTATGTAGAGAAGTAGAATAAGTTCAAATAATTTGCGCTTAACATTAGAGGTGACCTATGCCCTGTAGTGGGATAATTTCCTCATACTTTTTCTCCTTATTAATCAATATTAAATAATTATTATCAGGCGAATAAATTAAGATAACACGCAAACATTTTGTTCATCTTAAAGTCAATATCCGTTTAGCATTCTCATCAGTGACCTTGTAACAGCGCTCACTTTAACGAACAGGTTATACACGGAATGCCTATAATAATGAACCTCATTCACACTGAAGGTTTAGTCGTCGATTAAATCGTATCATCCGAAACACTTGAAGACTTTAAAGAAGGTTACATACAAAATATAATATTTACGTCGTATAGCCACTTAAATCGCAGAACCTTACCAACAATGTGAAAGAAATTTAATACGAAGTTTGCACGTTCAGTGCCACTTTTGCTTTCCACCACGTGCACTTGCGTTTAAGTTCTTGGAAAATGATGAATACTTTCATCTTTTTGTTAAGCAATGACCTACATAAATTTTAGTTTTTAATTTATTTAAAATACGAATACAATAAATATGAAATACCGATTGAAAAACTGAAAATCTACTCGGACACGTTTGGTAAAGACAAACAGAAGGAGGATTACCAAAAATTACTAAATATATTTATTAAAAGATAAATTAACAAAAAATCTGTCACGACTGTTTATTTGATTATTTTTATATAGAAAAGAATTGTATAGGTACAAAATCAGCACAGAGGTTTTTGTCGGTTTACAAGACAAATTTAATTCCAGCATGTACCAAGTATTATTGTATTTCCATAAATATGCCCGAATATTTTTATTTACTCGTAATTAATGTAGAGCTAGAAATAAGTTCCTTGCATAAACTAGACTGAAAAACGTTTAATTGTAATTGAACCCCTTAGCTTGGTTAACTAATATGATATATAAAGAAGCGGCTTTAACGAAAAGAGGACTAGACTACCACGTAAATCCTCAGAAAAGGGTCTTAAATTTTTCAGCGTTCAATGTATTCGATATGATAAAATTTACTATTGGAGAAAAGAGACGAAACTAACACTGTCTCACTCTTACTTGAAGGATCAGATGTCGTTGGGCTAGTCACTATGTATGGAGCAATGTATAAATATGCATTATCTGTTTTGTAAACTTATAATCATGTTTATGGGTAAAGCGTAAGATGTTATTTAGTGTGTCGAGGTCAATCTAAAGAAGCGATCGTCATATCGTATGTGTTAAATCCTGGAGTTTTTTTATTGATTCGTTTTCATTTTAAAAATGTACAGCTCTTTTAGTTTCGTTCTACTATAAACTTTATTGGAATTGACCTCCGCAATTAGCACCTTTGTGACATCTAATTTGACACCACCAATGTTAAATTGTTTACATCATCTCTCTATATAATATATTTTGACCGTCACGTATTAAATAATGATAAAACAGGACGAATTTATCCGCAATGCATCTTTGGCACTGATTTTGCATTTATTTAATAAATAAATAGCGTACATATGATCTTTCCTTGCAAATCTTAACTATCACAGTTCAATTATTGAGCATTCATTTTTATATGTTTTTAATTGCTTTGAGTATAAGAAATATCGAGTACCATTCTGTAAACAGGCTATTATGAACAATATTTTGAAACATTGAGTTATGTACAATAAATTCCTAATATACAAGCGTGTTTTCAAATTGGTACAAGCGTAGGTCGTCGTTGATCATCTTATGGAGCGCATGAGGTCATCGAAGGATCGTTGTAAATGTCGCATCTTAGTTTCTGGAGGGTGGTGGGGGTGGCAGAGATGCAATGTAGTCCAGAGCTTTCTGAATTGCTGGTGGTATTGGCGGGGGAGTAGGCAAATGTGCGCCCTGAAACAAAATTAAATCATGACTCTGTGGCATTGTGCACGAAAATGTGTAAACAGACAAGTTTAAATACACTTAATCCTTTTCAAATATTTAAGAACTATAATTTTAAGTTCTCATTAAATATAATCGAACAATAATAAAAGTTTTGGTGCTTTACAAAGTGCTTTACAAACTAATTTTGAAGAACCTGAGTTATCACTGAATGTCAATTACGCTAATTACTGTTTAGCCCTCTTATACATACTCTCACACATACTCGATTATAATTAGTTTATCTTCATCGTTCAAAAGGTACTCAAATTCTCAAAAATTTTATTCTTAATATTGTCCCACTTTTATGACATACTAACTAAACTTAGTAACTTTCTCGTCACGTTTGCAAAAATTGAGGTATTGTGTATTGTACTTACTTCAGGTCTGAAGCCATTCTCGTCATCGGCTACATAGCTGAGATTGATAACGGTGCCGTCTGGTGCGGTGTAACTGAATGAACCTTGAGCTATTATTACATCACTGCTGTCAGGTCCAGTTGCCTTTTTCAAGCTTCCAGTTTCATCTGCTTTTATACCATTTTCTGTCTCGTAGCTAAAAATAAAGAACAATGCATTTTCTTTTGATACAATCATACAAAGTTTTAATAATGAAGCTATGTAAATTATGCGCAAAATTATTGCCTTCCTTCTATCTAAAATTGCTATAAAAATATATTTTGATATTATTTTATTTATCTAAAAGCAACATTCGCGGTTTTTTAACAACACTAACATCTTCATTGGTCATAAGGCGAATACAATTATTTTTAAAGTATTACTTAATATGTATTCAATACCAAACTAAATCTTCAAGTTTGCTTAGATGTTTGGCTTAATTATATTACTGTGTGTTTTATATAGCATATTAGTAATATTAAACATACCTGTAAACATATGATCCATCTGCCTGTTGGTCAAATTCTTGCTTTAGTATAGCAATCACCTGATCCGCAGGCTTCTGCGGCGCTGCAGCTGCTATGGCGACGAAGGCAAGAATTAACAAAATCTTCTGAAAATAAAAAAATAAAATATGTTCTTTATATCTTTCTAGTTATATTTGATATGTATTATTTAGCATCACATATAAATCACACACAGTCAAATTACGAAAAAATAATTAAATAATTTTAAGTCGTGAAAATAATTGTAGTAATCTTTAAAATTATAAGATAAATTTATTTAACATTATTTTAAATGCAATTAAAAATACATTCACTTATTTTTATGTGCAAAGTCTAATATTTTAATGTAATTTTATTAATTACGCCTGTGTTATATATGCTGCTAATCTTATTGATCATATATATTGCTAAAATTTATTAACAGGCACCAGTATCTTGGACAATATGGTTTTTAATACAAATGTATTATTTATGCAGAATAGTACATCAAAATCACAAATAAATTTATCGCGTTACTACACGTATGTTAAGCTACTGATTTGTTTCAGTTCCATGCCTAGAGTGAAACTAAGGTTATCCTTTTAACCTGTCTGTAAAATACCGGAGTGCATCTTTAGAACAGAAAAAGACAGCCAGCATCTTTTTTTAGAGAATACGTTTACGTATCTTTGGTTGCTATTAAAACATAATAATAGCAGTAAATAGTCTGAGCCTAAGTTGTAAGGTATTCACAATGTGCGAACCTTTATTGTAGAGAGATGTCGTAAACACATTTTTTGCGCTAACATTGCAAACGCTGGCGGAACTCTTCGAGATAGATCAAAATAATGTACTACAGCATTGTAACCTTAAAAAAGTCATCAAAAAAGTCCACGATGGTATGTGTTTATCTCTTAGTGATAACCCACAACAACCATTTATTATCCTTTACTTTTTACGAAAAATAATGGCTTATTTTCGAAGCGATTTTACCGAGACCCTTTACAGCGTGTAATTTAAAGGAATATTTTCGGAAATATAACAGATTTAAAACGCAGGGTCATAGCGGTTTGTATTGTCTAACGACTGAAAAACTCACAGTTTTTCAGTCGTTAGACAATAAACGTTGTAAGACATTCCGTAGTATGTTTGGTGGCAGCATTGCACCCGTGCGAAGGTGAGGCTGGTCGCTAATAATAATAAATGTAAACGTAATCTTACAATTATATGATATGAAAAACAATACCCTTATATATTATTTATCACAATTTAATGCGTATCTTTAACGCCATACCATTTTATTGTTAAAAAATAAACATATACTTCTTTGTATAATCCAGTAATTGTGCTACGCATCAATCAATATCTAACTATGTGCCTTCTTATTCATATTGGAATTCTACTAGTTCTTCCATATATTATTGAAAAAGAATTTTATTTATTATTTATTCATCCATACATTTAAATAATTGCATCCTGTTTTATTGCGATAATTTATTTCATATTTATTAAGTTTTTTAAGCATTTTTTTTACAAAGTAACCTGAAACGAAACACTTGGTAGTTTTACAATAATATGCTTAGAGCATTATTGCAAATTAATTTTTCGGATTTACAAATTTGAATTTCCGATAATTTTGGAAATATGTATAAGTTCAATATGTTGACGTTAGATGGAGCTAGTTGACTAAATTGAGATGGATTATTTCTGATCTTAACTTTTCTCAGCTCAATCGTGGACTTTAGTGTTATACAGTTTTATAGAGTATTATATATAATAAATTATATAACCGTTTATTTTACCAATTCAAATAAATTTACTACAAAAATACTACAATGTTTTTTAAATACCATTTATATATTACGTAATTATATATAAAGTATAGGCTTGCTTTACAAATTTTTCAAGATTTCATGTTTTTGTCTACTAGTATACTAATATCAAAAATCTTTATTAATGCATTTATGTTATCGTTTATTTTTTTGTACAATCGTACTGTACTTCGTCTATGTGAAATAATATTTTTTTTTATATTTAGATCGCAGCACCACCTATAGGGTCCAATAAGAACTATCCAGAGTAATACACCCAATTTTTTTTATTGATATCTGTCCAACCAGCTAGTAGGAGACCATATATATATATATAAATTCGATTTGGTACTCATGGGAATTGGTCCGTCACATGCAGTTGTTTCTTAAACTATGATATTATAATTGAATGTTGCTTACAAGACAAATATGCAAAATTTTTAGATATTTTATTCAGATTTTATATACATTTATTGTAAACATATTACAATATTTATATTTTAAATGGTGTATTTTTAATGGAAAAATTATTTTTAGAGATAATTAATAATATAATTATTTGTAATGTTATAAAATTACACAACTCAGTTCGATATTATAGGTAAACAGTGCCATAAAATTTTATTTTATAAAACTTTCAGCTCAGTTTCTTCGCTTATTAAATTGCTTATTTAAGGGGGAGATTTGAAGTATCCATTATTTTATATATTAATTATAAAAAAAAATATTGCTTTTAATTTAATATAAAATAGTATTGTAGGTTTACTAAGAGGTTTATTTTATGAATTTAATATTTGTTTAAACTTTCAACACGGCACATACTACACTTGGATTCTTATCCGGAATTAATGTTATTTTTTTTATTATAACAGAGCTAAGATCTTATACCTTTAAATAAATTTATATTTACATTTACGACAAATCTTTTATCTACGATCTTATTAACTCATTAACTCAAACACCGTATCGGCTTAATGTTTTAAGGTAACAAGCGTTAAATTTTATAATTTTTTTTTTCTTATTTTGATCATCTCAAATGATTACATTGAATTTATACGCTTTTAATGGATGTTGAAATCTGTTAAATTCTTTTGACGTTAAGAATTAATGACTTAAGATTGATTTTAATGAAAATGTCACGAAGAACCAGAATGCTAATAGAAATGTTTTATTGATACTTGAATTATTATATAAACTGATTTCAACTACCAACGAAAAGTTACAAACAATAAGTATAATTTTAATAATTCGTCCTGAAGTTATATAAAATATATTATAAAAATATGTTTAAATTGTATAATATATAAACGTACCATATACTTATTTAGTTGCTTATTTGATTCAGACCTGCACTAAAATAAACAAATATTATAAATCGTTTTATGTATGGTCGTAAGCAGAACTCGTATGCATACAAAGACATAATGACAAACATTTTGCAAGTGTTGAGTTGTGGGAACATGACACAGAATTTGAGTGTTACCTCGAAAACACAATGTTCTACGTGGTAAAACAAAAGGTGTGCGTCTAATTAAGCGCTCGCACGCCACTTCAAAACCAGAGACGAATTTAAACTGATTTCAATAAAAAAAGCGACTTTGTTAATTTTACAATAATTTAAATTCATATAAAAGTGTGTATTTTGTTTAATACATTAAATCGGTAACAATATTTAATCTTATTTCTCTAATCCTAATCAGTCAAGTACTCTACCTGTGGCTACCCTATATTACTAAAAGAGGCTCGCTCTTAAACGATAAGCCTATCTGTATACCGAACATCTTTATATTCCCTTGGCATTATGAATGTTTATACTTTCATTTATTCTAATGCAATGATAATATAAATAAATACGTTTTTATTAAAATAAAAAATAACGTTACCTTATAACTTTCGAATAATTACGCAATTATTTGGTATTTTACGTAGATACGATAATAATATGTTTATATTAAAATATAGTCCTACCACTTGGGTTGAAATAGGTAAACAATGCTATTAGCAAAGGTCGGATGCAATAAATGCAGCGGGGCTTGCGAAAGCCGTGCGACAAACCGCTTGCCCTGCTCATCTTAAGAAAATATGCATATGATAAAAATATGCAAATTTTATGAAAATATTTAAACATACACAATAAATTACTTCGCTATACAATATACAAAATATTATATTTAAATTCGACTCTATTGTTATTTAATTTAAATTAAACAATGACATGTGAAAGTCATTTGAAAATATTTAATTGTAACTTATATAATTTATGTTTTGAAAATATTTAGAGAATACATAATATATAAATATATTAATATTACGAAGATTTAATTTTAAAGTTTATTTGATATTTACTTACTGGAAAAAATAACGCTATTTTAGATATCAATATATTTTAAACTAACATGTAATTTTTTTTCTAAAAGTATGAAATGTTAATAACACATGTACCTAATTCTACGAGAGCTATTTATGAAACGAAATCTTTAAAAGCTTTGTTTTTTATTGATTTACAAACATGAACAGTGGCTATTAATTAAGAAAATAGAATGTCACGGCTACAATAGCAATTAAAACCGATAATTAACACCCTTTGATTAATTCAAAATCCTTATAAAATTTGCATATAGAAGCGAATACAAACATAGCTATACCATAATCGTTGCTCAATTAACGCATTCTTACATCTACTTTTTAATCGGTTTGAACGAATACTTAAAAGATTATAAGAAGACTAACTAATGTCATCCTTTTTAATATTTTTACAAAACAAATATTTATATAATTACTCATATATAAGTACCCTAATAGTGTATACCGAATTAGATAGACCCTTGGAGCTCATATTCCGATATGACTTTATATTAGGCTATTTAAATATTCTCGATTTAATAGACAACTGTAAAAAATATGTAAATTCACTTACCATTTTCATCGTGTATGATGTTTCCAGTTAAATGTTAAGGATGCGCAAGATTGTATCCTATGTGGTGATGTCGGCGTGTGCGCCGGATTGTACTTAGCCTCTAATCACCTGTCCCTTTTATAGAGACGCAGGTTTGTCTAGCCATTGCATACAAGCAGGGGGAGCCTGCAACGACTGCAAAACACAGGGCCGTATTTGAAACTCAGCTATATGTTATCTTTTATTAAACATTGTTAATCCATGCACTTTTATTTTCTACGATTATTTAAAAAAAAACAGCTTGGACAGAATCGAGCTATAAATTCATTGAATTTCTAGTAGATGTTCATGAAACATCGACTTGATAAAGATGTTTTTTTAACTTAAAATCAATGCATATTATCTCAAACTACACGATTAAATTATCTCAATTGTAGCTGCAGGTGTATTAATACTGATTGAATAAATCAAAATCGTAAAAACCGAGAATTTAATATAAAACAAATTTTATTGTGATTAAAATAACATGATTGTAAAACTATGTTATTAAGTCCCTCCCTAAATTATAAATGGTTCGTGCTAGTTCCATTGATTAGTCCAGAAGATTTTTGTGTGACATTATCAAACTCAAATTCAAATTCTTTTATACAATATAGAAGATACCACTTACTTATTGAGAGTCAAAGTAAACACTACCACCAGTTCGGAAAAGAAAATAGCCTTACCTGAGCAGAACCGGCGAAAGAAACTCAGCGGATATTTTTTGTCAATTTTATTATTTACATATATTGAATATGAATAGAAGTAGCCAGAATCAAACTCACTCAATGTATAAAAACCTTTCGCACACAATCATTAGCAAGTCTTATACCTCTCTGAACCGCAAAGCTCGTAAGCGCCATCTTTTGGGTCACCAGA
Source organism: Vanessa atalanta (assembly GCF_905147765.1). NCBI lineage: Eukaryota > Metazoa > Arthropoda > Insecta > Lepidoptera > Nymphalidae > Vanessa > Vanessa atalanta. The sequence goes on from NC_061875.1 coordinate 7,018,287, forward strand.
AGTGTGAACCACTTGCTTAGAAAGATCTTTTAATAGATTTTTAATAACTAATGACCACAAACTAATTTCAAAATCCAGCCAAGCAACTTCATACACGAAATTATCTAAATTCTACCCTAACAAAATATCATTCATGGTCACAATACAATAGTCTTGTCAAGAAACTCGTAAAACAATTTCAACGTGGGCTTTTTGTACGGCCCATTACGGACCGCAGTGAAGACGTTTTCAAAAATAACTACATATATTTTTGAAATAAATAATAATCTTTTTACTAAAAAAAAATTTAAGGCACAGAATATACAGAATAAATTACCAAATGTTTGAAACAATCGGATGACTTAGAATTGCTTAGACAACAAACAATCATTTTTATTTATATATCAGTATAAAAATCATAGATATTTCACGATACTTTTTATAATTTAGTTCTGTAAATTTATTGATTAGCATTGATAAATTGTTCTACCATCGACCAGTAATACTTTGTTTTGCTGGGTTTCGATTTTAACAGCGAGTGGGCCAGTGTAAATACAGTCACAAAGGATATAACATTGACGATGTAAGGAGTTATTTATCGTTCTTACAATGCCGATGCTTATGAGTGAGGGTGACCTCTTACCAGGCAGGCCATTAGCTGGTCTGCTTTCCTAAAATAAAAACAGAAATATCAAACGGTGGACTCTAAAACGGTATTAATATTCCAGAGAATTGTTAAGTTTCGAAGAGATAAAATAAATATTACATTCTATTAAAATTGTGGACAAAGATGTAGAATAATAAGAAGATTTATAATATGAAAAAAAGGTAATGATAAGCAAGTAAGTAATTTATTACATCTGTTAATACATAAATTTGTAATACGATATTCATAATATAAAGATACTTGTGATGCATCTTAACAATAATAATCAATATTAAAAAAGTATACATAGTCGTGTTTAAAGGTATCAGAATTATTTAATTAAAATTTTTAACATACATAGATTTAATTTTTTTTTTACATAAATAATAAGGACAAAAGCCCCTTCCTTAAATTAAAAAAAAAACTTAAAAATATATTGCGATATTAATAATTAGGATGTATGAAGTATCAATTGGCTGACAAAAATACATAGGTGTGGTGTTGCCCAACCAAAAAAAAAAAAAAATATATATATAACGCAACTGGGCCATGGATATCTTAATGTCGTCGAAACCCATATTGCTCTATGCAAATCTGATTTGTATACATACATTATTATAATTCAATGCCTGAATGTATTAGCGCTCATTTACTTAATTCCATCGAACGTCTTCTTTATTTTTAGTAACTTAAAAATATATATTCTATTGAATATTACTACATGTTAAAATAATTTATACATATGTCAACATAAAATCAGATACAAAGACTTGAATTTTTTTAAATTTTAAAAATGGATTGTAGCAATGGATAAAAAAAACATCTTGCATTTAAAAATAAATCTTTCATAGTTCATATAAATACTAGCTTACTTCACATATAACTACATAAAACAAATATTTGATATAAGATTTGTTAAATTTATTCAAAGTAATTTAATAATATTTAATGGTTTTGCATTACTGTTCAAAAATCTATTGTAAGTAACTAAATAGGATGTTTGTTGTACTACTGGCTGATTTACAGGTTCAGCTGAATGGGACCTATGGAACCACCTATTCATTCTTTATTTTACCGCCACAAATCAATGCTTTATATTGCTATAATCCAGTTCAATGGAGGTTTGAGACTTTAGTAATTACAGGCACAAGGGATGTTGATGCGCAAACATTGACCGCGTAGGAAATCGTTGAAACTCAAATTCCTTTATACAATATAGAAGCATTACACTTACTTATTGATTGTCAAATTAAACACTACCACCGTTTCGGAAAAAAAAATATCCTGACCTGAGAAGAATCGGCGAAAAAAACTCAGCGGGTCTTTTTTTTCGTTGGTACGAGAACTTGTTGGAATTCTGGTTTGATCTATGAGCAAAGAGCCCATACGCTCAATGCTCATACTAAAATATGTATATACCAAATAATTATATTATCCTGACCCGCGAAAGTAATATATTTACGATTACTACGGTGCTTAGTTATCAATATGATAGATACAGATTATTTTCAGTTACATTTTCACTAATCGACAATTAGTCAGTACCTGGCTAATAAAATGGTTCAACAAAAATTTTAACAAACATCAACGTACGTGAGGTGAATTTAAATTAGCTCATTGTTTGCATGTATATTCACAAGCAATCACACAAATGAAGAGATAAATGTCCGTATAATCAAAAACTATATAATAGAAAATTCATCTTTTTTAAACAAACAACACTCTTACTTATATATACTTATAGAATTCATTAAAGTTACATTAAGTATCCGGGAAATATTAATTTGATAACTTAAATTAAAAAAATGCTAAAACTCAGAAAAACTATTGACTTAATTGTAAAAATAAAACTACCTATATTAGGATATTGATCATTCAAGATCCATAGAACCTTATAAGAAGAGAGGCCATACAGTGTTCCTGCTAGATATAGCTGCTCAAGGCTTTAAGCACTTTCCGAATAATAAACGACCTAATTAGAATAAGTGAGTTCTATTTCTCTATTAATAGAACGAGTATAGATATATAAATACTATATTGCTAAATACGTAGGGGTGATTGAAAAAATGAAAAAAAAACAAAATATATCTATACTTATTTAGGGGGAAAATAGTTCTGGCACATAGATATTACAAAAAAAAACCTTTTGCACGAACTGATAAACCAATATACATAAAACTAATACCAGAAGATGCAGCAGGTTTCACAGAAGGTTTAAGTATGTAAAATAATATTTTTTTGAGTGGCTGCACTTTGCAGTGTCATCTGCTTTGAATTTAGATTAATGAGTGATTATATAAATAATATAAAAAATAAATACTAAAAATCTAGCAACCCTGAAATATTTCAGCCTTTATACTGTCCAAGAGTTTATCTGATTACTTTAACAGGCCAAAATTCAAACAATAAACCTATTAAAGTATTGTTTTCGCGCACAAAAGGTAATTGTCCTAAACATTTATGCGAATTCCTCCGCTGAGGCTAAACTCATTCGTACTTTTGAGATTGGAACCGTGCGTACGTCATTATTTCACACGTGTACTTAGAACTGAATTTGTTTGTCTCATGAAACTAACCTGATTTTAATCTTTTAAAAGCTTAATGTATGTGCTAATTCCTGAATATATAAATATCGTACATTTTTTTATTACAGCATGCGGGCTAAGGCCTTCGCTCCTTATGAAGATAAATTTTGGAGCTTACTTTATCACTCTGCTTCGATTTCGGTAGACCCTTAACCTACCGTAAACAAGTAGCAGATTTTTATTTACATCTGTGGGTTCAAAACGTAAACACATGAACATTCACTAGACGCGTTCTAACCAAAGGGAAACCTCGACTTAATTTTGAGTGAAATATCATAATTATCATTTAAAAGGTACTGTGTCATACCCGGTGTGGTAAAAAATGTGTGATCTTTGACCATAAAAGATAATAGTTGCGATTAATTGTCGTGAGATTATTGTCAATCTGCCTCCGTTGTTTTTATAGCTTATAACGTTTGTCATCTTAAAATGTTATCATTCCATAAATCAAAGGTAAATAATGAAAATATTTTAATTGCTACAGAACCTACGTAATAAAAGTTACGTTCATTTTAGTATGGCATTGTAAAAAATAATAACAATGAAAATCAAGAAGCGAAAATCAGGAACAATACTCACTAGTATACTATTCTACTAAATAAACTTTAGGCGATAACTACGCTTACTTTATATATCTATGAAAATATGTTTGTTCTCTAATGAGATTGAGAAACAATTTTTATCAGATGGGCTAAATGCCTTTGTGGCATTTATATTTAAAAGATAAAAAAAATAAGGACACGTCACTTGATTCTCTAAGCGGTGGTGTAATATCCGACCAGAACTCTTAGAAGAGCTTTCAAATACTATATATTTATACAATTGTAATTGTAAGCATCTTATTATAAAATATATAAAAGGTGTTCCTAAAATAACTGATTCAGCACCAAAAAACTAAGAAAATTAGAACCTAATCAAAACAATAAATTTGTTGCGCCTTTGAATAATATTATCTCTTACCAGATTACGGATTCCTATCAAAATGTCCTAAGTAGCAAAAAATCTATTAGATTTCTTTATACAAATGCTCGGAGCCTTGTTAAGTCAACCAAATTAGATGAACTTAAATGTGTAATACAATCATTCAGAAATCCTCTAGATGTAATTGTTGTGACGGAAACGTGGATTAAATCCAACTATGAAGCTAAAAGACTACAAATAACTGGTTATATACACTATTTCAATCACCGGTGTAATACACGAGGTGGTGGAGTTTCTATTTTTATACAGAAGAATCTAAATCATTATTTAATCGAAGAAAAATGCTTGGATGAAAATCATTACCTCTGGATACATCTTAAAAATTTTTCATTAGATATCGGAGCTATATACAGAAGACCAACATTAAATAATGCCCAAAACTTTCTTGACACTTATAGTTACCAGCTGCATCAGAGGAAGAGAGGAATTGTGTTTGGAGACTTTAACTTTAACCTTTTAAGCTCAGATAATTTAACAACGTCTTACAAAGAAATTTTACAAGAAAATGGATATAATATTTTGAACAACATCAATCCAGATTACTGTACTAGAGAAACAGCTACTACCAAAACCATTATTGACCACGTATGCACCAATTTAAATGAAAATAAATTCCACTTTGCCATAATAAATACAGCAATGTCAGATCACAAACATATATATCTGGAAATCAAGAAGAACTATCAAAACTCTACACCTACAATTGAATATGACGCAGTTAACTATAGTGAGATGTACAAAATAATGGAAACTAAACAAAGTGACAAAAACAACTCTGAATATAGCAAATTGGAAGAAAAAATCACTGCAAGTATAAAAAAAAGTAAAATAACCAAAACCAAAATATTAAACCCACCTAGACAAGAATGGATAAATAAAGAAATTATAAATCAAATCAATCAACGGAACATGCTATGGACCAGATACAAAAGTAACCCTCATGATGAAAATTGTAAAAATATTTTTATACAAAATCGAACTGAAGTAAATTCAAAAATACAAGAAACAAAAAGTAAGTTCTATCTTTGTGCTTTTAATAAGTGCAAAAATAAACCTAAAAAAATGCAGAACTTAATAAACAGCCTCACCAATAACAAACATAAGGAGATCGTAGCACCAAACAAACTTCAAATATTAGACAAATGTGTAACAGACATAAGGGATATCTGTGAATGCTTTAACGACTTCTTTTCAAATGTAGGATCGGTATTAGCTAATCAAATTCCTAAACAGTATCACAGTAAGAATTCTATATATTGTAAGCCTTCATCTAAAACAACTACGCTAACCCAATTTACACCGACTACAGAAAGCGAAGTAGCTGGGATCATACGTAAGTTAGATTCCAATACTAGTTCGGGAATAGATGGTATAACAACTAAATCACTAAAATGTATTTCAAACTTAGTAGTTGGAGAAATTACTCGCTGTATCAATAAAAATCTTAAAGATGGAACATTTCCAGATAGTCTTAAAATTGCCAAAGTCACGCCAATATTTAAGACAGGGAGTCAATCAGAACCAAGTAATTATCGACCCATATCAGTACTTCCTGTTCTCTCAAAAATCTATGAAAGGATTATCTATAATCGCTTAGATACATATTTAACTAGCCAAAATTTTTTGTATAAGAAACAGTACGGCTTTAGGCAAAAATCTAATACTCTATCTGCAACGGTAGATCTAATAACAAAAATAAAACAAAGTATCGATAACAAGCAAATAGCCTTAGGAATATTTATTGACCTTAAAAAAGCTTTTGACACTATAAGCCACAACCTGCTGCTACAAAAATTAACGGCCATCGGTATAACAGAAAACGCATATAACGTTCTCAAATCTTATCTCACAAATAGAGTCCAGATTGTTAAAATTGGTAATATACAAAGCAGTCCTAAAAAAATTACGTTCGGTATACCACAAGGATCGATATTGGGACCACTGTTATTTCTTATATATATAAACAGCATTCAGAATATTGGATTAAAAGGCGACGTTACTCTTTATGCTGATGATACGTCCCTGTTTTATTTTGGTAACTCCATCAATACGATAATTTTAGAAGCCCAAGAAGATTTAAATAAATTAAATATCTGGTTTCGATATAACCTACTAACAATAAACACTACTAAAACAGATTATATAATTTTTTCAGCAAAAAATAAAAGAATATCACACCACAAACCATTAATGATAAACAATCAAATTATAAACAAAGTAGGTGAAGAAAAGTACTTAGGATTAATTTTAGACAGCCACCTAACTTGGAAACCACATCTTGAAAAAATTAAAAACAAATTAACATCATTAAGCGGAATGATCAGAAATATTACTAGATGTCTTCCACGCCCAGTAAAGTATACGATCTATAACTCCTTAATCAAACCACATTTAGACTACTTAATAGAAATCTGGGGTACAGCTGCCCCAACAAACTTAGCGCAATTACAAGTTAAGCAGAACAAATTAGTAAAAACACTTTTTAACTACGACTTTCTCACATCAACTCAAAAAATTTACAAAGATACAAAAATAATGAATGTCGCTCAAACCTACAATTACTTTATTTGCATACTAATCAAAAAAATAATGGACAAAAATATACACACGGAAATACAATTTAATAAAAAACAACACTCACAAAGAATAAAATTAAGAAACGCTAATGATATAAAACTATCAAAACCTCGCACTATTAACTATGGAAATAAAAATATAATGTTTGACGGAGCAAAACGATATAATAATTTACCTAAAAATATTAAAGAAGCAAAAAGTATGCGTCAATTCAAGATGCTATTAAAAATATATGTTAAAAATAATATAAAATAACACAAATTCGTAACATGAAACAAACCATATAATAAGGTAATGTAAAATAAAAAAATAAAAAAATAAAAATAAAAAAAAAAAAAATATTTAAAAATATACATTATATTTAATATTATAAAAACAAACAATTTACAAAAAAAAAAAAAAAAGCAATAAATCCACTAACTCATACCACTTCCAGCTGTATTTAATCCGTGTATTTGCGATAAGACCAGACCATCCACAATAATGCAAAGTATTCACAGATACCCTCTTTGTAATTGTATTTATTTATGTTTTACTAATATTATGCTTCCTTATAATGTTACTTTGTTACGCCGCTAGGCAATTATTGTAATTGTTTATTTAATGTTCTCATGTAAGTGAATGTCATGTATTCTTAATGAGAAATAAAGATCTTTAACCCGAATTGTACAATTTTCTAAATATATTGTTAAATACCTAATAGTACTCTAAACAAAAACTAAATTATAATATTTTAATAAGTTTAAAGACTTGAAATATTTGTTTATACATAATGCTTGATACCAATTTTTAAAACGTAATATGTTACTGGTCAACTTTAACTTTAAATGAATTAACAACATAGTTTAAGAATATATGAAAATACCAATTTATAATGTTTAAGTGCTTGCCTTGGCGTCAAAATGATTCGATAGAGTATTTTAAATGACATGTCATTCAAAATTAAGACCAACAAAAACAGTGTTGTGGTCAATAAGTACGGCGAATTGATGAAGAAACTTTTCAATTACGTGTGTAACACATCGCGTCAGGTCCATATGATGTCCATTTATGAAGGACTATTAATGATAAGTGAATTCTTGCATCTGACTATGAGTTCTTATACCAGGGTATTTTTTTATCAAAATAATTGTAGCAAAGTCGTATTCTTAAACCAAAATGTACATTCATATATGTAATTAATTTAATTTAAACTATACTTGTATTAATATGATGTGATAATTAACCTCAAATACATAGTCCATTTAAATATATTTAATTATGTATTTAATAAAAATGTTTTTTTTTTACTATAAAGCGGTTTGTGGTAAACATGTGTAAATTAGAAATATATGAGTATGTTATGACTCCTTTTACATGACAAGGACACCGAGCAATTATCATACATCGCTTCTGTCGTCTTCAACTATGCTTCGTCACGTTAAGGCGATCCTTCGAGCCCAAACATATTCTCACGATCCAACGTCGCTTAGCGTCACGTTACGACGTGTCACGATACGATATTGTGTCGTGAAAACCTGTGAAGTGCATCGTAGAAAATCTACACGATACGACATACATGCGCGTTATACTATTTGACTGCTAACTTCGCAGGGTTTTGGACATAACCCAACAATGTCCGATGAATGATAAATGTTAATTTCACTCGTAGAAGCGCGAACTATTTTATAGCAACAAATCTTATCTTCATATAAAAACAGAAATGAGAATATTTTATTATACACGATAACGACGTTTATAAAATATAAGCGAATCCCGTGGTACCCCCACGCTTATTCGGGATTCGCATAAATTTCTTCGCTTATGTGTATGGTACTTTAACCACCCGGTTCAATCACCGCTAGATCTTCATTTAGGGTGTTTAAAAAGTTTAAGCGTGGCATTTAGACAGCACCTAGACGCAAATGCAAAGGAACAAACTGCGCAACAACGATCCTACAAGTAGTTTATGAGATTCAGGAAATGTTTTACCACATATGTTGTTATCGTCCTGATGAACGTTGAGATCCTTCCTTACAGGAGTACAAAACGATAGGTATAATAACATAGCAATATTTAACACGAAAAATATTGTTAAGATGTTTTCAAAGCTTCAAAACTTTTAAAGCATGTTTTTTTGTGATATAGGTTGGCGGATGGGCAGGATGTTTTGCATATTTGCTAACATCTTCTACCCACCACTTAAATAAATGGTTTAAATGGTTTTTTTTTATTTTTAAACAGCTGGTCACTCCTATGAAGAGAATGTAACCGTCCGGGTTAATCAATACTAACAAAAATTACAAATTGTTACATTTCGTTACAAATTGCTTTTATAGCTAATATATTACATAATAAGAAAATATTTAATATTTTTTCTATAAAATTTTTGCATTTCGATAAAATGTTCACTAACAAACGTTGCTTACATTTTTAACTGCTGTGTGTTAAGCACCATTATAATAGTTTATCCCACCATATTTAAAAAATAGTTAATACTTTTCAGAGACTTCAAATTATTGCATGCGTATTTATGATTTTATCGTCAATATGCATAAAACATGAAGAGTACGAATAATTTAATCAATCGATTAGCTAACTATAAGTTGGATGTCTAAGTATAGACAAACTTAGACAGTAAATATTACTAAAATAATTGTGTAGTTGATTCTTTATATATAATTTATATATAACGATGTATAAAGTCATAGAAATGTTTCCCGTGATTAACCTTTTCCAATAAATAGTTCAATTAGATCATCGGTATACATCAGTATATATTACCCATCGTCCGTATAGTATACAGCATCGTTAGTTCAGTTTGCTTTAAGGCTAGCAATATATTCTGTGCCCAGGTTCAATTCCAGGTGTGGTCAATATCATATAAATTTATTGTTTTTTTTAACAAATAGTAGTTGTCTCAGTAGTAGTCCGCAATTAGAAAGTTGTCATCGCTAAATTTTCGTACCTCTAGAAGGACGTAATGGTGGTTCTACTATAAATAATTGATCATGTCTTTGGGACCCATCGATTTGTGTGCGTAAAATATTAGAGTGTTCCATTATAGATAACCGTGGTAAAAAATCGTCAAACAGTCAATGAGTTATGCTACGTCATAAATTCTTCAACGTAACGAATTACTGACTTTTTATGATTACATTTTACATTATATTACATAAGCAGCCTGTAAATTTCCCATTGCTGGGCTAAGGCCTCCTCTTCCTTTGAGGAGAAGGTTTGGAGCATATTCCACCACGCTGCTTAAATGTGGTTTGGTGGAATATATATGATGGCATAGATGGCAGAATTTCGTTGAAATTAGACACACGCAGGCTTCCTCACGAAGTTTTCCTTCACCGCCAATCACGAGATGAATTATAAACACAAATTAAGCACATGAAAATTCAGTGGTGCCTGCCTGGGTTTGAACCCGCAAAAATCGGTTAAGATGCACTCGTTCTAAACACTGGGCCATCTCGGCAATTTTTATGATAATAATGCATTATTAGTCTAATAATAATGCTATACAAAAAATACTAGCAACTAAATATAAATAATATATACTGAAGAAAAATATACGTTTAAGCATTAGTATGTACTTTATTTAACAGCGGTAATGTTATTCAGCCTACGCATCATTAACCACGACATCAAAGCAAAGGGCATCTAGTATTTGCAACAAAAAACAAGATGATAATTGTCGCTTCGAGTTAATGAGAAGGATGCGCGTTACACAGAATCCATTCACTACGTCAACAATCAATATAAAATAATATAATTAATATCACTTATATTTCACTCGTAAAATATAATAAAATATACACATTAATAAATGAGGGAACAATATATTGGTTTATTAATCTTAAATACTACACACTTATACATAAAACTTTTACGAGAAGATTCCATGCCAGCCAACGGTTTTGCTTGTATTATTTTATAAGAGACAAAAAAATCTTAGTATAGGCTACATATATCTGAACAGAAAAATTATAACCTGCTCATATTATTTCTATTATAACAGCATTTTTTGAGTCAAGACACACAACACAGACACTTACCGTATCTAAAGATTAAACTACCATAGGCCCTTTCTTTGTAAATTCGATGCTCCGCTCAAAATTTTTTTGATAGCCTACTAAGAGACCTTACAACTTTGCGGTGACATTTTATCAAGAATTAAAGTTCTCATATGTGTATAACAGACATAGATTAAATAATAATATATTTAATTCAGAGAACAAAACGAAAAATTACTTTTGGCTTAAGGTTATATAGTAATTGAAGATTATATTCGTAACATTAGAGTTGTAGATTATAAGTCTGAAAATATTAAAACTTACTAATTTGTGTTCGTTCAAAATCACTTAATCTAGGCCAGTAATCGAATACGCTTTATTTTATTATGCTTTTAACTAGATAAGGTTAAATGATGTAAGGACCTAATAGTTTTAATTACTCATACAAAAGTAATTAATTTTTTACAAACAATTTATCATTAGAGAACCAGTCAAAAACCAGTTTTTGTTAAAGGGTGAAGTAGTTACCTTTAACTGGATGAATAAAAACCATATAAATATATATATATTTGTATGATTTCTTAGAATAATGCTTCTAGTATTTACGATGATAATAATATAATTATGTTGTTTGCCATGGAAATCGTGGGTTCAAATCTGGGTAAGTATCGTAACTTGCTCGTGTATTTATGTAAATTGATTTAGCCTAAAAAATAAAATAAGTTATATTAGTGAAAATTTATTCACCAAATTATTTAATGTACCAAATTATTTAATATTTCAAATTCAAAAACACTGTTCTTTTAATAAAATTAGTTTTTCAAGGATTTTCATATATTTTAAATTTATATGTATATTTACGAGACAAGAATTATTACGTGCTCTTCGTTATTAAGAACTAATAATAATTAAATATGAAACAGGGTAATAAACCATAAGGTAAATTATTTTTTTTTTTATTTAAAATCTATTAAAGAAACCTGATCCTAAGAGATGCTACGTCAATAACATCGTGATGAATCTTCTTAAAGGTACGTACGATATTTAACAAAACGCTGACATTTCAACCACATCTGACGATTACTAAGAGCCACATGACCGTGTGGCATTAACATTACCTACATTTAACATCAGAATACATACACACAACTCTTACGCATCTATAAGTCCTTTAAGTTTATAAAATAATTAAGTGTTAAGTTTGTTATCATGACGAAAAACCGGTAAATGAATAATAAATAGCTACAAAGTTGGAAAGAATAATGAACTCTGAACTTTACTTTGCCTTAATACTGAATATTGCGACTGTGTCCTAAGATGCCTTTATGATTATTTGGTTATTTTCAAATTAGAATTTAAAGCTGAATTCCAGCATACTATAATGTACATAAAATATCAAAGTAATTATGTAATTTTGTTTTGTTGGGTTCTATACAAATCTGATTTGAAATCGAATCGTTTCGACTTCACAGAGTCTAACGAGATTGTGATAATTAAATTAATTACTTTCTTCATTCATGATTATATTTTTAAATACCAAATCACTGTTTTATATTTTGATGACTTAATTTTCGTTATCAATGTAATTGTTAGAATTATAAAAGGAGATTCACACTTGTATGAAAGTAAGACCTTTTTTTCACATTAATTTTTATCAGCGTCAAGGTGGTATAACTAAGGATGTACCCTAACGACCTATACATTATCGTTGCGCAATATGATTCAGTATTATATATATATGTTTAATATTTTATTCATATTTACCAGTGCGCATTCAAATGTTTTTGATGTAACACTTATGTATCGAGTATATTAAACCATAAATCAAAATAGAATATTATTGACCTCTGACATGAACGCTACCCAAACCTTTTCCGTAAAAGGAGAGGAAACGTTTGCCCAGCAATGGCTACCTGTATTTAGTTATTGCCAGGACTGAAAATAATATACATATATAAATAACCAAAGTATAAAAAATCTATTGAACTTCTTGTCCTATGTTTGTCAATCATTTTTTTTTGGCGAGCTTTTGTCGTAGACATGTAAATAAAAAAAAATGTTCGAAATATGCAAATCTTTAAAAATAGTTATTGTTCGACCATTGGGCGAACACTCGTTACTGGTTAGCGAGTAAGGTTTTTTAGATGATATAGGAGTATTTTTGGATGTAATAATAGAAATAATATCCACAGTATATAAATAAATGTAAAGCCATGATGTTTGCGATTGATATAACGACGACCATTCTAAACGGACAAGAGCCAACTACGCAGAAGATGTTATAGTGCTCGAGTGTGTTCTCCAACACAAATGCGCTCAGCCCTGACTCTCTTAATAAGATGGGATAGCAAATTAGACTTCATGACGACCACTAGTTCATTAACTATAATGTTGTGCGGCAGTTGCCTTCCTTGGTCTTATTGGATTTTTTTTTTAGCCCTTTATGATATTTGCCAGTCTGTCCATGATTAAGTCATGTATATCCAGAACTTCGAGATCTGCGGCATTTTGAGCTAGGCAATAGACTAACGAGTTATCGATATAAAATGGGACTAAAAAAATTTAAAAAGTTGATTTAAGACATCTTAAAATAGCCGGACTCTAATTTAGTATGACTAATGATTTATCCTTATGAGATCAGAATGGTTGGGATTAGAAACAAAATACTATAATCAAAATCAAAAGATAAATCAATATTAATTGTTGACGTTGACATCCCGCTGTGCCTTTTGTTTTGTATCTGCATTCAATTTAAATGCGAAGTTTTTATTTAATAATATTATAAAAATCAACCAAGGTTTTAGGCAGGTAAATATGATATTTATAAAAATAATAAAATAAGTATAGCATTTACCACAATTTTGTTTAACTCTATAATAAGCAACATAACCATAATTTAATTAATTATATCAATAATTTCGTTTTATCTTTTATAATATTATTTCTATTTTTTAGTTTCAAATTATTTTTATTGTATCTTTATAATTATAAGCAGGATATATAAATTTAGTTGTATTATATCGTATTTCATTGGTGGAAAATAGTGACTACATAGTTTCTTGCCGGTTTTCCTCGTTAGGATCTACATTATGAATCAGTCAAGGTAGCTTTATATTTAATATAATCTCGGGTATTTAATAACCTACTTTGCTGCATTTTTATTTTTGGTCTATACCTATAGTATAAATATAAGTAAATTATATATTTTTCATTTTGATCAAAGATTTGATTAGTAAATAAAATGTTTTTTTTCCTTTTTAAAAAATGTATAATTATCTCACATAAATATACCTAAATAAAACCACTTTCGAATGTAACATGTATATTAATAAACTCTTACATTTTAATACAAATTAAATTAAACCGTTTCAAATAAATATCTCTATCAGAGACAACTCAATGGCTTGCAAGAGCCAGATAATTAGCCATGTGACTGCTCCTTGCAAGTAATAAATATAGCAAGCACTTTTGTTTATTATTTTGTTTTGTACGTCAATAATAAATAAACTTTTTATTGCTTCTATTATTTAATAAATCTTAAATTTACATTGAAATATATAAATTTATATATTGTACTTTCAAGTAAATATTTATTATATATAATTATCATACAACTTTTTGACGCTGACATTATAATTACGTATTAAAAACCAAGTATATTTTATTGGGAGTCTCCCAATCATCTTATGTAAATAAATCAACCATTTTGACATCTTATCCTGTGAAACTCATTATTATTTATTTAAGCGATGACTAACATTGAAAATATGGACCATTTATAGCTCTCGTGAACCCATTAAGCGTTGATGTAACCCGGATACCTGTAGAATGTCATTCACGAGATATAATATATTACTTAACATATATAAACGCTAAAGAAACATTTTTAAGTTTTTTTATTCAATACATTAAGTCACATAATCGCTTGAGATTGTCTGCGATATCAGTTATGTAAATAAAGTATGTTTTGAGCTATTGAATGTATATCAAATAACGAGTTTAATAGGTTAATGAAAAAAATAGTTTGTTATATATAACCTTTTTGGTCAACTTTAAATGGTTTTTAATTTGGTTTATTCAAAGAACAGGAATCGCATTTCACACTTTTAACATACTGAATTTGCTTTGATTAGTAACAATACAATCATTACAGTAATTATATACAAAAAAAGAATTTAAAAAAAGAATAAAACAAGTTATATTCGCCCAAATATTTTTTGCGTTAGTTTGATTTTATATCGATTGCATAAACTATCTTTTCAAATTCTAATTCAACTATTAGAGAGAGAAGGTAGACTTCTACTAAATAATTGTAATATCATCCAAATCAACTTTTGAGTAACGTGGTCAATCATAAAAATAAGTTAATTTGGAGTTCGTGCTTGAGTATGTGCGCAAACACAGGCATTTGCTCATAATCACTTGGGATGGCAATAGATATCAAATAAAAGCATTTCCGATTATACGTGCTTTCCGGGTGAGTTACTCTGCCAACTACCTAACTCTGGACTTTTTAAAAAACAAAGGGCACACATGCCAAGACGTGGCAGATAGTAAGAATATAATTACATTATAAAATAAGTTATTTTTTTTTAATTGTTAAAAATAAAGATTAGATAGATGATTTTATCTTTACCGCTTAAACTTGTGTACGAGATAAAAGCCAGCCACTTTTGAAAACAATGATTTATGACATAAGTCTCATAAGAATAAATTTAACATTTTATTTGACGGTTTTTATTTCCCACTCACATATATTAGCACAATTAAGTATCAAATACTATTTGATTATTTCATTGAAACTTGATATTTTATAAAAAATAGTCAAAACAATTTCACATTATGTTTATTTCACATTTGTCTTTTGTGTTAAATCATAACAAATATCATAAAATTTATCACTGCTTAATAAACATTAACGTATAAAAATATTTTATTTATACCAAGAACTTTTTTAATTTAAAAAAATGATTAACGCGCCACACCTGAAAATCGTATCAGATATTATCAAATCAAATTAAAATATTCTTTTTTCAAGTAGGCTTATACAAGAACTTTTGAATTAAATGTAAAGCTACTACCGGTTCGGAAAGTTGATTCTATCGATAAGAACCGACAAGAATCTCAGTGGTTACACATTTCCACCATTTTAATTACAGAGTGTATCAGATTTTTTTTTAAACTTATGTCTTATCTACGTATATGAATTATACAGCATAAACTCATGAATCAAATCACAACCATTTATTTCAAAAATATTTTTAAAATATTTACTTTTCTAAAAGCATTGACGTTTTTAAACCGCAATGCTAATACGTACGAAACAAACCTGATACTGCTAATCTCTTAAGGACCAGGCGATAATAAGTCATATGTGGTGACAATGCGATGTGCAATGTATTTTAGTGTGCATGGCTTGCAAATGCTAAGGTCGAGACGACCGCATAGTATCACGATGGCTTCCAGTCGAGATGAAGAGCGCATCAACTGCATCAATTATACCTTTGTGCTGTCTGGAATGATGTAAAGAATGTAATTTGTTATGAACATTAGTACAGCAATAGTACTCTGTTACTTACTTAGTATTTTTTAAAGGTATTATAAAACAGAGCTTGCCTCAAGGCTCCAACGACGTTCCACTCTTATTGAACACTGAGATTTAGTCTTGATTATGGTAAAAGGTCTGATGGACTAGATTCCCTGGGAATAGGTACGGGCCCTATTTTAGGACGCTAAATGAGTTGACATTTTGATCTCGTCTAACATCGGGTAAATAATATTAAAGACCGAAGCCACCTATCCTATACATTTTATTCAGTGCAAATTATTTCTAAAATATTTTATACCACGGCACAGTGGTGTCACCCACCGGTGACACAAGTTCAGTTTGTAGTTATAGCAAAACGGAATTTTGATGCAACAGGAAACATTAATATTATTCCACGCGAGCATAATTTATACAATAGCTATTAATAATTGTATAATATTTTACTACAAAGTCGGACCATTAGTTAATATTAAATCTTGCCAAATTGCAACCGATCGAAAAATTATTAACAGCGATATTATTAACGTCAATATTTGGATTAAGAAAACCAAAAATATTTTTTGAAAACCAATTGTGTTCATTTTTATTACATTAATGTGGATAGAAAAAAAATCTCAAGATGTACTTTAAAGATTAAATTATAAATAGATTTCTAGAACGGCTTACTATGTTGTAATGTATTATCCCTTTACAAAGCTGTCGGGCAGACGATCAAGGTTAAATATGAATCTTCAAACAAACAACTTATTTTAAATAAAAATACCGTTTTTATTTTGCTTTGTTTGTGGGTCATAATCTTATTTAATAATAAATAAATACATAGTTAAGGCCCATTAATTTATAATAGGCTAGGAGGCACAGTTATGGACTATGTGATACAAATAGGTAAACATTGCCTATAGACACTGGTTCTGTAAGAAATATAAAGCACTACTTATTCCGTCATGTGCCGCCACTCAGGGAATCTATGATGTGATACCCATGTCCCTGTAATAACACTGTTGACCGTTGCTGTGATGAAGATATTATATAACGAGTTAAACTGGTAGCCTATTTTTTTTATTAAGTATATCTATTTATTGCTCACAATTCGTATGCACTGTCTAAAAAAATACATATAGTAATATTATTAATTATAACTGTTTCTTCAATTCTTTTAAATATTTATTACAGAAATCGTGTTAAGAATCCATAAAACGACGAAACAAACGATTTATTTTTGTGTGAAGAATTATCTAAAATGAACACAATCTAGTTATTATCAACGTGTTCGATATAGAAGTGCTAATGGATTTGAGTCGTCACAAACCAGTGTATCTTGTACGAGTAAGTTGATTTTAATAGACGTGCAAGAACACGGAAGCTGCTATTTATTCAAATATGATGACAAGTGCTTGTAAATTAAAATATTGACTCTCGGCATTGTTATGAATATTTTTTTACTAATTTCTAAGCCATGATTACGAACCAAACATACAAATATACTTTCACATTAATAATATTCTTTAGTATAAATATATATATATATATCAATACCAAACAACTATATATAAAATACTTGTTTGTTATTTTAATGCAAACATCGCCTTATTCGATGTTATAGAATAAGCCGACTGTTAGAATAATGTAATATTTCAGAAAAAATCACACAAGATCGTCACCTTTATAGTCGCTTCTTGTATATCTACAAATCAAATTTCATTGGTAATCAATGGTAATAAAGAGTATTTGTAACAAAAATAAACTAATAAAAACGACTCGGCGAAGTAATTAACTGATTTAACATTTCGATATAATAATTGGTTGAATGATTATTATCGATCGAGTTTCTTCGTTTATTTATAATTTGATTATTTTAAAATATAAATAGTCTATTTGAAAATATAATAAGCTGAGATGCCCTAGTGGTTAGAACGCGTGCATCTTAATCGATGATTGCGGGTTCAAACGCAGGCAAGCACCACTGAATTTTCATGTGCTTAATTTGTGTTTACAATTCATCTCGTGCTCAGCGGTGAAGGAAAACATCGTGAGAAAATCTGCATGTGTCTAATTTCAACGAAATTCTGCCAGATATGTATTCCATCAACCCGCATTGGAGCAGTGTAGTGGAATATGCTGTTAATGTAATTTTAATGTAAAATATATATAGAAACGGTAGGAAAGTGTAGAAAAGGTTAATTTAATTTTGTGCCTTGACAAATAATCCACTAGAATTTTGACCACTTCGTCCGTTATACATTTGTATAAAAATATTATCAGTTCAGATTTTTTTATATAAAAAAAATATATATTATGCATACACGTATAGATGCGAACCAAAACAGAATTTTTAATATTTTAGCATCAGAATTATATTTTAATAATTTGGTCAGTCACATTAAAATTTTTAATCGTATTAACTCTTTAAACAAAATAAATTATGTCATTTATATTTATTTTAATATTCATTTTATTAACTGGTAAAATAATATTATCATGCTTGTTTGTAAAATTACTATTATTTATTTAATACCAGTTTAGTTCACTTACTAGAACTTTACTAAAATGTATTAATGACTTTTCATTTTTGCTTCCATATTATAATTCTTCTTTATCTTGTGCTTATTGCAAAGTTATATTAAGCAATGTAAAGTCAAATAAAATATAAAGAATAATTTATTTTAAAACGCCTGTTATGAAAAATAATCATATCTTCGAAGCGATACAATACGTAAAGCTACCAGTCTTTTTCAAGGCGTAAACAGTGGCGTACAATTTACATCTCGAAAACCTCTACTAATTCTACTTAATTGAAGATTTTTTGAATAAAGCTTAATAAAATGTTATTCAGATTAATGTCCGTATGCAGCAGACATAAAAAATCTTGTTCAGGCTACTGCAATAAACGACTGACTCGACACAAACAATTCAGAAGCATATCTTCTAATTAATTCTAGATTATCATTTAATTCTAGCACCGTGGATTCAATGTTACATCCGTTTCGATTATGCGAACGATTGCGAAGAAGTTCATCTATTAAAATCGGTTTTGAACAATTTATAAGGTCGTTGTAGAGATAAATCTTTTTAAAACCAGTTGTAATAAATTTGTGAATGATTGCGTAATCACTGAATTTTGATGAGCACTGTCCAGCCGCGTGGGTACAACCGCTTCATGCCTTGGATATATGTGACACCAATAAAAACCAAGGACATTTAAGAAGCGCGAACTGATCCATCTCTCATCAACGCAAATTACCATAACCAATAGATCGGTTATCGTGGTCTTATAAATAGTCTAAACTATAACACTCATATAGTTAGTCGATTACTATTTAAAAAGCATACGTGCCATACATATACTTATATCACATTTCTTTCGCTCTAAATCCTTATTATTAAATATATATTCATTTTTGAAATTCTTTAATTTCAAAAATGTAAAAACAACCTGCAAGTTGTAAAAAATATCAATTTAAATATTAATTCGTACAAATTACACATCAGTTATGTGGTAATCGCTTTATGGCTTGTTTTATGTATAACAAAATGCAATATAATTTATAATATTCAAAACAATATTATTGAAAACAAAATAAAATAGCATGCAGTAAATAATAGTTTAGAGAAAAATATTATAATTAATTTATAAGTCTTATAAATGACACTCGATCATTAAATATATTCCCGATATGGCCAATGAACTAATACATTTTTACATAATATGAAAACGTCAAATTGATTTGAATATTTGATTATTATTATTTTTTATTTACAATCTATATATTTTTTGTGTTTTATATCAATTTAGGTTTTATTTAGACGATTACCTCAGTTCAAATTAAACATCAAATTAGCATTTTAATCACAATGTTTTAGTTAATTTATACATTGCGTATGGTATAAAAAGTTATCTTGTTAAATAATAATTATTCTAAATATAAAAGCTTAATCTTAACAGATTTGCTAAAACATTGATAGGCAAAAAAAATTATAATAATGGTTGTCGCCCTCGACTTTATTCGCGTTTTAGAGGTTGGTCATAAGGTATTAGGTAAAAAAGAGTAGCCGAGCAAGGATGTCCTTCCTTATAGTTCAAGCTTGCTTCATAGAAAATTTCATAAAATTCGTTTCAGCGTTTTCGCCGTGAAAGATCAACAGACAGACAGAGAGTTACTCTCGCCATTATAATATTTGTATAGAAGTATAGATGAAGCAAATATATTTATTAAAACTTACAAACAACAACAAAACAAAATATTTTTGTTGGTGGCTTTACAAGCCATAGCAAGGGTAACCTTACAAGTTAACCTACGCCAAAATAATCTATTTTGAATTGTTATGTTTTGGTTTGTATGTTATAGTTCTATCCCATTAACTTCGCGAGCAATTGTTTATATTTCCCAGAGTGCCGTTGTACATGTTATGCAAAAACATCAAAAAACTGTAATGCAAATATAAATGTTATTGATCTTTATTGTAGAGATATAATTTATTAACAAACTCAAAACCACCGCAAAAACAATCGTCGAATTTTAAAAAGTATGTGCTCCTATTACAATGGTAACATTTAAAGAGTCATAACATAGTTACCGTAAGTTGGTTTTCAACATTTCACGAGAGATATTAAGTTAATTCTCACAGAATAAGAATGATGGTACAAAGTATTCCTGTTGCTGCTGTTCATAGAATGTGAAGGCTTGCAGAAGGCCCTACACTAAATAAGCTTTATACTTCCAAGTTATTCTTCTGCCAAAGACTTTTTTATGTACTTGGATTTTAAAGTTGAATAAGTCAATTTAATTACAAAAACTATATACAATAACTTTACAATATAATATTTTTACAGTGCTAGTGCCAGAGATGACAACTTATCATTAGGTAGCACAGATACATCTGTTTTTGTGCCATAGACATATAACTTACCTTTTTTCACTGGAAAAACGCCTAAACGCCACCTGATGTGAGGGGTATGTAGAGCTCGCCGGCGCAAAGGGTGCTGGAATACCCACAAAAAAACAATCGGTACTCACGCCGTCTTTTCGGGATACGTCACGGGATCGCTTGCGCTTACGTCCCGTTAGAAATTTTATATGAAGCAAGCTTGAACTATAAGGAAGGACATCCTTGCTCGGCTACTCTTTTTTACCTAATACCTTATGACCAACCTCTAAAACGCGAATGAAGTCGAGGGCGACAATCATTATTATAATTTTATTTGCCTATCAATGTTTTACAAATCTGTTAAGATTAAGCTTTTATATTTACAATAATTATTATTTAACAAGATAACTTCACTTCACCTCGTCACCGCTGCGGGCTTCCAAATTCTAGGCGATTCTTAGGGTACATATACCCTCTAGCCCCAGTGACGTGACGAAGGAGAAGGTGTACATAGCACAGACGCCATCTCCCCGGTCTTCTTCAGCGAAGCGTCAGATCACTCGACCGGCGGTATGTCCTTAACAGACTTCTGAGATAGGATGGCATCTCGTGATATCGAAGTTTCTTCCTTATTGTCTTGAAAGGAAAACTATTGAAGGCGTCTTCTATTAGTCTTCTTACCATTAAAGCTAAGAGAAAAAGTACTGGTTCATCTTTTTTATGGAGGTTTGCTAGACTTCTTTGGGCAGTTAAAATCATCGTAGCACACATACAAATATCATCAATAAATAAAAATAAAAAAAACATGTGATTAATTTAAATGCTTAAAATCTTCATTTATTCCTAACAAATGTTTACACTTCGACCCCCAATGGAGTTCAAATTTCTCATTTTTATAAGTTCATTGCCCTCGAGATCATCACTAGGGTTCCACATCACGTTTAAATCATTTTAAATACCAAATTTTATTCTAAGAAAATTGCGTTTAAAGTATATTATGATTGTTAATAAAAATTTTTTTTTCTATAAATACACCATTACAAAAACAGGGATCGACATTGCATAATTTAAAATTAAGTAACATAATATAATTTTAACAAACCCGCAATAAAATATGTCAATTAACATTTATTAATATAGTATAACAGTTATAAATATAATTTTGTATTTTCGCAGATTTTTAAATTAAATAAAATAATTCTATACTACGAATACAAACTTAAAAATATATATTATTTAATTTATACAAAGAAAATACATATGTACAATTCTTTGATCCTGTTTCATAAATAGTATCAATAATATAAAATTTAAGTGCCGAGAAACCATGTCGTCGATTAAAGATAAAAATATTATCTCATCCTTTGACTACTTCGACTTTGCGAAACGTTTAATCTCTGTCACTTTTTGTAACGGTTCCTAACGAAGTTTAAAAATAAATGCTTGTTCGATTATTAAACTTTATTATTAAAGAAGATCTGATATCTATTTACATTTGATTATGAATATTATAACAACGTATAATTTTTATTGCTTTATTTATTTTTATATATCTGTTTGTTTTTTTAAACAATAGCGTTTTTAATTACGTATATAAATAATAAATACCATCCATTTTCATGCAAGTTTTACTTACTCCGAGCCGGAAAAACAATCTGATACATATGTACATAGAATATCCATAAATGATTGATTTTGATCCTAATATTGTATAACTTTTAAACTCATTAATCATTAGCTCGTTAAATATAATTCAAGAGTAAAATCAATTTAGGAAATTATATATAAAATCTAGTCACCCAATTATTTATTCAACTAGGCTCTTACAAACACTTTTGCATTCTCATTTTTAAGGTTAATTTAATGTATTTTTTAATTCACCGTTTCGGAATGTTGATTCTACCGAGAAAAACCATCAAAAAACGATATAGCTACTCTTTCCAATTCAAAATATGTTCACATAATAATCATGTACTCGGTGGTGCCGAGATCGCTTAGAGCGTCAAAGCACACCGAAATACCCATTAAAAAACCAGCGGTACGCCGTCGTCTCTTCGGGTGGGCATCACGGGATCACTTGCGTATGCTACCGTGAATATACAAATGCTGTCGAGCAATAACGAATAGTAACTCCTTTCTTTTATCTTACGCCTTTCTATCATTTATATAATCCTGTACAGTATAATTATAGACCGGGAGATGAAAATGAAATGATAATAAAAGCTTATCGTGTATTGTCATCCAAACTTAACGTGTATACAAAATTTCAGCCAAAGTTATATATCTTCGGTTAAAGATATCTGCTTCAAAATTGACTAGCAAGATTTCACCCGCACATATATATATACATACATTGCTAGTTAAATAAAAGCTTTTAATAAAAAATAGGATATTATTGAGAACATATATTGTTACTCTACCATTTGTGTTTCTATTTTATCAAGAACATTCCGAGGGGAAGCCATATGTGATGTGAAAATCTTCTTCCACTTGTGCTCAGCGTGTTGGGAAACTCCACCTCGTATCTCTTAGCCCAGCTATGGGACTTGTATAGTAACATAAATACATTTATTTATTCATAAGAATGGATTTAAACGAAGACCACGTATTCTTATATCACGTAGTATTCGAGAAGCAACACTGAATTTTTATGTCATTAGTTTGTGGTTACATTTTCTCATGTTTCTACGTACAGTACTGCACAATATAGCGTGAATAAACTTGCATAATTGTGTCGAATGTAACTCCGCTAAACAAATCTCCACCAACCAACAATAGAGCGTAGCGGTAGAATAAACTGCAGATCTTCATGTTAAAATAAAATAACATATCTATACTGAAAAATGAGTAGATATTTTTGTAATGCCTAACTGAAAACGCAATATGTTTAAAAGTATCTATGTATTATTATTATTACTCTATATTGGCAAATAGCGTTTCGCATTTTCACTCGTTTTAAACTTAGGCTACTGACATAATAAACGCAATTTTATGTTTTTGTTATATATATTTCTATGATTGTCTCGTTCGTTCTTATTGTTATTTTGTGTTATTTTTTAGTAGCAAGAGTAAACATAAACGTATTATGAAGTTATCGGCGATGGAAACTCAGTATGTCTGGCATGGAAGGCATCTACTTTGTAATAAATTCTCACAGACATTTTCACTTTTGATATCTCCTGAAACACTTTAAAAAGATTTTATTAAAAATAGAACTATAAAAAAATTAAGTAATTTTTTTTTTTAAATAAAATTAGGCAAACATTTAATTGTCAAAAATTTACTAAATGGTACTTACAAAAAGTAACTGCTTTTTTGTCAGTAATATCCATATTCTGAATGCGTTTTTCGTTCAATTTATAATTTTTCATGTAAAAGTATTGGTACAAGCTTACCTTAAAATACGGCCTGCTATACAATTATTCAAAACCTAAAAATATTATATAAAATATGAACGAAATTTAAATTTGTTTTGATATTGGTGCTTTTAATTCTATTCTTAGTGTACGTACCCTACGAGTATATCAGCAATTAAAATTTATGATTTTTTAGTAATTCTCTTAAACTGATTTAGTCATACTTTTTGAACCAATTTTAATTAAATTTAGCATGTAACGCTAGGGCCGACATGTAGGCTGCCTATAAAGGCCCCTTAAAATACTAGAATAAAAAAAACCCAAAAAACAAGTCATTTAACTCTACTACAATATAATATTTAAATACATTTAAAATAAAAAAGTTTCATTACATGATTACCAGTCAAAACATCATAAATTTTAATTTCGTTCATAAATAATATATCATATCGTGTAATAATTTACTCATGTCAATATGAAAAAATAATAATAATGGGTAGATTTTTTGTTTGCCTAATTGAAAAAAAAATCTTAACTAAAATACATAAAACTTATACCAAAAGATGCAGCGCTTAGAAAACATTCAAGTAAATAATATTCGAATAAAAGTGGCTGCGCTTCGCAGTTTCATCCGCCTTGAGTTTAGACTATTGACGAGACAAGCGTGATATTCATGTTTTGTTAAAAGTATTTGAATATAGATTAATTAATATTAATTTTTATATGTAATTTATCACACTTTATAAGATCTCTATCAATATATATCAATTCGATACGATTGAGATTCATGTTTATATAACATAATTATATTAATAGTTGAAATATAAAACATATTAATGAAAAGAGTAACAATAAATTTAATGCAACCACGAAGTAATCTCATTTTTCTTTAAGAATGACTAGATATTCAAATATTATGATTTTCTGGTTTTCTAGACAAGGACATCTTCATGTTTATTCATTCTCATTATTTTATAATTCACTAAATTTTAGACTTAATGATTTATATAAAAATATATACTGCTTGCTGGTAGTTAAATTCTAAATGTTTTTTTTTTCTATTTTTACCTTTGTTATAAAAATAATAATCTTATTGGAAAATAATATTAAAAACCAATTTAATTGAACTAATAATTACTGTTATATTTAGATAATAATTTTACTGTATTTAATAATACTTATTAAAAATTATTTCTATAAATTTATTACATGTATACCAAGGTGCCAACATTTGAAAAAAAACACTTACATGTGTTTAGATTGTGAAGTCCTATTCTAAATAACATTCAGTCCATTATTCAGATTATCATACATGTCACTTGGTCTTGATTTTGTAACAAGGAGCTAATTTTGTATGTCCTAAATTGTCGGACAGGCAAATGGGTGAGTGTTCACCAATACCCATATTCATTGGCACCGCAAAAAAATTAACGTTTCATTACATCGCTAATGTACCAATGACCTTGGAAACAAAGACGTTATTTCCCTTGTGCCATTTACATTATTTATATTATTATTTTTTTATTTACATTGTCAAGTAAATTTCTCAAGCCCTCTCAAACGATGAACCGAAAACTTCCTTCATTGATTTATTTTAATCCTGCTACTTTTACTATAGAAATATTTCCCAAATTCTATACAATTATTTTTTAAATTCATCGCGTATTTTTTTTTTTGAGAATGATCACTAAATATTTATACATTCAGATTCAATAACTTATTTTGCTCTCTTTTTCCAAGAGGAATTGGATTTTGCCAAATTGGACATCTGCAAATTATTTTAATTATTTATTTATTTAAATAGTTACACCATCATGACACATGAAATCCAATGCTGACATTTTTTCTAGAATTGTATAAATTCAAACCTGCTACTTCATGCAAGGGTGGAATCGATGCTTTATTGCAATTCATGAATAATTATGAATGTTCCATGAGATAAATAGAATCAACAACTATTTAATGAATATTACGAAATACGAGTATAATAACAATCTTAAAATATAATACTTATAATATTATATTGCAAATTATTTTGTTTTAAAGCTATGATTATTGTATTTATTTGTTATATTGGGATGAAAATAAGAAAATATGTAATGGTTTAAAATTCTATGTTTTTATTAAAATTGCATATTTATCACTCAAAAATAGAACAGCACATTATAACATATCACATTACATTTATATTTTTGTACACATTGATTAAACTAACGCTATTATTTTATAAAATGTTACTGGAATGGTGGTAGAATTCGTATTATTTAAAGTTAAAATGTTTTAGTTCTTGGAAACGGGATTCCTCGCGATGTATTCAAGAGCGCGGGCGATTTGAGGAGGAATTGGAGGAGGCTGGGGGATAGCGTTACCCTGGAAAAGAACAATTTGAATTAAATAAAGTATGCTTTCACACCTACTACTATTTAACCAATTAACCAATTTGTGTGTTATAATTGAATTTAATTTATAATAATTAGAATTAGAACATTTAATATTAGTTGTGCATGTAATTATTTAAGGTTGATAGTTACTTTATAAAGGTGAACTTACAGTTGGCTGGTATCCGTTCTCATCAGCGACGTAGGTGATAGCGATAACCTCACCCTCGGGGGAAGTCCAAGAGAAGGAACCTTGAGCAACGTCAGGAACTACAGGGGGGTTGCCTCCGAAGTTACGTGGGGTTCCTTGGGCCTGAGCGGCGATACCGTTGTTGGTTTCGTAGCTGTAGTAAAAAAATCATCAATTTAGTGTTGTATTTTCAGTTAAATTTAAAACAATGCATTTTAAGCAAAGTCAAACTTACAAGTAGCTGTAGGCACCATCAGGCTGGATGTCATTGCCGTATTTAAGAGTCTCAGCAGAGCGAGCGTCAGCAACAACCCTGGGTACAGACACTGGGACAACTGGTGCTTTGGGGACGACGGGAACAATGACGGGTTCCACGGGTTTGACTACGGGGGCGACTGATGGGGAAACGGTTGCTTTGGCTTCAGCGAAGGCGACAGTGGGGCGAGGGTAGGGGGTTGATGTTACGTATGGCTTGTAAGGGTTGTAGTTTTGGTAACGGTTGTAGTTGTTGTTGTTGTTGTTGTAGGGGTTGTATCTGTTGTATTTGTTGTACTGGTAATTTTCCCTCTGGGGGAAGTATTGGCCCTGATTGACTTGGCCAAATTGAGCGTTGGCGGCGGCCAACACGCAGGCAAATACGACCACCTGTGCCAGAAAATTTTCAAAATTAATAACAAAATTAAACGTCACATCGCGTATTATAAATGAAACTTTCATTTTAAAAATATAAATATTAGTCGATCCGAATATTTATATTTTAAATATAAAAAGTTACTTACGGCGAATTTCATTATTAGTTTTTAATGATTGTCTAGCTTCGTTGAACTAGTTCGAATGCGGATAAAAAATCCGTGCGAGCTTATATATCTCCGATAGAACCACCCACTTTGGACGGCGAATTGCAATAACATTTAAATAATTTGCTATAAGAGCGAGGAATATTTTTTTATTAAAATAACACTTGGTCTATACATACATATTAGTCATTTAATTTCTTAAGGTCGATGTTGGGTCATATATGTTCAAAGCTTTTGTTGAAGTGTTATAGTTATTTATTAAATTATATTAACACAAATATTTGTTTACTTAAATAATGAAAAGATATTGATGTGACAATCCATTGATTTATATTTAATAATAATTAAAGCATATTTTTATGATATAATTTAAAACACGTTTGATGATCGATACAATTTTGTTTTCTGATTGTCAAAATAGTAACCAGATATAAATGAGATTTTTTTTAAAACGTTCGTCATTATTTCAAGTTTGTAAAAAACTATCTTTGAATAAGTACAGCGATTAACTGAAAAAATTAAGCTCAGAGTGTCAAACAATAATTCAGATATTAGTGTTATTAAATTCAAAAATCGGTTAAATATTAAACAAAAATCATTTAATATACGGACGAAATTTATAAAATATCGAATTTAAGGACCAACCTGACCTACAGTTGTCGATATACTCTCGTATATCCCTTAATTTGCATATTAATAAGACGTGTAATTTAAAATTTTTTAATTTATTCGTTTATTGATTGATATTATGATAATCTATACGAATCCTCAAGGGCACGTTTTATAACCAAATTACTTTATCAATACGTTACTATCATCGACATCAACTAATCAATGGGAAAGAGTTATGTATGATTTAATTAACAAAAGACCAATTTGTTTAGCTGTGATAAGTAATACTACATAAATGTTTCGATTCGATAATAACTAATTCAACAGACATTTACATAAATGATTATCACTCAACAATTTTCAGAAGGATTTTTTACAGGACTTCATTAAATATACACAAATCAAAATATGAATTTTGGCTAGAATTTCGCTAAAGAATTTAAAATATATATTCTTAAGATAAAATCGAAATACACAAGAGCTTTGCCCACGGAAGGAAGGATTTTACTTGGTAGGCCTTTGTGCAAGCCCGTCTACCAACCTGTTTTAGTTTTATCGGTGAATGAGCTAGTGTACTAACTGCAGGTACAAGGGGCATAATATTTCAGTTCCTAAGTTTGATGACGCATTGACAATGACTAAAAACTCATAGGGCGCCAATGTCTTTGAGTAGTGGTAACTACTTACCATAAGGTGACCCATTTGCCAGTCCGCCTACCTATGCAACGAAAAAGTAGTTGCGAAATATTAATTACATTTTATTTATTTATTTATCATGTTTTACAATATACAATATACATTATATTGCTGTAAACATACTGTAAAACCGCATATTTTAATTTTCATAAAAACATCTAAAATGTATTTTCAAGTTCAGTGACTATAAATAGTCGCCAACTCATTTTTGAGAAAGGTAAATTAATAGAGTTTGTACTAAAACTCCAAAAATAAACTTGTCGAGCAATTAGAACCAGTTCTTTTGTCACCAGATATAAGAAGAAAAAAAAATATTGAAAGTTTTGATTTATTTTTCATTTTTAAATCAAGTTTGATTATAAATTAGTATTTAATGGTAAATTAAATAATTTCAATTAATTAATTATATGAATTTATATACATTCGGTAGACAATAAGACGAGTTCGTTACATATGTTGATTTTAGAAAATAAAATAATAGATGTGATATACTTCTAGTATAACTAAAACGTATAAAATTGAAACGAGATGCCCTATGTTTTTATGTTCGTTGTTTGTTTTTTAATACTTGTTCGCGTAGAACTTGTTGTATAAAACGAACATTTTTTTTATTTTTCAGACTAAAATTCTTATGAAAATATACATATTATGTAGTAAATTATTCTGCGAATATACTTCTTCAAAACGTTTTCAAAATAGTTTTTTAATAAACATTATTGTAAATAAATATATGTATAATGCTTAAATCTTGATTAAGTTTATCTTATTTTATCTCTCTTAAACTAAAATATAGTGAGTTGTTCCTGTTTAATCCATTAAATTTTGTACTCCAGAGCTCTCGACAATTTTTAATTAAATTAATATATATGTTTAGATTAACAAAAAATAAAAAACCTTTTTACGTTCTCCGACAATTCTTGTTAACTTATATTTGAATCTTTATAGAAACTAAGAGTATTTCACATAATATAATAAAATAACTCTTAATAAATTTAGTACTTTAATCGTACAAATACAAAGATGACGACGTTAAGAAGAAAGTCATTGTGTGTATGTGAAAGTCAGTGAAAAAATTGCTCAGCAGAGATGCATTTCGCATTTACACGATTTGTGAAAATGTTACAGTTACTATATATTATTTAGTCAAAATATTTCCGTAAAATCGATAAAAACTATCTTTTTATAAGGTACCGTCTATAAATCATTGTACTATGACTCATATTCATAAGTGTGGCGTTTCCCTCATATACTCCAAGTATTTCGTTTTTTAAATAATAATTGTAGTACATAGAAAGAGGTAGTTATTGCTATAGCAGCATTCTATTATTATTTTAAAGTAGATTTACATAATTTAATAATGCTATAAAAAAGGGAAATCGACGAAATAGCGAATTAAATTAAAGGAGTCAGTTTAGCAAGAGTACGAATATTTCGTCAAAAACTTGACCTTAGCAATTATTTAAATTTGCCAAGTGGTTTAGGTAAAATCTTAGTTTTGTACAACATTGTAGTTCTAGTTGCATTAACAAGGACATTGATGTTAGATAAAATGAAATAACCTGCTCTTCATAGTCATTCCTTACCATCGCAATTATCAGTATATCTAAATCTCATTTATCAAATCGTTTAAATAAAATAGATAAATATAAAAAATCTACATTTAAAAAATATGTATTCTAAATTACTAACATCCTCATAGTTTTTAACGAATTTCTAATTATTATTCAAAAATCTGCACAATTTAAATTTTCAATTACCAAAATAATTATTTAATAAGTAAAGGCGGATCTTTAGTTCCATTGGCAATCCTGTTCTTGAATTTATAGACATAATAAAACCAAATCTGTATTAATGAGCTAAAAGAGATTCCATATTTGGAAGAAACCTTATCTTTATCACCCATACATTTTGGTGTCATTTGAGTCTTTTTAATACTTCAATTCTATATCTAGTATCGAGGTCGAATCACAATACAAAACAGAATTATTTTAACTATTTTCAAACAATGGTGATCAAAAATAAAAAGAACTTTGTATGTATAATTAAAAAAAAAACTGTAATTTAGTGAAATTAGTGAGTTTCGTAAGAGTCAAACCTTGAGTATAAAAAACAAGATATCTTAGCTATATAGATAAATTAATTTTAAGCTCTTCCTGAAAGAAGAATATTTAATAAAACTGAAATGTACGATGCACGACGTAACTATTTATTGGAGCTACTGTGACTTTACACTGCGACCCGTCGGAAAGCATGTATGACCGCTGGCTTATCGCCAAATCACTCTCGATATTTTTTATATTTATGCTCCATAATATTTCCTTTGCTGTTGGCTATCCACGTTGAAAAATTGTCGTATGGACAGAAATTGCTTAACAGAACATTATCATGATAATAATCTTCAACATAACATCGTATACAAAAGTTAGGTTAAGGTAGACAACTTTTTTTTTAATTTACACGGTTGGCAGATTTTCTTCTGATTTGCTAGCTCGATGTTTTTCTTTAGTATCTATTACAGGGGTGAATTATAAGGCAAATTAGGCAGTTGGAAACTTAGTGGTTCTTGCCCAGCTTTGAACCCGCAATCCTGGGCTGAGTTTCTAGTAATCTGGCCACTGAGCCATATCTTCTCCTAAATAAAAATGATTAAAAATAAAGAGAGATGAAGAGTGAGATTATCCTTGAAGATATAATTATTGATACAAATAAATATTTTTTTTCAAATTTATTGTGAATTAGTTTACAAACTCACTTTTTCATTTATAATCAGATCAGTTTCAGCAATCAACTTTGTTTCATGTGTGCATTATAATCAGTTTAAATACAAACACATGGGAAAAAAGCATAACATCAAAGATCCCATGGTTGGCAGCACACAGATGATTTAAGAAGTGGTCTTGAAATGTCAATGTAAATAGGCGAATGACACATTCTCTCACCATTACAAAGGCCAAATTAGTCGTCAGTCTGCCTATAAAGCTTATTTTTCGAAGCTAGGGAGTGTACACACTTGTAATTTTCAGACTTTATTTTTGGGCTGCTACTGATATATTTACTGTAACTTATTATATTAACCTGACTATGTGCTTGGGTTGCGGCCTTATATGTTAGTCACTAGACCATTAGCATTAGCATTAGCAGCCCGTAAATGTCCCACTGCTGGGATAAAGGCCTCCTCTCCCTTTGAGGAGAAGGTTTGGAGCACATTTCACCACGCTGCTCCAATGCGGGTTGGCGGAATACACATGTGGCAGAATTTCGTTGAAATTAGACACATGCAGGTTTCCTCACGATGTTTTCCTTCACCGCCGAGCACGAGATGAATTATAAACACAAATTAAGCACATGAAAATTCAGTGGTGCCTGCCTGGGTTTGAACCCGAAATCATCGGTTAAGATGCACGCGTTCTAACCACTGGGCCATCTCGGCTCTACTAGACCAACAAGCCTAATACAATCCTGTGACTTTGGGTCACATTAAAATTATTGAGTAATCTAATAACTGTTCATTTTCTTAGTGACTAAACTACACTAAGATAAATTATATCAGTGACTTCAAATAGTACCAAACACACATTTAATAAAAAATAAATTTTATTGAATCATCATTTATATGTAATGATGTTCAGTATGCATGTATTTTAATATATGCCTAATGAATGAAATCTAAGACTTGTAAATCTATTTTTTCAAAACTTTTAAGAGTTCATCAGTCTTTCGTAAAACAGACGCAGCAGATACGCCTCCTATAAATAACTTTTAAATTAATATTTAACACAACTCGATGAATTGATTTAGAATTGTAGATGAGTTGTCGATGTTGATTCTTGATTTTAATTATTTCAATAATATTATATTGATCGTAATTAAAATAGTTTGTCTGCTTTAATCTGAATATTTCGTTTAAAAACTAACTCGTGGATCGTGTAACCATGATTTTATTATGTTTTTACCATATTCCATGGATCGAATATTATTCACGATCCTAAACATATAGAAAGAAATTTTAAAATTGTGCGGCAATCAATTTCTTCATTTATCTATCCGATCTTCAGTATAACATATTGTAAGATAATATGTCATTTCTTATTTTATAATAAGTTCGTTTATAAATAAGGTAAACGTTCCATTTGTCGAAATTGGGAAGTTTTAATTTGAATTATTTTAAAGGAATTAATAGTTTTATGATCCGACTTCTTAAGCAGTTGACTTAATTGAGGAAATATGTGTGATTTACGAGTTTTTAATAAATTCATTATCAGTAGCATCACATACGCAACATATTCAATAGTGATACACATTAACACTCGTGACACATTTCAGACATTGACTGATGTGAGGCTCTTCGATTGGACAAGTCTAAATAGAGTTAAAATATTCTGTATTAACTTCTGATGCTGGTAACTCAGAATACTTTATAATAATACGCTTTCAAAATCGTAAATTTAAATTGTTTTTCAATATTATACTGTAGATTTCACAACTATTTACATATTAAGTGCTCCAATGACATATTATAACAATATAAACAGGTATAATGTAAAAACTCAATGACACTTAAGAGCAATATCGTAACTATCGTGTTTTTATTTGAATTATTTTTTTAAATACAATACTCCACGTTGAATGAACCTCATGAAGGTAATCTGTAGCAAGTCAAGCAATTAAGCTTACTTCTTACCGAGCATCAAATGTACTGTGATACTAGTACTAAAATGATCATTATACAATCATGATTACAATTCCTTTATTTAAATCCATGAATGTATCTATATTTATACTAATATTTAAAGCTGAAGAGTTTGTTTGTTTATTTGGTTGAACGTGCTAATTGCAAGAACTACTGGTCCGATTTGAAAAAATATTTTAATCTTAGATAGTTCATTAGTCGCAGAAGGCTATAGGCCATATAATGTCACGCTACGATCAATGAAATAAAATGAAAATTTTTGCAAAAAAACGGGCGGAAAATATTCCTTTTGAGATCGTCCATTGCGTGATCTGCGGAAACGATTAAAGTTAAAAATTATGTATTATAGAATCTAGTCGAACGAAGTCGGGACGTGCAGCTGCACGTGACGTGCAGTTTTTATAATACTGTACTAGCAAATAGACTAAGGTCGAAGCACATTGCGTTAAAATTGGGTTATTCATGGGAAAATAAACGTTTCTACCAACTATGATATATGTAACATTAGTTTTGATGCCATTTTCTTACAACAAACTTTTAAATGAAAACTTATAAAACTGACGCTCTACATATTTATCATACATTTATTGTTAACAAACAAAAATATTATAAGTCATTCAAACTACGTTATTTAGTAATCAAAAAGAGTACACAATTATACACAATGTTTGAGATACATGTAGGTATATTTTTAACTTTTACTAAAACTCTTAGTAAATTTCTTACGTCAAAAAGCAAGCTTTTTCAATATTTATTTCAAACATTCGTTATTTTTGAATTAATTAAATATGTTACGGAACACAAAGGCAATAACACATTCCTAAGTTGTATAATATTAATTGTATGACAATTCATAATTTATAGACTTAATTCTAAATAACGTGTTATATATTATAAATATTGTAATTTTTAAGTTCATCTTTTATACTCAGCTCCAGTTATATATATTAATTCAAAACTTAGCATTGGAATTTTAAATAATATTAACTCGATGCTCCAATTTCGAATAAAACACACGTTTTTAAACATTATTATTTGAATAATATCCTTGTTCGGTAAATGTGTGAATGAATAACATCTATAAATTTTTATGCTTATATTTTTATCACGGAAATACGTTTGATCTTTTTTTTTTTCTTAATGATATTTTACAATATACTGATCATTTGTATTATTATGTATATGCAGAATATCCTGTTCAACAGACATTCAGTATACAAATCGATACTAATAAGTAAATCCTGTTTTACGCAATTTTTAACCGATTCCGAAAAAGTAAGAGTACTTATAAATCGTCCATAGGGACGTAACATTATATGTAGAAGTAAAACACAATTATATCGATATTTTTCAATGTGTGCTTTGGTATAAGTATTTTTATATACAATTAGTTTTCGAGAATTTCATGGACAAACATACGAACCTAAACTTACGAAATTAAGCACATGTGCCTAAATCATACTATTACATAATGTTGCATACATACATGTCTAACTGATAACCTCCTTTTTTTAAAGTATTTTAAAAAAAGTTTTTGATGATTATTTTGGCATTGGGATAAGCATAGCTATGAGATATTTTCGGATGACGGCTATGATTTATTAATATAAAACTCTTTGGAATTGGATATTGTTCTTTTTTGCTGATTCATAAATTAAAATAATTTTTAAAAACAAAAGCGTGGAGCTAATACTTATTGATTTTTAGGGAGGATACATACATACATCTATATAATTGTATTTAACTACTTTGTACTTGAAATTTGGAAAAGTTTCTAGTTCTAGTTCTTCCAAGTAGAATCTACATTTCGAACCCATAGTACCTTCACTTGATATAGTTTTCTCAAATGACGATTCAAAAGTGCTTGTAAAAGCCTACTAGAATAAAGTATATTTTGATTTAATTTTTTTGAGATGGATATTCAGACAAATTTTTAATGCTAGTTTTTTTCATTATTTGGAAAATATTTTCGAAATTAATATTTTCGTTTGTATTAATATTATATAGTCTGTTTATGTTAACATAGTGAAAAGGTCTTCTAATTATATCCGTTTTAAAGGAAGAATTAGTTAAGAAGTATTCATAAATCTGTCATGTCACAGCGTGCGCTTAAGATAAATATATTTCTGTAGATTTACTTAATTATAGTGCTAATTTTTCGTTAAATTATTCACAAATATCTCATAGAAGGTCAGATTTATTTAGGTATAGGATAATTTCGGTAAATGAGAAATTTGAATTATGTCATTTTAGTGACAGTTTTAAAACGAAATTCTAAATACATAAAAAAGTAAGTTATCTATAGTTTTTTTTAACTAAAAATAACTTAATATTTAACATACAAAAAATATAAACTTTATTTTAGACTCTTCGCAAATATTTTTTCATCGTATTGGGAGCAGGTCATAATACCAACCTCTCAATAGAAAGCACCAAAACAATAAGAACGATAAGAGTATGATAGGAGAATAGACAAAATAGTAGCATATTATTGTTATTATAAAAATATCAAAATCAAAATATTGAATTAAATTTAATATAGTTACTCTGTTCCACCATTTTATATAACCTTATTTTTTTATTTTATATTTTAAGTTAATATACATTTTATTTATAATGTATTGTATTAAGAACGATGTAACAAAAACCCTATTGGAATAAACTATTAAATAAAGATGAATAATCAATTTCTTACAAATTTTTTGCATAAAATATAATATATATAGAATACGACTCTAGTTTTCAGGTTTTAATTAACTGAAAATATTACAAAGTTACGTTAAGTTAGTAAAAATATCGGATGAATTAACTTTCTAATGAGAACTTAATACAACTATTCTTATATCCGTTTATCTACCCCCATTTAACTCATTTAAACTTCACCACAGCACATTACTCCTTACAGTAAATTTGGAACAGCGTTTGCGTGTTTCTGCTCTAACCCATGTTTACTCTCCTTGCGTTTAGTAATGGTAAAAAAACTATATTATTCTACTTATGAACGTTAATAAATTTAAAGGCTTTTTCATTAGGTACTTTTAAAAAAACTTATGCGAACTACAACTAACATCTACACGTCTACAATATATATAAATTATAATACAAAGTATTATAATTTATATATATTATAGACATGTAGATGTAGCTGTATTAGTGTGTGAAAATTATTAATATTTATTCCAAAATATCTTTAATAAGTAATTTGTAACAAACACGATGAAAAACTCCTATGCGTATGTATTCTCTATTCTATATGTCAAGGATTTTTTCGTTAAGGCGGCTACAACAATTGAGCTAATTTGAATTTGTATTCAAACTATTATAAAGGCATTAGGAAGCTATAGTCCTGCAATGACTAGGTACTAAATGGTACCTACTATTTTACATATTATATTTATATACTTAATGTGCCTTTAAAAACATTATCTTGTTAATATTTGATAGGACATCAATAATAATTATTTTTATGAATAAGGCTTTGTTCGGCTCTCATAAAACACAAACATTAACATAAAAACGCAAAAAACACTGCGGTGATTCATAAGATCCACTATAATAATATAGCTATAGCTATAGAATAATTAATATAGCTTACAATAAAAAAAAATCACACTTAAGTTTAACAGTACATTTACAATTGACAGGGGCTTCAAAATAAAATTTCATCTCTAATTCAAATGTGGTATTTATTTCTCAATGATAATTTCCTAACTATAGTCGTTTTATTCGAAAGTTCAGAGCTTAGGCAAGTGAGCCCCAGTCGGATGGAAGCCATTTTCATCTGCAGTATAGTCTACCCTGTATGTAAGGCCATCAGCTCCAATATATTCATAAAATCCAGACACTCGAGTTCCACCCACTGCACCCGAAGGGTCAACAATTCCGGACTCACCAGCACTTATCCCATTTTCGGTCTTGTATTTATATTGGTAACTGTTATCATTTACATCATTGTCTTGTTCAATAATTCTAGCATAGCCTTCATTACCATAATGTTTGGCATACACGTAATTTGGTGGTTGAACGGTGGTAACCCGGACGACTGGCGGAAGTGCTGTCGAACTAGATATGGTGCTAGAAAAGAAAAAGTTAATTCTCGTATTATATTCACTAAATGGTATTATAATAATAAGTATACTTGTTTTATAAAATAGTTATTCTGGCGGACAAATCGGTCATCTGATGGTGAGTGGTCACAACTAGATATTAGCGCCGTATAAAATTTTCTTAGATAATTAAAACGCTAGCAACTTTGGTAACTGACATGTTATGTCCCTTGGACCCGTAGTTACACACTTCAAACCGAAACACAATAATACTAAGTATTCCTGGTGGTAGAAAAGGTGTGGATGGTATTTTCCCAAACAAGCTTGGATATGGCTCTACCACCAAGTAAATTTAAGCGCCTTCACAAAAATTAAAGCAAATATTCAAAAATACCAAATTGATATTTTTATTTTGATCTTAGGAATCTACAATAAATTATATTTAAGTTTAGTTATAAGAACTTATTAGAAATATTGAGAAAAAGAAAACGAAATATTGTACCATGATTAAAAATATATGTCTAAATTACCTGGCAACTTTGTTGTATGTTTCTAATGGAGCAGAGAGTTGTTGATACGGTTTTAGCGAATACAATGGCTGGTAGGCATGATTGGGATAGTACAAGCCACTCCTTCCAAAGTTATTCCTCTGTCTGTAGTCGTACCTTCCATTGTTTATCGGATTGTATGTGACCGATTTATCTCCATACAGTTCTGGGTGATATCTACCATCATCATCGGCCCTTATACAATTTAGAAGGCCAATGGATACAAGAACACACTGTAAATAAAAATAAATAAATTACATGCAACTCAGTAAGCGTATGAATGTAAAATGAAACTCCACATTGAATAACATTTTTTTTTATTTGTCAAATTTGCACTTATTCGACCACTTCTAACATTTCAATCTTTTAAAAAATTTAATATATAAAATGATGTATTTGTGTAAAAACTTGTAATTTTTTATTTTATTGACTTTATTTCTGAATATACCTTATATAGAAACTGGTCAATTTGTCTTACAGTGCTATTTCGGCGACCGAGCTTCATTCGGCTCTAATAATAATTAGTCTTTTTTTTTCATGAAAGACTTTCAACTTATAAGGCGAAGACTTATTTAAGAGCCAAATACAGTCGTTTTTTAGGTATACCAAGATTACAGTAATTGATCATTTATAATATTTCCTACTTTTGAAGTATTATATGATATTTATAACTTGAAAGCTGAGAATTATATACATATTTAGTGAATCCCTTCCGTATCCGTCAATATCGCGGTCCAATTCGTATAACATTTGATGTTTTTTATGAATTATAAGTTACTACATAAATGAAAAATATTAAAAAAAGAAACTGTGTTACTTATAATTAAAACTTATTTAATTATATAATGCATTCTAAAGATAAAATTGTTATAAACGCCGAGAAAAAAAGGTTATCAAATAACATAGTATTTACCCAAAATATAGGTAACCATCTTATTACTTAACTAATTAAACTTTAATAATTTATTAATGTATTATTATGGGAGCTATTAAACGAAATAATAACAGTCGAAAGATAAAACCACCGAAGGTATATTCATATAAAACATATATAAAATGATTTTGATGAAGAAAATAATAATGGAACTGGAAAACGAAAAACAATTTCCTACATAGTACTAGTCTAGTTAATGGGATTTGCAAGTGACATTAGTTATTTTACGGTATTTATGGTACGGAACCTTTAGACGAGGAGCTTGTCGCAGTATTCAGACGGTTATGAGTATTTAATTTAAATAATATTAACGTATTTCTAAAGAATATCTTGATTAAAAAAGAAAAACATATTTGTAATCCGTACCAATATTTTACTGATGGTAAGAATCTCTAACTGTTTAAAAAAATATATTTAGTTAAAGTAATTATTTTTTTTATTATATTATGTTTCATTTTATATAAAATATAAATATTTGACTACGTACCAAGACAGCCTTCATTTTGACACCTTACAATACTGAAACTACAAATACAATGGTAGTCTAGTCAACTCATCAGTTGATTTTATACAATGATCGAAAACGAAAATAGACTACTTAATGCAAGAATCAGAGCTCCAAATATGTAGAAAAAGCAATTTAGTATTTTCTAAGGTGACATTGAAAGGCACTTATTTGGAACAGTGTGTGGTGTGTTACGCCACTAGCCGCGCCCATATCAATAAATCCTATCATTCCGCTAAAACAATAAATATGACATGTTTTCCGGCAACTGTGTACCTTTACTAATATAATTGAAATAATGGGGGTACTAATTTTTAAGTTCTACTCTTCGAAGGTAGTACACTGACAAAAATAGCAGGATATTAATAAAACAAAATAAATATATCGATTAGTTTATTATAATTTAGGTTTCGCGGGCATCACGTGTAATCAGAGTTAGACAACATAATTAACTAATATATATATCACTGGCTCACATCCTCAACAATCCTAACGAAAACTTCGTACTCTAATTTTAAATTATTTTTTAATGAATTTTTCACAGTACTTAAAACTTTACTGCCTTTAAAGTTATAAAACGTTCCTAATTTTTCTCCCTTCTTTAGGTTTAGGTACGGCGGATATCTGAAACAAATTTAAAAAAATACATTAGAAAGGTTCACAAATCCGGTTGTAGTTAGACCTTGGAGGGAAACTTATTACGTAAACATTTCCAAATATATATAAGAAATCTAGTGGTCTCAGCTGGTAAAAGGACTTGTCGTATAATAAATATAATAAATAAGGAGGGAAAGGTATTTAAAATTGTCTTTATTTAAGAAAAAATCATGAATTATAAGGTAGATTGAAAAAAATTAGAAACTCTTTTCACTCAGCCAGAAGAACAAGGAACATAATATCTTAGTTCCCAAGGTTGATGACACAATTATAGGTTATTATGAAGAAAGATTAACATCTCTTACCAGACCGCCTAACTATACGTACAATAATTGTGATAATTAGCCAAATAAGCTATTTATTTTGATAATTTTAATGATTACAGATTAAATATGAGAATAGACAACAACTTATTCACATTTTTTTAAACACTTTTTCATATAAATCAGGCCTCATATATTCTTTAATTTTTTTGCTATTCCGCGTAATTTAGGATTCCGCAACCCATGCCCCGTTCAAAAATTCAACCTGTTCTGATATTTATTTTTTAATTAAAGAATGATTATGTATCTGATTTTGTATTCCCATTTTACTGATTCACAAGTGTAATTATTATTCAGTTGCAACGATCCAAAATACAACTAAATAAATAAACTGAACATATGCGAAAAATTTCAACATTATTTTCAAAGTAATGTGTAGCCAAATATTGAAATTTTAATAAATAAGATTTTTCAGAATTTAAATAATGTTGTATTCACGTATTGTTTGGAAATAATTTATTAACACTAGACACAGTTCTAATTACAAATGTACTCAAATGAAGTATATTTTAGACTTTGATTCAATAAAAGTACTTATTGAAGACCTGAAAAAAATATATGTATGTTTAAAAATATTTATGTGTGACATTTTGAAATAAAAGTAAGATTTTAAAAACAGATTACACAAACAAATAAGACATTACTTATAATGTATATTAAAACGATAATATTACGTTTGAAAATATATTGTCCTCCTAAGCCTCAAGATTACAGCCCCAAGGATATAATAATAATAACTTAGATCACAAGCTGGTCTGCCTTACATTTAAAAAAAATATGACCTTAGATTATTATACATTATATGAAGTTAATAAAATTAATAAAGGCATAATTCTTTTAATGAACTACAACAATACAAAAACATTAATATTATTAAATATACAATACATTGACATTTAAAGACATCGCTTCAGCGCTAAATCGTTTAAATAAAATCAAAGTAAAGTAGCTTTAAGCGTTAGATGCTAGCCGAGAATTCCCGTAAAGGTCGCTGGTTGAAAAACACAATGTTAAAATTGCTAAATATCCTAAATAAAATATAAAGCTTTATAATATTTGAACATTTCTTGTGTATCCTTAAATCTTTAAATTCCATTTAAGTCTTACATAACACTAGTGTAATTAAGCCCACACGTTTATCAGTCTATGTTGAATCAACTAAGAATTTTCCTATTACTGTTTTCTAAATAAGACATACTAGATGTATATATATAATATAGCATCAGTAAACCTATAAACTATATAGAATACTTTTATTTATCTTGTTATATAATTAATACATTTAGTTTAATATAATAATTACTTGTTTTTAATCCATTAATGGTTATATAAAGCTTAAAAGTAAGCAGGAAAGGAAATAACGAAAAATGTTTTAATAGAATAGATAATAAGATAAGCCCATATCATAATGATTTGATGGATTCAAGGTCTTTTTACCAAACTTATAGTAT
This sequence comes from Vanessa atalanta, assembly GCF_905147765.1. Classification (NCBI taxonomy): domain Eukaryota; kingdom Metazoa; phylum Arthropoda; class Insecta; order Lepidoptera; family Nymphalidae; genus Vanessa; species Vanessa atalanta. The sequence continues at coordinate 7,060,650 of NC_061875.1, forward strand.
ACGAATAGATAATTCATTTCATACGAGCAATGTGTATTTTAATATAGATATGTAAAAGTATGTAAATCAACTGTAAAGAGATGTAGAAATACAGAAGATGACATAATAATCTACTTAATAAAACTCCAACACTGACTGACTAGCAGCATAGAAACACAAATTTGCACACGAATTTCTTTCATAACGTACGTATAAGCACGAAGAAACGTGTTTTGAAAATTCACCTAAGCCGTTTAAGAGATAATGAACGATTGTTTGAATGTTTTACATTTTTCAATTCGGAAATATGTAATCTGTCTAATTTTCATAAAACATTCAATACGTATACGTAGTAGTAGTTAGTTTAAGAAATTTTACTAATTACTTACCGCGACCAAAAGGTAAAAAGAAAAACTAGCAGATGGGATATCCCATTGGCCAGTCATGGAAACTACTTAGAGAAATCGTATGAACAAAAAAAAAATGTATTATGCTTTTACATCAAAAATTATACATAGGGCGATAACAATTTATAGACAAACAGATTAAAGTATGCAAATTTTATTAGTGAATATAAAAACATCCTGCAATTACTATATATTAACTATTGACTATTAAATATAACCCATTATATATTAAAAAAATATTTAAATATATTATGATTAGTGAAGTCCCATCATAACATTCAACAACTTCGTAAACTTGTATGTTTATCTGTAAAAGAAAATTTTATAGCCGAATAACCTTGTGAACTAAGTGATATTTAAAATAAATATATCGAGCAAGTTCGTGTCATACGCCTTTACCTGTTACGTGTTTTTACGCAATGTACTAGCAACGGTGGCAGTATGAAATTTATAACGTTACAAATATCTAAAATTCATCGATCAAAATTAATATATATTCATTGCAGTTTCAAACATAATTTTAGTGATTTGTTTCTATGTTTATATTAGATTTACTAAAATATAGACTTAATATATATATAAAAGCCTTTAAGCGGGATTTTATAATAAAATATCAACGATAATGGTAGCTTGTTGATTTAAAAGCTTTTTTAGTCAATATCATTATATATATATTAAACAATTTAGTAAATCAATAAATAGCAAATAATGTATCATGTATAGCACCAAAATTTCACTTCAATCGGTCCAAGCTAACAAGTCATGTAAGTATAATATAATAATGAATAAGGTTTGAGTTATACACATGTGCCAGAATTATATCGGCCATGCAAGTTTTCTTACGATATTTCCATTCACCGCGAAGCACGAGATGGTCAATACACAAATTAAGCAAATGAAAACCAATACTATATACGCATAAATATCTACGTCTCATAAAATAAAAACTAAAACTTTGTCAATATTAAAAACATTGTTGGACTGACAGACAGATCTATATACTCAATTAATTTATATGGATTAGTTTTTAATTATAATATTTTAAAGCGTGAAATACATTAATTCTAGTTAGTAGTGGCTTATTTTTTACATTTAAATGATCACATAATTTACGATCAATTAAAAACCATTGGATATTAATTGGTGACAACTTCCGTCGACAACAATTATAATATACTAGTCGGATCACCTCTCACCTCCTCCTATCTTACCTCTCAGAACATTGTATTTGCAAATATTCTTAAAGTATCTTTATTAATTTTATACTAAATACTTTATCTTTGTGGCTTATTAAAAGAAAAAAAATATATGAAGTGTTGGACGTACGAACATACATCTATGATTGTGAAACTATGACCAATGTAAAGTTTGAAAGCTATTCAATTTTACCAGTCTTACTTATTTACACAGCAAACTTTAATAAGTTTAATGTAATATGCACCTAGCTTTATACTATGAAAGTAATTACTTAAGAATCCAATATTATATTATATGATTTTCATAATAGTAAATAAATCGTAAGCTACATAAATATAAAAAATAAAATTGTAGTCAAATGATGCTGTAATATATTTCATTTTTTACAAATCTAAACTTTTACAAGGTAACATTGTTACAAATATCTAATCTTTCTGTATGATGAGAAGTATCTCATCATATGGTACCACAGTAGTGGTATATTGAAGTTTTAAAGAACAATTAACTTCATGTTACTAACTTCCAATTGAGAAAAAAGGAATATAAAAATACTAAAACATCCAATCTGTTTCTTATGTTACATTTTTATTATGGCGAGTCGAGATTAGGCTTTGAGTAGGAAACATCCTCGTGGGAGAGAGAGAGAGAAAGAGAGAGAAAGAGAGACTTTTCCCAATAGTGGAATATTAAATTAAAGAGTAGAGACACTCTTTACACATAGTCTCGGCTTGGAATTGTCCATAGAAAGAAGAATTAGTAGTGACATGTAAATTAAAATTATTTACAATAAATGTATTAATTGATATCCTCATTTCTAAAGCAAGTTTTTGCGATTTTTATAATTTTATAAATTGCATCAAAACATTATAAAATTTAATCATTTAATTTGATAAAAAGGTTATCTCTAAAATAAAAAGGAACCTTGTTTTTTTATATCATAGGATGGCGGACGAGCATATGGGCCACCTGATGGTATAAATAGTAAATTACGATAGAAGTGTAAGAGTTAACTTTGAAATGAAATGAAATATACTTTATTGTACACTACAAACAACACGAAACACACAGAAAAAAAAGTAAAACAAAATTAGTAAAATAAAAAAACGAAAAATAAATGTTCCAGACAACCAAACTTTGCTCGTGTTTTAAGTCATTATAAATTCAATCGGAATCATCAGTGGTGGATGAATCTACTCAGCGACAGCCAGATAGAGTTACTTCAGCTTTTATAATATTAGTATAGAGTGTTGAGCTATATTTATAATAACGATGGATAATTATTGTTTGTTTGTAAATGTTATGTATGTTTTGTAGAATAATTGTTATTAAAATTCTTATAGATTCTTCAGATGACCTGAATAATGTGTGTATTTATTACATTAGATTTTGATAAGGTTTCAAAACGTAACAAAACAAGTTTATTTCAATATTGCTACAGAGAGGTTTTGTAAATCTTTATAGAAAAACCTAATATTTTTTTACAACACAAGTAAAGCTAAAGCCGACTTGGTAGTAACAAAACTTTATTTACATTCAATCAACATAAATTATTTATACCGAATCCAATATCCAGAAAAGCACGAATTGCTATTCTGTACGAACACACTATCCGTCTATCTTATTCGTCAAATGAATAAAAATAACTAACGATAATATGTTATTTTAATCCGTGATCCTTTTGAATATATTTGTCAAACACAGTCAAGTTAAATATTATTTATGGAAAATGCTAATTAAAGGAATAATGAATTCTTTATTCTTATTGGTTTCTTAAGTTTTTTAGTTCAGTCAATTTTATTTTTAATTTAAAATTAATGCAAAAATATTGTGTTACAATCATAATAAAGGAAATCTCGAGCCACAAGATAGTTACTTTAAAACGTAACGAAGTAAAATCACCAAACAATACAATATCAAAATTAAAATTGAAAACAGAAATATACTTTATGGATACAAAAAACAGAAATAGATCTAAAATTCGTGTGGAACATACGTTTTTAGTAAAGATCCAGTATTCTTAACTCTACTAATGATAAATTGTTTAATTATTTAATTTAAATATTATGAAATAAGATCAAAAGTTTTATATTTAAGCTTTTAATACTGTAACCGAGAAAAAGGTTTGTATAAATCACAATATTGTATTGGCGTATAATGGGATTCATGTAATCTTTTGTATTCATGTAATTCATGTAAGCCGAGATGGCCCAGTGGTTAGAAGGCGTGCATCTTAACCGATGATTTCGGGTTCAAACCCAGGCAGGCACCACTGAAATTTCATGTGCTTAATTTGTGTTTATAATTCATCTCGTGCTCGGCGGTGAAGGAAAACATCGTGAGGAAACCTGCATGTGTCTAATTTCAACGAAATTCTGCCACATGCGTATTCCGCCAACCCGCATTGGAGCAGCGTGGTAGAATATGCTCCAAACCTTCTCCTCAAAGGGAGAGGAGGCCTTTATCCCAGCAGTGGGACATTTACGGGCTGCTAATGTAATGTATGTAATCTTTTCATAATGAATAATTACATATTATGAAAAAGGTGTATAATGACTGCGATTGTTCTAACTATAAAAAGTAAAAAAAGTGAATATACTTCAATATACAAATAATGAAATTCAATCTGCGTTCTAGCACTTGCTAAAAATAAAACTATGTACGGAGCGATAAAAATATTGATGTTATGAATAAAAACAAAACCTAATCTAATTCACAACATTCCCATGCTCCATTAAACTATTAGCTAATAATCAAATCAAATTCCTTATTTCAATATAAAAACATTACACATTATTATTGATTATCAAATGAAACCCTACAACCGGTTCGGAATAGAACCCTGAGCCGGGAAATACCCTGACCTAAGAAGAACCGACCAAAAAACCGAGTTTTTTGTTGTCAATTTGTGATTATTTACCCATATCCGATATTAAAAAGAAATAGCCAGGAGGCGATCGTTTCATTCTCACCTTTCGCGTACAAGCGTTCTCTAAAAATATTATTAAATTTGGCAACACTTATCTGGATAATGTAACAACTATAACAATTATACCAAAATTTTGGTACATGAGTTAACTGGTTAAAAATATCAACAATTCTGGATCATTTAATTGACTAGAAGGAATAATTGAATTATTTTAAAAATAAAAGTCGTAGTTGAACAAGAAATGAGTGAAGATAACAACTATCTACTATGCATCTCGGCTTACTTAACGCAATTACACAAACTAATATTAAATACAACTTTATTTCCCGCTTACATTATTATTCATATCCAAGGAAATATAATTACTTACAAACAACATCATCCTTATTAGAATACTAAATGAATGTGACTAGCCCATTTCTAATAATTTATTATAAAATCCGCGAAGATATCACGTCATTCGTTTTTAATTTAGTCAGTTAGTTATAATAATCTCAACAGGATCCTTCTACAAACTTTATTATGGAATTTGCTTGAAATGCATTCAAAATAGAAAACCGGTACTTAACACTTATAGAATATTAAATTAATTAATGAAAATAGCTTTTATTGGCATGTAAATGATCTGTCATCTTCAAGCAAGCGACAATTAGATACATATTTAATTCTCGCCGCGTAATAAAAACTTTATTACTTATAAAAATAACTTTGACACGGACCTAAGATCATATATTTTAACCGGTCATAATTAAAAACGTTAACGTCTAATATACATACATCATAATATCCGAAAAATAGGAAAAATGCTGCTCTAATTTATTATTTATTTTCGAATAAACCTCGAACGGCGACCTCGAACCGGAACACGTAAAGGTCATCCAACTAATAACGGATGATAGTAACAAAGTAGAGGGGCAGTTCGCATACCATGTTAAAACCTCGATAATCAGTTATCACATTGAGAGACTAGCTTTTTAGATATTATTTTAAGGCAAACAAATGGAAATATGATCATAAATTGCTCAAATCAAATCGCTTAGAGACAATTGATGTGAGGTTTAATGAATATAAACCATATCTTGTCGACTTAAGATTTGTTATTTCCCTTGTGCCTGTAATTACACTGACCCACTTAACATTCTAACCAAGAAGATGTTAGCCTTTGACGCTCTTAAACTAAATATAAATTATATTAAAATGCCTTAGTTGGGAATACTTACTGCGTTACAAATTCCGTAGTATTTTTGGCTTCTGAATCAATCGCTTGACACTTCACAGCAACTTCGTTCTCAGTCTTTATCTTATCAAAGTCATTAAAACTGGAGCTCCCAAGTATACCATCCGTTATACCGAGGCTGTCCGGCGATACATACTTACTAATTAGAGCTTTTATTACGCTATGTAGGAAGGGGTAGCGCGGAGCGTATATTTGATAACCAATATAATCATTGGAGTCTCCACGTTCTAAATGTTTGTATGTACCATCATAAGGGTACACTCCTTCTTGGTAAATGTAGGTGTATTTGCCTTCATCTCCTGGAACGTATTTCCCTTCGGTTAGAGGTCTATAATATTTTCCATCGTCGTAATAGTCGTACGTTTGATGTCTGTATTTCCCATCGTCGAATGGTGAACATTGAACGATTGCCCATATTGATAACACGAACGCCTGAAATGTCATAAATAAATATGTTTCTATAATGATATTTAACAAGGTCATTATATTATTATCATCATCATTTACAATACATAATCCCTATTTGACATATAGCATATTTGAGTATATATATATTAAGAGTAATATTTTATTTTAATATGTATATGTGTAGTCTTCGTAGCATATTTATAATAGTTATGCATAATTTACTATTCATGCAGCCAAATTCCTTAGTAGCGACTAAACGATCGCTTTATTTAAATAAATAAGAGGAGAAAAGGTCATATCAATTAAATTAATAAGATTTTTAAAGATTATTTGAATTTAATTTTTTCACGCAATTAATTTATCTTTTATTGTAACAATAACGCAAAAAAAAGACAATTTACTTAGTACAAACAATTAAAAACAAATGTATGACAAAACATAAAAACAAACTAGAAAAAAAAAATTTACTACAAAATATTTTGAAATAGTTGAAGAATCTACAGGGCTATTCATAAACACTAAATTTAAGAACCCCAGGAAAACGCTCATATCATCAAGTGACAAGTATCTGAAGTAAATTAAGCTACTTCATGTAATATTTAGTGGCATAAATATTAATAAATACATAATTATTAAAACAATTTTTACATGAAGAATATATATTACTTGAATGACTATTGACTTTTTTTACTCTGCAAATATCTATTTCCGGGATGCTTTAAATACGATGTCCCAAAACAAGATGTAGTCAAAAAATAAAAGTGATATTTAAAGCCTTCTATTAAAGTTTGTTTATTAAATCTAATAGTTAAAATAAGTAATTTAAAACACTAAACGAATGAAATCTTTAAATCTAAATCGCAAATTCAAATTAAAACTAAATGTGAGTTATATATTTTAATTCATTTATGAAGATGGAAAATAGAGGCAAATAGTGGCTTATTAAAAATAATATTTGAACTTTGTTGATATATATAGCAAAACTATATCAATACTGTTTATATTATAAGTTAATTTGTACAATGATCTCAAAATATGAATTTATTATTATTGAGTCTCGTCCGTTTTTGTATATCATAGGTTAGATTTATTATTACGAAAGAAAATAAAACCACCCCTTTCTAACCCTTAATGTAGTAAATGCAAATAAGGGAAAGCTGTGCATTAAGCGCTTTCACCAATACCATAAGCTCTAAGCGTCACAACATCATAAAGTTGGAAAGCTGACCCAGCGACAACATTTCCAATGAAGATTGACGTCAAGAGCACTGCCATCTAGAAAAATCCGACCCCATTTTTTTGCAATGTCAATACCCTGCACCGACCACGATTAAATGGAAAAAGAGCAAGTCAATGATTGTAATTAAGCTATTACATATTTTAAGTTTGAAAATTAAATATTAAAATAACTACGTAAAGCAAAATAACAACCAGGAGATTTTCCGCTGTTCGCCAAAGGAATCCATGGAATTCGGTATATACAAATATAATGAAAGCATACAGTTTATATATATGAATATAGATCAATTTAAAAAAAAAATAAGATAATCCAAAAGTAAAATTAATTAATAAAATTGTATGATAAACAGTTTAACAAACAACAAATTCAATTGAAAATAATATTACTAATATAAAGCATGCATTTAAATCAATTAAATATTGGTGTAAAAGTACTTACGAATTTCCCCACAAGTTGCATTTTATCAAAATGGTATTGTTCTAAAAGATCCAATAAATATTTCTTCTAATAATAGTTTTTTCACGCCTCGACCGGTACAAGTTGTTTACTCGACAGGTTATGTTTGGGATCTGAAACTAGATCAGATAATGTGTCATAAGTAAGCAGAATTTTTCTGAGATAACAGCCAATATTCGTCAAAAATATTTCATTCCTCATTGCCTTCATTAACATTTAGATGTATAATAAATTTTGTTCGAGACATACCAAAAGTGGATCAGAATCCTAAAATCAGGTGTGACGAGGTCAGGCAGAAGAATTAGCATAGCTCATGACATTATAACAACTACCAGCGACTGTGCGATACTGTATTGATCACTAACTTTTGCACTGTATTAATTGAACTGGACACAATTTTTAAATTTTACCGTACTCGATGGACACAGGTAGCTTCGAGACGACCGACTTACAAGAGAGTCGTAATTCTCATAATTTGAATGTATGAGAAGCTACCTCACATATCGATTTGCATAAAATAAAAATCAGCCGTCATAAAACGCAACAAATGCAGCATCTCATAGGCAATGAGCTGCTGCATTCTGATGACCTTACATTACGCATTAATATATAAATTATTCGTCTAATTACACTAATGTGACATACTTGTATATATTCCTCCATTTAATATAATAAAAGTGGCAATCTTCATGGCTATGCATCTACAGTACTTAATTAAAAGTTAGATAAAGGATCAATTTACCTACTTCGGTAGCCTTCACATCCGGTACATATATGACATTTTGGTGACAATGAAAATAATAAAAAACAAAATATTTTGAAATGTCAAAACATCATTCACTTAACAAATTGACACACACTTCACGGATTTTAGATTGAAATAGACAGAGATGTGTATCAAATTAAATTCTTATTTATAACATCGAGGTGTGCTGATATTGTATTTTAAGTAGTTTGACGGGAGCGTCGTAATCGGCGCAAATGTGGACCAATATTGTGCCGAAGAAAAACTTCCAATATCTTGTTATGATGACCTAACAATCGACCTCACATTAATCTTATATTGTAAAAATTTTGTATGAAATTTAAACACTTACCTTACTAAGTTTTCTTGTAAAAAATATATCGGGTTTTTTTTTAATACTGGTTTAATACATTTAAAATAGGAATGAAACGAAAATGTTTGTATGTTTACAAATATTGTGAAATTAAAATCTATAAAATATATTATATCAGTTACAAGTTAAATTACTGTACAAGCACACACGCAATGATCGACTAGTATACTCGTAATTTGACTACGCCGATTACACGTCTGCATACGAATGGACTGGTTTTATATTCGTTATTAAAGTAAATACAGTCAAGATAACCCATTCAATATTTTTTTAACATTAATTTCCATTTTAAACTAGCCCTCCAGCTATTTTTATTAATTGAGGTCAAAATGTAAATCAAATAAATAAACATTTTTTATCATAAATGCTCTGTAATATTTAAAAATAATAGGTTATCTCCACGAAAGCTTTGGAGTCAAGATTGATTTGATTTTTAGGTTCTATTAGTAATCGATTTAAGAATTGTATGAATCCTTAAATAAATTGTTGATATCGCAGGAATTTCTTTATAGATTAATAATTTTATAGTTCTACATTATAATTCTAACCTAAACCTAGCTCATTTTGATTTTATACGTATTAGGAGGTAAAATTAAATAACGATTTATTAGATTGTTTTACTAATTTTAGATGGATTTTAATTATTTTTTTTTTACGATGATGATGTCCTCATTGTGGCGGCCATTCTCAAGGGAGTCTAGCCAACTGTGCACTCTCTGCTCTTTCACGCTCATTCTCCGATATCCGGAGTATCGGCTAATCCAATACGACCAGGAATGACTTAGGCGTAGTATCAAAACACTTTACATGTAATCCGGGAAACGGAAAATCAGGACGGAAAAATCCATTACAGTTTTAGCGGCCCAACATGGGGTTTCATATTCGAGCCTTTGTAAGTTTTATTTTACTCCATTTAAATGTTGCTAATGAGTTTGATTAACCTTTGTCGAAAGCATTAAATAGATGTTAATTTGTCTCCACACATTATTTTAAGCGTTAGGTATGTTAAAAGATTTTAAATTCTTTATAAGAGCAATAATTGATAATATTATGTATTTCGATTAAAAGTATTTGCATTAACTAATTATACTTCTTTTTCGTTTGTCTTTTTTTATAAATAAATTAATGTCACAGAACTGAATTGAAAATTGAATAGATTTATAGTCAATTGGGCAATGGCTTACGGGCTGCCTAGTGATGTAAACAGTCGAACCCTACCCCTTGAGCTATTTCGTCCCCACAAAAAAAGAATCAGCTATAAGATGTATGTATTTATGAAACTTCATAATTATACCTAAGTGAATTTTTTTGTTATTTCGTGCGTAATATTTTTGAGACTACTTCTACACTTGCATCATAAGAGAGCACATTGATTGAAGGCAAGGAAACTATGCCTTAGTTGGTGTTATTAAGTTAGGACTAATTATTCAGTAACTAATGCTATGTAGATAAATTAAATGTTTGTTTATATAATTCTTAAGTACTTGTGTCGCTGAATTTCTCCTAAATAGCTGGACCATTAATGACTTTAGTGTCCGAGTTTGATAGTTCAGAGCCGAAAGTTGGTGCTACGTACAGGTTCCAGGTTATTTAATAAAAAAGCAACGGCAAGTCATAAGTTGAAAACTCAGAAATAGAAAGAATTAAATTATGATGGAGAACCTCTTTTGGTAAATGGACACCACCGCCCGTAGACAATGGTGCTGTAAGAAATATTAACCATTCCTTACATCGCCAATGCGCCACCTACCTCGGGAACTAAAATGTTATGTCCCTTGTGTCTGTTGTTACATTGGCTCACTCAACCTTCAAATCGGAACACAACAATACTATGTACTACTGCTTGGCGGTAGAATGTCTGATATGTTGGTGGTACTCATACACAGAAAGCTCTACCACCAAGTATAACCTGTTATTATAGTATATATGTCTCAACCATGTTTTCATTGAAAAGTAATCAACTTCACCGTAAGAAACACAATAAGTTTGTCAATATTATTTCAGTAGCTTTTTCGTGATGATTGAACAAAGGCAAAAATTACAGATATTTTTTTAAATAATTAGACGACAGTACCCTAAACACCTTATACGCCGGCCGTGCTACATATTTCACAGCGTGTTACATATTTCTCAGGAAGTGTCTGAAGTCTAATATTTGATGAAAAAATTCTCAGGCTGGTTCCGGCTAAACCTAGTTCAATTCAACCCCAAAAAGACATAAGTTAACCGTAAAAAAATCAGCATTCATCGTATCTCTACGATTTGAGACTATTTGCTGCCGCAGTTAGTATCGGAAAACTTTTCTTTAATGTTTCAAACATCGTTCGGTTGTATGGTAAAGCCAAATTGGATTAAAAAAGCTTGGTGTGCTCAGCAAGGCAAGGTGGTAATTCACGTCGGCTCTTCGACTAAAACTATAAAAGGCGCAAATTCGGTCCCACATGGAATACTGCTCTCACCACAGGGTGGTTGCTCCCCAGTACCAGCTTCTTCCATTTGAACGTGTTCAACGCAGAGCGATTCTATTGGCTTTGCGTAAATATGTTGGATCACTCTGCATCTTCTACCACATTTATCACGGGGAGTGTTTCACATGTTTGTGTTCACCTTCCGCACAATCACTTTGTGCAACCATCTTTCGCCGGCGATTTTTTGATCGGATGCGATTTGGGAACCATTAAGAATAGGGTGTACACATTTATTAAAGGCTGGCAACGCACCTGCAAGCCCCAGTGTTGCAGATGTGCATGAGCGGTAGTAGTTACTTTCCATCAGATGAGCTCCCTGCTCGTACCATAGCATAAAAAAAAACTAACATGAACTTACATAAGAGCTCTTAATAACACATATTTTATAATAACTGAATCTTAAATTGTGGAGCATATTTTGGGGATAAAGTTATTTTATATATTTCCAATAAAAGTAAAAATGTATTAAAGAGGTAGTAAAAATCCAAACAAATGCTGGACAAAATCGTCTCCTCTTAAGTAGATAGCATATAACACCACGCTGTTCCAGTGCCGGAAGGAGAATACATACGTTGCGGAGTTTGATTTGATACTCGCAAGTTTGTTTATGATTTTCGTCATATGACGACTTCAAATGTCGAGACCTAAGAGATAATTTTTGAATACCAACGAACTTCATGAAAACTCTCTAGTCTAGTTATCTGTTGTTACGATCGCGGGTTTGAATTATAAACAAATACATCAAATATACTGCACACTGCACACAATACACTTACTGTTCTTAGTTGTTAAAGAAATTAATCTTATGAATTTTTTAACCAATCAGATGCTCCAAAAACTTATTAAATATAAAATTCTTAACTAATAATATACAAACTTTCATGGGCATGAAACTGTGAGAATAAGCAAAATATACTAATCAAGCAGTATCAATGACAGTTAGATGTCATGACACCAACCTACCATTACTATTTAATAATTAGAAGATTTATTTGATATTATTGCTTATATTACTGTTACTGGAAAAAAATAATACTTCGTTTTAGAAAAAAAAGGTTTGTCAATTTATTAATTACCTACGGATACACAAACCATAATGAGGTCCAAGAGCTAGACACAGTTACGGCGTAAAGTCCAAATAAAGACCCACCTAAGCCTTTTAATAAAACATTTACACCTTTGACACTCTAATTTATTAGTAACCGACTAAAAAGGAGGTTTTACGAAAAAAACAGGTACACTGTTTTGCGATTTCGTTCGATTTTGATTTCTGCAGTAAGATGTCGTTAGACCTATAGAGCTCTATAGGTCTGTCAAATAGATCAACATAGTGTTTTTTTAATGCTATAAAACACTTTTATGAATATAGACTTATTACCTAGTCACCTATACTAAACCTAATAAAAAGCAAAATTCAAAGAAATTACACACATTTAATACACACATAAGTGAATCATCAGGCATAATAAATATACCGTAAAATATGAACTAAGATTAGGTTTCAACGAAAGTAGCATACAACAAAGGTTACAGAATAAGTCAATACAAAAATAAACAATTAAAGTACGTTATGGTCAATCAAGGCATTTTTGCTAAAGCCCTTTGAATGATGAAAATATAATTAGCCTGGCGAATTTATATAAGTATAAAAAAATAAGTAAATATTTTATGAAAACCTAAATTATAAGTAAAGGTTATAACGTTTTAGTTACGCGTTTATTTTAACTTCATAAGCGGTTACTGATTGAATTAAATTTAAAGTTTAAATAGATGTTTTTGCCGAATAATGTTTGGACTATACTGTCATGTTCACACTACATTTCGACCAAAATGTCATTCATCCATATTTACCGTTAAGGTTCATAAAGGAGAAGAGATCAACCTTTTCTTCATTTCGAAACGATATAACGAATCCTGTCTCAATTATTCGAAACCTAACCGGTAATTTAATGTTATTTGGCATCGAATCAATAATAAATACTTCTAAATAATATCGCATACTTTTTTATATAATCGAAAATATTTTCGTACTTCAGTATGTACTCGTAGATTACGAACCCGTAAACGTCCCACTGCTGAGCAAAGACATCGTCTTCAGTTAAGAAAAAAAAATATGAAAAAAGTTGCCCTACCCTACTGCTACACAATGAGTTAACAAATAACAGTGGAACAAATATAATAACGAAATAAACGTAATTATAAACATAAATATGATGCGCCTGACAAATAAATATTGCAATAAATTCTGAAAGCGTTTTGCTACATATTTTGTGTTAAGAATTTTCTTCGTAGCCACGTCTATCTTATCAATTAAAACTGAGCTTTGAGTACCTTTTAATATCTGCTCAAAAACTATTGAGCACTTTCTTGATTATTACAATAGAGTCCATTGAAAGCCCGTTGTTGCTTTGGGTTTTTATTAATTAAAGTGACCACTCTAATGCTCGCCAAAGCTCTTTGAAAATTAACCAACTCCAATTAAACAAAAATAAATATCAAAATTTTAAATCAAATATGAATTGTTTAGTGTAATTATGCAAAACAACTCTAATAAGGAATCAAAATAAAAATAAAACTAAACAGGTTATTTGTACTAATTTTATATTTTCAATCTGAAAATATCAACTACTAAATAGTTGTAACATTTGTAAATACTATAGACTAGAGTTCTTAAGGCAAATGAGCACCACTGGGCAGGAAACCTCTCTCGTCAGCAGTGTAGTCTACCCTGTAAGTAACACCGTCGGGTCCGACGTATTCGTAGAATCCCTTGGCCCTCATGCCTTCGCTTTCATTGTCAATCTTTTCAATTTGGCCGGCTTCCTCAGCGAGGATCTTGTTTTCAGTCTCGTAAAGGTAGTGGTAACCATCGGGAAGAACATCGCCTTCTTGGCGGATGATTCCGTATTTGTATTCGTAGTTTCCAGTGTTGACTGGGACTTGAACGTAAGCTGGAGTGGGCTTGACGTAGTAGGGGGTAGAGCTTGTGAAAACGGGGGTGTTGGAAACGGTTGCAGCGGATGAGATAACGACGACCTCTGGGGTCTTCTTTTCTTCTTCAATGCTGAAAATAAAATAAATATTTAACTTAGTGATTTTGATTAAATCAACGACGGGAATTTGGTGTTTTAAAATTAAATACTAACTTAATTGCCTTTTATACTATATTGTTATATTTGGCAATAATTGCATACATTTGAATATCCGTCCTAAGCCATACTAATTAAATATAAAAACAAAACACTTACGGTTCCACCTTTGGGGTGACAGGTGCGACGGGTTTTACGACTTCAGGGGCTTTGTTGCTAAAATAGAAAAAAATATATTAACATCAGTACTTTTTTAAATCCATGATCTAAAACTAAGAAAATTTAGTTAATAGACTATTTTTCACTGAAATTAACTGCATTAATAAGTACTATCGCGTGTTGACATTCTTGTTTTGCACAAATTTATCAGTACATTACGAATGAAATAAATATCATACCGTCCTATTAAAATAAATGCTAAAAGAAATCCACGTTTTTCGAAATCTTTCGTATGAGTAACACGCGTGTTATTATTTTTTCAATTCAAAGGATGTATTACCCTCCAGCATTTCCGCCTTTGCCTGCATCGTCCTTGTTTCCGACATAAGCTCCACCGGGACCTCCCTTGTCAGAGGAACCGCTGTAGAAACCACCGGGACCGCCGGGACCTCCCTTGTCAGATGAGCCAGAGTAGAAGCCACCAGCACCACCACGGTCACCACGGTCACCGCTGAAAATTAAAAATAATTATATATATGTATCACATTTTTGTATATCACATAGATACTTGTGATATATATAAATGACAAAACATTAAACGCTACTGTAATTTTACTGCCACCGAATATAATTACTCTCTGTCATTCAAATCAATTAAATTGTCCGGTAGTTAATTTTATTGTTTTATTTAATATATAAATTAAAGATAATATTATGGCACTTGAAATTAATATGCAAGGAGTGGTTAAGTAGTAAATGGATGCGTCAATTTATTCATTGTCATTTACATGTTAAGCGTTTCGTGTATCAAAGTTCATATTTTTAATTTTTTATAATCTACATGCTCAGTTCACCGTCAAAAGATTAACTTACTTGTAGGCACCAGAGTTGTCAGGGATGTAACGGCCCGAACTGTCGTATTTGCCTGGGTTGTAACGGCCAGGGTCGTAGCGACCAGGGTCGTAACGACCAGCTTCGTAACGTCCGGGGTTGTTGTATTTTGGTGCGCTCGTGACTCTACCGGTGAAGTATCTGTAGGGGTCGTAGGTGTTCACTGATGCAGTAGCTGAAGCACGAGTCACTGGGAAGGGAGTTGTGCTAGGGCTGCAAAAAGATATTTTTCAAATTATTATTAAACCGTATTATATATTTATATATATTCAGTTACTTAGTTCTATATATATAAGTATATATTCCGCCAGAGCGTGTTTGTTTCAAAATTACTTATATCATATTTATCTTAATACAAATTAAAATAACAGACACTAGAAAATAAATACAAAGTTATAGCAATTCCTTGTTATTATTATGAGTTATTTAATTAAAAACCAAAAAATGCCTATAAAATCAACCCCAATAACTATAAAACCATTATCATAACTCACCTGAAGGTTTCAGCTGCGTAAGCAGCGGCGAACGCCAAACAAAATACCTGAAAAATAAACAAAACGTTTAATTTTAATTTTAATAAATGTTCACGAAAAAATAATCAATTATTATTCTGATTAAAATGTTATTAAGTAATTAAAAATGTAGTAAGTTCTACGCACCAAAAGAACACGCATTGCTGTTATTATCTTCACAGCTTATGAACTTGAATGTTGTCGCTTCTTAGATCTATGCCTTTATATACCTTTTTTTTCATCTAATTTTATAATATGATTCTCCTGGCCAGTTCGTCTCATTTATAATGTGTTCGATATTAGTTATTCATTAGCAATGTTTCTCAAACTTTATTCTATTGACTAATTAATTTTTATTTGTTTAATGTGCAAAATTATTTTTATTAGTATGTTATGGTTTTTTATTTACCTAATTTTTTTTTCAATAAATAAATTATTTAATTAATTAATATAAATAAATGTTCTAATTATTTAGAATTATATCTTTTAATTATAATAATTAAATTCGGATCTAATAAGTATGTGTTAAATATAAATTAGTTTTGTTTCATGAAAACTATTTATGACTTTTCTTTAGAAATATTAGCTGCCCAGGAAATAAAGGAGATAAAAAAATATAGGGAAAAAGAATTTTAGCGCTCCAAGTTATATCAGTTTACAGATCTACTACGAGTACAATACTCATTACTAACATTTCAGTACTCATGTCACGAATTATTTCTTACACTTTCTTTGAAATGCCTTGTAATACAAATACTGTGGGTATTTGTATATATACAGATATAACAAACTAAGTCTTATAAACTTTATACATAAATAGTATAATTATAGTATTATTTGAATGCCGAATATGCTAAGCTACGGATATCGAGGTTCAAACGCCTGTGTTTAAATCTCGAGCTTATAGACAGTTATTGCGATTTTCTGTACACAAATTTTCAGCAGTGATCTGAAATTTGGAAGTTGGCAAAATACGTAAGTCAAGTCACGTAAGCAAGTCCCTCGCATGAATTCTTTGTTGTTGCCTTAATTTTCTGACCGGAATATGAGAGTGTACTATAATATAGCTCATGCACTTGGCTAGTGTATCTTGAGAATAGCCTTTGTCGCCTAAATCGTTCAGGAGGATATTATTAGACGGTTTATTTATCCTACGCCTCTAAACATCAATCAACAATCCACAGGATCCGTATTACATTTGCATGTATCCGAAACATTGAGTGCTTCCTTGTAATTTAAGTAGAATAAAATAAGTAATCTAAATAGTACATAAACAGTTTACAAGAAGAAAACAAAATTGAGGGGTTACATTTTTAGTACATTTTGGGAAAATGTGCTAATTATGTCCTTGATAATAAAGATTTGATCAGCGATTAAATATTAATTATTATACAAAGCCTCCGTATGCCAAACGAGCTCATTGATGATTATTTTCTTATAGTTCAAGGATCGAGGTTATAATTTATATTCCTTCAACTGGAAATTGATTAAATGATCCAAATTAAAAACTGGTTCAACAAATGATACACATCAATTAATATCGTGAAAGACCGATTATTTCCGAAGATTTGATAAGATAACGTATTACAGTGCTTATCTAGTTTTTACGAAAAGTTGGTGTTAACGATTTAATTTTCGTTGCCAACAAAGCGTTGCTTATGTTCTGTATCCTGAAAGTTTAAATATTATTCGGGTGTAAAACATATTCCGGAAGTCTTCAAATGTCTCATTTTTTTATTTTATTGGTTTAATTTCTATTATCTAAAAAAATCTCTTCGATGCATCAACATAATAAATTGATATTTAATTCGTTTTATGTAGCATGCAACCATTTAAAGCATTATAAATTATAATCTTTTAGCAATAATACCTAAAATATTACAAAAAACACTCTTCACGCTTGCACATATGTTAATTTTTTTTACATAAAACATATATCATTGTGTACATTAAAACTAGGATATAATAATAAACTTTGACCTTTTTTGCTATATAACTATGCTAATTGATTGCCTTGTACAAATATACAAAACAAAAGAAAGAAAATACTCAAATAGTGTCTTAACTACATAAATTGGAGTTCAGCAGTCAGTTAACAGTTTGAGAAGCTAGTTCAGTTTCAGAGATCTTGTAAGGTTAGCCTTTAATGCTAAAATATGATCACCAAAACATATACTTTTATATAATACGTTGTATTACAAAGGGAACGTTGAAATAACAAAATTTATTAAAAAAAAATGTGAATTAATATTAATTTATTTTTATTCTATATTAAATCAATAAGAATAAACTAAACAAAGACTGTCAAACTTTTGAATCGGGAATTAATACAGTTCATTTTCTAAAACTTTTGTTATTTTAATGCAATAATTGATAATGTATGGACAAAATATATCGAAGGAACCCTATGCATAAATGCATTTAATATGAATATTGTATCAATTTCTCATGTAAATTATGTTTAAATCGAAGCTCAAATATTGATCTAATTTGATAATCAATAATTACTAAGAATAAACAAATAAGCAATTATATTGATTAAATATATTTGAGAACAGCTATTATATTATTATATTATATCATAAAATTTAAGAAATAACTTAAGCATTATGTCATATTATTGGCTCTTTAAAAAATCCTCATCTCACCTTGGGTGTTTTATGTCATGTACAATTAATTATATTTCGTATTAGCTTCCGAGTTACTCGTAGTTTAGTTTTAAGTTCAAGCGATCTTTTTATAGATTTACAATAGGCAGGAAAAATATCAAATGGGTAAAATTTATGTGAAGGGGTAACGCCCGCTTTGTTCCTTACGTCGTCGCCAATACGCCACCAACATTGAGAACTATGGAATTATGTCCCTGGTGCCTGAAATAAAACGAACCCATTCAATCTTCAAACCGAACACCAATACTCAGTACTGTTGTTTAGAGGTTGAATGTGATGAGTGGGTATCTTCAATACGCTATCAACCTTGATAACTAAGAAGGTTTGCGATCATAATTAAACTGAAATTAAATTATATTAATGAAATAAAAGGATAACTAGTAAAAAGTACGTACAGAATGACTAGTATGTAGATTCTCATATAATATGTACAACTGGTCAAGTACACTGATCTCAGATACAGGCCATATGTAGATAACATTAAACTTTAAAGCGTCGTAACCTTATAGAACTTACGATATAAGGATTGTTTATAACTCTGATTTTGTTTTGAAATGTCATTTAGGATTACTTACCTAATTTTATAACCTACAGATTCATTAGTGAAGCGATATAATAGTCTGAGTAACTTTAAACATTTGGCTTTTAAGATATAGGTAGGCGGACGAGCAAATGGGCCATGGATGGTAAGTGGTCTCCATCGTCTATATACAATGGCACTGTAAGAAATATTAACCATTCCTTAGATGGTCAATGCGCCACCAACTTTGGGAACTAAGATATTATGTCCCTTGTGCCTGTAGTTACACTGGCTCAAACCGGAACACAACAATACTGAGTACTGCTATTTAGCGGTAGAATATCTGATGAGCGGGTGAGTGATACATACCCAGACGAGTTTGCACAAAGCCCTACCGCAAAGTAAACGTCGTCTGTTATATAAAATTAAAAAACAAACCTTTATAAAGTAATTATATTCCATAATTTATGTAGTTATTAATTCATTTTATTTATCTAATATAAACTGATGATTGTGTTATTAAAACGTTAAATATGTTTATTGAAATTTTATTTGTTTATCTAAGATATACTAAAAATATTTATATAATGTCTATATTAATAAATATAGGCAATAGTAGTTTATTTATAAAATTAAAAATACAATAAACTTTATTGCTATTTAAATCAACGTTAA
This sequence comes from Vanessa atalanta, assembly GCF_905147765.1. Lineage (NCBI taxonomy): Eukaryota > Metazoa > Arthropoda > Insecta > Lepidoptera > Nymphalidae > Vanessa > Vanessa atalanta. The sequence goes on from NC_061875.1 coordinate 7,080,601, forward strand.
TAACAAAATATTAAACGTTCAAAATGGAAGTAATTTTGTACTTTGTTTTAATCAACAAGTGATGTTTGCGACTTTAAAGATGTCCAGTTAAATTATTGTTGCATTCCCATTAGAAAATTTGAAAATTGCAGATTATTTTTCAGATTTTGATTAGATTCGAAACCTGAAAGATAAACAGTCGAATCCTAGTAGACATCATAAACATTTTCAGAAGCTGCCCGAAGCAGCTATAGAGGTGAGTCTTGTTCAGGTAGTGTGGGATTTCTGTCCTATCCAACGATAAAAAGAAAATACACATGTGTAGTATACCATAGCTTTACCTCACGATCAGACCGATTAAAGGTATTTTTAGGTTTTTAGTCGATAAATTCTCAGTGACAGTGCGGTATCCAAATGTTGGGAGTGTATAATCCTATGTCTGAGCTGTTTTCAATCATCTTTTTGTCCTCCAACTGGATTATGAGAATGAGGAATAGAGAGGCTGAATTTGTTCACATCTATTTGTGAATTATATTCAGTGTCCATCGAGATTGGCCGTTGTTGCCGATCTCAGGTCGTCATACTATCACCTGCAAAGATAAAAGAGAATAACTATTGTAGCTGAAAATCGGTTTTTCAGGATCCGAGACCGCATTAATAAAACGAGACAATATATTTTTAAATGTAGCCGTAAAATTGTTACTTCCATGCCAAATATTGTCAGTTTTTTATACGTTTTACACAGAATCATTAAAAAATATATATAAGTTTAAGATATTATTATCTCGTGATACATAATCTAATGTTTAAAAATCACTCTTTACTGTTCAAATCCGGATTGTAAATTTATTTATAGGTTTGAATAAAATGTTAAAAATATGTAACAGAAACTAATTAATTTAAATAAATTAGATCACATTATATTTCAATGTAAACTTTTATCATAACCAGTTGGTACTCGTTCAATCCATAATTAAGTTTTATCTTGAAGAAGCAACAACTTAACAGCGCTATAATTGAAAATAAAATATTCAAATTCAACAGCGATGTATCTCAAACTTTACTTTAAATTAAGAGTTTAATTGTTATAATATTATACTAAGAGTTTAATATCCTATGATAATTGAGATTGTCCAGTGATTTTGTATTGAAACCCATCGCGAAGAAACCTTCAAGTTTCGGATGAAAATAAAGATGTGTACCTAAAAAATAGTATGTATTCATACAGCAGTGGTGTATCGATGAACCTTATTTGGAGCAATTTGTCATTTACTTGATTGTTACGTATTAAACTTACTAAAACCAAACAAACGGGACGTGTAAAATATTTCGTTGTTTAACAATCACATAGAAAGAAATTATATTTTGTCCGTATTTTTTTTTATATTTATTAAATACATATCATACGAAATGAAAAATTTTATTGATTGATATGAAAGATTTAATTGAAATTAAATCAATGAAATTTTTTTTCGCCTTTAAAGAAAATTTGTTTAGTTTAAAGTACCTATCGATTTGAAATAATTTTATTTAAAAATAAACATTTTTGCTTATAAAATTTCCATTTAATATGTAAAATGTTGATCTTTAAATGAGTTCATAACTATTAATGTGACGGATGTAAATACCGATCATAAATCACATACCTACTATGCTTAAAGATTATCTTGTATATTTAAATATAATTTCCATAAAAAATCAAAACATATGTAGGTACTTCTTCTGAGTTCATTACTATTGTGTTCAAGTATATATATGATTTGTATTTTAAACAAAATTAAGGGAACAAATTTTTCTACTTCACTTTACCTGTGCGGAATGTAAACTTTATCTGAATTAGGCCTTAATTATTATTATTAGAAATGTCAAAAGTTATTAATCTATCATATGGCAAGTGTAGAAATATCTACGTTATTTATTATAAATTAACATCTTACCAAAATGCATGGATAAAAAATATGTGATAGTCAAGTTGATATGTAGTTCTAAATTGTGAACTTGACCAGTAACCTTTTCATCAACAACACATGAAAATTCGCTAATAGATGAGAAAAACAGAGTATCGTTAAATTAGTAATGCAAATTACATTAATTTATTTCTTGTCAAATTCCAATTTTAACGTTTTTGTCTCATTTATTCACAATTATAAATTATTATATGCCTTCTAAAAAACTATGTTCTATATTCTTGACGTAATTATATATGTGGTCCCCACTCACTAGAGCCGATCCCAATCGTCTCTGTCATTATAGTTTCCGGTGAATTATTAGATTTTACGAATAGGTACGTATCATCACCTAGATGCTCGTAGATACTACTTGCTACACGGGCGCGAATATCCGTCTCAAATTTTATTTCCAATATTGATCCAAATTTATAAAAAATAGCTATCATGCATACATGTAAAAATGTAAACAGCCCAAGAAATTACGCCAAATGTAAGATAATTCAATAAAAATCTCCTTTGAAATGTATATTCAATGAGTTTATTAATATTTAGCATCCCACTAATCAAATCTTGCGCTTTTGGTATAAGTAGGAAATTCAAAATACATGCGAATCAAAAAGGCTTATTTCTGAATATTGTGTAGAAAGCTAAGAAAAGTTGGACAAGATATTTTTGACTATTTATATGCTTTTATAGCTTTTACGCCATCCTGAAAACGGGGCCAATTTTGTTATTTTGATAGTCTCTGTTGTGATAACGAAATATACTATTATAATACTTTTTGGTCATATAAATTTTACACTTACTATGGTTCGTTGTCGAGACATAGATGAACGAGAAAGTGAAAAATTAAGCGATTATTATGCGTTATGTGCTTACACCCACCGTGATCCATATCGAAAAAATATATTTTCTTTATTTATAACAATTGAATAAGTGACATTCAATAATAAATTTAAATAGTATCGTACGAAAAGCACTACATACATAATTAAATAGTCGTGAACATCTTTTTTTACATTGTTGATGATGTTACTCATTGTTACATGTTTTGTTTAGTCAAGTCTAATTTTTTTTTTTTTTATAATATAATTAGGCGGACTAGCAAATAGGCCCCCTGATATTAAGTGGTCACCACAGTCCATAGACAATGGCACCATAAGAAATATTAACCATTCCTCACACCGCCAATGCGCCACCAACATTGGGAACTTAGATCTTATGTTCCATGTGCCTCTAGTTACACTGGCTCCCCCAATCTTTAAACAGGAACACAACAATTCTAGGTACTGCTGTTTAGCGGTAGAATATCTGATGAGTAGGTGGTACCTACCCAGGCGGGCTAGCACAAAGCCCTACCACCAACTGAAGTCAATTTATGCGTATAGTTACTTTGATAAAGTTAATTTACGAGACACACAATTATTATGTATCAATAAGTTTAATTGTATTTAATAATATAATACTGATAAGTTATTAATAGTTATCCTTTTTATGCAACAACTAGTATCTTACATATAAATAAAACATTTTTTAAATCTTTTAATCAAATTTTCACAAACAAACCTTTGTGTAATATAACTGCACTTGTACTTCAAATACACGATCATATACCTGACCTTCGGTTATGAGAGCTTTTGAGCTTGGATGTACATACGTTAGGTAAATCTTGTTATATCTTATATTATAATATCTTACTAAACAATCATTCATCGCGAGGTATAGATGTGATTTTATTTAAAAGTTAAGGTTTAGTCCTAGAGGGCGTCCGAGGTGAATGCACAGAACGCTAGGTTTCGGGCGCACGCCAAGCGACTATTAGACTCGCGGTAGGAGTGCATTTGACGTTGATCATAAGCTCGACATACGCAATAAGGCGAGCTCACCTTACGTTGTAGTTTTGAACCATCAACAGCTCACTTCAACTATAATTATTTTAACTTTATTATTGATACAGGCAAAATGATAAGGAAATATATTAAAAAGGAAACGACTACGAAGATATCCTGTTTATCTATTTAATCATGAAAGACTTTTATACGGCCAATTTAATACTCATCATCTGAGATTAAGAAATAATTCCAACAAAAACTCCGCGTATTTTTTCAGTTCCAATGATCGTGCTCGACATTGTGATGTAAATATACGATTGTGGACTTCACTGCAGGCAAGCAACATCCATACAATAGCTTTCGACATTATTCAGGAACCTAAGACCTCGTCTTTAAGCCATGCTATGTCTTTCTCTCTGAACATTAGACAAGCAGTCTGTCTTCATGTCTACAAAAACAAAGATTGCAAGCATATAATATGTTGTCATATAAAAACCTCTAAAATCACCATATATTTAAAATCAAGTACGAACGCTTAATGCATTTATAAAGATAAGAGCTATTAATATTAATAGTACAGGTGATGATAAGAGATCATTATCACGACTCCACCGGGCTCAATAACAGCAGAAACGTCGATAGTTACAAGAGCCCTTTTTATTATATCATTAAGAGAGCTATGGTGGAAAAACCTACCTGAACCCCTTGGACAAGACAGACCATGTGACTATGAGGATATATTTATTATCTTAAAGTGTTCGAAGTTCGAAGAGGGAAAAGCCCTAAGAGCAACACTTGAATTTTGTCTTATGTCAATGCCACATATATGGAATAGTAGGTGTAACTTGAGTCCAAGAATATTCATCAAGAGATAAATTTTTTTTTTTTTCTAAATTTTTTGAAGAATGGTATCGATTCGATCTATAAGGCTAAGAAATTTCCAGATTGGGCTCGTGCGTATACGTTTATGAAAATTTAATATGCCTAATCTCTTAGCATTGTCCGAAAATATTTTAATTTTTCATTAAGAATAGGCTCTATGCCTTCATCAAACAGTGGTGCACCAAGGAGGCAAAGAATATCTTTATGTGAATTTTTTATGCTAGGTGCAATTTTATTTATTATTTCCGTTTATATGATTAGAATATTATTACAAACAAAATCATTTTTTAGTTATTTAAAATAGCACTAAAGAAAAAGGTTGCAATTAAGAGAGACAGGATATGTGGGGTTTTGAAACCACGAAACCAACTGCGTGTGTCTACACCTTAGTTTGTTTTCTATTATTCATAATTTTTCGCTATTCAGATACATATCGGAAAATGATTTTTTGAAAACATATCTACGAAGGCATAACTGTACTAAATAAATTGTATATTATTACAATTGTTCTTTTAATAAATATTTGTTTAAACTTGTTTTGAAGTAGAGTCGAGATGTTAAAAAACGTGCATCTTAACCGATGAATTCGGTTTCAAACCCAAGCGACTTTTTTAAGCTGAATGGTACACCTTTAGGACACGTTAACTTTCATTGTTTTGTTTTGTTGTTATTGTTTTTTTTTGTAGATTAAGTTAGTTAGTAGTTATAATTAGTTAATGTTTTTTTTATTCTTGTTGTTATTCTTTTTTTCATTTTGTTATACCTTTTATAATTGTATCGTGTCCTAATAAAGATTTCTTTTTTTTCTTTTTTTCTTTTACTGTGTGTGTCTAATTTCAACGAAATTTTATTACATATGTATTCTCCAAGCAAGGAGTCAATTCTATTAACTTATGACTGTTATGACACGTTCCCGAATCTATTCCAACTTTGAATATTCCTCACACAAATAAACGCCAACTTAATCGTTTGCTATGAATGATTAAGCTGGCGTTCTACTTATTTCAATCGGATACCATGCCATCTATATCCATGCATGGCTTCATGTTATCAAATAGATGATATTTTATTTTGTCTCAATTAATTTTTGTTCAATTTCAACCCTTGTTATAGTTTTTAATAATAGTGCAAAATTCACCACCTTACCGCCGAGCGTTGTTTAAATTCCCAATGTGTGGATTGGATCTGGTACTAAATCCAATATTAGAAAAATTGTTTGTATAATGTTTGCTAGACCTGCTTTATTTTCAGAAACCTATAGAAAGCGTGCCCCTGATGGAGAATCAGAATATCCGATCTTACACAGGGATTTTCCAAAAAAAAATAGTAACTGGCCGTTAGATTCGTCAGCCGGAAGGTGACTCACCAGAATGTCCAAAGGTGGAAGCTAAGCCCTGCAGTGGCTACGGTTATAAATGATAGAGCTGTATCGGGTTCGTCTCCCGCTCATAACCATGAATATTTATAAATGTCAGGTCTTTCTTGGTCTGGGTATTTATGTTAAGTGGATTTCTCATAAGCGTTCGTGTAACAATTAAATTGCATTGTCTTGCAGTACATGTATATGTAATATTTATTTGATTACGCATTTGTGGAATTTACTAGCGACCCTCCGTGGGTTTTTACGGTAACACTAAGTACTTTCTTCCTCTCAGAGGGCAGCCTTTCCTGGCCTAATCGACAATTATTATAATAATAGCACAAAATTTATACATATAAATAATTCAACCTATCTCCTAAATAAATTTTTCGAATCGTGAACGAACAGGGAATAACCGCAGTTTTTCCAAACATTGTTCTCAAAGACGCAACATGGGAATGTAATACATTATAATATAACCATCTGATTGGTGGTATGCGTGCAATGCCACTATTTTTAATTTCTTTTTGTATAGAAAGAATTAACACAACTCGCGTCCTACATACCGTAAGTTGTTGTTACTACAACTACACAACGTTTCAAGTCAATTGTATGAATAGATAAACAATAGAGATGTGCCGATTATAACTTTGGCCGACTAGCCGACTAACCGATTAGTAACCGACTAATACAGAGACCGACTAATCGGCCTCTTGATTTTTGCGTTGCACAGGTCGAAGCGATGTTTATGTGTGAAAAATAAAGTGTTATTGTTCATTAAACTGAAAGAGCAGGTAATTAAAATAAAGAGAGAGTAAGAGAATTAAAATTTCATCATGTCAAAAATAAAGTCTCGTTTTGTTTTGACTACTTTGATAATGATTCATGTAAAGTCAAATGTAACCAGTGACAAATTATAATTTATCTAAAATTAATTTATTTGTAATAATAATAATAATTGTAATAAAAAAATGTAATTCCTCATTAAATTTTATCAAGAAATATGTATACTAAAAGAAGCCAGTTATCAGCACACTCTGTCAACTAGTCGAAGCATCTTTAATAAACAAACATCAATATATATACATAATTATGCATGAATGTTTGTTTATCTATTCATACAATTACGCGATTATCGTCGATACTCATTTGTTTTCTGCCTTCATTCATTTGATAAAAAAATCATTTTAACTACGTTTACATAATTAATAGGAATTAAAAATTATAATAAATCCATAGTAGGCCGACTCTATACCAGTTTTAAGCGAATTTGTTTTGGAAATATGGCCTATGTTATTAATGGTGATGAGATGCACATTAATATTAATAGGGATTTTAAATAGTCAAAAGTCTCTGACATTCATATAAATATACAATTTAATGTTTTCCTTACATGTCACGTTTCTATAATAAAAATCTGTACATATATCTAACTTTGCCAATTAATAAATGATAATAAGAGATTGTATCAAACCATATTCAGTCATATAAAAAAAAAAAAACAAAATTAAGAAAAAAAAAATAATAACCTTTAATAATAAATAGTGATTACGTAAAAGTCCCGCATAAAAAGCTACTGTAAAAAGCAATTTATTTGACCCTTATTTCATATCCCATTTTTCTAGTGAGCTCTGATGGATTTTATTGTACGTTATCAGCATAAATAAAAGCCACAAAAAACATTGTTGTGGCTAAAAAACCTTGGAGTGTTTCGTGCCCTGATGAAGCTTTTCCCTTTGAAACAGCTTGTCGGAGAAGATGGGAAGCAACATGTGCACTCACACGATGTACTGCTATCAAACTGGATATATGAAGTAATAATAGGGTCATGGTCCATGGGACGTGCCTTTATGAGGTATGCAACTTGCCTAGATTAGGTGACAATATATTGATATCCGTGGCACATCCCGTAAAGTTATTACAGCCGTTAAAGGTGCTCAAATACTCAAGCACTGCAAATACTCACTTTTTTTGAACAATTATGAGTTTGCAAGACTGGGTTCGAAACATTATAAAAGAAACTAGTCCACATTCTGAGACGCAATAGTGCCAGCGTTCAGAGTACAGGGCCACAAGACATCCTTTTGATAGCGTGTTTGATAGAAGAAATTCTATCATGTCTGTATAGTTTTATTTAATTTCGTTTAAATTTATTATTTTACTTATTACATATTCTTCAAGACTTTTACAGAAAAAATCTTAAAAAATTATTAAGATTTTTTTTAATAAAAAAACTCAATAAGTCAGAGCACTCTGAATATTAAGATATATTTTAAGTTTGTGTTTGCTCTTTACGTCCGCCATTTTTTATTGTGTTATTATTACTGTTCGAATGGATTTGTTAACGATGTTGCGGCGCATAAATTGCCACCTGTGCATCAAAAGGATGCTAAGAGATGTGTTGTCATCATTATAATCTTTAAAACCAACTATTCTCCGAAAATGAAAAGCAATGCATTAGTTATATGTTGCTGTTTGCCAATTTAATTTTATAGAAGAACCCTCCTAGAATAACGTGGTGTTACATCTTACATAACACAACATAACTTATTTAACCTAACCTAGATGTCAATATTGGTCTTAGATTTACAAATAAAATATATTCATTCATTCATTCATGTCAGCCGAAGGACGTCCTCTGCTGGACATAGGCCTCCCCCAAAGATCGCCACAACGACCGGTCTTGTGCAGCCCGCAACCAGCAACTAGTTTATATTAAACAAATAATTGGCGAGGTCCAAAGCATTTAGACTTATTTTTGGGTATACAATAAGGCTTATCATTAATAAGTCTACAGTAAATTACTATATATGGCTTGCTTGTAGAATAGATTTAACTGGTGAAGGAAAGTTCTATAGAGTTTCGGGCATTGTCGTTTAACATTAACATAAATGAAAGTTAGCAATATTACAACAATTGAAGCTTATAGACACAAAGAACTCATTGTATCGTATTGTGTAGGTTTAAGTACATTTAGTCATCACTTAATTTAACAATCTCAGACACATTGCTAGTGTCATGTTTATAAAATTTAAATAAACTATTAATTTTATGATCATATTAGCACTGATGTTGTAGAGGATGCATTGGAAACAAATTAGATGGAATTTTTATTATTCGCGCCAGTCATCTCTGTAGTAGTTCTATGACATGGAATTCCTGTTCCTTGAAAACGATATCCGTGTTTCTTTGATTATCGATGTTAATCGTCATATAAAAGTAATTATTAAAATAAATTATACTATTCTAAACCATTTTACTCTACATGATAATTCACTTATTATTAACTTATTGTTTAACAAATAAAGCATATAATTGCGTGAAACTCAACACACGCGTCTGGACGTAAACATTACGTCAGAAGCGTTCTTAATACTTATTGCTCGAAGTGTAACTATTAGCGTGCTAATCTTTTGCTTAAAAAATAAGTCTTGCAGTTGTATCGATAGTTCAATCAACAATTACGTGCCCCATTCTTTTTCCCAAACGCTACGGGGCACTTGTGTAATAACAGCTGCAGGAGTGTAAGTTGTTTTGCTACGGTCAAAGTATCTGTGTACACACACTAAATTAAATGACTGAAAACATTATTACTGAACTGGAAATATACTCTACTACACAATCCCGATTTTAAATAAAATTTTTATTTTTAAATAGTATTTTTATAAATTGAAACTCACATGGGCTCTGCGTTGTATGAAGTTATTATGACGATAGTACCAAATTAAAGCATGTAACACATCCTCGGATGTTAAAAATATTAGAATATATCATGAATGTATACACTAACAATATGTATATATGTAATTACATATATGCATATTATTAGTGTATAAACACGATAGTGCAACAATTTTTTATGTATTATACTCAATTTCCCGAAAAAAAGTAGTAGTAGTCTTGGATGATGTAGCTTTCCATAGCTTTTATTCACATAAAATACCGACTCTCACATTCTAGAAACTTTAAATGAAGAAATGTGATTACATATTTTTATACTTTATTATTAATAATAATATACAAATGAAGATTTTTCAACGTTAACTTTTATCACAAAACCGTACAGAATATATATTTTGACAGTATTAAATTGACAGACACATTAACATAGGGCAATGGCCGTTTAGTTTTTTTTTTTTACCAAATATCTTCTTTATCTTCAAAGATGAATGTTTTATATTTGAAAAATCTGTATCCCAATATTCTTGAATGGATAAAAATATTAAATCAATGTCACTTTAAAAATGGATATATATTTTTTTAAATGACATTTTTTACATATCAAGTCAATACAATAATTGTATTTTAGCTACTATTCAAAGTTAGTTTTTCCCAGTAAAAGTGACTTTTACTCATTGTGTTCGGGTTCAGTTTGCTTTGCATGAAAGGTAAAAAGTTAATAAAAATAAGTATTAATTGAATGGATTGCACAAATGTCACATATCATATTTAATATATTATGTATACTATTTATTTATTCTTTATTATACAGAAACAAATTAAATATAAAGCTACTAAACAGCAATATTTATTTTTATAGTTTGCTTAATTTATATTGAACGTTGTTACTAGCAACTAGTAGGTACGTATGCTTATTTAATGATAAATAGGTTTTGAATGTGACAGTTAAAATATTAGCACACTTGAAAACTTTGCATAAAAATAATACTTAGGTATAACTGCATTTTTGTATCGTACTGAGACAAATTTAAAATTATTCGAATAAAAGTTAATAATTTATTTTTTGAACAGTGTTAACAATATATTATTAGTATATGAATATTTATTTAATATGAATAAAAAATTTACTAAAATGAACTTTGGGTAAATAAATTGTATGATGATGATATCATGTATGTAAAATACGTAATTTCATACGAATCGAAGTAATTCTTATTTATCTATTAAGATGTAGGTAGTCATTGTTATTTCACATGTAGATGAACTCTTAAATCGACGAGAAAAATAATCATTAATAAACTTGATTTTAATTTTAATATATAGACTAAAAGCATTTGTAATATTTATTGGTTTTAAATTACTCATATATATATATATATATATATAATTTTTATTTTGTTATGTACCACAAAACATTAATTTGTACATATTTTATGCAAGTCTATTGCTATTTCCAGCTACCGAGACTATAAATTTCCTTTTTAATAAGGTTGTCTGAAAGAAATGATTAATTAGCGTGCATGATATTTGTACTGTACTTTACTGTAGTAGTTTTCATGTGATATACACTCTAATAAATATATTCGATTTAATAAAATGTGAAAGTAACTCTCTCTCTCTCTCTCTCTCTCTCTCTTTCTCTCTCTCTGTCTGTCTTTCTCTTTCATGGCCAAACCTTTGAGCCGAATTTGATGAAATTTGGAATGAAGCTAGCTTAAACCCTAAGGACAGACATAGACGATCAACCCCTCAAACGTGACCGAAGCCATGATCGACAACTATTTAAATATAAATAGATAATATATAGACATTTGCTTTTATCGATATCATTACACACACACTACATTATTTATGTACTTGTAACTGTTATTTTTTTTATGTTATAGATGGAAAGTGATTATCACGGCCCATGCACATCTACAACACCAGGCTTGCAGGTGCGTTGCCGGCATTTTTTTTAGCATTAGTAGCCTGTAAATTTCCCACTGCTGGGCTAAAGGCCTCCTCTCCCTTTGAGGAGAAGGTTTGGAGCAGTTCCTCGTGATAAATTCGGTAGAAGGCGCAGAGTGATACAACATCTCTACGCAAAGCCAAAGAATCAAGCATATCGGAAAGGGCTTGATCCCCGATAATTCGACCCGCACTGCGTTGGATGCGATCAAATGTAAGGGGCTGGTACTGAGGGCATCCGTCCAGAGGTGAGAGCAGTACTCCATGTGAGGCCGAATTTGCGCCTTGTATAGGCTTAGGGGATGATCCGACGTGAAATACTATCTGGCCTTTCTGACCACCGAGCTTTTTTGATACTAATTTTGCTTTACCTTCCAATTGACCGCGGAACTGAACGAGGCTGGAAACATAGACGCCAAGTATTCGGATACTAGCCGTGGCGGCTATTGGAATTGTTCTCAAACAACAAGTGGACAAGGTTTAGCCGGCCCCAGTCCGAGACTTTGTTTAATGAAGACTCGATTTCTGACACAAGTTTGTTCTGGTTTTTATCGACGTTTTCCCGAGAAATATTGTAACACTACTAATTAGTCTTCAAATGGTAGGTCATTGTGCCTTCTAGGCAGATACAACCCACGCATCAATTATTTAGCCGCTTAACATATGAAAATGAAATAAGCACTTAGACAAAAATAATACGTGGTAGTAGTAGTAGTTTGGTAGTCATTGAACCAGGGTTGTATCACAGGAGCAGGAGCAGGATATATACATATGTATATCTAGCGGTCTATTGACTGGGTCGACATTCCATTACCATCAGGTGGCTAATTTATATGTCTGATCTCGTGTTTTTGTAGCATTTATATGACAAATCATAGTTTATAATTTATATTACACTTAAAGAGCACACCGATTGCGTGAATTTTTCTTTACACACTGTATACACAAATTTATAGTTTTGTATTTTATATTCATAAATAGGTTGTGAGAATGGTAATTTACACATTTCCATATATTACACTCAAATATATTCAAATTTATTAAGCAAATATTGGTAGCGTAATGAATGCATTAAATGCAATAAAAACGCTTCTTGTTAAAAGTTTAAATGCAAATAATAAAGCCATTTTGTTAATAGATTCTGCTGTTGAATTAATTTTGCACACAATATCATCTTCCAAATATTTATTGTATCCAAAGAAAATTTTAATAGTGTTTAATATTTTATTTTAAAAATAATACTCATTTAAATAATTTAATGGCAAATATAATAAAAAAATGGCACCATTGAACAGATTCCAGCACGACTAGGTTTCAATCGAATTTACCTCGGTCTCCTGTATAGTCTGCCGCAGCGTGTGTCTATGGTACTACAGCCTTTTCAAAAACCGGATTGTTGGCCTGGAGGCTGGAAATCAAACTCACGTTAGAGACGATTCGTAATACTCGAAATCAACTTATAAACAGAAATGAGATGGGACTATTATTTTTCAATAAGACTATATTACCCTTTTTGAAGAAGAGCACCACCACAATTTTGTGCCATACATTTGGGAACTAACTATCAAGTATGACGGAGTTAAGTAACTTCTGAAAGGCTTTAAGGATACCGATCTTTAGGCCTAATCTAATCTTCCTTCTTCCCTAATAATCTAACCTCCTAACCTCCTACCGATCCTTAGGCCGACCTAAGGATCGGTAGGAGGTTAGGAGGCCGACCTAAGGATCGGTATCGGGTCCAACGGCACCCCCCCAACATCAGAAGCTCAGCTGCCCATCATCACTGCCTTGTCAATTTTGAGAGCTATTCTAATATCGTATAGGCTGAGGTCTGGCATAACTTTCTTGATCTGAAGTTTTACTATTGACAGGTGACTGCGTATACGTGTACAACTGTCCGTAGAACTTCTCAATCTCTCCCAACAACTTGGGTTTTGACGTGTCAATTCTGTCTATACTTACCGTCATAAATATACTTTGCCCAAAAAACTCTTTACGAACACTACATATCTCTTCCAAACACTCTGAAGCCTTTGTTCTCCACGATGGTTTCTTTAATACTGTCTATTGAATCGCCGATATCTGAGGACGTCAGAATAATTTTCCGTCTATCCTCCATAAGCCACAGGAGAGGTTCAAAGATACTTTTGTATTGGTTCCAGATGTTTCACAGCTTACACAAACCTGTCTTTGATTGCTTCCAACTATTCGCATTTTTATTTTTTTATGTTATAGGTGGCAAACGAGCAGGAGACTCCTCGATTGGTAAGTAACTACCAATGCCCATGGGCAACTGCAACACAGAGCATCTCGAATTATTGATGATCAAACCCTTTCCAACCTGCTTAATCCTTTTAGCTTAGCGTAGAGATGTTGATTTTGGTTCACGTGGAATGTTTCGAGGAATTGTTTAGATTAATGTCGGCTGCTGAATTTTACTTTTTGACATCGCGTCTGAGTTTCAAGTTAAACGGTCGAATGGATGACACTGATACTGGGGAGCACCTATCCAGGTTTGTGAAGAGAAGTCATGTGAGGCCGAATTAGCGCCTTGAATAGTTTTAGGTGATGGGTCAACGTGTCTTGCCGAGCACACCAAGTTGTTAGATGCCAATTGATCGCGGAACTGAACGAGGTTCGAAACATCAACGCCAAGTATTCTGATACTACTTGTGGCAGTAAGGGGAATCTTCTCAAAGTGTGCATATACGTCAAATGGTAACTTTTTAGCGGTTAACTTGTGTCTTTTGAGGTGTAATTGAACTGGGCTTAGTAGGCTTCAGTCCGAAATAAATCGTATAACAAAAAACTCGATTTCAGACATAAGTTTGTTCCGGTTTACGTCACCGTATTCCTGAGAAATATTAACCTGGCCCTTGTATAATATGTCTAGAAAGCCCATGAGAAGGAAGGTTCAAAGGAAGCCATTTGTAATAAACGCAATCAAAGGCCTTCGTTATGTTCAAACTAGCTGCTAATGTGGAAAAAGAAAGGTGTCATATATGTGTCAGATAAACTAGAGATCACCGGCTGAGAGACCCCTAAGGAAACTGTACTGTCGCGGGCGGTCGCTTATCAGCTGGTACTCCTCTAGGTATCGCACGATCTGGCATTTAATAAAAGACTGCATTATCTTGGATAACAAGGAGCTTATAGGCCTAAAATAAGACGGTTTTGAGCGATTGACTTTCTCAGTGATCGGATGCACCAAAACAAACTTTCAGGAATAGGAACGACCACTAATGCATGGGATTGCCGGAAAAGCATAAAAACCGGTGCCAATTCTAGAGAAAATATCCGTAGCAGGCTCGAAGAGATGTCATAGCGACCAGTTATGAATATCCAAAAAGAAGAAAGAAAGTTTGAGGTTTTGGACTTGAATAGGTGTTGGACGGAGCATGGTGAAAGATCAGTCGGGATCTCTGGAGGTTGACTTTAATATTCAACAAGTTTCTTCTGCTTCCGTTTTAAGCCAAGTATTGATCACAAAGACGTCATTGAATATCTGTCTTCTCGTCGACAAAATAGTCTATTTTATTTTTGATTTTACCATCGGAGCTTATCCAGGTCCATTTGCGGTATCCAAGCTTCTTGAAGAAAGAGTTTATCATGAAGAGTCCCTCCGTCTCCATGAAATAGGCCAACATGTGATTCCGGGGATTCTGAATATAAGGTACGCCACCCTAGTCAACACATTCTCGATTTTCATTACGTAATTCACCAAGGACATGTGGATTAAAAATCCGACACCACCTTGGGTCAGTTGGTCTCCTGGAAATAAAATAGCGCTAACCTATTTTACTAAGATGATCGTATTCTCCCCTCTCTCGCGTTTCAGACAATCCTATGATATACCAATATAATCTATTCCGTGTTTCCTACAGTTCGATGATGTTCTGGTGAGGGCCAGAGATCTTCGGTATTGGTAATTGGTCTCTGTCGAGAATTACACTATTAGGCTGGGAATAGCAGGGCTACCGAGGCCGTGGTTTTGTTGTGTATTCCATGTGGGTCGGAACGACTTTCACATCTCCTACGGGATAATATGGGGTATTCAAAATGGGCACGGGTAATATTGAAAAAAAAAATTGCGAAAAAGTGATAATTTGTTAGAAGAATTGATACTCTGTTTCCATGTTAGTAATACGTATTCATAGCTTACAAGAGAATAGAAAAATATGTAAATAATCCTTGTACAATTTTTTTAACTAATTATATATTTATTTTCTATCGCATTTAATTCTTATTAATTAATATTAAAATAGTTTTGAGACGCCTCAAATAATATTAAATCAATTAATTTATTAAACAGTTTGCTATTCAAAATCTATCAGGAGTATAAACGTAAAAAATAATGCAACAAAAGAAATAAATCGAGAAAACTTAAACTATTGTTATTATGTCAAAAATCGTCAAATCATTCAATACAAATTGATCTAAATTATAATGGATTAATTATTCTAATGTTCAAATGTAAATGATTTTAATTTGAATAAATATTTCATTTAAACCAAATTAAATGTATTTATTACACATTTATTAGATATATATCTTTATGTATTTGAATATAATGGCTATACTTGAAATACTTGAGTTTATTACTCATAAAAACATCATACTATTATCACTAGGTACTTAAGTAATAGTGTGTATAACATAGTTAGCGGTCCCAGTAAAATTTAAGGCAATCTCGATATTCGTAATGTGCACATGTAAATTCAAACTGCTTTATTATATAAGCTCAAGTTTCAAGATTAATTTAACAATCTCTAGGCAATGGCTACAATGTTGTAATCAAAAATAAACATTAAAATTGACGTACCGTTATACTCGTACGAGTATATAACTATAAGTATCGTAACGTTCGTGTTGATTGAAAAATTATCATAAAAAATATGTTATATCATTAGACACAGCAACAAATTTAATTGAATATTTAAATAAAGTTACAAACAGCTATACCCATTATTCATTTCTACAAAATGTTATTGATCTATATTACATTCGAAAGAAGACTTCTATTGTTTCTTTTACAATATGACTCATTCACTTTTGAAGAATAATTAAATTTCATATAACTATTTATCATAACTTAGATAGGCTTACTTTACTTTATAAAACTGAACGTGAACTATTAACAACTATGACACACTGCGTAGTGTATTATATATCTGTAAGGGAAAAAGACGGAGCAATCGATTATTTATACATATATATTTTTACTATTTTTGTAAATTTATTGCCAGGTGGCAGGGCTTTGTATATGCCCGTCTGGAGAGGTACCTAATCATCAGATATTCTACTTCAAAAAGCAGTACTCAGTATACAGTTTTGTTATATTTTGATTTGAAGGGTGAGTGAGCTGGTGTAAATGCACAAGGGACATAACATCTTAGTCCGTTAAAAAAAAAACGACAAAGTTTATTTCGGGGTATGAATTATTTTTAGACTATAAAGAAATTCATCAAATTAGAGTCATTCTTACTTCAACATTTATTATTAAACGTGTAATAAACATTTATGAAAGCATAAAGTTTTTATTGAATTGATAGTATGGGCGAGTTTAATGCAAGCTAGCAAACCTATAAACCAGTTCACTTAAACCATTGGTCTCAAATTAAACAGACAACTTTGGTGCTGTTGAGAATGTAAATAAATAGAATATACATATCTACACCTTTCTTTAAACTATTTAATTTATTTAATGGTATTGTTGAAGTATATTTTTATGGTACATACCATCACTTCGCTGTCATAGCATAAATATTTCATTAATTTCCAGAGAATAATATCATATCCCGCTGGTTGCGGGCTGCACAGGATCGGTCGTTGTGGCGATCTTTGGGGGAGGCCTATGTCCAGCAGTGGACGTCCTTCGGCTAGAGGCAAAGCTTTTAATAACATTAAATTGACAAGCAGACACATTTTTAAAAACACTCAAATAGCTCTAATGTATTTTGTCCAGAAATAAATGATTATTTTAAATAAATATTTATTACTTTAGACGTTAAAAAAGAGCAGAAGTCCAATGAAAAATCAACATTAATAGATTCGGCAAAGAAAACCTTCACTGATGTAGACATAATATAGATTGTGATTGGTGTCAAACTATTTGATTCTGAAGTAATATAGTCAATATCGATAGGACCTTTATAGAAGACGGCTATTTGCGTAATTGATAACTGATTCATCTGAGTGAAGATTCACTACGAAGTCAATTTAAATATTAACTGACGCCTTTCGATAAATATATTAGATAAATTTATGTTTCCTATAAAAATACTATATAATAAAAGAAATTGTACCGCATAATTAATTAAACCAGATTATTACTACGAATAAAAAAAATAAACTGCTTTACAAAGGTATCTCATAAAATAGTAAGATGTATTTCTTTACTCGTTAAAGAAGTTTTTAGTGCTTTATTACGAAACTGACGTATTTTTCGACAAAACATACCATTGAAAAGAAATGATTGCCTTCAGGCTGGTTTAACTAAACCTATAATCTATTTTTTTTTTTAAATCTCCGCTAAATTTATTTTACCTTTAAAATTAAGTGTAGAGTAACAAACTAAACAAAGTATAAAAAGGCTTTACATTCAAGGCAATTTACAGTGCACAAAGAGCTAATGTTTACTTAGGTATATCTACATAGATGTCTGAATACTAAATCTAATATAACAAATTACAAATTCCAACATAATCTAGGCATCTATATTTCGTTTTTTATAAACAAATTACCTACGATGTTATGTAAATCCAAACGGATGTTAGTCTATGAAACATCCTTGTTGACCTTCATTTAAACAGCAAGACATAAATCACAAAATTTTATCAATAAAACCGCTGCCTAAGCTGTATTGAAGATGTTCGCACCCACAGGCCTCTAAAACTAGTTTTGTTTCGTTAAATGTCAACAACTATTATTACCACCGCCCCAGAGGTCGCTCGGGTTACTATAAATATAGGCTACATTCTCATAAAACAGGCCTTTGAAATATACACTTCTTGATTAAATATGATACACTCAGATGACATACATACGTAACGTAAATTACGCCATCTCATTTCTATTAATAATCAATATACTTAATATTAATATTTGATCATCGAAGTTATATCTCTTAAATTTAATTTAAAAAGCAACTAAACTTTTAGCATTTCAGTTACTAGTTATTTGTGGTATATTATAGATAGCAAAAAAAATTGGTCGAAAACTTGCTAAAAATAAAATTAAATATTTTTGACCGCAGACGATACGTGTATGATATTATTATATGATAAACATTAAAAGTTGGTCCATTAAATAAGCGTTTATTTCATAAGTAGGATAATAAACTAAAAACGGATATCCTTACACGCAAATATGTTTTACTTATAAAGTATGAAATAGTATTGCAGTTAATAATGTTTAATATATTATAATGGATTTATTTTAAAATTGTACGTAGCCATAAAATATAAAAATATGATATAAGAGTATTCAGTACGGACTCAATTCTATGAAGAAATAAAAATATAAACTTCATATCATTCGAAATATGTAGATGCTTTTTTGCTTATTAGTGAATCAAATTTAAGAGGCTTATCCTAAAAAAAAAAGTTAAAAACAATTTTTTGCACGTGCTATTATAAATAAAATGCATTCATTTAAAAAAAAAAATAATAAACAATCGACAATTATCTGAATACACGTACGGTGTTATTAGTTTAGGATGATGTTTGAATTTCTTGATTTTACTAATTGTAATATTTTCTTTTTTTTAGCTTACGAATTGTGCAACTCTCCTATTATTTTTTACATTATTTATAATACAGTATATAAAAATATTCATAAATTTTAATAGAAACCTTTTTATATAATTTATGGAAAGTTTCCTGTGGATGGGCGTAAGGAGTTATTAAAATAAAATGCATTATTTGGTATAAAACTATTTAAATTAAATAAAGAAATGTCTATACAGAAATTAATACAACATCGTGCCAACCTTACGACACTAACAGCAACATCAGTCTAAACTTCGTCACCGTAAAATTGTTTAAACAACGGCAACGGTATTCATTAAAATGTAATTTAAGAGGTTTTTGAGTATTTCTTCAAAGGTTAGAGGTTTGAATTTATAGTTAAAAGTTTACTTCCTATTGAGTTTGGGGTTTTGCTGTGGCGAGAATTTCTAAAGCACGCTGAATTTCAATTGGGATTGGTGGTGGTGTGGGAAGGATGCTGGATTGGGGTTGGTATCCGTTCTCATCAGCGATATAAGACAGCTGAATAGGGCTACCGTCGTCACTAGGGTATTGGAAATTTCCTTGGATCTGCAAAGCTGGTTCTTCAGCGCCGATGTTTCTGAGAGCACCGTTAGCTTCAGCAGCTATACCGTTACCGGTTTCAAACGCGTATCTGAAGCTACCGTCTGGTGAAATGTCGCTGTCTTGACGAAGGATCGGGATCGGCTCCTGCTGTCCCTGAGGGGCGGCGAGGGCGACAGCCACAAGAGAAAGGATGATCTGAAATAGACAAAAAAAAAACATTAAAAGAGGTAAACGAGATATGTAACCCAACTTTCTCAGATTTCACTTAGTCTTTAAAAAAGTTTAATAAAATAATATTTTATTTATTTATTGGAAGTTATTGATCTCAATATTATTTTGAATAATATTATTTTTAAGGTCACTTTTTTTAAAACACTATCACACTTACAAAGGCTCTCATGTTGTACTAAATTGATGAATGCAATAGACAATGTTGATCTAAGAGTGTTATCGGTATATATACGGTGGTCACCTTGCCGCCTCCACCGTTGGGTGGTATTGCACCATACGCTGCGTCAGAGTAATTCGACAATATTATGTGAGAGCTTACCTATTCATGCGCTTGCGAGATATTTACACATCTTTTTAATATGATTCTTTCTCATCTTTTTTTTGAACAATATTCTGTTACTAAGATACCTTTACAAACAACAAGTATGTCAAATTGAAAGACAAATAATTATGCAAAAATATACTAATATAAAAGTTTCTATTCGTGTATTCAATTGTATATAAAAAAACACTTTACTCTTCTTTTTTTGAAATAAGGAATGATAAAATAACTATTGTTATGAGCAGATATCGTAATAAATACTACTAATGAACTGATGTCTTAGATTGAATTTAGCCACAATCTGCTTAGTTTTTTATTAAATAATTTTATAATCTCCTCCATTAGAGATCCATATGAGCTAATATATTCAAACGCTTCTACTCTAATTTCAATAACTGTTATAAAATTCAAAATAATATATTTAAAATTGTAAACATTTCATTGTAATAATAAATTCTTTGGATATAAAGCTATTAAAAAAATTAAAATACGAAATTATCAAGAGAAAGTCTTATTCTATAGGTTTCGGTTTGACGATAATGCCTTGTTTTACGTTTTTAAATAAATAATTACAAAAGCATTGTAGTTACATTTAATGACCTTTATTATAAACAAAGATATATCAACGACATTAGTCTTCTGTTAAAGTTATTTGCCTTTGCATTGCCGCCTTTGTCTTTAAAACATATTTTAAATAGCGTACTTAATTTTATTTAGTAATTTTGTAAAGGTTACACAACCCGAATTCGAGAATAGACACTGCTATTGCATAAAGGTTTAAGACTGGTTGCTTCTGTAAATAAAACATACACGTGTAATAAAACTATCTCTATCTTATTTATCACCTGTATCGTGTGTTATGTGCGATAGGTCATTAATGAATCGGTGTAACCTAAACAATTAAAAAAAAAAAGTTTTTTACAAACAAATCAAATAAAATTATAATTTATTGCAAATTTCAACCAATCATTATAGCAACAAATGTGTACAAACTCTGACATGAAGTTTTGAGCTGAAGTTCAATCGATTTAGTGATTTAAAATTATTTTGCAAGACACTTACGACACACTTGTAACGTTAAAGACTGTATAATAGCTAGAAGTTGTTTCTTATATATTTATTGTAAAAAGTTCTGATTTTAATTTAAAATTATTTTATATTCCAAAGTTAAAAAGAATAATACAACTAATAAGCAAACTAACGCTTACAGTTTTTCCATGTGAATTTATGAATGAAATTTCAAACAATCTCTTAACCGCTATAAATTATTTTTTATTAAGCAGTTATGCTTACATAACATTTACATTACATTACATTAGCAGCCTGTAAATTTCTCATTGCTGGGCTTTGAGGAGAAGGTTTGGAGCATATTCCACCACGCTGCTCCAATGCGGGTTGGTGGAATACACATGTGGCAGGTTTTCGTTGAAATTAGACACATGCAGGTTTCCTCACGATGTTTTCCTTCACCGCCGAGCACGAGATGAATTATAAACACAAATTAAGCACATGAAAATTCAGTGGTGCCTGCCTGGGCTTGAACCCGAAATCATCGGTTAAGGTGCACGCGTTCTAATCACTGGGCCATCTCGGCTCGGTTATGCTTAATATGTCTTTAATTTCTAAGTTTAGATTAGTAGTTATTACTCTTCCTTAATACATAATTAATTATATAAAACTGAAATAATGAATCTATTTTCAAGATAAAATTCAAAACAATTGATCATATATTTAATTCGCATTAAAAATATATGGGGATAATGATAAAAGTAAAATTAACATAAAAATATTACATAAATTAAGTCTAATTTATTTTATTTTATTTATTACTGTTCTTTCAATTGATAAATTATGACAAAGATTTATTTTTTTATTTCTTTTCTTTTATTTTTTCGCTAAGAGTAACTTTCGAGAGTCTAAACAATCAGAATAACAACTCATCAATAAACTTTATAACTATTCCTAGCAATAAATCCTTGAAGTTATTGTTACGAAATTTTAATTGCAAAAATATTCGTAACAGTGTCTTTGAAAATTTTCCTACATATTATATTCAATTTGTTTATACATTTTATGAGTACCTCTGTGGGGACATTTATTTTTGTGAAATATATCAATTATCATAACAGTCATGTTAAGGTAGCCGATTAGAAGTGTTTATTACACTTTAATAGTTACATTTGTTACTTTTTTATAA
Source organism: Vanessa atalanta (assembly GCF_905147765.1). NCBI lineage: Eukaryota > Metazoa > Arthropoda > Insecta > Lepidoptera > Nymphalidae > Vanessa > Vanessa atalanta. Next base: position 7,103,299 of record NC_061875.1, read on the forward strand.
AATAAATATATAAATAAATTAAAAAAAATAATGTCTTCAATCTATGAGGTATTTATGTTTAATTCATGTTCTTATATATGTATATATCCGAGCTGTATTAATATGTTGACCCTACGAGATTCAATTTATAATTATATCCAGTATTATTCAATTTTAGGAAGTTACTTTAAGATTGAGTGCACAATAATTTCGTATTTTTAAAAATTATATTTAGTCCGTCTACCACCACTCTCGTAAATAAATCATTTATTTACTATTATTATATAACAAAAACGGCTTGACTTCGTACGGGTAAAATTAATTTTCTACACCGAAATATTTACTAAATAAATGTACATATCCAATAATGCAAACTGATGGCGCCAAGCTCTACTTAGGCTTCATTTACATGGCGCCGCAGCCATGCCATGTTAGCTAAGCCAGAAAACAGTTATGTGTATACAATATTCCGATACATTGATTTTGATTGTTGTGAGACTTGGTAAATAAATCTAAATGTAATAATTTATTTATCATACTTAAACAAATTTTAAGTAGAATAAAGCGATAGGAGGTTTAGTCTAGGATCAGTATAAAATGCTGAGATGACGAGAAGATGAAATGACGAGTCATAGATTGAGTCAATTAAATATTATAATATGTTTTGTATGCCCGCCTACAGTAAATAGTCTATGGTCCAAGCTTCATATGTAGTGAAAAACTCTGAAAACTTTCGATAACTCAGTCTGTGTTAAGTTTCTTTTCGGAGTGTAATAAGGATAATATTTTAAAAGATGTGGAATTGATTTAAATCCACCATCACCAGCAAGAGAATGTCTGATGTAAATAGAAAATTCAATAGTGTATTTGTTTGCTTTTAATTCCACTTCTGGAAGTACACAAGCGCCACAAAAAAAGTTGCACGACTGTGTTTTAAGACACAGTTTTTGGAATTCCAACGTTTATTAGAACATTTACACTCAAGCCAAACATTTATGTATAGCATTTAATGGCCAACAGAAATTAATTAAAGTGTTTATTATTCATAATAATGTAAATCTACAACGTTTTTTATTTTTTATTGCTATCGAGCACGGTTTCGCCTGCGGCGCCATATAAACGAAGTTACTTAAATTTCGTCGGCTTATTGGCTATTAAAATGCATATGAGAGAGACAGGTATATAATATCGCCGAATTTTCCAGTAATTTTGAAGATCGATATTAGTCTCTCATACTTATTTTAATAAAAGCTTTTGCTCAAAAAGTGACGAACTTAGTAGTAGTTGACGTAATATTAAAAAAAATAATACAAATTTTAAACATACTAACTATTATTTCCATTCAATATCGATTATTTTCATTTGAAAGTGAAATTGCATATTCTAGTAAAACATTTACGGCCTTGTAAAGTTTGTTATTTTTTTTATTATTTTAACGTCAAAAGAACTTGTTTGACGAGGTCTCACAGTATTCCTAAGTTCGTAATTATGTTGTTAACGGGTTAAGGGCTCGTGCGACACGAGGTCATGGCAATCGGACTCTGATTCGTAAAACTTCCATAGTCATTTTTTTAGTCATCAATTATCGTTTTCGTTTCGTAATTTGATTGAAATGATTTTTTTTAATTATAAAATCATTTAGTTTAAATTATATAAATATAAAATAATAAGTATAGACATTTGAGTTTTGTAATGTCCGGTAAGTCGACGATATAGTAATTTTCCAAGCGGGGTATCAAAAAGTGTGCCACAGACTTGGCTAAATGTTTACATGGGTTCTGTTTAAGCGAAAACCAATAAAGAATGCTTACTAATCACCTCATTAACTTAAATGAAATTTGAACATATTATTTCGACATAAATATTTTAATCGCTTATGTTAATCTATTGTGTAAAACTAGCAGGTGCCTCATAGTCTTTCGCATTCATCAGAGTTTGCACCGAAAAAAAATGAATAATTTTTCAAATTCATCATACTTTTACGTCGGATATTGTTTTATAAAAACATAAAAATAGTTTTATAAAAAATACTAGTTACCCTTTGCATGTGTGAAGGTCAGGTGTTACATACCCTCTGACTTTCTGTAGTCCTCTCAAAGTGTATGCAAAGTTTCATTATAATCAATTCAGTACAAAGATCGATTGCGTTAAAGCAAACAAATACATAAAAAACTTCGGATATACGAGAGAATTTTGAATTAATTAGTTTGAAAACTAATTTGCTTCATAGTTTTTTTATATGAATATGTATATTTATTATATATACACATTAGAACCAAACTTTTTGTTTAATTTGAGATGCAATGACTTTTCTGATCAATTCCTATTGTTTCTAAAGGAACTATTAGAACGACTATAGCTTATAGAAATTAAATATATAATTTAGTTTGTATGAGCTAATTCTATTAAATTTAGTTGTTTTTTAATTCAAGTGAAATTATCATAATGTTGCTTTAAGATTATGTCAATATTTTAGTCAATGGAATTTTGGATTTGATGGATTTACATTTCTTACAGTGTCAATGTCTATGGGCGGTGGTGATCACTAACCATCAAGTCGCCTATTTACCCATAGGACTATCTATATTTATTACAATAATTAAAGATAAGAATTATGCAACAAAAATTTCTGAAAACATCGATCATTTTCAGTAATAATTTTAATTAAATTAAAAATTAATTATTACATAAGCTCCAAAAATGAATAGTTAAAATACCTTAATACTTTTAGCCTATCATTAATACATTCCAAGAGGAATAAAGATAAACAAACATTTTTACGTAGTCTATGCAAATATAATCCACATAACTTTAACTGCTTATATCCGCTTTAATTCTATTTTCAAATTCCGATAACGGATAACATCTCGTCGAAAATAAAAACGCCATTTATAGGGATTCCATGATGAACGTCATAGATTTTGCAAGATGTTGCTATCTAACCAATTAAATCGCATCGATTCAATGTCGATGCTTTATTCATCTTTACTATAGAATATGCTATGCATCTTAATGTTACTGATATTACATTATTTTACAAGCTTTTATTTAATTTCACTCGGTGATAGGACTAAGTGCCCGCCTGAGTAGGTATGACCCACTTCTGAATAGTAAGTAATGTCCTCAGGACTAAGACCTGGGACAATACGTAGGTACTATTCTGCAAAAATATTTTTTGATTTTAGTATAATGAAATCAAAATAAATAATTATTACAACTAGAAAACACATTCCCAGCGGCTAATTTTAGGTTTAGGTTTAAGTTACCAGATAACCATTTAAATGACTTTTCAAATTTTTATTTTCGAGACTAAATATAGTAATTTTGACCAAAACATCATTAAGCATGCTTATAACATAACTGCTCATGAGTAAAACTTTAACTAAATTATTAAACTTTAACTGTACTAAAATGATCAGCAAAAAACGTGGGATCGAAAATGACGGTATGTTGTGTGTTTCTACCTTCGTATCATTAACCGTATTACATGTCACTATTTGGATTTGAATACAAATTAGCGATAAACATTTTGTGATTTAAAAGATAAATATTTTAGTGATCTTAGGCTGGTGATCGCCTTATGCAGCAATTATAATTTATCACTACATGACTATTTATACGTAATCGTAAATAATATGATTATTATTAAAATTTACGGTTAGCCAACTTTATTTTCTCCAGGCTCCAGTTCAGACGCGAGGGAATACCACCGCCTTAACATGCACTTCTAACATTATTTTACTGAACCGCAATCGATTTTTTAACAGCATTAAATAGTTCGAAAAAATCGAAATATGTTATTTGGTATATTTAAAAACTTTAATTTACGAACTAAACACAAGCATAATAATATCATTGAATTTTGTTTTATGTTAAATATATCACGTAATACACGTGCTTTTAGAGCTACATTTTGTAAAATTAATAGAAACATTTATCATTAGATCTATATAATGTAATAATAATTTTGAAAAAGTATACTATCTTTAGGGCTTGTCATGCATGCATTTGCACTGCGTACGCATATTTATTAAGAACTTTTAAATAATATGGTTAAAAAAGAAAGAATGAAATAGTAAACATAAAACTTATTGTCTCTGCACATTATTAAATATAAACATTGAAGTTCGAAGAAAACAAATGCATAACTATCAAAAAATTTATTTGGTCTACAAAAATACAAAATATATGTTATAAATTACTATGGTATGTCACTAATTGTAGTGTGGTCATTGTAACAAATTACACGTTTCTAACTACATATATGTTTTTTTTAACAAGAAACATGAAAGGATAATTTATTATTCTGTTTGGGGTGGGGCGGTGGCGAGGTAGGCCAGGGAACGCTGAATAGCCTCTGGTACTGGAGGAGCGGTAGGCAGATGAGCGCCTTGAGGTTGGAAACCGTTCTCATCAGCAATGTAAGTCAACTGAATATTTTGTCCATCTTGACTAGGGTACTGGAATTGTCCCGAAACTGCCAAAGTGTCGACGTCGCCAACTTTCTTCACTTCTCCTTTTTCATCAGCACTGATACCGTTGCCAGTTTCAAAAGAGTACTGGTAAGATCCGTCACCATTGATCTCGCTGTCCTGACGTACGATGGGAATAGGCTCTGCCGGAGCTTGAGGAGCAGCAAAAGCCACTGCGACGAAAAGAGCAACGATTACCTGAAATGAAAGTATGAAATGTACTTTTTTACGATTCACATATACAATATTTGCACACATTCGTTGTTTTATCACTTCACTGTCACTTGCACAAATTAGCAACATTCAAAGGAACACTTACAATAGATTTCATTTTTGTACGATTGGTTGACAATGTATCGAGTGAAGATACTGTAAATAACTGATGCCGTTATGATGTGATAATTTGAGTATTTATAGTTAGTTCTCGGTAACCACCTCCTTGCATTCCTAGTTTCGTCTTTACCGATTTCGCAAAATCTATGAAATAAGTAAACAACAGATGCATTACCTCGAGGCCTGTATGTCGTATTGTCGACGTAACGCCTGTCAACAATCCTAACGGATTGTCATTTGTTCAGTATTGACCTTAGTGCATGCATGTGTTTACACCCACGGTATCACACCGCTTTTCACAACTTTATCACACAATTCATTAGTACGTACTTAGTTACACAAACCTATTATCATTAATTCATCATCATGAATTTCATCAGCTTAAAGAAACATATTTCTTATGCTTCTCTAATTTAAAGACAATTTGCTTTGTGCGTGATTATTACCTTCACGGATTTAAGCTAACATTTTAGTCAACCTTGATTCAACTTAAGTGAACGAAATCCAACGTAGTTAAAGTTATTGCCTATTTTGGATTTTAATATTTAAAGATGAATTTCAATGGATATTATGTTTTTCTTAGATTTGGAGAAATATTGGAAAATAAGCTGAGATTTGGAATTCTATATTCAATCGTTCTGACTCTTAATTTAGCCCTCATGTCACGCGATAAATATGAAATGTTATATAATATACATTTTACTTATATATTGTTCATAGGACAATTCAAAATATGCTATTCATACGTGAGTTCCATTTACAAACTCAATTACCTTAAACGAATTTTCACCATTACCAGAGTTTGTTACAAAAAAAACGACTTATAGAATTTCAACAAACTTATATCAATGAATACAATGAAATAATAATATCATATATGAAATTGGTATTTAATTGATACTTATACATAAAATGCCCACGCAAATAAATTAGTTTCGTATGATTTTGCATACCTCTAGCATTCTCCAGTTACATATGACTGTATAAATCTATAGATCAAAACTAGAATAGGATAATATGTGGAAATAAAGAAAAACTTTATAAGCTTGTTTTACAAACAGTACATAATTATTATTAAATTTTTCAATACGCATACATACATTCATACAAAATATGATTAATTTAGTCAAGACGAACCAAGGTCCTAAAGCAAGTATGCGTAATGCGTTGTATACATAGATAATATGTATTTTATAACACATAGTCAATTATATCCAAACAGTTAAGACCTTCGTCAGTCCGAGCTGTTATTTACATCAAAGCTAATTATAGTATTTTACTATTTCATATCATAATTAATGTAAAGTAAAATTTTGTTTGTTTATGTATGTACCTACTGTAAGTTTATAATTATTTATAATACATTTAATACTGTTTATACATTTTGTTCGTATAAAATAACGTATAATAACGAAACATACGCTCAATTTAAAATATATTTTATTCAAATAGGATTTTGAATTATCTTTTTACAAGATTTATTAAACATCATGCACCATGCATAGAACCAGATGTATGGCAAGTACTAAAAGGAATCAATAAGAAACTCATAAATACTCTTAATAGTTACTACATAAAAATCAACCAAAACTAACTATATACTGTTATCATTTTTATATTATACCGTAATTTTAAAATATTTCATTCATAGTTTTATAAAACTGTATAATATATTTGTTATAAAACATAACTTTTATCATTCGATACATTACTCAAACTTGAAATTGTAAAAAATTAGATTATAATAATACCCTCCAATAAAAAAAATACGCAGAAAAGGATTCGAATTTGGACATTATTTGTATTGTTGTATAAGCTTTCATAAGCCTTCGATGTTCATTTATGTTATTTGTAACTGTAGGTCCACACTATGCCTGCTATTGTCCTTCCCTTGATATCTTAATAGAGATTGTCTGGAAGAGTACAATGTAAGTGATGCCACCATAAGGCCATCGCATGCTTTATATTTTTTTTAATAATTATACATATTGTGTGTTCACTCCTTACTAATATTATAAATAAGTGAGATAATTTATTTATTGCGGTTTCACGCCTCAACTACTCAACCAATAATTACTAACTTTGCCCCATGTGATGTGTGACCCCTCATAAAAACCAGTAAAAAAATCTGCCTATAAGTAGTTTGTAATTTTATAGTTTAGAAACATGTTTGTTGACGTACATATATATATAGTAATTTAAAATGTTTTATTTTTATTATTTTATGGAATGCAGATGAGCAAAAACTGGGCCTAATGATAGGTGGCGCATGTAAACCGCTGTATCAAGACACGTGTCATAGTGTCGAGCCAAGTTCAAGCTAAATTAAAGCTAGGAAATAGAAACCTATACCGACGCTGTCAGCCATTTTTTGACACTTGACCTTTAATATAAAATCTTTTTAACATTAGATTAACCTGAACCCCAAATAAATACATCTCAAACGGTATCACGTAACGGTATAGTATCACTGACTGACTGATAAAAAGATCAAATACTAACCCACTTCCAGATATTCTAGAAAGTTGAAACCGTCCAGTTCAGATCAGATCAGATCGTTCAATTCAGAAAACAGTGTTTTTACGATTTGAAGTATCTTCCAAGCAGTCCATTTATATTATATAACCTTGCGCCTTCCGAAATAATACTAGCAACTAAACTAAACTTTTTATTTCACGGATAATAAATTTCATAATGAATGCTTTAATCGGTATATATAGCTGATTTTTTATAATTTATAAAACTTAGACAACCAATAATAAAATAAACTGCAACTGGCAACGCATTAAATAGATTTGAGTTAAAACTTGAATACGCAATTATTCTTGCTGAATAAATTTATTTATTTATTCTCAAAAAACTTATGTCTAAAATTTGACAACCTACGCCACACCGAGGTCCCGGGTTCGATTCCCGGCCGAGTCGATGTAGAAAAAGTTCATTAGTTTTGGGTCTGGGTGATGTTGTCCAATATTAAAAAAAAATCCACATTACAGTAAAACGGTAGTCAACTTAGCTAACGCATTGGGCGTTAGCTAAGTTGACTACCAAAACATTATTGTAATAATTCCTCAGCTTACATTTAAATTAATGTAATATAATTGGTAAATTATGTGCTATTTGAATTTAGGTTAAATAGTAATTAGTAAATAAAGATTATTAAGTAATAAATATTGATAAAGTTCATATGTATAATTATTTACTATCTACATTATATAAATATTTCTTCGATTTTAAATGTAGGCGGGTAACATAAAGGTTTATTTATACAGCGTTAGAGTCATCCTTTAAGAGATTACATTTAAATTTAGTGATCGATAGAAACAGTTTTTTACACGTGGTTGCAACATCATTTTAGAGATCCATAGTAAAATTCTAAACCCTTATTATAATTTTGCCGTATTGCTTCGAATTTAGTTTTTACATTTTTAAACTAAAACAGAGGTAATTTTATGAGTTATTTATTTGAAAATTGCTCATTCATATAATGTAGATATAACAGGAATTTTAAGCGAATATTGTGGGTTCAAATCTATGCTAGCATCACTGAGTTATCAATAATATGCAAAATTAAAAAAATATATTTTTAAGATTTTAAATTAACATGGTTATTTTTATTACTATCAGTATTAAAAACAGGATATTTAAATCCAAATATCCATAATCCAAATATTGCACAGAGATAACAATTATTAGATCACATTTTATAAGTAATGAATAAATAAGATGCGTATAGCTATAAATCGTGGATAAAAATTGTGAAGATTTAAAAATATTTATTTTGTCATTCTTTTTTTCGCAAGTATAAAATACAGATCATTTACATAAAGTCATTACTGATAATGAGAAATTGTTGCAGTTTATTTGGTTAAACGCATATTTTTTAAGTTTAACTTATTATAGAAAGTGATATGTAATTTCATACATTTTATCATCAAATTATAGTACAACATCAAATTATAATACTTTTTGATATTTAGCGTAAAAATGCGATAAAAGTACCAAAAAACGGTGCGCTAGAAATGACTAGTATGACACTACACAGTTTACAGCTTAAACTTGGATTTATGTTTGACAGAGATCTGGCGTTACGTATAAATCAAATAAGACAATATTTTAACACTAAATTATTATTGCATTATAGGCTCCTGTGTACTTAATTCATGAAAAAAAAATAAACCCGCCAGACTGCGAACCTGTTATTACTAATTATAAAGACAAAAATTTGTATGTATGAATGTTTGCAACTGTTTCTCGTAAAAATCAAAAACTACTGAACGGATTTTAATAAAACTTTACAATAATATAGCTTTGATATCAAAATAACACAAAGGCTTTAATTTATAAATATATTGTGTGAACAACCAACACCTAAAACGCGAGCAAAGCTCGAAGCCGCAGGCGAAAACTAGTATGATGCCTCTTGGAAAATATTGAATAGCAACGACGATTAGAAATTATTTTTTTTCTTTAATTTTTCAGCGACTGCTATGAAATAGAAGAATTTATTTAAATTTATTCATTAACAACATACAGTTCAACACAGAGTGAGGCAAAAACGAGGTTTTTTCAAACACAATCCAATTTTATACAGCTACGGAATACTAGCTGCTTTATCAAACTCGAACTTGGCGAAATTATTTATTCTAGACAAATCAAAAGTGCCCGCGTATGTATGTATTGATGCCTACAATGTTATGTAACATCATAATAGTAATGATGAATAGGTATTCAGACAACAAAGGATTTCTCTTATATCGGTTATGTAAATGGCGATGTATTGTACACTCAACAGAATGACTTCAGGCGAATTTTGGTTGCATTAATATCGATTTGCTGGAAGTGATTGTCACTGAGTGATATGAGTGAAGTACAATGTACATATTATATCTAAGAGCCGAATAAGAACTGAATAAAATAACAGTTGAAATAAATTGACAAATATGTCATTAATTTATGTATCGATGTAAAATTGTACATATGTTACAGCGAAATTATTAAATAATCCGGACATTATGTACACTACCCAATACATATAAAACGACTACTCAATTTAGACAAAGTGATAAATGACACATTTTAATCACATAAACTAGCTATTTTATATAATAACTGGGAATACTTGGATAAAGCAATTTAACAATAGACGAAAATTATAGACGTTATTTTTTAATTTAATGACTAACAATATTATTCTAAAAGCAACTACTTAATTTCAATCACTTTAAAATTAGGCTATTGACCTCAAGCGTGATTTCAATATCTTGTATAGTATGCACCGGACACTAGAAATAGTCTTTTTTGAATATACATGAGTGCAACTCTATGGTTAACTTAATTTGTCTCAGTTTTAAAATATACAAAAATCGATAAGTTATAATCTATGAAGTCATTTTAACACGTGTAATGCACGTGTTCATCTTTCTAGACCTTGAATAATAAAATACGACATTAGGGTTAGCACAGACTGTATATTAATTGATCAATAATAATCAAATATAAAAAACGTTTACGAAATTTTCGTTTTTTAGGTTAAATTAATAGAGTTATAATAAAAGAATAAAAATAAAAATCAATCTTTTATTTTTATTCTAATATTACTGTCAATAATCGATCTCTCAATTTATTGGTTACATAAAAAATAACGGTTTAGAGGGGAGAATAAAGTTGCAAGGGTTGGACCCCCTTCTAAAACATGCTTTATTTATTTTTTCGTTTTTTCGGACTTGATTTTTGTTTTCAGTGATTACAGACACAACATAGACATTACTATTTCATATAATTGATATTATTTCATTTGCCGTACATAAAATACAAGTGTAAGAAAATAAAATAGTATATATAACTTACAGTATATAGGAGAAAATTACCACTTATCATCAGATAACCAAGTTGCTCATATTCCTACCAGTCTCTTATAATATAAATTAAATAATAAAGTACGAATTCTTATTCACGGTTTTGAATTAAAAAGTTAACATTTCTTAAAATTTCGTTACACATTATCATTATCGGTTTGATAACTTACAAAGTTAGAAATGTTTCGAGATTAATTACATAATTGTAAAAATTGTTTCTTACAATTATGTATTTAATCGATCAAAGTGATATGATTGATGTGTAGCTTGCAGACAAATATAATTATTTATTTATATTGTTATTATTTATGAATGACCCTATTTTGTATTTTGCAACCCATTTTTTTACTTATCAAATAACAATTTAGAATTATCTTGTAATAATTTTATATGAAAAAATAAATAGATATGCGCGATGGTTTAAAAACAGTCGACCTCAATGATTAACTACGTTTTAATATATTTCTTAACAGCGATTTATCGAAAATATTGTAAATGTTAGGCATGAAACATGTGATTAATAATCTAGTACCGATGTATCATTTCAAGCCCCCTACATACGTAACACCTCCAAGGCGAGCAACTTTTTATGCAGCCTAATATTGAGTATTTTTCTTTGTGTAATAAAGGTGCGAACACACCTGCAACCAAATTAAATGGGAACAAGCACGAAGCTGGAGAATTAAAAATGAATTTGTTCATAACTCGTCCACGCCCATGCGACCGCAATAGGTCTATATTGGTCGTGAACCGTCTCTTTTTCTTTATTAAAATATGTATACAAATAGGACTATTTTTTGGGTCATTGTAACCAATATACTAATAGTTATTGATTATAAATATTATTATTCAAATTAAGGTATGTATGAATGGGACCGAGTAAGCAATGTCAAAAAATATATTGATATTGAAGATTTAGGCCCGATTTTTAATGTGACGAACGAAATTTAAACATACATACGAGCAGTGTTTTGTTTAAAAGCAAATCAAATCAAAAAAAAATTTGAACAAAAACTTATCTCTTAAAAAGTGTATAGCAAAAAAGACATACAATTTTATAAGCGCCAATGCACACAGACAAAGATTTTTATCTTTAGAGCCACATTTTATTATCATTTGGTAGGGCTATTAACTACCCTATTTGTATTTTCCAATAATCCAGAGAATGATCGAATAATTGTGGTAGCGTTTCCCAGCCAGGTCCTAGTCTAGTCCTAGTCCTGGCCTGTGCAGGTATCGCCCTAAAAAAAATAATTACAGATAAAATTTCTTAACACTAAGAACATCCGTTATTTCCGAACTCAAAGCGTTCAAAAATATGATGTATGATAAATCATTATTATAAAGTCACCCTACACTCCGATCCACATATTATACCGCCAAACACCAATACTCAGTACAGTTATGCTAGAAGAATGAGCCATTGTATTGCATATGGCGCATTGGAGATGTGACCACTTATTTAGGTGACACATTCGCCAGCTTGCAAACATATTTAAAAAAAAAACCTTAAAGCAAAATGTTTACACCTATAGTATTTCGAGTGGAGTTAGCAGCTATTGGACATGATATGTCGGGTGATAATAGATTTCTCTTGCAATGTATATTCGTCGTAATGGACAACACTTACAAAACGTGATTTTATAATAAGTATATCCGTAAAAAAATGTGGTCGTACGCAATTTATATTATCGAAAACGTAAGTATTTCCCGGCATTCCTCTTTGTTTTATGATAATTTCTTAGTAGAAATACATGCAGAAATTATGCGAAAATAAATAGTGGGCTACCATACAATATGATAAAAGAAACAACTTTCTCTAATAGAGTTTTACAGCAAATTCGTTTTAATTTAATTCACGGGTTATTACGGTTTATTTAAAAACCAATCCCCTTATATACCTCGGTTATAATAAAGTCTTGGTTTAAAATAATTTTAAAATAGCACAATATATTTTTTTTATTTAATTAGATAATTTCTATTCGTCCCTAGATATTAAGTTACGATATTTATGCTAATTTGTCATCCGTTTTCCATAACTAATACAATAATAGTCTTTCGCAAATCATAAATGATATTATCTCGGCCCAACCCAACAACTCTTTAACGTTTCATATTTTAAACATTTTTTTTATAATAAAACAGCAAAGTTCATAAAACAATTCAAAGAAAATTTTTAAAGGTTCACTTTTTGACAATTATTTATTGCGCTGTACCCTACCATGAATTTATTAAGTATTTTTTATCATAAGCTTTCATAACATTTGTATACTGCGACATTTTCATTGTAGTATAAAATAATGAACAATGATTTTATAAAGTTTTGATTTGATTTTGTTGCTCCCGCTATTGGTGTGTTCCAGTTTGAAAAGCGAGCACTATCAATAATACAACAATGTACTTGCATCCAGTAGATACATACATACATATATTATTATACTTGTTATAAAAAAGTTTGTAAATCATTTTGCAAAACAGAAATAATTAAAAAATCAAAAATTTACGACATATGATTAGTGAGCTTCGACTATGTGAAGTTTATGGCGATCGCTAGCGACCTTGACACGCTCAGGGAAAGTGAACCAACGGGTCGTTGGGTAACTGAGGTCGTCATGAAAGATTCACGCCTGCGCACACGCAAGTACAGCATGCCGATTTGGCACTTTTTATTTCAAATTCCACGAGGATGTCAGGTTAATACAAGTTAATTAGTTTCGATTGTTTTGTCAGGTTAATGTGTTATATTGATAACTTATATTTTTCGTAATACATGAAGGTTAATAGTTTACTTATTTTTTTTATACTTTCACTACTATTACGAAATTTACTTTCTTAGATAAACTTTTACTTCAAGTGGTTTTTTTTAATCGGTATCATAATTTTTACAATTTTAATAAAACAAAAATATTACTTGATAGTATTTTAATCGACCTTATTAAGAGTATTTCAACAAAATTAAATAAGTTACATATTACAGTAATCGTAAAATTAAATAATTAAATTGTCATTTTTTACATTTTTATAGCATTTATTCTTAGTGTATATTCTATATCTGAGCCTCTTTTAGCGGTATAAAATATCTTTTTAATATTTGTTTAAACAAGTTTGTATTGATTTTGTTCAGGTATTTGTGGAGGAAGAGTAGCTAAATGATCCAGGGCCTTTTGAATTTCAACTGGAATCGGTGGAGGTGTTGGCAGATGAGCTCCTTGGGGTTGGAAACCATTCTCGTCAGCGACGTACTGCAGTTGAATTACCTTGTGAATTGGGAATAAATATATAAGACCAAACATAAAAATATGAATAGGGTTCTGAAAGATTATTATATTAACTGATATTCGTCTACTAATTGCTTAAAAATTTCAAGCGCCTTGAATCGAAAGTTTTTTATTTCAACAGAAGTTGTTATTTGTAAGATTAATTCAGGCGTTTATCATACAAAAAATAGTTATGATGAATGGAACTTAGTATAATAAATATCAATGAAAAATGTATAAGAATTTTATTCGGCGATTGTGATTTTATATTTAATTTTCTTAAATGTTATATTAAACATTACCTGGCCATCCGGAGCTGTGTATTTATACTGTCCTTGTGCAATTTGAGCCTCTTGATCAGGAATACCTAAATTTTTCGTATAACCTGCTTCTTCAGCGCTAATTCCGTTACCAGTTTCATAACTAAAAAAAAAGTTACCACGGTAAATAATTCTGAGATTTTTCTTTTTTGTAGCGATTGAAAAGAACAATTAAAATATAAAAGCAATTAGACGAAATTAAATTAAGCAAGAATAAAAAATAATAGTAAAACATAAATCAAAATGTCCTTGTTTTTTTTTTCTTTAATAACAAATGAAATCTCAAAGAAACGTTTCGAAATGAGTGTCCTTATACTTTTGTCTGAATGTGCAACGTGTTGTTATATAATGTTAGATAACTAGATTTAATAGTGACTTCATCACGGAAGATATAAAAATATTTAAATTTAACTTTGACATGTCACCAAAAAACATTCTTTTTTTACGAATGCTGACCAATTAGGCACCCGATAGTAAACGCGAAATGTATAAATTGATTCATACATCGTCACACTAACTATCTCAGATGTTAATCCCTTCTGCCTATAAATACATTATTGGGATCATTATCAAAATTGTTGATAAGAGATACACACCCTGAAGAGTCCGAAGAAAGCCCTGACGCTGTTTAAACATACATTAAGGTCATTTAAAAAACATCGATTAATGTACCTGTTAACAATAAATTGACTATACGCAAACAATTAAAGAATGAATTCCAAAACTCGCCAAACAAAGTCAGTCAAGTCAAGTTTTTGAGCAGCGGTGTGAGTAAAATATAATTTCAAAGAATATTGTCTATGGTGTAATTCAAATTAGTGTCTTATTTGTTATACGTAATTGGGTCACTTTAAGCTGTATAACTCAAAATGTTCTTAAGTTATGTGACATTATGATTTTAATCACTTTCTTATATAATCGGTATATTTTATACTGACTTCCATTTATAAGATCCATCTGGGTTGATGATATGTTCCTGTCGGATGATCGGGATGGGCTCAGTCGTGTACAACTGCTGCTGCTGTTGTTGTTGCTGTTGTTGATAAAAAAATGGCTGTATACTGCTGACATCCGCAACAACCGTGCTAGCAGCTAATACCAATATTATCTGAAAAAGTAAAATCATTATCAATAAATAATTATAAAAGCTATAAGTCATTAGGTTTCAATGTCAACCAATTGATGATTTTGATAAATAAAAAATATCATATCCTCAATTGGAACTGTATTGTGTAATTATAGGTGAAATGTAATTTTAAATAAAAAATCTGATTTTATAAAATTAATTAAAAAAAAATGACTAAAAGCGAAGTGTTTCCGATATTTAGGAATATTCTACAGGTTTCGTGAAGACCTTGGAGCGGAAACGTATAAAAACGTCATTAGCGACATGATTTAAACGCGTCTGTTATCATTGCTATATATACAACATAACAGCAACGGCATTAAATATTAAAAATAATTATAATTTTATCTTTGATTTATTAAGTTTTTTTTTTTAATTAACGCTTTTTATTATTATAAATTTTAACAAATACATACCTATATATTAAACAAATAACAAATTGAATTATTTTAAAAACTTACAAAATGTTTCATGTTGAGTCCAGTAAAGGTACAAGTTGAACTTACAAAAAGCAAAGTGAGGAATGATGCCCTGTAGATTAACCCCACGTATTTATACGATTTTTTTTTTGTTGCATTACGCACCGGCACAGATTCAAAGTTCATATTTTACGACAGTTCTTGACAAAGGATAAGTACCGCAAGACGTCCCTTATTGGGCGGTTACGGGTAGAAAACGCACCACTGTCATTAAAAATCATGACCGAAAGTTATCCGATTCTCGTCTATGAATCTGTACACTTATTTCGTAAAAGAATTGTTACGATTCCGAGTGATATTTATCATTGACATGACTAACTCTGTTGCTGCTCTAACGAAAATTTGGTTAGTTTTTTATTTTTGTAATATACCTATTTTATCATAATAATTCAGAACCGCTTTTTATATCATATCGCTAGGCATACTGGCAAATGGGCCATCTTATCGTAAGTTTTGACCAATGCCCGTAGACATTGTACATAAAATATTAATCATTCATCATATTGCATATTGGTGAGCAACCAATTTTGGGAATTAAACTGTTATGTCCCTTTAAATCTTTAATTACACTAACTCACTCACCTTTCAAACCAGAAAACAACAATAGTAGCTATAGCTGCTTGATAGTAGGATGTTTGATGTGCCGACAGTACCTACCAAGACAGGTTTGCACAAATATTACCACGAGGTAAAATCCTTGGTGAAGGAAGGTAAGTATTTTTTTTGGAATTAGAACTGTTTCATTTATTTTTCAATGAAATTTCTCATATATCAGACTAACATTATACAGAGATAAGCTTTGGTCGTTTGATTTTATTATCAAAATCTAATAATCAGATTAGCATGGAACGTTAATATTATTTAGTTACGCTTTCAAAATACAAAAAGACAGTAATAGATTCTATATAAGCGTCATTGCAGTAGACTATCGTCTGAGACACTTGTCCTAATTCAGGCGTTGGTACCCATTGAATAAGTGCGTACCTAATTGTAATGTTATTCAAAAGTTAAATATATATTTTGATTAAATTTAAGTTAACTTTAATGAAAAAAATTATTACATCTTTTTTTTATTACATCATTATGCCCGGAAGAGAAATCGTCGGAGCTCAGAGTACGCTGCCAAATCTCGGTAAAAATTTTTAGACCTATAAAATACGTGCAGAATATCTTGTCTACTTTTAATAGATGGAACAGATGTTACAGTAAAATGCTTAAGCTTTAAAAAATGGAAAAAAATAACAAAAAATTTAATTCAATTTGTTTGCCACTGATTTTTTTCGAATAACATTAAGTATCATAAATTGCCATTCAAACTTTGCAAGTTGGACTAGTAGTAGTTGTTGTAGTAGTAGTAAGCGTAAAAAATGATGCGAGTCGAACGCTATAATTAGACCACGAAAAAACGAAATTGATTGTTATTTAAAGAATTCATGATTAAGGAAAGCCTATAAATTAATTATTATTATTAAGATCTTATCTGCTTTTATAAAGTAAACTAAATAAGAAGGATCTATACGCAGTTACATTAATTAAATAAATATATTTTTCTTATAAATATAATTAATAATAAATATATAAATATAGATAAAGAGGGAGGCGGCAGAAGGCATACTAGAGCGTCATGTCGTTTGCCGTCGCGGCAGACGATTCGGTTTTGCTTCTAAAATAGGTCATATATGCTATAAAAAATTATATTGTTCCTTTTTTTTAATATTGTAATTTCCTTTTCGTTTATAACAATTTAGTAAAAGTTCCCTACAAAAATTTGCATCACGTTTTGATCTTATCAGACTACCTGCGAAACCTTTGTAATAATACACCAGAGACGGTATTTTAAAATTATTACTAAAAACGTGTAACGTTATGCTTCAGTGCCTTCATAAACTCAATATGCGTCATAATAAAATTAAATACAAAAAACTTGACTATCTGTTATTTATTTAATTACAAATACTTTATAAACATTAATAACAGATACCAAAAAATATCAAATATCCACAGGAAGACCTCTTAAAAAAAAGACAAACTAACTAAAACATATTAATTATTATTCAATTTATGTTTAAGGTAAAAAATAAACATAACATGGAAATAAAATAGTAAAATATTCTAAAACATGGCATGTTTGCTAAAATGTCAAAAGTCACCTATTTTGTTTTATGCAGAAACATTATAAAAAACGCCTTGGCTAATAACATTAAAACTCTGTTTATCAGCCGCTTCGATTTAAAATAAAAATACTTCCTCCGCTTGTCCTTATACTGTTTTATTGTCTGTTCTTTTTTAAAAAGTTTATATTTGAAGATCTCGAAGATGACAACTAAGCGTGTACATTATGAAAGAGATTTTTACGAATTTAACCTTAACTCGTAGGTGCATCAGTGCAGGCTGTAAAAACCTGTTACAAGAATGTATGACACACTTCAACAAGGTTTTTTAAAACAAAAATTTATTGATCTTGCTCCATCGAGCCGTCATACATAATAATAAAATATTATTCTTAAACGGATATTGACTTTTTACTTAATACGATATACGAATAATTGGTATCAAAATTAAATAAACAGAAGAATATTGGCAATAATTCGCTGTATATACAGAATTTGAAATTAAAATTACGTCAAATAACATCTATAAAAAAGTATTTTAGATTTATTTCTAAAGAAAACATAATTTTAGTATTATGATATATATTATATTCTATTATATATTATATAATATTTATTATACAGTTTATTTACAAATAAAAAACCTTAGTGATCTTTTCTATATAAAATCTGCACCTATAAACATTGCTGTAAGTATAAACAATTATTTCCTAAAACAGATGAAATGTGTTGTGTACTGATATCTACCACTGACATCGTCCCGAATACCCTTAAAACCTAAACACGACGAAAAGTGTTTGACAATACAGAATATAAAATACAATAAAACATCACTAATGATCTGGTCGTAGTCAGCATGAGACTACAGAAAACCCCGCAACTAATATATAAAACAGCGTCGGAGTTTTTTTAAATACTATTGATCTATCGCATGTCAACAAATTTTCTTCTTTAGCATAAATATTAATTCTTTAAAAGGTTGCTTCTAGCCACTCTAAAGTATGAACAATATAAACGCGTAAATTTGTTATGCAGGTACAAATAGAATAATAAATTATTGTATACGTTATTAATGAAAAAACAGAGCGTTATTATTTATACTATAATTTATAAATATAGCATATTTGTAATCAGAGTTCGACCATACTAAGAGACCACACAAAACAATTTATTTTTTCCGTAACAGTATTCCCAGAATTAAATAACAAGCCATTCGGTTTTTCAAACGCACAGAGTTGCAGACAAGTGCACGAATAATATTTTGTCTACAAGCAAAACATGACTGTTTCAATAATCACATCCAATCAATTGCATTTAAGGAAAATTTAAAAGCCATTATTATAAACATATAATTCCATGTGTTCGTTATATTCTCAATTCTTAATTATTTATACAAACAGCAAATAAAAATGCTCCAAAGAAGGTAAGCTATTTTGTAAGTTAACGATAATTTTGTGCAATGACGAAATAAAGACGCAATTACTGAGATAAAAAAAAAGATTTTTTGACACTTTTTACTTATTTATTTTAAAATTAAATTTTCATTATCAATGAATGATAATTTACCGTTTCCGACAAAAATTAAGAAAACAAAACAAACTAAATCTTTAATGATTATTGACTTATACTTTTTCCTTCTTATCTTCGTCCTGAACAACGTTTTTAATCGCTTCAGCTCTGTACGGGTTATATATATTATACCGTGGCTGGTAAGGGTATCTAGTGTCGTATGGTTTAAATGTGTTGTACTGTCCATAAATACGATTGCGATTATAAGGATCGTATAAGTTATAGCGAGGGTCGTGAATTTTTGATCCCGTTACTCCGTCAAGCAATGGCGCTGGTGAAACACCTCTTCCATCAGATGATATATGGATGCCAGCAGGTCTAAATCCTAAAAATAGAATGGTTATAATTTTTGTCTAAGCATAATGCTATATTTTTGTTTGCTAATTGCGTTTTTAAGTATTATATATCTCACAACTTCACGTCGTTGTTGGTGTTAAAAAAACTTATAAGACTGCAGATCGTAAGATCCACCATGGATGATCAGTGACCAAAAAAATTTGTTTAAAGAATGTGTTTAGTCGCTGCGCTAAGTTTTGAAAACTGCAATGTCTTGCCTCGAAAATGAACTTTCTTTGTTCGTGTCTGATTTATGAGAATGAGCCGAGTGACCAGAATCGTTTATGAGGTCACTCTATAGCTCAGCTTTGAGTTAATAGCTAAACTTGGAAATAGTTACAAATATCATAGTATGTTTGTTTTAATAATTAATATTAAAAGAATAATCTTACCATTCTCATCGGCAATATAGCTAACTTGTATAGGCGTGCCTTCAGGAGATATATAGGCGAAGCTGCCTTCCTTAACCTGAATATGGAATACATCCAATTATACCCGATTATAATATTTGCCACATTGAAGCGGTTTTGATACTGAACGTATACTGTATTACTACATAATAGTATTTCAAAGATACGAAACATTGGAAACAAAATTAGGAATTTATCGACTTAGAAACCTTTATCGACATAAAGGTATATTTTTTTTATTACATAGTGTAAAGTTATGAAAGAAAATGAAGTATTCGATTTCTCGGTATGATAAAAACTTTTAACAGTCACAAATTCATTCATATTTAAAATATATTATGACAGAAGGAGAGAAAATGATTTAGTATCACAACATTTACTATTACATCAGCATTGAAAATACTAACGTGAGTTCCTTGAGGGGCGCCCGTATTATCTATGAAGGCATCCTTCAAATACCCGGTCTCTTGAGCTTGTTTGCCGTCGCCCGTTGAATAACTGAAAACCATATAATAATCCTTGATTTATCAACTTCGTAAATTGACTCGAATTGACTTATTTTATATTTCATACATTATTTCAGGCTAACCTTTTATTTATTTTAAAAATTACATGAAAATTAAATTATCGTAGGTATATTTTACATGAATCAAAAACGAATTAGGTGCAAGCCTACATAGTTGTTACAGATACGATAAGAGAAAATGTGTTAATATTTATTGCAAAATTAATTAAACTCCGAAAGTAAAATTTTAAAATATTAATTAGATAAAGTTTTTTTTTATTTAAAAATATAATGACGAGATGGCTGCGAGACAGACAGATATACCAGTGGAAAAATGTAAAGTATAACAGTAATAACAAAATAATATAAAAATTATATGAACTTGCAAATCAACATCTTTTTTTATCATAATGGATGAACGTGAGTCCGCTCCAGTCTTTTACAATTGATATTCAATGCTATTATCAGGTTTCAAGAATTTTTCGTATAATTTTAATGCATTTGATCTCTGTAATTGCCTAATACATATTCATATGTTAAACACAAAAAACTAATTTTTATAAAATTTTATACAGTAGTTACTTTATCGTTTAAAAAACTTAATTAAAAATAACAATCGTCTTACTATTATAACCCAGACGATACAACATTTTAAATCAAAATATTATTTTGAAGCCTTTCAAATATATATATTCGAATAAGTTTTTAACATAATACCTACGTAAAGTTATTATTTTTTTATAGTTTTGTAAATATTTATTTTGGTTATAGAAACTGATTAATTTAATCACTAAACGATTTTTATTTTACGACAAAAATAAAATAAGTTCTATCCGAAGACTAATTTAATTATTTTCCACAATGACAAAGTCGTGCGCATAAAGCTATTATGTATATGTCGCAGCCAACTGGTTCAATTAGTCATATAATCAAACGCCTACTTTACTAAATGGCTTTGTTCAACCAGGCGGACTGAATTACAAGAGACCACACAGAGTTA
This sequence comes from Vanessa atalanta, assembly GCF_905147765.1. Taxonomy (NCBI): domain Eukaryota; kingdom Metazoa; phylum Arthropoda; class Insecta; order Lepidoptera; family Nymphalidae; genus Vanessa; species Vanessa atalanta. Next base: position 7,125,054 of record NC_061875.1, read on the forward strand.
GAGAACTAGAGTCAGTTTTTTTTCACCTAGTTTAAAAAAACAAGTAAAATGTAATACAAATGACTTTTATCAATGAACGAGAGATAAATTAAGGGGTTTAGTAAAGTAACCAGGCGTTCCATTGAATGTCTATTTTAACCAGTTGACCGTGACAAATAAATTATTAAAGCGATTATTAGTTTTAACGACACGGTATTTTTTATTTAAATATTTAATTTACCAATAACAGCTTTGATTACAATTCTTTTGTGTTTTTGTTCAAATTTTAAAATTCTATACACACTTAAAACAGATTAAGATTGAACAAGATACGTTTTTACTTCAAGAATAAAAAAAATATAATTTAATTAATAAAATAAGTAATTACCTAAATGAATAGCTTCCATCGATTCCTTGATTGCTCGAGTAACTCAAAATAGGAACTCGTGCCTTTTCCGAGGTATAGTAAGGATTGTATCCAACTGCGAGATTGCGATTAAAAGACGCAGATCCTCCTGGTACAACCTTTGGTTCCTCTCCATGAACTTTACATATTGCCAGAAGTAGTCCCCAAAAACCGACTAAGAGATACATCTTAAATAAATTACATAAACAATATTAATGATTAATGCTCGGGACAACACATACAATAAACATCACTCATAATATAAAGAAAATAAGTAGTGGCAATTTTTTATATTATTCATCCAGTTTCTGATAATTAATATGTTATACAGAGCTAACTAAGCCAATTGTTCTTAAAGCTATAATTAACATTAAAATATGATTACATTAGCTTACCTTGCTAATTTGTTAGACTAACTGCACTTATTGTACTCACTTTGATACTGTTAGCGTGGGATCTGAATAAACCATTTATAGGCAGGGTTGCTCGTAACTAATACTTTTTGTTATACCATCACTCCTCGAATATAAGGTTTACACACGCCCCCATTAACCACCTATTGTAGTTACCGGCATTATACACAAGTTAAACTAAGATCGCATATTACGACGAGACCATTTGCATGTTTTAACTGAAAGCCTTCTACGATCACGTAATCCAACCAAATAATGTATGTACCACGGAAAATTCGGCTATAAACGAGATTGATATCAGATAACCTAATTAGACAATTATACTATTTTTGCAAGTTACAAAAAAATCTTTTTCCAAATACATAATATGTACTCGTATATTACTTTTTGTACTAAGAAGGTGCGTTTCTTGACAGAATAGCTGAAAGAAGATCAGTTATTGTGGAATTGATATGTTAAATGTCATATTAAAGAGTATCCATTATAAATGCACAGAGGTGTAAAGCAAAAGAGTGAGAAACTACATTTGTAAAATAATCTATGTACTCAAATAGATGGGCTAAAGGCATTATTTAACTTATCTTATTATTTACTAGCTGTGACCGCGACTTCGTGCGCGTTGTTTGAATTTAATATATTATATTTTAAGATCATGTTATTTGGATATTGTAGCGTGATTTTATTTTTATTTTATATTGTAATTGCAGATGCTCGGGATGGCAAAATAAAATTATGTTTTACAAAGATGTTCCAATCTCTCTATATTTCTTTACAATCCTCACAATCATCCAATTGTTTTTCTTATGACAGCTCAATCATTTTTAAAATAAGAAATAGTGTTAAATGTCAGTATTAAATGTAATATTAATAATAATTTGATATTATTATTGATATAATTAATTTTGATATCCTATGATGTAGCACCGTATTGGAGGCTAGGGCTAATCTCTAACAATATATAATTCATAAATAAAGTTAAAGTTACTCCTTATTACATCAGCTATCTGCCAGTGAACGTCCCGCCGAAATCGGTTCAGCCGTTCCAGAGATTAGCTGGAACAAACAGACAGACAAAAATTCTAAAAAATGTTATTTTGGTATATGTACCGATTATAATACATACATATGCATTTAGTAAAAATGGGTTATTTTAATATTACAAACAGACACTCCAATTTTATTATATGTATAGATTTAGCGATACTTAGAAATCACGGGAGTCTATGAGCCAGGCGATACGTTGCATATGATCATGCAATCATCACATGCAGTGTGACATCTAAATTTAGATTAATTTAATCATTATTTCAATTCAATTTGTGCCTACATAATTAGTTCACTTTTATTCCTTTATATCTGAATATATATATATATATATATATATATATATAAAGGAATAAAATTTTGAAACAAGTGAGTTATATTGCTATGAACTTTCTTTACAGTAAAGATTATATTATGTAAAAATTTGAAACGAATTAATGAATATAAGTATATATTTATTATTTCGTACTATATTATAGTTTTTAATAAAAACAAATATTGTTAAAACAAAAAATATATCAGAGATGAGTAGGAATAATTCATTATTATCTTTAAAGAAGGTCAAAAGATTTCATTAACTTCGCTTCTAACAATAATGATAACAATCTAATTGTCAATTAACATCCAAAATCTAGTTGCTCTTAATTACACGCGTCTAATTTACATTTTTAACTAAGGCACATTACTTTTTTGATAATTGTTTTTTAAGACAATACGTTACGTTTGGGCTGTAAATATGATTCTGTTGACTACAACATAGTTGAGAATAGAAAAAAAACTATCACGTAGCTTTAAACGAGTTCAACGTATGGTTTTAAAACCACAATCAGACGAATTGAATACCAAGCAGTGAAGTCATTGAGGAATCATGAATACCAAATGACGATGGAATTAAATCACATTGTCGTCCAGTATTAGGAATGACATGAGGAGAGCAATTGGTATTTCCGTAAACCTAATTCATTAAAAGCGCTGCTACACTATATGAATGCTTTAAGTTAGTGATGATAATCTGATAATAATAAACAAAGTAAAAAAATTAAAAATGACTATTTTGTTATGGGGAAATATTATAATGAATAAATTTAGTTAGAGATTTTCAATCTAAAAATAAAGAACCATGTTAAAAAGCCCTTATTAAAACATGAATATTCCCGCATGTATATCTAGTCTAAGTGATATAACGTAGCCAGCCCTCCGATATTTCAAGGCTCATCTCCTTCAACTACATCTATTCTTCTTCACGTGGAAGCTCTAAATCTTACTTCATGAGATGATGAGAGAAGTAAGATTTAGAGTTTCCACATGTGTACCATGCGTTCCGTGCGATTCGGCAGAATATATTATTATGAATGATTTTCTTCGCGATGTTTGAATGCTGCACTAAACATGAATCAGCACAAGAAAAATCACAGTAGAGCTTATCCGAATTGAAGACGCTTCTTCGATTAAGATTTACTTGGTCGTACGGTTTGTGCAAGCCCATCTGAGTACCACCCACTCATCGCAAATTCAATAGTGGCCTAGATGTTGAATATTTTATATTACACGTAAAAAAGACTTAAGGGAATTAAGGTTTGGTATAATAATAAAATTATTTAGTTCATATATTATATAGATATATAACCACAGTTAATATATTTTTATTGATATTTTTTTAAAGAAACAATTCTATATAAGTTACATTATTCTGTATTAGATAGTTTCCTCATCCCCCAAGAACTTCTCACATTAATTTTAAGTAGATTTCAATGATTGTACTACTTTCATGAGACTCGACATAAAAAAATGTGTTTTTAAAAACAATAAATATCAGTTAGTTCACATACCAATTAGCTTTGATTCTGTAACGATAATACTAATTAAAAATTAAAATGTTTCCTCGAAAATTTTCACAAATACACCTTAGGAGCTCATAAAGATTCAAAACAAAACAATAAGAATAATTTTGAAATATCAGTATAAATCTTAATTTGCTTGTATAACCCAGAACATTAAGAAAAATTATATAATTTTTGTAACATAATGTAGACATGCTCTTGTAAAAATTTATCGTGTCGTGAGATTTGGTTTTCAATAAGCAACATTATATTTAACATTTAACAGGAGAAGTGTTTTTACTTTTAATAAACTGCCGAGTAATCTATTAGTCTACAGTAACTAGTAATTACTGTTCAAATACTATAAGTACCGAATCTAAACCAAAAGTTAATTATATAGATATTATATATACAATATCTTAAAAATGATGGTAATAGCAAGTCATCATTAAAAAATTAGAATAATTTTACTAACAACATTATTATTTATATAATATTTCGTTACACATAATCTAGTTTATTTTTGATTCTATGTGTTAATTCTGAATTAATTTTACGAAGGTTATGAATTGTTTTTTAAGATCATGTTTATTTAATGAGATAAATAGATAAAATTAAGTTTTTATATTCATTAAAAAACAATCTACACTTATTGTAAAACTTTAACTGTCACAACCTGCTTCGGGGCTAGCCTATATGGCCGAATATATTGAGGTCCAGGGTTCAATCCCAGGTCAGACTGTTAAAAAGTTATTAAGTTTTCCAATAGCAGACCGAAGTCAGATAGTCGCTAGAGAGTTAAGTTACCTCTTTATATAAATTGGCTAGTCTCTACTAAGAATGACCCCCGTGGCTGAAATCGGTCAGGAATTATATATTTTTTTAATATTCTCACGAAATATAAGAATCACAATGAAACACGGAGGATTCATGTAAAGCAACATATATTATGAAATAAGTTAATACACAGCTCGACAAGACAATTAAACATACACACAATCATGATATTGGTTATGAAATAATTATTAATTTTAGAAAAATGCCATTATGCACATACATTTGTCCTCTGAAAAATATTTGCGTTTACTGTAGCAGTTGACTCAGAATAAAATTAACATATTTTTTAAATCACAATATTATTCCAAACTAATTGATACATATACGGGCATTGACCCCTTTGGTCTATATCTATTATAGAAAAATAAATACAATAAAAAATAGTTAAAAACCTATGCAAACTATAATACCTATTCCAGTATTTTTTTCTAAGCCAATTAATAATAATGAGAAAGTTATTTATTTTTACAAGTATCTACTATTTTTATTAGTTACTACAACGTAGTCGCGCAATTTATTCGAATTAGATTTTTTATTATATATAAATACCTTCATTATATACTAAATATACTATAATAGGTAAGAATAAGTATAAAGTGAGTCTTCTTTATGTATAAAAAGGGTAAAATCATAATGTATCACATTTACATGGCATTGCTGGAGCTAGAGGTCGAAATTTGGCGCCAGAGTGCTGTCCCATCGTATCGCAAAACTCCGCAAGGAAACGGCGTGAAAGATCATTGTCTTCTCCGAGATCGTCATGACGAATTTTAATGACATGACGTCGTATGGTCACACGCAATATTAGTTTTTATCAATAGACTTAAATAAACGTGTTATTATAAAGTGTCAAATCCAAGTGTTGCAAGATTAAATCCAATATAACCAAGGAAAATCGTAATGACACAATAATACAGCTTGTAACTACAACTGAGACTTGATTGAGAGATGAGTTTTTGCTTGCAACTTCAAGGTAGAAAAGGTGAGGAAAATTTTAAAGAATATTCACAGCACCGAAAAGTAGATAATTATGGGAATACCGAGATCACCCACTCGTAAGTAAACATGAATCTTAATCGAAGGTTCTCGTTCAAATCTGGGAAAATACCTCAGTTTTTAATGAGCTTATAAAAAATCTGAAGGAACCTGCATGAAAATGGACTACATGAACATTTACCAACCTGTATTATAGCTACACGGTGGTCGAATCTATGAGACAAGCTACTATAATATCTAACATAATACCTTATTTACATAAGAACTATCTCAGAACATAAATAAATATACAAAAAATACAAATATAAAATTGGTTATTTATATAAAGTTAAAGTGGATAAAGTTTTTTTTTATTTAAAAATATAATGACGAGATGGCTGCGAGACAGACAGATATACCAGTGGAAAAATGTAAAGTATAACAGTAATAACAAAATAATATAAAAATTATATGAACTTGCAAATCAACATCTTTTTTTATCATAATGGATGAACGTGAGTCCGCTCCAGTCTTTTACAATTGATATTCAATGCTATTATCAGGTTTCAAGAATTTTTCGTATAATTTTAATGCATTTGATCTCTGTAATTGCCTAATACATATTCATATGTTAAACACAAAAAACTAATTTTTATAAAATTTTATACAGTAGTTACTTTATCGTTTAAAAAACTTAATTAAAAATAACAATCGTCTTACTATTATAACCCAGACGATACAACATTTTAAATCAAAATATTATTTTGAAGCCTTTCAAATATATATATTCGAATAAGTTTTTAACATAATACCTACGTAAAGTTATTATTTTTTTATAGTTTTGTAAATATTTATTTTGGTTATAGAAACTGATTAATTTAATCACTAAACGATTTTTATTTTACGACAAAAATAAAATAAGTTCTATCCGAAGACTAATTTAATTATTTTCCACAATGACAAAGTCGTGCGCATAAAGCTATTATGTATATGTCGCAGCCAACTGGTTCAATTAGTCATATAATCAAACGCCTACTTTACTAAATGGCTTTGTTCAACCAGGCGGACTGAATTACAAGAGACCACACAGAGTTAGAGAACTAGAGTCAGTTTTTTTTCACCTAGTTTAAAAAAACAAGTAAAATGTAATACAAATGACTTTTATCAATGAACGAGAGATAAATTAAGGGGTTTAGTAAAGTAACCAGGCGTTCCATTGAATGTCTATTTTAACCAGTTGACCGTGACAAATAAATTATTAAAGCGATTATTAGTTTTAACGACACGGTATTTTTTATTTAAATATTTAATTTACCAATAACAGCTTTGATTACAATTCTTTTGTGTTTTTGTTCAAATTTTAAAATTCTATACACACTTAAAACAGATTAAGATTGAACAAGATACGTTTTTACTTCAAGAATAAAAAAAATATAATTTAATTAATAAAATAAGTAATTACCTAAATGAATAGCTTCCATCGATTCCTTGATTGCTCGAGTAACTCAAAATAGGAACTCGTGCCTTTTCCGAGGTATAGTAAGGATTGTATCCAACTGCGAGATTGCGATTAAAAGACGCAGATCCTCCTGGTACAACCTTTGGTTCCTCTCCATGAACTTTACATATTGCCAGAAGTAGTCCCCAAAAACCGACTAAGAGATACATCTTAAATAAATTACATAAACAATATTAATGATTAATGCTCGGGACAACACATACAATAAACATCACTCATAATATAAAGAAAATAAGTAGTGGCAATTTTTTATATTATTCATCCAGTTTCTGATAATTAATATGTTATACAGAGCTAACTAAGCCAATTGTTCTTAAAGCTATAATTAACATTAAAATATGATTACATTAGCTTACCTTGCTAATTTGTTAGACTAACTGCACTTATTGTACTCACTTTGATACTGTTAGCGTGGGATCTGAATAAACCATTTATAGGCAGGGTTGCTCGTAACTAATACTTTTTGTTATACCATCACTCCTCGAATATAAGGTTTACACACGCCCCCATTAACCACCTATTGTAGTTACCGGCATTATACACAAGTTAAACTAAGATCGCATATTACGACGAGACCATTTGCATGTTTTAACTGAAAGCCTTCTACGATCACGTAATCCAACCAAATAATGTATGTACCACGGAAAATTCGGCTATAAACGAGATTGATATCAGATAACCTAATTAGACAATTATACTATTTTTGCAAGTTACAAAAAAATCTTTTTCCAAATACATAATATGTACTCGTATATCACTTTTTGTACTAAGAAGGTGCGTTTCTTGACAGAATAGCTGAAAGAAGATCAGTTATTGTGGAATTGATATGTTAAATGTCATATTAAAGAGTATCCATTATAAATGCACAGAGGTGTAAAGCAAAAGAGTGAGAAACTACATTTGTAAAATAATCTATGTACTCAAATAGATGGGCTAAAGGCATTATTTAACTTATCTTATTATTTACTAGCTGTGACCGCGACTTCGTGCGCGTTGTTTGAATTTAATATATTATATTTTAAGATCATGTTATTTGGATATTGTAGCGTGATTTTATTTTTATTTTATATTGTAATTGCAGATGCTCGGGATGGCAAAATAAAATTATGTTTTACAAAGATGTTCCAATCTCTCTATATTTCTTTACAATCCTCACAATCATCCAATTGTTTTTCTTATGACAGCTCAATCATTTTTAAAATAAGAAATAGTGTTAAATGTCAGTATTAAATGTAATATTAATAATAATTTGATATTATTATTGATATAATTAATTTTGATATCCTATGATGTAGCACCGTATTGGAGGCTAGGGCTAATCTCTAACAATATATAATTCATAAATAAAGTTAAAGTTACTCCTTATTACATCAGCTATCTGCCAGTGAACGTCCCGCCGAAATCGGTTCAGCCGTTCCAGAGATTAGCTGGAACAAACAGACAGACAAAAATTCTAAAAAATGTTATTTTGGTATATGTACCGATTATAATACATACATATGCATTTAGTAAAAATGGGTTATTTTAATATTACAAACAGACACTCCAATTTTATTATATGTATAGATTTAGCGATACTTAGAAATCACGGGAGTCTATGAGCCAGGCGATACGTTGCATATGATCATGCAATCATCACATGCAGTGTGACATCTAAATTTAGATTAATTTAATCATTATTTCAATTCAATTTGTGCCTACATAATTAGTTCACTTTTATTCCTTTATATCTGAATATATATATATATATATATATATATATAAAGGAATAAAATTTTGAAACAAGTGAGTTATATTGCTATGAACTTTCTTTACAGTAAAGATTATATTATGTAAAAATTTGAAACGAATTAATGAATATAAGTATATATTTATTATTTCGTACTATATTATAGTTTTTAATAAAAACAAATATTGTTAAAACAAAAAATATATCAGAGATGAGTAGGAATAATTCATTATTATCTTTAAAGAAGGTCAAAAGATTTCATTAACTTCGCTTCTAACAATAATGATAACAATCTAATTGTCAATTAACATCCAAAATCTAGTTGCTCTTAATTACACGCGTCTAATTTACATTTTTAACTAAGGCACATTACTTTTTTGATAATTGTTTTTTAAGACAATACGTTACGTTTGGGCTGTAAATATGATTCTGTTGACTACAACATAGTTGAGAATAGAAAAAAAACTATCACGTAGCTTTAAACGAGTTCAACGTATGGTTTTAAAACCACAATCAGACGAATTGAATACCAAGCAGTGAAGTCATTGAGGAATCATGAATACCAAATGACGATGGAATTAAATCACATTGTCGTCCAGTATTAGGAATGACATGAGGAGAGCAATTGGTATTTCCGTAAACCTAATTCATTAAAAGCGCTGCTACACTATATGAATGCTTTAAGTTAGTGATGATAATCTGATAATAATAAACAAAGTAAAAAAATTAAAAATGACTATTTTGTTATGGGGAAATATTATAATGAATAAATTTAGTTAGAGATTTTCAATCTAAAAATAAAGAACCATGTTAAAAAGCCCTTATTAAAACATGAATATTCCCGCATGTATATCTAGTCTAAGTGATATAACGTAGCCAGCCCTCCGATATTTCAAGGCTCATCTCCTTCAACTACATCTATTCTTCTTCACGTGGAAGCTCTAAATCTTACTTCATGAGATGATGAGAGAAGTAAGATTTAGAGTTTCCACATGTGTACCATGCGTTCCGTGCGATTCGGCAGAATATATTATTATGAATGATTTTCTTCGCGATGTTTGAATGCTGCACTAAACATGAATCAGCACAAGAAAAATCACAGTAGAGCTTATCCGAATTGAAGACGCTTCTTCGATTAAGATTTACTTGGTCGTACGGTTTGTGCAAGCCCATCTGAGTACCACCCACTCATCGCAAATTCAATAGTGGCCTAGATGTTGAATATTTTATATTACACGTAAAAAAGACTTAAGGGAATTAAGGTTTGGTATAATAATAAAATTATTTAGTTCATATATTATATAGATATATAACCACAGTTAATATATTTTTATTGATATTTTTTTAAAGAAACAATTCTATATAAGTTACATTATTCTGTATTAGATAGTTTCCTCATCCCCCAAGAACTTCTCACATTAATTTTAAGTAGATTTCAATGATTGTACTACTTTCATGAGACTCGACATAAAAAAATGTGTTTTTAAAAACAATAAATATCAGTTAGTTCACATACCAATTAGCTTTGATTCTGTAACGATAATACTAATTAAAAATTAAAATGTTTCCTCGAAAATTTTCACAAATACACCTTAGGAGCTCATAAAGATTCAAAACAAAACAATAAGAATAATTTTGAAATATCAGTATAAATCTTAATTTGCTTGTATAACCCAGAACATTAAGAAAAATTATATAATTTTTGTAACATAATGTAGACATGCTCTTGTAAAAATTTATCGTGTCGTGAGATTTGGTTTTCAATAAGCAACATTATATTTAACATTTAACAGGAGAAGTGTTTTTACTTTTAATAAACTGCCGAGTAATCTATTAGTCTACAGTAACTAGTAATTACTGTTCAAATACTATAAGTACCGAATCTAAACCAAAAGTTAATTATATAGATATTATATATACAATATCTTAAAAATGATGGTAATAGCAAGTCATCATTAAAAAATTAGAATAATTTTACTAACAACATTATTATTTATATAATATTTCGTTACACATAATCTAGTTTATTTTTGATTCTATGTGTTAATTCTGAATTAATTTTACGAAGGTTATGAATTGTTTTTTAAGATCATGTTTATTTAATGAGATAAATAGATAAAATTAAGTTTTTATATTCATTAAAAAACAATCTACACTTATTGTAAAACTTTAACTGTCACAACCTGCTTCGGGGCTAGCCTATATGGCCGAATATATTGAGGTCCAGGGTTCAATCCCAGGTCAGACTGTTAAAAAGTTATTAAGTTTTCCAATAGCAGACCGAAGTCAGATAGTCGCTAGAGAGTTAAGTTACCTCTTTATATAAATTGGCTAGTCTCTACTAAGAATGACCCCCGTGGCTGAAATCGGTCAGGAATTATATATTTTTTTAATATTCTCACGAAATATAAGAATCACAATGAAACACGGAGGATTCATGTAAAGCAACATATATTATGAAATAAGTTAATACACAGCTCGACAAGACAATTAAACATACACACAATCATGATATTGGTTATGAAATAATTATTAATTTTAGAAAAATGCCATTATGCACATACATTTGTCCTCTGAAAAATATTTGCGTTTACTGTAGCAGTTGACTCAGAATAAAATTAACATATTTTTTAAATCACAATATTATTCCAAACTAATTGATACATATACGGGCATTGACCCCTTTGGTCTATATCTATTATAGAAAAATAAATACAATAAAAAATAGTTAAAAACCTATGCAAACTATAATACCTATTCCAGTATTTTTTTCTAAGCCAATTAATAATAATGAGAAAGTTATTTATTTTTACAAGTATCTACTATTTTTATTAGTTACTACAACGTAGTCGCGCAATTTATTCGAATTAGATTTTTTATTATATATAAATACCTTCATTATATACTAAATATACTATAATAGGTAAGAATAAGTATAAAGTGAGTCTTCTTTATGTATAAAAAGGGTAAAATCATAATGTATCACATTTACATGGCATTGCTGGAGCTAGAGGTCGAAATTTGGCGCCAGAGTGCTGTCCCATCGTATCGCAAAACTCCGCAAGGAAACGGCGTGAAAGATCATTGTCTTCTCCGAGATCGTCATGACGAATTTTAATGACATGACGTCGTATGGTCACACGCAATATTAGTTTTTATCAATAGACTTAAATAAACGTGTTATTATAAAGTGTCAAATCCAAGTGTTGCAAGATTAAATCCAATATAACCAAGGAAAATCGTAATGACACAATAATACAGCTTGTAACTACAACTGAGACTTGATTGAGAGATGAGTTTTTGCTTGCAACTTCAAGGTAGAAAAGGTGAGGAAAATTTTAAAGAATATTCACAGCACCGAAAAGTAGATAATTATGGGAATACCGAGATCACCCACTCGTAAGTAAACATGAATCTTAATCGAAGGTTCTCGTTCAAATCTGGGAAAATACCTCAGTTTTTAATGAGCTTATAAAAAATCTGAAGGAACCTGCATGAAAATGGACTACATGAACATTTACCAACCTGTATTATAGCTACACGGTGGTCGAATCTATGAGACAAGCTACTATAATATCTAACATAATACCTTATTTACATAAGAACTATCTCAGAACATAAATAAATATACAAAAAATACAAATATAAAATTGGTTATTTACAAGAAATCTCCTCTCCACCTGTCTAAGATAATAAATCCTATACAAAGTATGTGTTTAATTTTTTCGTAGTAATCAAAATAAAATTTATCTTAATTCGCGATCAAAGTTTTAAATACTCAGACATTTGACATTTAGTCTAACTATTATGGTCACCGAATATTAACATATGTTTGAACAGCAAACGAATAAATCTGCTTTGAATACAAGATGATTAGACGTTGTGTGAACTTTTTAAGGTCACGAGCAATGGTATATAATGTTACGTACGTAATATTCTGTTTACATAATATTTCTCAATGGTCCAAAAGCCTATGAACATAATTTTTTAACACGAATAATAATAAAAATTTAATGAGCTTAAAATTTCAATTAAATTTACATTATAGACATCGAAATCAATATTATCGCAGTTCTTTAATTTCATTTTATACTATATATTTTAAAATTTAAGCAGGTATTCTACACATTTAAAAAAATATTCATATTGTAAAAGCTTAAATTTAAAGCTTTAAGAATATGTCCTTAAGAGGTTTCCTTAAGAGAATTTGAAAGTTAAAATTAAATTAACTATTATTAAATAGCTATTTTAGTGAAGTTTCCGTGTTAAACGCGAAAATATCGTATTTGAGCACTCAGAAATATGAGCTTCTGGCGCTTGGAGGAAGGCCACAACTGCTTGTTTCGAAGCTAAGAAGAGGATCGGAAAACGCGTATTTGGAAGTAGAGGAAGGCCCAAAAATAATGTCACAGGAATCGTAGATTGAACATAAATGTAAGTATAAAGTACCATAGACAAAGACTACGCGTAACTTTACCCGATACTTTGAAAACGTTCCGGAAAAAAATCGGAAATGTCTAAAAAATTGGTCAAAATATGACATTTTATTTCATGATAGCCAATGGGCATTTTATTTTACTTCTTTAAATTTTGAAGTTTTTTTTAAGATTTATATTTAAAAATAAGATATATTCAGATATTTCCAGATAATATATAATAATAGATAATCAGATATAAGATATTTTCAGTGTTTTTTATTGCACTGAAAAAATACCTAAAATTCATGCCTCTAGACTAGAATACCGAATTAATAATTTAAAATATCGGCAATAAATTCGTACTGACATAATATTTGTCAAAATATTTTGTTATGAGTATTAAAAATATTTTTTTTATTTGATTAGACTGAAACAAGGATATAATAAATGGTGACTCAATAAAATATACTTGTTAAAAAATCAGTAACATTTATTCGCTTTAAGAATACCACAAGTTAACATTAGATCATAACAAAAGGTACAAATATATGGCACTGAGTACTCATTTTTTACTCATATACAACTAACTGACTAAATAAAGTAGTTATTTAATCGATTTTCTTGTTAAAGCGAAATTCCTTGGTTGTAATTATTTATCTACTGGCAACGGGCGCCTTAGGGATTGATTCTCCTTCAGCGTGGTAGCCGGTTTCATCGGCAAAGTAGGTGATGGTTTCCTTTTTGCCTTGGTCGTTAATGTATTCGTAGATTCCACGGACTACCACGACGTCGTGAGGTTTGTTTTCTTCGTCCACAGCTTGCTTAATTTCACCGACTGCTTGAATGTTTATTCCATTATCGGTTTCATAGCTGTAATTTTAAAGAACATCAGTTAAGAATAATAATAAGCTAATTTAGTTAACATATTTCATCATCCTTTGATTATTAAAAATAATAGCGGACTATAATGCGAATTCGCCCTCAAAAATATTAGCATAATAAAAATTAGTTAAGAAAAGTGCCAATAAATATTTTATGTGTCCATTTTGTAATTAAAATTGTTTGCACTAATCTAGGTGCTGACTTATTATAAATAGTATTTATTACACAATTAATTTACCTGTACGAGTAACTGCCATCGGGTTTTTGGTCAAATTCACTACGGAGGATCTGGGACACAGGGACATCAGCAGGAGCGGCAGCAACAACGGCCACGACAGCGAGGGCAACAATGATCTAAAAATAAACATAAATTATAATATAAAATATTGTATTAAAAATTTAATCAACCATTTATGAATTTAACGACATACCATTTTCATTTTGTTGGTTTATGACTTAGGTTTGATTTCGTCAAAAGCGAAGGAGTAACTGATGCTCTAATGTTCGGAATATTACCTTTTATACTTTGGCTGTGCCTGTGCTCAGATATAACGTAATGTCAAATGGTGTTATAAAAATAGTAGTATTTTTTTAGCAGAAAATATTTCTTAGGTAAAGAACTTTTTTTAAATCCTTTATATTAAGTGTGGCATAAATTATAAAATTCTTTGAAGCAAATACGTTGAATAAAATGTGAAAGGTATGTATATTTTTCTGTTATTGCATGATATAGAAACATAACATGATAATAACATTGCAAAGAGACTAACGAAATAGCAATACGAGTGTGTACTTTGTATTATGACTCGATATGTAGGCTGAGTTAACTTTACAATTTAGATTTATTCACTCCAATACATCTTAGATTCCGCAGTTGACATGAATAACATAATGAACGGTATACTGGTGTTCTTCTCGGTTCTTTTCTTTAAATCTACAGACAGTTTTTATTATCGCTATAGTATGACTATTCAAGTGTATTGGTCTGTCTGTATAAAGAATATTTAGATTTTATTAAGATAATAATTATGTGTTTACTTGCCCTCAGCTGACCTACGAAACTCTATATTTTTACATGTATATAAAAAAAATGTACTTGTTTCAGTTTGTTTTATGATAAAAATTACTAACATTTTTTTAAAATAATATGTGTAATGAGTATCTTAATATTTGTTCTTAAGAGTATTATTTAAAATAAAAATATTTTTTTCGACATATTACTATTTTAGTGCCTTTTATGCTTTAAACGTGATGTAGCGGATATAGCACTCAACTCAACTACCAAGTAATTTATTTTTATAGTAATAAGTCTAGTCTATAATAGTTATAGTAATGGGTATAGTAATGGGTATCTCAATATGTAAATGCTTTTTAATCAAATTTAATTTATTTAAAAAATAACTCTTAGCTCGTTAAATGGGAAGATAATCTCAGAACAATTTTTCAACGTTAAAATTAAATAATTTGTACTGTCTATTCGTTAGCTTTAAAATGCATATCTTATGAAATTACTATATACATATATGAGGATCTAACAAGTTCTTACAATGATTAGATAAAAAATATGGCAATATTATTCGAAATAAATTGTTTGAATGCCTCGTTAGTCTAGTGGCTAGATACATATAAGGCTACAGATGTTGAGTTGTCTCTTGTTCTCCATAACAGCACGGAGTCTGGAAGTTTAAAGCCGTTGCTCCTATGACGGAACTCTTTCCGGTCGTGTCGGATATTATGGTGTCTAATCACATTGCAAACACACTTATGCTCTGTAATATGTCCTGCGTAGTAGGCTTATGGAATCATCAAATCAATTATTTTTTATTATTATACGCATTCACGGAAAATGGGGTATTCATTACGTACGTATGTTAAACAGAAACCATTCAATATTTAAAGATCAACCAAAGCTGATCCACAAAAAAAAAATTATTATGGCTTAATATAGCCATATATGTAGATATAAACTTTTACAACTTATATAATTATATAAACATTTCATATATTTCGAAGTCCGCGACGTAAAAAATATAGAAAAGAAAAATCTATCGGGTTACTAAGGCTTCTGAAAATGAACTGCTCGAATCGTTAGAAAACAAAAAAAAATTCAATCCCAATTTCAAAATGTAACTACTGTATTTTACTCCTAAGCGGGTGCACAAAGATTGATTACCTATATTTAACATAAAAAGACTAATATTCAGAGTTTATTCTTTCGTCCCCAACTTCACCTTTTAAAGTTTCTATAGAATATCGTCATTTTTGAAAGTTTAAAATATTCAAATCCGCTATTAAGATTATGAATGTTCAAGATTATTTTGATGAGTTTATACTTTTATCCCCAATTTCACTTAAGAAGATGAAATTGGGGATGTAAGTACTCATAATCTTAATAACAGATTTTAATATTTCTAACTTTCAAAAATGACGAATTTCTATAGTAACTGTCATCCTCTTCAATCTTTCAAAAAAGCTTTAACAACTGGATAACTGATTTATATAATCCTTAATACCAAATTCTACATTTCTAATATCACATACGACCGAATTCCATACAAAAATTCACCCCTTTATGGAACTTACCGGGTTTAAACCCGTTTAGTTCTGCCCTCATCTTCATACGCGGGCAAAGCCGCGAGTGGAATCTAGTCATGTCATAGTTAAATATCTGCTATTTAAAAACTGTCCTTGCAATCTATTGATTCTATTAGCAAAACAAAGATTTACTTGGAATGAATATTCTAAAAATAATTGCGTAATCCAGTTGTTATAGCTGAGCACGTCATTCATAACGACTCCACCTCATATAGCAGCCGTTGGATCAATGTATCATTTTTGATTTGCGGTTGAAAATCCGCAAGTTGTTGTATACAGAACGTTATTATTTCTTGTCAAAAAGTCAAGGACATTTTTCAGCTTTGAAGCTATAAGAGCCGTGATGACCAAGTGGTTAGAACACCTGAATCTTAACCGTCACTTGTGGGTTCAAACCTGGGTAAACACAAGTGAATCTTAATGTCTAATTAGTCAAAATTATCTGAAAATATGATCTGAATCAGCTCGGCTGGGAAGAAAAAAATCGTGTGCATGTGTTGGATAAAAATCTGCCACATGTGTATCCAATCAGGATCGGAGCTGCTCCTGCAGTTGTGAAATAAGTCCGAACCTTCTAATCAAACGGAGATGAGGCCCAATTATTGAGTAATTACAGGCTTTTAGATACTTTAATTTATCACTGTGGCAAAATTTTAAATAAAGCTTGTCAAGTTTGGTGACCTGCATTATATGATTTATTGTCCCCTTTATAGCTAAGTTTCCCAAATTTGAAAATTGATTTTCTATTACCAGATACATGACCAATAATATACACGATATTTATTTTGATATTCGGATGTTTCTCGTATAGACTTATAAATAATTAATAAGCGTGACGCGCTTAAAATTCATAATGCATATATATTAAAACGCTTCTTTTTTTTCCCTAGTAAAATGCGTTACGCGCTTCCCCCACATGATGGAAAGTGGGGAGGGGGTGTCCCCGGTGTCCCCGGAGCCCTGGACGCCGAGTGCGCCCAAGTACGCCAGGTTTACCCACTAAAAAACTAGCGATACCCTCTCCGTCTTTCGGCAGGCACCACGGGATCGCTTACGCATGCTACCGTGACGCCCTGACGGTCGGTCCGCCTATGCGGGCTCACCTAGGGGGGATTCTCGGGGGAGGCGGGGGGAGAAGGGGCGTGTAGGGCTTCTTCCTCCTCCCCGGTCGTCTTCGGCGGAGCGGGTCTGCAGTGGCATCCTCTTCCCGCTCCCGCTCCGCGGCTTCCGTCTGCGACATCACGTTTTCGCAGTCTTACTGCCGAGCATTTCAAGAGCAAATTAATTAAAATAAACAAAGTAAAGCGAAAATGTGCAGTAAGAAAATGCGATATCTCTTATATTTTAGAAGATAGCAAGCCCATCATATATATTACCACGATTGTCAAGTCTTAAAAGATTATATTTGTTTATCTTATTGGACTAATCATGTTTATTTAAAGAATTACAAATTTAATTAGATGACGGATTGCAGAAAAAGAGTACCAGTTAAAACAAACCGAAAATCTACACTAATCTATACAAATTCAAACTCAAATCCAAAACTCAAACTCAAATTCCTTTATTCAATATAGAAGTACACATATACACTTACTTATTGATAATCAAATTAAACACTACCACCGGTTCGGAAAATAAATTTCCCTGGTCCCTGACCTGAGTAGAACCAGCGAATGAAATACAGCGGGTCTTTTATTTTTGACAAAAAAAAATTTAATATTTCAAATGCAAATAAAATGTAATATAAAAATATACCAAATTATGACCAACTAACAATTTGTAACGAACCAATAAATAAAACTGATCATGAAAAATATTTAGGTCTTATAATGGATAGCAAGTTAACCTGGCAATATCATATTGATCATCTTAAAAATAAAATATCCCCTTTGATAGGAGCACTACGTAAGATTTCCTTATGTATACCTAATAAAATTCGTCCTATTATTTATAATTCTTTAGTAAAACCTCATATCGAATATCTTATTGAAATATGGGGAACTGCTGCGAAGTCTAACATAAAGTCATTACAAACTTTACAAAATAAAATTATTAAAGTTCTTTATAAATATGATTATATGACGCCATCCGTTGAATTATACAAAAAAACAAAATTTTTTAATATAAATCAATTATACACTTTAAAAACCTGCATGTTGATTAGAAAAATAATAACAAATAAAACACATTCACAATTACACTTTCATAAAAAAACACATACATACCACACTAGAAAACGTAATAAACTAGAACTTTCAAAAACCAGAACCAACTATGGAAAGAAAAACATTTTATTTGAAGGAGTTCAAATTTATAATAAATTATCAGACTTAATCATTAATAGCAAGAGTTTTCCTATATTTAAAAAACGTGTAATGGAATATGTGCAAAATAATTTATAAGTTAATGTAACCCCTACCTAAACATGTTTGTGTAATATAACTACCCGCAACATTTTATTTTACTGTATATAATTCATAAGGCAGACTTTTAAATGTACCCCCAAGCAAAATTATTATAATTTCTTATTATAAGTGAACTTTTGTGTTCTTTATGAGAAATAAATGTCTTTAAACCGAATATCCTAAATGACTGACAGTCTGTCTCTTTCGCGGTCAAACGAACGAGCTGATAAAATTTGGTATGAAGCAACCTTGAATCACAAGGGTTTCTTTCCTATGCCTAACACTTTACGACTAACCCTAAAAACGAACAAAGCCGTGGACAACAACAAATCATCCAAAAATTCCAAGCTTATTCCAATAACAGATGTCTTTACATCTGACATTGAATTGATCTAGATTATAAATAATTACTATGTATTCATTATGTATTTGTGAAAAAATTGCGTTTTAAATGTCAACGAAGTTGTTATCGCTACAATGAAAGTAAACGTAAAGAAAATATAAGTAGTTGAGATAAATAGTATTTTATAAAAAGATACCTAGAACAGAACAAGAAGAAGAATTAAGCAGAACCAATAGCTATACAAGTATAATCACATAGAATATTTCAATTTAAGGTTAGTTTATCTCTACGCTTTCTTCAATTGGCATAATATATATGTATTATAATTTAGGCTGTTTATTGAAGATTAAAATTATTCAGCAAGTTAATAATAAGCAAACGAACGTATAAATAACATTTTGTTTTACGCGTACGAAGACAGGTCAAGCTTGTTAAATTATAAATAGTTAATGTTTAAACGAACAATAAAAAAAGTCCTATTATATCACACGTTAAAATAAATTCCCGATGACGCTACCATATGATTACGCCAGACGGTCAACAAACAGACAATCTACAAACAAAGACCGGCTCTACTATATTTATCTAAAATAAACGTTAATTTATTCATATTACATAAGCTGTGTATTTAGCAAACTACCTCTGACCTATTTGATTTTATAATGTACTGATACGTATAATGTGTTATAATAAACTCAATAAAACTCAAATTAATTTGCTACAATTAATGTATTCATGTAAAATTTTGTCTTTACCAATTTCCAGGTACGATCAATATGAAATCATATTTGGGAACACAAATTGTAAATAATATAGTTATTAATTTTATGATCATCATAATAGGATCTTAAAAAAAAAGAAAAAATACTTAATCAATGAACTTTATTTTCTGTACAAATCATCTTAACGTAACAAAAAATAAAAACGTACAAAAATATGGCAGTGAGCATCAAATTATAGAGAGAAGCAAGAGCTTTATGGCGGATGCTGCGCCACAACACTTTAAGCGATATTGATTTTTAAGACGAAAAATCCTTGTATTTTTCCATGAATAATTGATTAAGAATGGTTATAGTTAATCAATTACACATTGAATTCCTTGGTGTCAGCGATGTTAATCATTGTTTATCTCCTGGATGGGGATGGGACCTTGGGGATGGAGGCTCCCTCAGGATGGTAGCCGGTCTCGTCAGCATAGTAGGTAATGGTCTCGGGGTTACCGTTTACATCGACGTATGAGTAAGATCCACGGACTACTACGACAGGGTGAGGCTTGTTTTCCTCGTCAAGAGCTTCCCTTACTTCGCCCTGCTCAGAGCGTTTGATGCCATTTTCTGTTTCGAAACTGAAATTTAAAAATAGATTTAATGCTATAATACATTTATATAAAAATATAACTTATATGAAGTTTTATAATTTTTAGTATTAATATAAAATGTGTTAAATATCAATATCTGTATGCTTAATATAACGACTAAACGTTAAAAATCAATGCTTACTCGAAAACGTAGCCACCTTCAGGATTGGCATCAAATTGTGATCGAAGAATTTTAATTGGTTCAGTTTCTGCGACGGGATGAGCAGCGACAACAGCCACAAGGGCGAGGGCGACAATGATCTAAAGAAACACATAATTAGTTAAAAATATAAATTAAAAAAATAAATAAATAGTAATTTCCTTTTTTTTCTTTAACGTACCACTTTCATGGTTAATTAGATAGGTTTGGATACTTTGATACCAAATGAGCGACTGATGCTTTAACCGTCGGAGCAAGATCTTTTATACATTTCTCCCGGCGTTGTATTCAAAGGCGTTATCAAACGACAAAAAACCTAGCGTCGATATGTCAGATCCCCGAATATCACCTATGATCGTCACCACACGTGTGTGATATCATGTAACAATGTGTGCTACACGCACTCAAGCAGAATTTGAAGGATTTATTCATATGGATTTACATAATAATTTGTCACCAAATTGGAAATATCTACGTTAACGTATATTAGTAGGTATTAGGCCAAGGTACATGCTCAACTTCAACTTCTTTGTTAAATATTTTTAATTATAGATTTTTCGCTATACAATAAATATTGAAAAACAAGTACCTACGATATCGTCGTATATATATACGAGCTAATAGTATTGTCTAAGCAAATTTATACTTTATAATATTCAAAATAACATTTTTTTAAAGATTTTATAGTTTATCGGTGTATAGTAACTATAAACACGCCCTATTTTGAGTAAACAATAGACAAATATTTTGAAGAACCTTCAAAATATTTGTGTATTTTTTATTTTCATTTATTTTATTCTTGATTACCTTTTTTCACATATTAAATCAAAGTTAATAAGTTACGAAAAGAATTCATTACGAAGAACGATTTAATTAGTCCTCAAATTAAGCGGACGGTATTTTTGTAAAAACGTATTTTTAATAACATAAGGTAATAACGTAACGTAACGATGTACCCGTTATGTATTTTCATTGGTATGCACGACTAAATTAAGAAACAAATATGAAAATAATTCAGTAGCATGACCAACAATAATATTTTATTGATACCTTTAAAATGGTATACCTTTTAAAAATGAATAAAAACCATATATAAAAGATTACCAAAAAATAAAGTAAATAATTGATTTATTGATGTTTGTTAGTCAATTTGAACGCTTATTAAATGTGGCATTCAAAAAGCCTAGTATGTTAATATTTACAACAGTAGGTACTAAGCAAAATAAGAATTTATTATGTACACAATCTATTGATTAAACCAGTTTATAAGGAAATATCGGCTATGATTTTTTTACTGCAATCAACCTATGTCATCTTCACTCTTGCTTGCATTAAATTAAAAACATATTATGATAAACATTTTTCCAATGGTACTTTTTCGTATTTTTTCTTAAGAAATGTACTTTTTATAACCTTATCATCAATTATGTCAAATGTTGAGTAGACGTCTTTGGTTGCTAAACTCTTATTCAGGATGTTTTTTTTTCTTTTTTTTTGTTAAAGTAAGTGTCAATAAATATTGCAAAGGTCAAACAAGTAATATAAAGCTAAAATCACATAAAATATAATTATCATTAACAATATTATATACCGCCATGAATATTTTAAATTCAAACTGTTAGAAAAACTTGTCCCGTATTCAGCATCGGCATCGTCGCTATGCAAGACGCAAATAAAAGTGATGTGCTCTTAACCTTTCCAGAGGTCGGTTTCGATCTTTATTTCGTGAAATTATAATTCAAGGTCAGCGAGTTTTTTTTTTGTAAACTTGTATAAATCGAAGTTTTTGAGACGACCATAAAGCTTATATGACTACCAATAGCAAAACTGAAAAAAATTATAATGTGTATATTCTACTACTTAAATGCCATTGACTTACTAATTCTTCAGATTATGTCTGATACAGTTAGTAGGTAATTGGGTATTGTTACTAATAGGCGTAAAGTAGTAGATACTATACCCTGTACAACTTAGCTTGATCTTTTTGACAGGTGTAAATTTTTCTGATCGACATAACTTTGCAATGACGAATATATTATTTTCTTAATGTAATAATTTTAAAAATTGTTAAAATATTAAAAAAAAAAACATACAACACAAAAGTTCCTAAAGATACAAGCGTTATCCAAAAATTTTGAGACTTTTTATTGCTTCAAAGTAACATTTAAATAGGAACACTGAAAATAATAGACATTTGTAAAATCATTATCCATCCTTTTGGTTGGGGTCTCTTCATCAGGTATAAAAAAAAAATAAAAAAAAAAACGGATGGAAGGTGAATTTTTTTCACTTTTCGACTCGTGTTTCTTTGGGAAATATGTTTACTTTCATGTAGGTATAAGTACTTATTATGAATATTGACCCACCGTCGCTTATCTACCCAATGTTTTATATGTCTAATGCAATAAAGAATTTCACACATAATACACTTCAGGCTCTTGTCCCATCAAAAGAATTATTAAACAATAATTGTGAATACTAACATCAATGTAAATCGGGCTATTTAAAAGAGCGACTATGCGAGTTGTATAAAATTCCAAAAACAATGCAACTTAAATAAAATACATTTCATTTGTTTGTTAAGATGTATAACAATTAAATGCTATACAGTCCTCTATGTCGAAGGGATTCTCTAGCTGTAAGTTTGCTGTATTAGTAAATATCTCCAATTCCACGTCTCTATGACATTGAAACCATTCCTAATGACAATAGCGAAAACATTAAATAGTAGTATTCCTTACACTAATGAAATGGTATTGATGTTTTCTTTACTTTTCTTTGTTAACTTTTCTTGTCGCAAATTCTGTTTTTTATCTTCCCCAAACAAATAAGATGACTTACGAGTTTTTCTGAACTTGGTGTCTCGGTCTCTGTATAAGTTACTTCAATTTAAACATATTTTTTACATCTTTATTATTTTAAATGTCAAATGAGAATAGATAGGAACCAAAAATATGCACGCTTTTTTTCTTAAATTGTCGCCTTTTATCGGTTTCACAAAAGATCGACTAAGACGAAAACGTGTTTACTTTTTGTTGATTAGTTGGGACCTTAATAGCCGCTCCTCTTGCATTAAAAAAAACAACCCAAAAGTAACTGACCCTATTGACCTCGTCTTTAGATATAAACAAACGTGTTTTATTTATTTATTGAAATAGTTACACCATCAACTACGATATCAGGCAGACTTATTCCAAAAGGACATACTTTTAAGTTAACATTGCAGTGGGATTATGAACTAGTACATCAATTTAAAAAACAAATAAGAAAATTACATATATGAACTACAAATTTCATTATATTATATACCTTAACAATATGGATTGCAATAAGTTAATATAAGCTCGTAAATGTCCAATCGCTAGATAAATAAATAAATTTGGTTTCTTGTGAAGGTCATACGGCACTGCCTCCAGTACATTCGTTGCTTTTCTCAAGTTTTCCTTAGTCGACAAATTACGTGTATATTTAAACACTCATAACGGCTAGCAAAGTTTTAAACGATGACATGTCGTTCTATAAATAACTAAATATAAATGTAATTTACATAATTTACTATATTTTAACTTACCTTTGAATGAATTTTATTACATAAAAAAATAACACGTTGAAACTTTCAGCTTTATAAAATTGATATGATTTTAACCAATATGATATTAAGAATTTAAACATTTGATTTAAAAGCTTTGAGCAAAACTTTCGGTACCCGCTTGAAACCATCTCAAACATACTTAATGTACAATCAATCTTTACACATAACAGTATTAGCAATATGGACCTATTGTTTCTTTTTTCATACCTTGTTAAAAACACTTTTAGATTATATTTTTTATGATTGGAATTGAAGTATTTTTTGTGAGAAGAAAAGTGAAGTGGAGTTTCTCATTTTTAGCGGTATATTCTATATTCAAATGTTAGTTTTAAAAAATAAATAAAATAAAATGCACGGTATAGGTACGATTTGGACTGCCTTGTCTATCAAGTATCGACAATATTCAACAGCTTGATAAAAATCAATCGGATTTTATGAAACCTTATTCGTGAAATGAATGTGCGGACGGTGTGAACATTAGTGTGCGGTCGTTTTTTAAGTTAAGAATAAGCCGAAAAGTAGTTTCTATATTTTTTGCGTTACTTACATGCGACTTTTACGTATCGTTTCATAAGTACCCTTTAAGACAGTTCTACATAGCCGTAAGCAAAACTGAGTAACAGTTGTACGGCTTTGTGCAAGCCGCCAAACAGTAACACTTATTATTGTTGTGTTTCGGTTACAATAAGAAATATTTCTTACGGCGCCAATTTCTATGAGCGGTGATGTCTAATTGCCGTCACGTGAATTACCCGTGACATTGGCCCATCAGCCTTCCAATACTATAAAAAAGGATGGTTTCTGGAATATAGTAACCGGGTATTGATTGAAATAATTATTTTCTGTCGAAATATGGTAGTGGAAAAAAAAACATTTGTGAACGTGTGTACAATTATTCACATACATCACCCGTATACGTCAAGATATATAAATAAATACATTTACAAATATCGGGCCCATTATATTATTTGTAATGGGAAGTTAATAATATGTGATTCCCTCAAGTGTCGCTCGTAATAACAAACAGTCATACTCAACCATTTTTTAACGTTGTGTTATTGCGTCGCGTCCACATGATTTAAACGCAATTCCATTTTTTTATATATAGTGTATTTTATCGTCTACTGTATAATATTCCATCATTTTTTCCATTAACACTAAAAAAGGTAGCCGTCAAGTATGATTTTAGACATTTTTTTGGAAAATTTTGTACAAAGAATTTGGAAAAAGAAATTATTAAAAGTATTTACATTATTCATAAGATAAAAAACAAGGAGGAATAAAATGTACAATCGTATTAAAAAAAATACTTTATTTGAACTCATTAGTAAATATTATACTTATTACTAAATATTAAAAATAAATAAAAGAAATCACGCGTATATTATATTAAGTTGACAAAAATGATCACCAAGTCAGGCGCATGACATGGTCAGTCTTTCTTTTAGATGATTTTATAAAACCGAGAAACTGTAGCTCCGATACGGCACGCGTAAATCGAACTCTGCAAACAAAATAATTATATTTAATAATATGTTTTAAATTCGAATGTATACAATATCAACAATCTTTATTTATACGGATGCAGATGCTCTGGCCTCGAGTCCTGGTTCAAACCAATAAAATTATTGCGTTTGTTGTGAAGTCATTGTCAGTAATAATCCGGAATTAGGTAATTGATAATGTTTCACAACCGTGCCTCCTACAGCACGTAAAGCAATGAACAGTCAATTTTTGTCTGAACTTAATTATTATCACCGAGATTAATGGAAAATGGAGCACTGCCTTTAAACTCTTGAAAACTGTTTTGACTATCAATAGACATTTTTTTGTTTTTATTACAATTATTATAAAATATTAATATTAGAAACAGTTGTTTTTATCAGCGGCGCTAGTAAATACAAGTAAAACGTGCGTGCTGGCTATTTTATATTGCAATATTAAACTTATCAAGGTATTTAAGCTGTCATAAACAATTATAATTTAGATTTCAGTTTAAGTATATCATTTTTCTTAGGTCAATTTTCTTTTTATTTTTAGATCTAACAACTTGTCCTCGCTTCGCAAGAGTAGAAAAAAGGTTTACATAAAATGTTTACATTGAAAGACCAACAAAGATAAATATTGTTTTATTCTATATTTATAAAGAAGATTAGTGTCTAATTAATGGTTTAACGATATTGTTTTAGGTGGTGGTAGGGCATTGAGTAAGCCCGTTAGTGTACGTACCACCCACTCATCACATATTCCATACCGTAAACAAAAATATTCAGTGTTGTTGTGTTTCGGTTTGAATGGATATAGCGGCCAGTATAACAACACTCACAAAGGACATGTTATTTGTCAAGGTTGATAGCACATTGGTGTTATAAGGAATGGTTAATATTTCTAACGGTGCTAGTGTAATTACGACCCAGAAAAGAAATTATTTTATATTATGGAAACATCCAGAAGGCGAGATGCCGGGACTCAACCTGACTATATCGGAAACCAGGCGACTGAACCGTGGAATATTAACTTACTGAATATTAACGTCCTTGTATCGGTCCTCATCGTCTTCGTCGGGTCGCAGCACAGCAGCAAAGGCTTGCAACCAGTCGTACAAGTTGATATGTTTGCCACATTCACGGTGTAACTTGTACGCTATTGACACATCAGGTAATGTATCTGAAATACTGTCTACTGAAGACAAATGGCAGCAGGTACACTAAAAAAGACGAAAATATTTTATATAAAATCTAACTAAAATAGATACTTAAAATTTAGTTCATGTAATAAACTAGTAAAAAGTAGTTCATGTAAAAGTATTTTTACAGAATTTTCATATACTCTATTTGTATTTATAATTCATCTATCGTTCGGCGGTGAATTAAACCATCTTGAGAAAACCATATCATGTGTCGATAGAGCCAAATGCCACACTTGCAATACTTATCTACTAACCCGAAATAAAGCAACGTTCTCTAAAGAAAAGAAGCCTTAGCCCAGCAATAGGACATTTACAGGGCTGTTTCTTTTACTTTATTTACTTAAAAAACTTCGAATTACGCTCAAATTTCTAATCACAAGTATCGAAAATAATATTGCCACATTATTGTATCCGAAAAAAAAATTACAATCCACAACATTTTGGAAATTATTTCAAAGTGTATATACTCGCTAAAACATCGCTAAATATAATACAAACAAAAAAAAAAACTAAATTCATCAAAATGTTTATTAAAGAAATAAATCAATTTTAAAATTTAATAATTTTATTATTGAATAGACAAGGTAGTATAAATGTTTTTAAAAAAAAGTAACGTAACGAAAATAAAACATGTTTTGAGATGCGCGGGGGCAAATCAAATGATATTACCCGACATTGACATTTAAAATAATAAAATGTTTTAATACTGTTTTTTTCTATCGTAACATCCTATTTATTATTGAACGTTTATTATTACGGTCAGTAAATTTTAATTTAATTTGAATAACGAATACTGAAACAAATGAGGTCACCGTTAATTTTCAATGTATTTAAAATTGGAATAGAATTATATTTAGCAAGTTAATTCATCATGCAATAATTTTTGTGTTTTCTCGCAAAATGTCCCTTTAGTGAGGAAAGCGATAACTTTAAGCCTATTCGTTGTAAAAACAGAAAAAGAATGAGGTGTTGTTTTTAAATGACTTGAACGATTATTTTTGTCATATCATATTGTAAACTCGAGCTATTTTTTAATTTAAAAAAAAAACTGAGCAAATATTATGCAATTTTTATTTTTGTTGTTTTACGAGAGTGAAGACCGATAAGTCGTCTCACGCACACAGACATATTTTAAGCACGAACGTTAGCATTCATACTAATGAACTCCGGTAATCATTTAACTTGGAGGAGCGCGCTTTCGTGACTGCATAGTGCAAGTTCATTTTCTTCTTTCGAATGTTAAATTACTGATGACAAAATAAAGATTAATTTGAGTGTAACCACCAGTTTTAAACATTTTTACAGTAAGGCTGTAAATATGTGAGAAACTACCTATGTATATAACTATTTTCAATATACTTTTAACAAAAGTATGAATATATTATTGAGAATATAAAAACAAGACAAAACAGTAACCATAAAAGATAAAAACTTTAACAAGTATAAAATTATACGGTAACTATGAGATATTCAATAACAACATAAATGCCTTGAACTTTTGACATAACGATTTATTAAAGAAGCTGCCAAAAATGATGACACGTTTACTGGAGGAACTAAAATTACACTTTGAATAATTTTATCTACGATTTTTTAATAAATACTACACAAGTAATTATTAATATATTCTCTTTTATACATATATTGCAATTAGTTAAAATTATTGCTTTTTTTTACCCTAATTTAATTGGAAAAAATATTGGACGTCTTTATTTAATTGTATTGTTTGTATAGTAGTATTATAAGCTCCAGGTAAAATTAGTAAAAATAAATTTGTATTATGTACTTTTATATTTTTTGAACATTTAATAATAATATTTTTGGTATAAAACTGAGTGGTAAATCTACAAATTGTTTTTAAATTTTAATAAATAATAATAATTCAATTGGTTGGCTAGACGAGGAGCCTAATACCCCAGAACCAGTCCGTTGTACAAAATATTATTAAATATTTATTTATTAGTCTTACATAATTTATACAACGCATTATTTTTTATCATGCAAACTGACGTTTAAAATATTTTTATATAATGCTATGCCACTCACAATGATATTTCATTCGATTTATTAGTTTCCCATTACGTAATATTTTAGCAATGAATGTGCTTCGAATTATTCCTAAATAGTTTGTTAGCCTAACCCAGATATAACCAGTGTAAAGCTATTGCTTTTTATTTAACGCCAACAAATGTCATTCAATTCTGTAATGTTTGCTTAACGCGTGTCACTACGTTTAACCTTATGGCTAAAAAATTTATAGAAAAGTTCAGGGACATCTTAATAAGTTTGATTTGAAAGTGACTAAAACGCTTACTTATGTATTTATTTAACGCTTTAACGATAAGTGAAAACTAAAAATTATAGAATAAATAAGTTTTAAATTTCCAAGTACTTTATATTTTAAATCATTTTAATGGATATAAAATATAAGGCATAATTAAATCCATAGAATATCTACTTAATAAAACTCCAACACAGACCGATACATCCAAATCCGGTGGGTCCAGACTGTGCGCACTATCTAAGGGATCTATAAAAATTTGACACATCTTCAACAACGGGTCAAGTTTTTTTACACGGAAGTTGGTCATTTTTCTACCTAGTTTTGCGATGCGATTACATCCTTATGAAGGAAAAGTGCGTTGCGTTTGTTCGGATTATCTTTATTTCATTGGATGGTAAGACATTGTGCGTTTGGGTCGGTACCACCGACTCATCATATATTCTACCGCTAAGCAGCAATACTTTGTATTGTTGTGTTCCGGTTTGAAGGGTAGACGAGCCAGTGTAACTACAGACACAAGGTACATAATAACTTAGTACCCAAGGTTGGGTGCGCATTGGAGATGTAAGGGAAGTTTAAAATTATTTACGGCGTCAATGTCAATGGACGGTGGTGACCACTTATGATGGTAAGGTATGGTCACCTGATGAGGTGACCCACTAGCCCTTTGGCCTACCTAATAAAATATATAAAAATATAATATACCTAATATTTTCGGTAATGAATCACATTTATTTAAAAATATTAAGTAAATTTATCACTGTTGTAGTTGAAATCGTTGAATTATTTCCGTTATCCTTATAAACACTTAAAGTGTTTATTTGTTTACGTGACGTAAACTTATTGCCGCAAGCAAGGAGTAAAAAAACGGGGATATCCAAAGAAGGCTTCACAAAAACAATAACGAGATTTGTCGTATTATTAATTGTATGCGATATAATTAACATAATTTAGTAATTTAATTAGAAAAAAGACTCGCTATAGAATTTCATGCCGGTTCTTATAATTTTAAATACATATAATTTTCATGCCGAACCATTAATAACTTAAAATTTAATTTAATTCGTTCATTACGATTCAAAAATGACCATTTGTGTCTTATTGAATTAAGAACACTTTCATCAAAAATAATGTTTTATCATTATTTATTTAAATGCATAATTAATTATTCATATGCCATGAAATGAAAGTTATTATAAGTATATAGCTTTTTGTTTTTTTTTTTATTAATTATAATTAAACGAAATTGAGTGACCAATAACAAAAAAAAAGGTAAAAAGTTAATCGTGATAAATCTATTACACTACATATAATTAATTAATCTTAGTGTGTTATTATATTTGGATAGGCGTTACAATTAGTTTTATTGTACTCAATATTTGAATGAAATAAAATTAAAAAAGATAATATCATATCTTCTTATATATTAATAGCGTAACCCGATTTTTGTATGATGATGATAGCTACATATAAAAAACACGGTTATGGTCTCATTTTGAAAAGCTCCAGTCGTAAATATGCAGAAAATTAAAATGGATTCTTGATTGCAATTTACTAAATTGTTACAATTGAAGAGTGGAAAAATATTACTGGCCGGTTAGAGCGATCCTACGGCTATATAAGAAAAAAAAATTAAAAACGTAAACAAAATTAAAGTAAATTGTTATCGATAAACTCCCATTCTTACTGAACGAATGTATACTATTTGATGTTAAAAAATTCATTTAAATAAGGTTTTATTATTTTAGCGCCAAATGTAGATAAATTACATGCAGTTTACAAAGAAAAGAATTCAAAACAAATCCTGTATTGATGAATTCCTAAAAAATCATATGTTTAAACGAGAAACCCACTAGTGGGTTTTTAAAACAAGATTGTATGAATAATATGCTGTTAATAATACAACCATTACCATAAATTTGTCGTTATAGATAATACTATCAAACTTTCAAGCGTTCGTATTCATACCAAAAGTCTTGCAAATTCAAAATAAAATATTTAGCTAAAAATATCAAGAACGAGTAATATGTTACTAATAATAAATTTTGCAAAAATAAATTAATAAAGATCCCATAAGAACTCTAACATTTAAGTCGCTAAAGTGTATGTAATTATTTACACTTAATACAGTTCAGAGGTTAAAAATATGATACTGTGATTTTGCAATTAATCTTATAATATATCCTATTCTTGACCCGCCAAATTTACCCAAAACATTCTAGAATATATGGCGATAGTCTTTTCTTTTCCTACATCTATAATTTCAAATCCTTCTCTATGCAATCACTAGCGTCCAATCTCTATGTTACCATTCCTTTCTAAATAGACGTTTTCTAACTTTATCTTTATTTTATAAAATTACAGCAATATATTGTACGCCTTGACATGGCACTGCAACAGCTCAAGGTAAAGGAAGATATCCGTGAGGCATTGGAGATTAAGGTACAGTTTTAATTCCGATTGACTTCAGGAATGATTATGACCACGACCTGTGACCTGTTACTTAAATTCCTATCTAATTACCCCATATCATCCTCCTGCCCTTATCCTAATTTTACTTGGGGTCGGCGCGACATGTCTTCTTCTTCCATACTTCTCTGTCGGACGTCATCTCACAAGTAACATTATTTCTAACCATATCGTCTTTCACACAATCCATCCATCGTTTCTTTGGTCGTCCCCTACCTCTATATCCAGCCTCATCCATTCTCAAAATCGTTCTTTCAACATGGTCCTCATTCCTCCGCATAACATGCCCAAGACAGCCGGCTTCTCGGTTACCGGTGCCACTTTATATGGAACTACCCCATATAATCCATGTTTTGCCTTATTTAATTGTTTCCTTAATTTTCTCGAAATAGTGCATTGCCTTATAAATGTAGGAGATTCCATAAATTTAAAGGAAACCTCTTATTAACATTCTTCTATATAGAGTTGTT
Organism: Vanessa atalanta; assembly: GCF_905147765.1. Taxonomy (NCBI): domain Eukaryota; kingdom Metazoa; phylum Arthropoda; class Insecta; order Lepidoptera; family Nymphalidae; genus Vanessa; species Vanessa atalanta. The sequence goes on from NC_061875.1 coordinate 7,157,440, forward strand.
ATTGATAGCATCTTTTCTATAAACTTCTTAAGAGCGCTTTTCTCAATCGTTGTCTTCTTGATAACATAAAATAAAATAGCGCTTCCTCTTCCTTCACATATATGTTGTAGCAACAGATGTGTGAACGAAGGGGAAGCGCTATTTGATTTCCCAGCGAAATGCGCGATGCTAAAGATGATCGTCAAATGGTACCAACTCATTATCCGATATGATATAATGTTAATGTTGCTTATGCCTTGCCTCGCTCTTTTTTTTGTGATTTGTTAGTAAATTTTATTAAGGATGCCTTAAATGGATGGATCAAAAACAACTCTATATTGACCAATAAATTATAAGTATAATTTTAGTACATACCTGCAAATAATGGATTGGGTTACTGAGGGCTGTGTGCAGTGCTCCTCGGGGAGAGCCCACAATTTGTTTCTTAACATTGGCCACGTCACTGAAGAACAATATTTCGTGAAACGTTTGCGTGTGCGGCGGCTGCAAGCCTTTTGTAAAAACTTCCTCTAAATAACAGACAAATCTAGCCCGTATCATTTCATATTCGGACTGGATTTTTTCAACTCTCGTGGCTCTCAACAATTTCTAAAAATAATATTTTTATTTTAAAAACATATAATTGAAAATCTTAAAAATAAACGCATATTAAACATTATACCCGAATTCAAAGCATCAAACATTTCATTAAACATAAACAAACCTATACAAATACTTATTTTAATGTGTTCCTCTTAACTATTTTTGTTTGTCGTGGTACATAATAAAAAATAAATTTATAGGCATTTAATTGCCAATATCAGGATAAATAACCAAGATGGCGCACCATGCGCCGTCAAATTCATAAAAATATTATTCATTCATTAATAACAGATTGTTGATAGATACAGGATTATTTGTGTACTCCTTACAATTATTATTATTTTTTCTTAATACTATATGTTTATATATTGCAATACAGTAGGAAATAAAAACACAGGAAGAAGAGAAAAAAAATTGTGCCACCATCGTCAAAGAGCATAAGGCTTTAGGTGATATCATATAACAGAACGCAATGCAAGCTTGTATCCACCAACTTGTTATTCTCCCGAAAATCTTTGTAATGCTAGGTTCCGGTTAGAGTGATGAGTGAGCCAGTGTAATTAAAGACACATGGTATATTACATATTAGCAATTATGGTGAATTATGTGCATGTGCATTTTTAGTGTTTTTGTCTGCACATGAGGTACAACACTTAAATTCAAGAAGTACGATTCCCATTTGCCTTTCAGTTCAGCAGATTTTTATCAAATAAATTAAAAGTAGTAAGAGATAAATTTTAAAACAAATTTAAACATGACTAGTTTTTCTTTACCTCTTTCAATTTATACCTATTTCCAGGTATATTAACATTGTCCAAATCATTTTCGGTGTCCATATCTGTATTGGTAAATACCGAAGCATCATTGCTTGCATTCTCTATTTGCCTCAAGAACGTCATTAAATGAATTTTTATTGTTTTAGCGAAATCTTGACCAAGATCGTTCTTCAGAGCAATGTTGTGAATATTATTTTTAGATGGAGTTGATCGTAGAGGTTTTATTGGTGAGGTTACTTGTAGGCATGTATTGACGTCTTTAAGAGCAGATTTTATAGTTTCTCCCAGTTTCATTTGTGATTGAAAATTCAATAACTGCATGCACTCTTTAAATGGTTGTGTACTTGTTACACATTCTAATGAACATTTGGCGTAAAGTTCTCTAACCTAAAAAAAAATATAATTTATAATTCATATTCACCTGCCATAATAAATCTTAACAATTATTTTACTAACACTAATCAAAGATACATACAGTTTTTCCAAGTGTATTCTTTGGTAGATCCTTTACAAAAGTGGAAAGTAACCGTATACACAGATAAAAACTATGTACATAGTCATGAAGTTTATTTATTTCCTTAGACAAAATTTCTCTGAAGAAATTATCATCTTCAAAAAGACCGATTTTAGTTTCACAATCCTGTACCTCCAAGAAGGGCCGGAAAGATAATAATTGTCTTATATTTTCTAAATCATCTTTAGTGAGATTATTGATTGCTTCATCAAGTTGTTCCGGAACACAACATAGTGATTTAATATTATCTCCATAATAGTGATCAATCATACAGTACTAAAAAACAAAAAGAAACTGATTAATGGTTAACATATCATATAATATAAATCTTTTTCAAAAACATACCTTAATACTCTGAATGAGGCCGGTAACAGAGAAATCATAGAAAAGAAAAACATCTGTCATCAATTCAAATGCTTTGCCACTCAAGTGGAATGGACTTGTGTGCGATAAGAAAATGTTTTCTAAAACCTGCAAATTATTTAAACAAAGCAAAATTAAAAAAGTTTCAAGAAACATTTAAAAAAAGCTATATGAAGACCATTCTGTTTTATTTAATTAAATTGTCTAATTATAGAAGAGTTAAATAGAAAAATCTTTAATGTGATAGTCACTTATGACTTTATTATTTTGAATTTATACATCAAAATATTTTAATATATTAAAGAGCTTACTTGATTCATGTAAACATGTGACGGATGAGAATGAAACACTTTAATTAGCAACTTTGAGGAGACATGGTATGGAAATGATTTATGTAGAGCGGAAACTGATGTTGCTACTCCAAATATCAATACTAATGGCAACAATTGCACATAGGAACTGAAAAATAAATAAATTTTGTTCAACATTTTGAGACATTTGAGTTTTAGTATGACAATTTACTTATGAGATTGTAGAATTAATCATTCTCTAGGCTAAATAAGTGTATAAAAGCTATGAATATTTCAATTTAAATATTCATTTCAAATGTGTATCTTTCCCTTATCTTGTAGTGTTGTCAAAATCAAAATATTCTCTATTCAAGTGGGCTCATAAAAGCTGTTTTGAACTGTCATGTTAGTGTTGAATTAATGAATAAGCTATTCAATTCAGCCCAGAAAATCCCATATTGTAAATGGGAGAAATTAAGAATTTCATAGATACTTTAATTAAAAGAAAATTACAAACCTTATAATCATTACAAAATCCTGCAATATATTACAATTAAAGCTCTCAAAATCTGGCATTATTATAACTAAAGCTTTTTTTGGGACAGGCTTATATTTCTTTAGCGATTGTTTCACATATTTTGCTTGATACCAATTGAGCAAAGTTTTCAATGTACATTGATTCTTCTTCAATTTAACTCTTTCACTCAAATCTTTTTCAAAACTGTCATTAGCAGAGTTATCCTGAAAGATTCAAAGTAACATTTATTTTATAATAATTTGAGCTCCTCAATAAGAATGATAATGAAGGGTTTAAGAAATAATTAATTATTTATGATGTTTTATCTTTTATGATAACAGTTTTTTAAGTTTTATAAAAATATAAATATATTTAGAAAACTTTCTTTTAAAGCTATAGTTAGCATATGACCAGAAGGGCCACCTGATAAGTGGTCACCCATGGACACCTACAACATAAGATAATTACTGATGTGTTGCAGGAATATATTTTCTATGTTATTTATAACTAATTAGTGTATTTGTTATTAATTTATTGTATTGTTATTTATAACATATCCACATTGCTTTTGTAGAGAAAAGGGTTCACAAAAACACAACATTTATAGTTTCAAACCATCTGTTACCACTTATTTTTTAATATAAACACCTAAGACTCATTAAATTACATGCAAGGGATTACTTAAGATCATATGATAAATGATTACAGTTCTTTCTTGCATTTTATAAACTTACCAGCACATCCTGTCCATTTATTAACTGCCAAACAGCACTCTCCACTAAATGTTTAACCGTTTGAGCATCTTGTGAATTTATCAATGCAACATGTGGTGTAACATCTTCCCTGAAATTTTCTTTTGATAATATATAACATATTTAAACATAAATTTATTTTCCTAAATGGGTACTACATTTTTTTTTTACAATTATATTTTATATATAACAATATTTTTTTTACTGTTTCATTATATCTGATACATGAAAGAATATAGTGTTAATTAGATAAGAATCCAATTAAATATAAGGATATCTGATCCTTGAAATTAAGTCAACCTGAGTGTAACCACGAGAGTAAGTACTAAAGAAAATTAATGGATTATACACAGTAGTAAACGTTTAGACTCACCTAATTCTATCTATAAGGGCCAGAAACTGATTGACATAGTCTGGCTGATTGACCCCAGTCAATAATGTGGCACTAGGTATAATTCCCTCCAATGTACTGTACTCATGCTCCTGATTCACCAACTTGACATAGCTTACAATATCATTCAACAGAATGCTATATGTTTGCTCATGAAGTTCCTAAAATAAATATACATTTTCAGGTGAAAAATATCTTACTAAAAGCTATTTCCTGATTAATGAATGCAAATAAGAATATTTAAACCTACCTTTAACTGATTTTCGACTACGTTCCAGTTATATTTGAATGTTTTATACCAGGAGTCTTTGGATAAACTTTCAAATAGATTGCGTTTCGGTTTCTTTTTCGAATGCTTTGTTTTCTTTAAACCATTTGAAAACAAAAACACACCCTGTAAACGAGAGTTTTATAAGATAAACTTATTATTTAATACAATTATATATTTAAAAAAAATATTTTACCTTAGAAACTGAGGTAGTTGATTCCATGTTATAGGTACAAAACCTTAAAACAATCTAATATTTTTCTCATACAATGTTAGCAAAAGACAATAGTAAATATAAAAGACTAAATAAATAAGGCAGTTTAGCTATAATGAAAAAGATCTTCATTAATAAAAATGCTAAATACTTCGTTAAATTATGAAAAGTTACAGCACATTTCAAAATTTGTCCATATTTAAGAAGTTCTATAATTTGTATATAGCTATACCGATTACATTACAGAGTACTGACATAAGTGACTTTGACACTAATATTATTTTTTTAACTTATTATTTAATGGGCAAACGTTTAAGACCATACAACCTTTTTCCGCTTTCAGTTTTTACGCATTTCCAAAATACATTACAAAATGTTGGATATGTCTTAAAAATAAATAAGAATAATTATATAGTTTATAAAACTAAGAAAATGATGTTTCAATTATTCACATGAATCCAACATATTAATAGGGTAAGCCGATTTTTGTCCCAGTGATTATGGGACGATAGCTGCACATAAAATCAGTTATGGTCTCATTTTGAAAAGCTCCAGTACATGTGCAGAAAAATAAAGAGAATTCTTGATTGCAATTTACTGAATTTTTACGATTAAATCGTAATTATTTTAAAATAATTGATTTTGAAAAAAGTTACTGAACGGTTAGAAAGCAGCAATACTGATGTTTAAAAAAAAAACAAACGAAAAACGTACGAGCCTACTATGACATACGTTGAGTTTATTTTGTTTAAATAAAAAATATTTTATAACTGACTGCTAGGTTGCAAAATTGAATCAGAGGCCTTAGGCCTCAAGCAGCACATTGATCGAATTTAGTAGCATCTCAGCTTGGCTGCTACAAGCCATGATCAGAACCTTACTTTCCTGCAATTCTGAACTTATAAGTGTCCTAAGCAGTTTATATATTTCTGTTTATATATTTTATTTACTACTGATACTGATTTCTCAGCAGGCAAAGTAAAAAAGTCAGTGGCTGTGCAATTCTTGCACCTAAGAAGTGAGACCAAATCAGTCTACAAGTCCAAGACAAACTACCAGGTCAGTTGCATCTACAAAATAATCGACTCTCTTGTCACGGACGATTTGCAGAGAAAACTCGATACTCAATTGAATTTTTGAACAGGCTTAACGTGTCAGGATTTCCACCTCGCAACATACAATTGAAATTTGGTTCAATTGTCACCCTGCTTCGCTAAAGCGTCGCCAATTTTCAGTTAAGTTCGCATTTGCCATGTCGATTAACGAGACAAGCAAACCAAGGACGAACTTTGGACAAAGTCAACCTTAATTTGCCGAGCTCCATCTTCGCATACTTCTTCATACACGTTGCTATGTCTCGTGTCGGTTCTAAAAACTCACTCAAGATACAAATTGACAACAACTAGGAGCATTGTGTCATTAATGGAGAATGATCATTCACTATTCAGATTGCATTGACCATTTAATAATAAAATAAAATAAATTTAATTCAAATAATATTTTAGTCGTAAATTGTGTAAGTTTATTCTAAATAAAATTAAACTAAATTGTTATCTCCAATTCTAACAAAACTACTAATTGATATTAAAAAAAACTTTTAAAAAAGGTTTCATCTTTTTGGCACCAAAGATTAATGATTTGCCGTTTACAATTAAATGAAATCAAAACAAAACCTGCCATAGGTTTGGAAATTCCTAAAAACAATATTGAATAAACGCGAAGTTTCTTTGGCGACACTGGTTAATAATAAACGTACTAACATTAAATTCTTCTATGGCCGACAAACTCCTTAAAAGCTGTTGCTCATAAATAACAATAAAAAAAACAAATAAAATGGATTAAAAAATAGATGCGCACAATTTTCTTTTACAAACAGCAGTATTGTGTGTTTCGGTTTAAAGAGTGTGCCAGTTACACTGCCTCACTCACCCTTTACACGGGACATAACATCTTAGTTCCCAAGGTTGGTGGCGCATTGGCGATGTAAAGACTGGTTAATATTTCTTACAGCGCTATTGTCTGTGGGCAATGGTGACCATCAAGTGGCCCATTTGCTCGTCCGCCAACCAATAACATAAAAAAAGTACAGTCCGAAACTAAATATGTGTGCATATACAAGTGCAAGCTCTATTTCCTAATTGATAGTTCGATGGGACCTGGGCTTTGAACCTTAAACCTGATAATTTAGCAACTGGATCAATTAGGCAGCCTATTGTATTTACTGTACTATTCTCGTTTTTTAAGCCCAAATAGCTGTGTTACCAGATTTCTACAATCTTAACCTTAGATAACGCATTATAATCCTTTACCTAGTCATATTTAATTGATTTGGCATACGATGAACGAAAAAATCGTAAGGAAATCTATGGGTCGGGTTATAATATGCCACATTTATGTATATCATCAACCCATACGAACAGCATGCAGGAATAGCATGCGAACATAAAAGTCGATTATTTTACATATTATGTTGCAGCAATATTAGTTCAAAATATAAGAGGAAAATAATAGAAAACACGTTCTTCATAAAAACAGACAATAATTAAATAACAAAAACATCATTTTATTCTGTGTTGATAATATTAAAACACAAAGTACAATATTTACGATATCATTTGTAAATAATTACAACTAAATTCTTACATTAATTAATAATTATTTATTTACAGGAATAGTCATTAATAATACCGAAGTTAGCCTGCCAAAAAATGTTGCACAAAAATATTTTTAAAATAAAACAATGTGAAAATTAAATAACACTACCTAGAAGCAGGAAGTCATAGCGGAAAATTAAAAAATGAAATGATGCGAAATTTAGGAACCAAGACTACATGCGTGATATAATAAATAAGAATATAAAATGTTTCCCTAAGTTTGTTTCTCTTTTCTGATAATGAAACAAACTATTTAATATTCCATTTAATCTTTTATACAATCATGTAACTTTGTTGTTTCCATGCTTTCATATAAATATTAAAAATTATTTCATTTCCTAAAAAACACCTGATAATATACAGAACATTTCTTCGTTGAAATTTAATGTAGGTATAAAGATATATAAAACAAGCTTTCATTTGGCAGCCATTTGTTTAAATTAAAACATTTATATTTAGTACATATATTGTTATTACCACTAGCAACAAACGTGCGGGCGTTTACTGTCAGCCCAATCGGTTGAGTAAGTCTGGTTTAAAATTCAATTGCAAAATTTCATAGATACTGATTAACAGGTGATTTTGAATAAAATCTTGCGATTATATAAAGCAAGCATATACAAGTGCAAGCTTGCCACAACATCATCGTAGTTAAATGATTTATTAATACTGTTAATTTCAATTTTAAATATTATTAATATTCAACTAACAAATTGTTACAATATAAGTAAACCAAATCAATTGTAAAGTGTACACATTTTTATTTTATGTCATTAATAATACAAGTGTTTGACTATTACTTCCTTGTATTTATTTAGCGTCCATTTTGATACATAATTTACTTTAATATCTAAAAATTACTAATCAGGTGACGTTCCAATAGAAATTAACTAAATTTTGTATCGGTCACTGTGGCGGTGAGCGTGGTGGATGGTTGGATTCTTCGCAGGGAGAGTGCCGTTCTTCTTCTGTATTGTACTTATATTCTCTTTCTCCTGTTTGATGTTCAGAACCGGAAGGCGTTGTTCGTCCATCTTGATTTGAAGTAGCTTCTAGGGGAGGAGCAGTTGATCCAAATGGCATCCCCTCAGTGCTATAAGCAACATCTCCTGTTCCTACATATTCTGAAGGTTGATAACCGTAACTATTTAAGCTGAAAAATAAATTTTGTTATTTTTTTGTCCAAATAGAAAATAAAAATATAAGTAAACGTTATTATTTAAATTATGTCGAATTCTCAATAGATTATTAGATATGATTAGATTAATAGATTACGGTGTAAGGGTCACCGATCATGGTGAAAGTAGACCCAGTCGTAACCGAACTTTCGAAGAAAAAATCTACTTGATAATAAATAAATAAACTGACGATATTTTTTGACATGGTCATGAAGAAATATGATTTAGTTACCTATTGGGCCAGTAAGAAATGTCTTCGATTGTATGGTGAGCGTAAGGCGCATACGCATGCTGGTAGTACGGAGAATGATGTTGTGCTGGTGCTTCGTATTGCAGGGGATACAGCGGCGCAGGTGCTGTTGCGGGAGAAGCAGTATTGGTTGGAGGTGCCGGCGCGTACTCAATAGGAGCGGGGTAGGCATGAGGCGGAGTGCGATATGGCGCAGGTGACGCATTTGGTTGGGGAGAACTATTTCCTTGAGGTGAGCTCCAGTAGCTGCTGCTACTTGCCCAAGTATAGTTTCCACTACCATTTGCTGCGGCTGCTGTAGATCGTTCCGAATTGCTGTAAGTGGCTAGAATAATAATGTATACATATTTATTATTTTATGTAAATTGTATAATAAATGTACGTATATTCGTTACTTTTAACTATATAAAATTTGCATTGAAGATTTTATAATAATGAATTATAGCGGCAGCTAAGATGATGCAATTTTTAATTTAACTTTTATATTCCCGAATAAAAAACATTGATCGTTTATTCTAGGCATTGCAATTACGTTTTTATTTGATGGTAATCGATGCGCCTTGCATTGACGTCGAATGAGAACAAACGACAATAGTTTGCCATACGGAAATAATTAATTGAAAAATTCGAAACAAGCTATCCTAAATGTCATATTACCTACATTCCTAATAATATTACTCATACATCTATATACAACATATTTCTAATAGTAAGTAGTAAATTGTCTATTTGACCTCGCTGACGCTGTGAAAGTCTACTGCTATTCCCAATACATAATTAGAATAAATAGGCTGAAAGTATAATATCCATAAGACCATAAATATGTCTAATAAAGTATTTATTAAAACAGTATTCTTACATGGTGGCGATAAAGTCCGAGGTCGTGATGGAGGCCGAGGTGGGTAGGGCGCCGGTCTTCTTGATGATGAATTGCTGTTCCCATATAACGATTGTGATGTTACAAACCATCCACCAACTAAAAACAAAATAATTGATTTGATTACGCCTGAATTTTTCACATTAATAAATGAATGTTCTATTCGTTTTTTTTATTTTTAAATATTATTTTGTATGGTTTATATAAACTCACATTGTGGGTATTGATGTGGTGAGGAGCTTTGTTGCGGATAATGAGTCCCAACGAAATCTCTTTGATAATAACCTTCAGGTCTCTCTTTAGCATCCAAAAAAGCCTTGGCGAAAGGGTTATACTTTATTTTCAACGACGTCACTTCTTCGTTCTGATAGGCAGTTACAGCTATGAATTGCGTCTCCGGGAATGGATACGTCATGATACGGCGAAGATCGGTACCGACTTTCACTAAATGTACACGTGGTTCGTATTTGTGTAGAGAATTCAGCATTATCTAGAAATAAAATACGAGGTTAAAATTTGAAATATTTTAATTTTCTATATAAATAATTCCAACGCGCGCAATCTACTTTTCTGCAATGAAAAAAAGACTGCGCGCGAGGGTTATTAATGACTACGTGAAAATCGTTCATCTACGTGCATCCAACAATTAGACCACGTTTTATAAAAACTATAGCCAATGAAATAAAAATTGTTTTTACTTTAATATGGAATAAACGAATTTAAATGGAAATCACATTAAACTTAATAGTTCTGAAATGAGATAATTATATAATATATCCAATTCTTAATTAGATATTAGACTACTTATTTTTTTAGAATATTTAAACAATTACTCTGGTAGTGTAGGTAATATTGTATCTAATGAGAAAGAAGGGCAGAAAAATAAATTTATTGTTCTCTCCTATTTTTAAAAACGCATTCCACTTGGGTTTTAATTATTTTTTTATGTTATTTTAAAGTTATTTACTTAAGGTACTAGTCATTTCAAAATATACATCAGTATACACGTATAGATACAGATATGTATCTATACGTACATAATTATAACTCTAATCAAATTACTCTGAAATGAAAATAAAATTCTCGAATTGGAATTAAATTTAATTACGTATTATAACCGCCCTAAAACGAATGGGTATACTTATATACCGTAATTTATGACGTTTGCAAGATAATAAATAAGTAATTTAATGTTACTCCAGTTTGTATAAAATATTGTTATAATGAAAATTAAACATTAAGATCCGTAAACATTGCGATGAAACAATAATTATTACAAATGATTGTGCGTACGGGTACCCGCTAAATAGTTGGTAAAGCTACAGATTTCACACCGAGCCGTCAACATATGGATCTGGATGTATCAGATGTTTGCTTTCATAATCATTCGCACCACATACAAGCGTGAGAAATAGCTTCTATGAAGTAGCGGTAGCCAAGAAACTGTAGCATTGTAACACCTTTGTGTAACAGGCTTTCTATTATCAAAAATTAGTATTCTGTCAGTTCTTGGTACTGTTAATTATGCTCTGTTTTAACTGATGAGATGAACACAAAGAGAAAATCTCATTTGTAAATAAAGAAGCAACGGTAAGCAAATAAACTAAAATGAATGCCGTATTGATTTGTACAAGCAAGTAAACATTAATGGACATGTACGAAAAACAGTATTTGAAAACGAATAAGGAACACCTGATAGAGTCCACTGGATTATTTAAATCAATCGTAACTACATATTTCTCTTCAAGCCGTGAACGTATTAATTCTCCTAGACAACTATAAAGTACTAGAATAATATCCTTTTTTAATAACTTAAAAACACTAAATACATCATAAATACCTATTACTTATGATAAGTTGTGAACGTTACTAACGGAAAATAGAGAAAAATTCGAATAAAGAAAATACGAATAAAAATACATTAAGTTTAAATTTCAATACAACTAAATATCTACTTATGTTTATTTTAGATTAAGTACGTTTATTTATTTTTATATAAATGATGATCCTATATAATAAATAGGATTAAGATATGACATATGCGAATTCGGGTTATTTTTTTACGCATTGTATAACTATAATTTATTAGAATTAATTAATTAATTATATGTCGATTGACTATTTTTAGAATATGTTGTAATGTAATATTTTAATTTTTCACGATTAATACTGGCCGAATGTCTGATACTGGCCGGTAAGAAAAAGAATGTCAAGAAATCGAACGCGGCGGCAGTGTTTTGTTATAATTCTAATTATTTATAAAATAATTAGCATTATGTGCGAGATTTGAATAATACGGGATGTATTGTGAAACACGGATTAGTGGATAAAATAACTGTGAAAATAGTGTTAATAAATGAATCTGGAAGAATATCGTTGCTTAAACTTGCGACCATCCTAAGAGTATGTATATTATTTTATTTTTCAAATTTAATATAAACTGTTTGATATTAATAAATGAGGAGCCTTTTTTGTAATGCTAAACTGACAACTACTAAACAAATTTATCTACTTAAAGATACAAAAGAATAATAATAATACAGAAGATGTAGCGCGTTTCGCGGAAGAAGTTTAGTATAGTAGGTTTTATTATAGTATTGACATGAACAAGCAGGACAATATTATTGTAATATTTCCGACGCCTTAATTCAATATATAATTCTTTTTTTATTACATTAAAAAATTAGGGATTTTTTAAACTTGACAATTAGTAAAATTAAAAAATCAATAAAAATGCCATATTACTCAATACGTGATCAAAAAGGCATGGCCCTAATATTTTTTTTTAATTTTAGGCAGGATATATAAATTATTTAATGATGGAAAAGTTAAGCACCATTGAGTTTCTTTCCGGTTCTTTCTATAAAATCTTGATTGAAAAACCGATGGTAGCTGAATATTTAACGTAATCTTCTAAAATTATGATAGAAACTTAAAATAGTAAAAAATTTTAAAAAAAAGTAGGTAGTAGGTAGCAGTCTTATTATTCAGTCCCAAAAGTAGTACGGCTAGTTTAAAGATTTTTCATAACGACAACCTTTCTTATTAATAATATTATAGAGTGTGATTGCTTAGTACGAAAATTAAAGAAATAAATTCCTACTATAAGTAAACTGGACTACTAAACTGATTTCTTTCATTCACTAACAAACTTTAATAGACAAAATAATTCCAGTGCTATAGTTAGGCATATTTTTCAACATTACAGTAGAAAGTTGCGCTTTGAACGCCGTAGAATCTATAAATAGCAGCACGCGCAGAATTTTGTTTTGTCGAAATAAAATTAAATTGTACAGAAATATTAAATATTATTACTATTATATAAAAAGTGATGTGCTATTTAAATTCGAAATTATTTTACCTGTCCATTTCCATTGGTCTTGTTCGTAAGTTTAACTTTTGCGAAGGATATAGGTTCCTTCATCCAATGAGCACCGAAGTTCGGACTTTCCGGATGTATATAAATAGCGTTAGAAGGTGGAACTTCAGCCTTGCCCCCTGGTACCTTTAAAATACAATGTAAAGAAAGGTCATTAAGTTCAATAATTTGTAACACACCCTCGTACGTCAAATATTTAGTAATACATTTTAATGTCATTTTAAATGTGTTTCTATGCTCAACTATGATACTCGGTTCAATTGTAAAACCTGATTGTAAAGTATGAAACAGTTAGTTTGTAAACAAAATAGGCAAAAGACAAGTCATAAAAACAGATTTGTAGTTGTAAAGTGATCTTTACTCACCCATTCGCCGTTAACGTATTTCCAACGGTGCGTGTCAACTTGAACAAATTCAAGGAGAACAGTGTACATGGCCGTTGGGTCCAGCCCACTGGCAGTAACTTTTACTACTGGGAACATACGTCTGAAACAAACATAGTTTTTTACTTTCGGACAAAACATAAGATACATTTTATGATATTGTTGTACACATTTTAATTCTTTTATTTCGGGCCATAATATAGTTTCTATAAAGTTTTCTTAATATTTAAAAAATCTTGGCATTTTGATAGAAATTTCAAAATACATTTTTCATACTTAGTATACCGAAAACCTAAGAAAAAAAACTTATGATTTGTTTGAAAACTGATAAGCGTTATAATATTAAGTTACTACTAAAATTATAATTAATTTTTCTGCCTCGTAGCTTTCTTTTATTGCCACAGAATCACAGATCTTTGGTTCATAAACCTAGTCTGGTCAATAAAAAATTATTGGGTCTTTTAGTCATGAAATTCCCCGTATGAACACTAAATCTGTAAGTTGGCAAGTTACACTCTTGTCCTGCCTCGGCCGTCGGAGTCGCAGTTGGCTAGTCTCCAAAGCAACATTATCGTCATCATGGATACTTTTTTACACCCCTCTTTTTAAGATTACCCTTATTGACAAAACACGTTTATTATAAAAAAATTGTGAGCAAAGTAAATTTTAGACTTTCTTAATATTTTTTTATTTAGTGGAAATAGGTGCCTTCTATAAAAAAGTTGGTAAATTTAACGTGTACATCGACTTTGGGTAACAAAAAGCAGTTTTACATAAAATATATGTCGATATGAGCGTGCCAAGTTTAAGCGCGATAAAATTCGCTATAATATTGATTTATGTATTTTATTAGGGTATCACAGTTATTTGTAATTAACAGTAGATACGTTAAATAAATACGTATTATTATTACTCATTTAAATAAATAAATAAATTATTTATGTACTGTTATTCAGTTTTTGTTAGAACAATTAGCTTACAGGAGTGTGAACGAATAACCATTTGTGTGGTATTTTAGTTGTCACTGGAATAAATAAATACACTTTTTTATCAGTTATTGATTGTAAAATCAATTGTTTATTTATTTTGAGTAATTTTCGAAGTAAAGGCACCAAGCCGAAGCTGAAATGCGGTGCTGATTTCAACTCATCTATCTAATAGCTCCTGCAACCATACTTTATACGTGAAATTTAGATTGTCCTTTTTTGTTTATGAATGTGTGGCAATAAAAGAGTTAAATGATTTATTTTTCAAAAATTTTTGTTAGGAAAAAAACTGATTTTTGGTTTCAAAATAATGTTTTATTTAAATAACACAATATAATAATGTAACAAACACATGTAATTTGATTATTGCATATTGTATTATTCAATTTAAAATAAGCTTGCTTTATAAAATTATCATTAAACTTTGTAGTCAATGCCTCTATAAATATTTGTTTTATGTTTTTATGTTTAGTGCGTGATGAACATCAACATTCGCGAGTGCTAACAGGGTGCTGAGGGGCGGCCAGTTTTCAACTATTAACACTGTAGGTCTTGCTCATTAACGTAGGGCGTCTAAACGATACCGCCCGCGCCATGCTCTACCCTTGACGCACTAACTGTCTTGTTTTAAATAACTATTCCAAGCCTTTGTTCACTTTATTATGCTATACATATATACATATAGATCACAACAATAGGTATTATAAAGAGCAAAGGTTTTGTTTGAAGAGGAAGAATCCTAACCCTGACGATAATGAATAACAAAAATGTTTAATATTACATCATACATATACGTTTAGTTTTTATATATTAGATATATATAAAAAAGGTAAATTAAACTGTTTACGTAACACTAAACTTTCATATTAAAATTACTCAATAAAGAACGTATAGATTTTTTTTAATTAAAATTTATTTATTAGTAGGTACTAAACTAAGTTGAATGTTTCAAAATCTCTATAAACCCCATAAAAATATATAATACTTTGTAATACTAGACTAGCATTATTTTTAATGCAACGTTTATTTATTCAAAGACCTTTACTTTTAAATTGTCGTAAAAAGGAACATAATTAATCCCTACACATTCAAAACAACTTAATGCTTCATTTAAATATATAGTGATCATACCCAGGCTATAAACTGTATTGTAAGGCATATTGTTCGTTTTTATTTCTTGCTCATTTGCTTCAATGTTGTTGCTCGTATTTAATTGTTGGTTGTTCTCAGAACAAAATAGTGAATGAATCATATTCCAGAAGTTTATTAACCTTATCATTGATAATGTTATAAAATTATTGTAACTCAATTAAGCCATTTAGTCGAATAAAAATAATTTCGTTTATATTAAATTTTTATATCAGTATTTATGTACATAATTAGTCCAATATATTAAGCACCGATAAGCTGTTTTTATATAAAATAAATGTGATTGTTATTAATATAACATTGTATTAATTATTACTCACCTTCCATTCTTAGTGACTATCATTTCATTGGTTAGTGTCTGAAACCGAACCCACAATTCCCGGTCGTCAAGCGCAACATTGACTTCGCGCTCGCGACCTCCGCGCGAACTTCCACCCCCAACGGTCGGCTCCACGGCACTAAGTATGTGTGACGCTGCCATATTTCAATCTGTTAAAAATATTTTAAGAAATAATGTTTGCTATTATTACATGTAATTTTTTTATGTGTTATAAGTTTATAGGTTATAATATCAGTACCTATATTATATAGAAATTCAGTAATTTGAATTATTTTCTTTGGAGTGTATAAAAGAACAGTTAAAGTTAATACGTGAAGCAATAAATTTGTGTATGAGAATAGTATAACTAATTCGCTTTTAATATTTATACATATGTATAACATTTTTATGTAACTAGCTGTACCTAAGTACTTTTGCATATATATATTTTAAGTAACGATTATGAAAAGAGAATGTATAGAAAATATACATGTATACGTTATTTAAAAAAATATAAATTAAATACCAAAGTAAAATAATAAAACACTAAATATTATATATATTTTTTGTATTTTAAAGGAACAATAATACAGGAAGCATACGGTTTAAGTAGGCACTGTTAATTATCTCAATATAGCAATTAATCTTTGAGTCAACGGATTATATAATAACGACGCAATTTGTAAGGTTCTATGAAATTCCCTTATTACGAATTTACATAGCTTAAGATTAGAGTATATTTCATTATTCAAAGTATTGGTTATTAATCTCATTGCACTTCTATTTAATGGAACTCATCGGTGCATTTCAATAGAATCGATTAATATTAAAGATCGATTTCACTGCCTTATTAAAGTTGAACTACTTTACTTCCCGTGCCGATCAGATATTATCCGAAAAAATATAGTATTTATATTATACTGGTCACCAAAAGCTTCCAGTCGAAGCTCTTCAATTTTAAAACAATCCACAATGCACTGTTGACTTGGAATTTGTTGTGAAAAAGTAGTTAAATAGTTGACAAGTCTTAGATAGAAAACTTTTAATCAACCTTCACAAGCCTTGACAGTATAAATCAGTAGTAATTTTTGTACCGGATATCAAAAAAATTTTTTCTCACTTAGTATCGATAGCTTTCGATAGGAAAATGAGGATTTACGAATCGTAAATCTCCGTTCAATAAGAAAAAAAACACGTGATGGGAAGTGGTCATCACAGACATTGGCATTGCGAGAGATATTAACCATTCCTTACATCGCTAATGCACCACCAACTTTGGGAACTACGAATGTTATGTCCCGAGTGCCTGTACTTAACACAACAATACTAAGTATATATTGCTGTTTAGCGGTAGAATGCCTAATTAGTGGAGTGTACCTATCCAGATAAGCTTGCAGAAAGTCCTACAACCAAGTTAAAACCATGGTGATTCCCACAACAAGTCACTCCGATTAAATAAAATAATAGAACAATCTTTTCTTTATCATCGTTCTTTGCTAATGCCAACATTATGATACAGTCGCCGTGGTCGCCGTCCATCTAAGGACAATTTTGCCTAATTCTATTCTATAAGAAAGCTCTATATTTATCAGGATTCGATCACTCACTCGGGTAAGGCAATTCCACCTTGATAAAGATACCCGTTCACTATATTTAGTATTTTATTATATAATACTTATTATGTATACATGTGCGATTATGCTTGTGTTGCCTATTCAAATCGAAGAAAGAATAAAAATAAATATACCTAATATTGAAATATTCAATGCGATTTTCCAATAGCTCTGTTATATTATGGACTAGTAAAAGTTCTTGATATATACGAGTACACTTGGTATATATCTATTCAAAATAAGTACAAAACTATTCCACATAACTGTTTGTATCCACTTTGATTTTATTTCCTAAGTCCTGATAGCAATTTCACACACATTAAAATGCAATTTCTACGCGAATCCATAAATATCATATATTATTCGAGATGTCGACCAATGATATCACGTTAATTCAAAGTCAACGTTGTTAATTGTAACTACACTTGTGTATAATTTTGTGTATTTTAAGGCAGGGAGGCACCTTTAGTGCGTCTTCCCGTATGTATTTCGATACCAATTGTATATCTACATATACCGTTTATATAGGTTTTATAAATCCACTTTAAAAATGAAGTACATATATTGCACAAGTAATTATATAAATCTTATGTGTTATTGTATCAAAAAATCCGATTTGAACTCGCAATTTAGTTTTAATCTACTACGAACTGGACCAGTCCAGATTTCCTTATTCAATTTTTATTCATTGTCATTGTTGTAAGTACAAATTACTTTCATCGTAATAACTTTCTAAGATATTACTATCTAGTAATATTCGAGTAGTCATCAACAATGATGTAACAAAGTTATATACCTGTATAAAATATGTTCGTACTTTGACGACTAACAGCAAAAAGGTGACGATTACAATTTACATGCGTATTTGATTTAAAGGCGCATCATAAACAAACATTACAAATACAATATTAACATATTATTACTGCAACTTGCGATATAATCAACATAGCCTGGGCTTTGTTTTAAGTTTTTTTCTCTATCTAATGAACTTACAATTTAAAGTTTAAATTTTTTCAACGTTATAAAGAAGTATCTGTATTGACTCATGTATTCGTAGGTACACGCTTACAATTTTTATAAATTTATTTCAGTAATTAATATAAGTATAAAATTTAGTTTATGATATTGGTAAAGGTCTATTTTTGTACATAAATAGTAAATTATAAAAAAAATAGTAAAGCTAACAAAAATAAATATTGTGGTGAACAAAATGACTAGTCACATATATCTGCTCCAGCCAACATTTGACCTACTGAGAGGAAAAAAAGGAGAGGAGAATCACTATCAAGTAAGGTAGGTTAAAATTACTTTACAAATTTATAAAAATCATTTTTTTTACTACAAAAACCAATATCTATATAAATAAACGTAAAAAGATATATATAAATATAGTAATATATACATCATCACAAATAAAGAATATTCTAAAACTCTAAACTATTTTGCAACGCGAATATCAGATGATGATAAAAAAGGTAAATTGCCAATTTAAAGTGGAAATTTACAGTTGTCACGTCAAACGACTATGTTGAACATGACTACTCAATTTTAGACGATCACCATTGGCCTAATAATCGGATAAATAATGAAAACGCTTTTTCAAACCAAAGAAATTTAGGTATGGAATATGCAAGTTTTTTCTTAATTTTATGGACAACTCATTATGGTTTTAGTTTATCGAAATATTTCATTGGCGTTCCATATATGTGTGCTACAAAATTTATTTCCAAAACCTTATTTTTTACCAATGCAAAACAATTGAAACTATTCTACATTTTAAAGACACAGAAAAAGAGAATGTTGATCATCATCAATCATCATCATCAATAATAAATGTATTGAATAAGAATTTAAATGTATGTTTGCATGGAATTTTTTAAATTGAATTGCTTACAATTGCTTGAGACCTGAGAGATTTAATCAACAACTAATTTAGACCAATTAGTAATAGCAGCCAATTAGTAACTTGGCCTGCAAAACAACACCATACAAACAAGAAAATGATACAACGGTACATATAGATCATCGACTTAGACGATGTTATAATAGAGATAATACTATTTAAAAATATATTGTTAATATAAAATAGAAGAGGTGACCCTTGTGGTATTTTTGCTCTAGAAGCTAATCAGAGCGATTCTGATATTTTTTTACAGAAAATAGATATAAACGAAACCTACGCATAAGCATCATGAGCATCATTTGTCTTTAGCATCTAGCTAGACTAATCAAAATATCAACCTCAATAGAGTCAACTGCACGTCTAAAATCAAACATAACGATAGATTAATATCTATTCAAATTATTTAAAGTTTATATTAAATATCTGAACTTAAGTTTATATATTGTTTAAAAACATAACTAGATCATATTGTTATACACTCATCTTTAATAAACGCAGCGATATTTGTTATGATAGTTTTACTTTATTTAATAAATTTTGAAAATTATATATTTTCAAAAAATTATGCCGAGAAAGTGTACAAGCATTAAAGCCATAAGATATAACATGTATAGCATTATAATAAATGTGAAAGCAAATCTGTCTGTGTATCTGTCTATCTGTTGCTCTTTCACCAAACCACTGAACCGAAGATATAAAGTATGCTTGAATTCCAAAGAAGAGCATACTCTTTTTATGCCAAATGACAAACCTGACAATCAAAGCCTAAAACGCTAGCGAAGACGCTGTATGCAACTACTAGTAAATAAATAAAAACAACTAGCGTCAAGAAATTTACCTCGTGTTTTATTTCTTTTTTCTTTTTGAAGTCATCAAAAACCCTTTATGATAGCAAGTAACGATTAAGAGCTAGGACATCAGAATTAAAAAAAACACCCTAGAAGAAAGTAGAAAGAAGAAAAAAAAACCACCGACTGTGTTTTAACTCCTCGGATTTCTGTAACTCGACAAAATATTTGTCAACTAGATGTGATGTATATTATGTAGGTATTTTGTTTTAATGTACGCTACGGATGTATACTTTGTGAAACTATGTATGGTTTAGTATGTATAATACGTGTTGCATGTTAAGTATATGTTGCACGCGTGCAACCTAAACGTATGTCTTAAGGTTAGCTGGTAATTTATATTTATTTGTAAATATAAAATAATATATGGTGGAAGTGGAGGGGTATGTAGGACTCGCCGGTGCCCAAGACGTCGAGTGCGCCCCGGTACACTGGAATACCCACTAAAAAACCAGCGGTCTCCGTCTCTCGTCAGCGGGAGCCACGAGATTGCTTTCGCATACTACCGTGACGCCCTGACGGTCGGCCCGTCTATGTGGGCCTTCAACTCCTAGGGGCGATTCCTGGTGTACTGAGAACCCCCCTAGTCTCTGCCACGCCGATTGAGGCGATGGACGCGTAGTGCTTTTTAATGCAAGACCTATGTCATTGTATAAAAACTGAAAAATTATCTGCGTAATGAACCCAATAGAAGTAGGAACGACTGACTATGAAGCTTCGATTATCGTTGCTTTGACAGGTTACAGACAAATGAATATTGTAGTGTATCTTTACTTATATATTTATGTTATTTGTTGTTATAGCGGACACAGATATAGGTACATCATGTATAAAAATTTCACTAACTATCGCGGCACATGAAATACGGCCTAGTTACAGACGGAGAGACGGATGGACGGACAGAGAAGTCATAGTAATAGGATCCCGTTTTACCCTTTAGGTGCGGAACCCTAAAAACTATGTCACCCATTGCCAGACAGTTAAATTTAAATAAATTGTAATTGTACTTACTACAACGTACTACGGTTTAGTATAAAAGCTTAATTCAATATATATTTTTGGGTGACTATCAAAAGATGTTTTCTCAGTACCCACATTACATTTAAATATACGTAAATAAATATAGTAATAGTTGTAGATATTTTACTATAATTTTTTTATTTTTGTGTTACCTTTAAAATAGAATGGCCTTAATTATTATGATTTGTGAATAATAGTTTAAATAGTTATTAGAACTACTAACTTAAAAAAAATTTATACGTTTGGGCCCTAGATAAGGACGACATATATGTATTCAATTACAAAAAGTTTGTAAAGTAAATGTAGTTACTCATTTATATGACAATATTAAAACGTGAAAAAAATTGTAACAGCATGTAACTGACTCACGGCTAGACAATAGCTTTACTCTCTGTGTAATATGAAGAGTCAATAGGGCAATGTCTTATGGGGCTCCTAGCGATGTAAAAAGTCGCAGATTCGATCCTGACCTGTACGGTTATGGTCGTCCCCACTCCTAGCACAAGTTTTAACTTTTTTATTAGATAGGTAAATTGGAATCTTTTCTTAAAACTTAAACTATTTTACTGAAATTAGGTTTCTCGCTCCAAGATACTAGTAAAATTATATCTAAGAAATATATTTTGAATTTAGTGATTACAAATCAACTAACAATCGTTTAAGGTTTCATATACATTTTGAATTAAAATTTAGAAGATATCCTGCGTATCTTAACATTCATTAAAATGGTTACTGAAACACATTGTAACCGTTTCGTCTAACTGAAACCATCACGAAATATTTATAGCAAATATGAGCTGAGATTTTATTGTACGCTTAGCTCACGATTCCTTCCAATGTTTATTGTACTTATTATCGAAGACTAGTCGACGTAGTTCAATATCCAAGAATCGACCAAACTTAGATTTTGACAAAATTATGTGCTTATTTTATATGGAAATAAAAATATCCGTAAGGAATATCAATAGTTATATAAATATGTATAATTTCAAACACACCTATACTATTTGTTTGTTTGTTATCTCCGGAACTAATGATCCGAATCTATTTTTTTCACTATTAGAAAGTTATTATTATTAACTTTATTATGCCTGAGTGCTGCATAAATAATATTTATGTCATATATGTTTTAACCGACTTTAAAAAAAGGAGGTTATCAGATCGACATGTATGTATGCATGTAACATTGTTAGAATTGGATTATATTTGAGTATGATGATCCATTTGTGCTTCCAAGCACGTGCGCTTAATTTCGTAAGTGTATGTTGGTATGTATATTTATCCGCGAATTTCACGAAAACTAAAAGTCAAAGTCAAAGTTAGGTACACTTCAACTTAGGGAACAGTGTAAGTTTCATTAAATTCGGTCCAGTAGTTTCAGAGATATAGGTAAATTACTCGTAAGAAAATATAGGTAGGTAGTTGTATAGTTATGATTTTTATGTTATTCCATAAAGTTGATGCAAAAGTACACAAAAGTGTGTTTGGTACTACTACTTTACGAACTACTGATCAGATAAAATATGAAATGTTATACTCTTTGTCCCAAAAAGCCGGCAAAAATTAATTTGATGCGGAAAAAGCCACGGGGCTCGTACTCCTATTAACTAAAAAATCCGTTTTTGAATTTTGTTTGCCTTTCCGTAAGTCCTAAAAACTTTATATTTCGTTTACTAGCTGTTTCTAATTTTAAAGTATATTTTTAATAAATTATTATTATTAATAAATTACAAATTTTATAAATATTTGTCACTGATTTAGTTAATAAGGAATTCATATATATATATATATATATATATATAATTATTCTTAATTTTACTGCATGATAAAACATACTTTATTCTTACGATACATATATGTATGTATGTATGTATAGAGAGCAGCATCTTTTATTTTTCTGTCATAAATATTTTTTGTCATATATTTATTTATTAATTATTTATTTCATTTTTATTTAATTTTAATTATTCTATGTATTATTGTGCGTTTACACAGATTGACAATTTCTCCGTTTCACTTGTTCAAAAGGTCATTAACAATTACACAACATTGTATCAATTTTACTTGAGAACTTAGCATAATTACAGAAACATTGTAATTAACACGCGTTGTCAGACATTACAAAAGTTGCTTATTATCTTTTGTAGAATCGCATCTTTATATACCACAGCCTAATATAACCTATTGCCTAACGAAAATAGAAATAAGCGGTTCTAAAAATGCATATAATATTTTAAAAAAATATATAAGAGCCGAGATGGTCTGGTGGTTAGAATACGTCCAACACTGCATTTCCGTGTGATTTATTTATGTCTATAATACATTTCGTAATCAGCGATGAAGTAAAATTTCATGAAAAATTTTGAATATCCGATGAAAATATGTCACATGTACGTAGTAGATATATTTAACTATAAATGTATCAGCATGAAGCAACGTGGTGGAATAAACTCCAAAACGTTCTCTTTAAAAGGAGAGGAGGCCTAAGCCCAGTGAGAGCTAAGAGGCCGGATCCGTGAGATATTTACGGGCTGTTACTGTTTTTTTATATCGAAATGAGAAAACTCGAGATAAAACAATGCGTTATTATTTATAAGGTAGGTGGACGGATAAATGGTCCACCTGATTGTAAGTGCTCAACATTACCGCCATAAAATTAACCATTCCAATCATTCATCGCCACTTCAGCACCAACCTTGGGAACTGAGATACTATGTCCCTTATGTCTATATGTGGATTGTGTGAAAGACGATATGATAAGAAAGAATGTTACTTGTGAGATGACTTCCAACAGAAAAGTATGGAAGAAGAAGACATGCTGCGCCGACCCCAAGTAAAACTGGGATAAGGGCAGGAGGATGGATGGATGTGTGTATATTTACACTGGTTCCCTCGCCCTTTAAACCGGAACCAAAAAATACTAAGTATTGCTGTTTGGCGATAGAATATGCGATGCGTGGGTGGTACCTACCCAGACGGACTTGCACAAAGCTCTAACACCAACTAATTTGCGTTAGCATCATTTACCGAAACCCTGCAATTTTATCTATTATATTATATATTTTATTAATAGATATCACATAGCGCTTAAATGAACTAAAGGATATATAAAATAAATATATATATTTTAGTAAATATATATAGCAAAGCGTAGTCGCTTAATATTGTTATCTTTAATTTTCATTTGAATATTTATAACTGGCTATGGATACATATAATAGTGGAAAACACTGCATACAGTGTTTTCCACTATTAATTCCACCGCTTATTTAAGCAGATAATTTATTAATTTCGATATTTGCAAGCAGATTTGTTAATAAACTAACCGTTTTATTAATACTTCCCCAGTATATTAGCCCTTGTAGAGAATTCCCAGTGATCTATTTTGTCTGATCTTTTGAAAAGAATTCATAGCAGGGCATCGATACGGACACAAAATAGAACTCGTTAATTCGAATATAGATTTTTTTAAATCGTATTATTTAACAGTCAACGATATGTCACGAACTCCTTGATACATAACATAATTGAACTTGAACATAAGGGAAATTGAGTAATAATAATAATACAATAATGGTTTATGTACTACGAAATTGACATTATTTTCAATGATAAATTTTCATTGTCACTGAACTTTAATGGACTTTATTTTAGGTATGTAAATATAAATTTGCTAATGCACGGTTTTGAGTCTTTGGAATGAAGATGTTTTTTAAATTTAAAATTATTGTTTGGTAGACTAATCAAATTAAACAACATACATTCATATATAACGATATATAAATGTAGAGAATTCATTTAGGCTAAATGTTAGTAGCTATTCTTGCTGTTAAATTTACTATGACGGCCATATTCGGGTGAATAACTATGTAAACATTTTAATCAATTTCTATTACATTTTCATACATTCATGCTAGGAACTAGCATTACGAAGTAAAATTTGTTTATTTCAACTTATTGGACGGTTTATGGGAATGAAACGATCGCCTTCTGGCTGTTTCTACTCATATACAATTATGTAGGTATATAATTAATTTGACGTAAAAAAAAAAGTCCCGCTGAGTTTCTTTCGCCGGTTCTTCTCAGGTCAGGGTGTTTTCTTTTTACGAACCGGTGGTAGTGTTTAATTTGACTATCAATAAGTAAGTGTAATACTTCTATATTGAATAAAGGAATTTGAGTTTGAGTTTTATTAATAATGTATATTAAAAATACATATGTACACCTATCTGCATCTTATTAATATTCCACCTAAAATAATCGTTGAATTTGACGAATGACTAAGTGACTATATGAGATCATAAGAAGCTAAAATGTTTTACATTTAAAGTAAGTATAGTTAATTATTTAGTATTAGAGTTTCATTTCAGTCACAAGTTATTTTTTTTTTCAATTAACTAATTAAAATAGTTATTATACCATACCATTACACCATACCATACCATATTATTACTTTTTATACCATATCCTACATTTTGATTGGTTTCGGAATTGGAAGTCGAACTAATGAACAGAAGAATATGCGTATTAGTGTAAAGGAAACAATAACCTCTAATTATGATACTCGTATGCGAACTAAAATACTAATTTTCAGTAAAATTTTCCCAAACACAATTACCTTAATACAAGATTAAATATATTTTTTTCTAATTCATTCAACCCAGCCTATCACCAAATTTGAATAAGTGAATATAGATATCGAAGTATCTATTACATGCGCAACTTTTAACTTTCTTTTATACTGCTTAATGACTCCTTATCTTTTCCGACTTTAAATTTATCTTTCTTTTGTTTCACAGTTATATTCAGGAATCTATAAAGCTACATATCGTAACTCGACAACATTTAAGTTTTACACAACAAGAGAGGCAACGTTCGGTACTTATGTATAAAAGCAAAGTAATTACAGCACTAGCCAACTCAACTCCAACGTCATTATTCATCGTTTTACGACTCCATGAGGTATAAATATTAAAGTTGAGTCGTATAGATGAATTGCGAACATTTGCTTTTTAATGGTAAGGTTAAATATGCTGCTCGACTAGCTGTAAGCCCCGACTGCGTATCTGGCTCTGTGTGATGGCCGCTACAATATATCCATAGAGCACCGTTAATAAATATTTATCGGTTTTTAATTACGTGTAATTACATCGATTCGTTATCGATGCCGACAGGGCCCTAACTCCAACCCTAATATAAGCTCACATCGATGGCCACAAGTGGAATGTCGCTTAATCGCTTTGCAGTGCCGTCGTTTTACTGATCCCTATAAAATATTAAAGATAACAACGAGTGGCTCTGAATGTTGCTTCGAAAGGTACACGGAGCCCGTGATTGAAAGTTTATGGCAGCCGCTTCGATAAATATAAGCGTTTTGTGTGGTGTCGACTCTTGAAGAGCAATTGTTCACGAACTGTAGGGGTGTAGCGCTCTATGCTATGAGAATTATTTACATTCTATTTTAACAATTATGACTAGGTACCTAATATTTAATGACAAACAAATGATGTGCATATGCAATAAACTTTTTACTGTTGCTGTCCGAGCTGAACCACAAGCAATCGTGGTTGCGTGGCGCGATGTGAGCTGCGAGGTGCTAATTATCAAATGCAAGACCGAACAGACCAAAATTGAAACCATTGAAACAATATAGCTCGTGTTGTCTTTTCCAATTTCAAAGTTTGCAGAACGGCTGCGTAATGAAGGCCGTGGAGGCTATGCAAATGGAATGATGCCGAAAACTCAAGTAAGTATTTTTAATGGTCTTGCGTCATCGACGTTTCAAACTTGAATTTTTATTATCACTTGGCATGTATACGACCGTCAGCCTTGATATGTAAATCAAACAATAGGCTAAAATCAAATAACGCAACACATGATCAATAAAGTTTGTCTCAACAAATAAATTGAAATTCTTATTGTTGACACAATAAGGTTATTGGTATGTCATAAACTGAAAAAACCTTTATTCTTCCTTGTTGCTTAGTATCAGACAAATACAATAATTTTTTACATAAAATGAAGGTTAAATAAATGAGACTATTACTTGCAATTTAATTTAATTAATATTAGTCAATTTCCAGTTTGTCACATCACACGCGTTGAAATCTTTTAGACGAGCTTTAATTTAAACGATGCGACATTCCTTTTTTTGTAACTGTATAACTCTTAAGTTGTAACGATTGTTAATTTTTACAAAGGGTACCAATTACATTCTTTAGATAAATTTCAATCAACCAAGAGTCATCGATTGAGCGTGTAATTTTCCACATACTAAAGCGGACAACGCACGCCTATTATGCCTACTGGTCAACTTTATATCCCCAGAAATATTCAATGTAAATATTCAAATTCGGAAGCTGATAACCGCAATCAAACTTTTTTCGGGGATACATTTCAATTAAATTTTATTTCACAATTCTGAGGTTGTCATAAAACTTTAGAGTTTGACGAGTGAAGCCCATTGAGGAACTCCGAATTGATATTAATTCAAATAAGTCGGGTTAAAAAGTCAGGGTTTTATATGTGTTATAAAAGTTTATTGGGGGGCTTTGTGGTGTGGCGGACGCGCCGATAGGCCTTCGTACCCGATGACGGAACTTGCCGCCGCAGCGCCTGCCTTTGTGCTGATCCTGCCGCTCTGCGCCCATATTGCGCCCGCGCATTCACTACTTTGTCACACCTACCATAGAGTAGTGTAATTTAAAAACAATAATAAGCTATTTTAATATTTTTTATTTCTACACTATGATATCACTTTTGTACAGATACATGTCATTGAATAAAATAATGTGTACACCATAGGTTTTGTGAAAATATCTTTAAATATTTTTTTAAACCTAACAAGACATATTTATATTTATATTTAATATATTTTTTAATCTGTATAAGAGATATTAAAGGCTAGGTTGATACTCGTATACTCAAATGTATAAATTTATTATTTATTTGTTAATAGCTGTATATTTATTATTTATTGAATTGTACTATAATAAAAAAAATTAAAATCATGAGTGCTCGATACTTAGGAAAAGAAATAATGTAAGAAATAATTATCTATTCAATCTATCAAAGAAAGTAATAGTAATAATCGTCAGTTCTTAAATAGGCATCCATAAGTCGAAAAATTTAGAAAACATTTTATTAATAACTTATTTTAATCGAATTATCAGTTGTAACTATAACAAAAATGTACATATAGCTCTACTATTCGACCATAAAACGTTAAATATTATAAGCAATAATCGGCAACATATGACACACAACATATACTTTTAACAACGTAAAGTAACATCCTGGAAATGGCCCACTGCCGGGCTAAGGCCTCCTCTCCCTTTAAGAAGATTTGGAGTTAATTAGTTTTGTTTTGGTGTATACACATGTGACAGGATTTCATTGTAATTACACATATGCAAATTTCCTTACGAAGTTTTCCTTCACCGCCGAATACAGGATGAATTATAAGCATATGGAAATTCAGTTTTGTTGGCCTGGGTTCCTGGGTCTGGATTAAGATGAACGCGTTACCTACGTTACGAGGGGTTACCTCACCATCTCGGTTCTCATCAAGTACACCTATGAAATTCATTAATTGAAACTAATTATAGTTTTTCATACAATGCAACGGTATTTTTAAAACTTTTACGAATAAAACATATTAATAACTAAGTACATTTAAATACGAATATACAAAAGTGATGCTAAAATATCTATATTTATTACTTTATAAGCCATAACAATTTTAATTAAATTAGCTATAAAATATAAAGCTGTTTTGTAGTAGCCATAAAGCTGCATTTTGTAATATTTTACCTATTGTAGCGCATGGCTCATAGTAAAATTTTAAATAATATTTGAATTTCTTTTAAATTAAGCAAAATTACCGTTAGCGACATAGTTAATGGTTACGTACGTGCAAGTCCGATATATACATTTCAGTTCCAAAATATAGTTGGTTGCAATGTTTACACTATATAAAATTAATTCTATCTACCCTAATATATGATATTGATTGCAATTAAATTAGTATAAATGTCACTGCTGTTCCCGCCTATGTCGTTAATAGTATGTTCATGTCATGACATGAAGGAACCTTTTGGAAAGAAAATGTAGGAGATACTGCCAAATCGATATTTATGTATAATTTTAATTCATTTGATCAATCAGGTCAATCATCAACCAATCAAATTAAATAAATAAAAGCTATAGACGGTATCTATATACTTACTTATGTACGATAGCCGTATATAATATATACTTAAATGAATTAAGAATTTGACTTGATATTCCCATAAAAGATGATTTTTATAAACTACAAATATATAAACCTTGGTTTTTTTTATAAAATCAAGCCACTAATCTAGAATAGGTTGGTGATTAATTATATCTAGTCATTTTTAGGTTTGGTATAATAGATTCAAATTAACATTTTACTAAACAATATTATTGGCTCTAAATATACTTTTCAACATTAAGATTACATATATATTATTAACGTAAATAATATTGTTATAACGTTGCTCTCAATTCTCTAGGAGAGACGGCCGACGATTCATGTCTATATATCTAAGTAAACTAAGTATTTATAGTTACACAACTGCAATATCTTTTGATAATGTAAGTAAGGCAGAATAGTAAATAAAAACTAGCTCTAAGTAGAACTCAAATGCACTATAAAAAAACTGTTTTTAGTTTATTTGAGTTACCTTTGGGCTATCAAGAGATTTTCCATTACGTTATTAGGTAAGTTGCGCAAGCGCATGTTTTGCTGTTGTGCTTAAATATATCATATCGTAAGATAGTTTAACCTTTAAAAGATAATCATTATAACTAACACTCACCTTTAATAAAAATTGTTATCCTTAATACGCACACTCAAATAAAAATAAAATTTGTATACATTTCAGTTCACTTCACTGTTGTGCACTTAGGTTTTTTTTTTTTTTTAATATATAGTATCGCTTTACAATATTCTCAATTATTAAGGAATTGTCAGCCGTGTTAAAAAAGTTAGTCGTCTATTTATCATAACACAAATCAGTGCTGACGTGCCAACTGCATGACCAACTACCACAAACTCGACCGCACTACACCTCATTAGCATGTACACAAAATAATATACCCACCGACTCTTTGACTCCACCATGCAACATTCATCCATATGTGATTCATATACATCGTAAATTCCCATAACACTCGATAAGGCTTAGCTTGCAGCAAACATACTGTTTTGAATCTTATTACTCTGTCGTAAAGGTTTCAATTTCGTTACGAGTTTATGTAGAGTTGTGACCACTAAGGTGTTACTTAAACTCCGCCTCCAACGTATTGACATAGAAAGTGATTGGTGGCGATCTGTAACCGCTTTTGTGACAATCCTGCGCAACATCGATGCGGTTAGTCAGCTAATAGACACTCAATAATTCAATAAAATTTGACTCTCAATTAACCAAATTCACTGTAGCGGAAAATTGATTTTGGTTTAGGCGCATCTTGTCTTTATCATATTTAAAACAAGCTAAGTTAATTTATTACATATTCCTAATCTAAATTTAATGTGATTATTTATTAGACAATTTACATTATTATATATCGTTGTTTTAATAAAATTGACCATTTGAAATCCTTTTTGATTATTAATATTAATAATTAAATAATTGTTCAATGTGTCAATAGGTAATCTAACTAAGCGGACGATAAAAATTATAAAATAAAAGCGAAATAATAGTTTTATCCGAGTCAAAGGTACTAAGTAGGTCTAATTTTTTAAACACGTGATTAAAGTTTTTATTAAAGATTATAAAGATATAAAAACACTATGCCAATTTTTTATATACAAAATTATCAATTTGGTTATTTTAAGTTTAAGCTCTATTATGACACTCAATCTTCAGTTATTTACCTAAACACTTATTTTGTTAATCTTATTTTGAGCAGTAATTGAATAATAACACATTATAATAACTTATGAGAAATATTTTTATCAATTCTTAAAATCTTATCAATGTAGCATGAAATTTTCTTAAGTTTTTTTTTAAATACTACAAATCAAAGGAATTTTAGCTCCGATAAAAATTTCGTTATCTATCCTAACCCTTCCTTATCGACACTTGCTCTAATGAGCTTAAAAAGTTAAAACAATTTTCATATCACTATGAATGAATGGTTCTTCTCCATAATAAGGGCAACGTAAATTATACTTTAAAATTATAAATACTAAACTACAATAAGTATACCTAATGATACAGAGATTGTTAGGTATTTATTGATAAATTTTACAATTGCTTTAAAAATATTTGTATTTTTATTTATACCTAATAGTTATTATTACCCTTTTTCACTATAACTAAACGTAGGCGTAATTAGAAATGGAAGTTACAATTTCCCGTCAAATTAGTTTCGTACACTTAAATTGCTTTATATCTCTTTATTATTATTGCATTTCTATCGCCAAATAAATATTTATATTCATGTGTTTTTTTTATTCATATATTATATCATTAGAACCAGGGCCGGATCTATCATATGGCATTTTGGAGTTCAGCCCAGGTCCCCAGCTAATTCAAGTCAAAGTCAAAAATAGACGATAATGCAAAATAATCCATAACTTTATTAAATTAAACAGATCGTATGGTTTGCAGCCCTGCGAGTTCTGCAACTAATCAAACCCATTCATTTAATTTAATATAAGTCTACGTTCAGATATGTCTTAGGTGGTTATTAATATTATCGTATCGAAATTTCGTATTACCTTGAGGCTTTTAGAAAGGAACCGATGGATAGAACATGTAAATCTTAACCGAAGATTGAAAATTCAAATTCGGGCAAGCAACATTGCGTTAGACCAAAGCATATATCGTGAGAAAATGTGCATCTTTAGGATTAAATTCTGTCAAATTTACCGGAAGTAATTCTCACTGAAGCCACATTATAGAAAATAAGACATCCTGTAAATCAATCTTGTATGTACTTACTGTATTTTATTTGGAATAGCATTATTGCTGAATTTTTACGATTTTTTCATTTATTTCAATATTAAATATATTTTCCGAACCGGACGTAGTAGCATTTATTTATTTTCTAGAATGACGATTCATATTATCAATATTTGAATAAAGTTTGTCATGATTTGACTCCTGGAAATTAACACAGACAATACAAAGAATATTATTAAAAGTAAATATATGAACTTA
The DNA here is from genome assembly GCF_905147765.1 of Vanessa atalanta. Classification (NCBI taxonomy): domain Eukaryota; kingdom Metazoa; phylum Arthropoda; class Insecta; order Lepidoptera; family Nymphalidae; genus Vanessa; species Vanessa atalanta. The sequence goes on from NC_061875.1 coordinate 7,189,858, forward strand.
TTTATAATCAAAATCTTTACTTCTTTATAAAACTTAAACAGATAGTTTATAACATGGTTTTTCTTGGAACGTGTAATACCTCCCGAGGAGGGCCTAGCCAGCATTCCGACATACCAAACTCGCCTCACCCAGTTACGGTCTACCGGACGAGTGCTAATTGGAAAAGGAAACCTCAAACAACGAACGAGCTCAACGCTCTCCACAGAAACGTTTCATTTTTAAACACTCCGCCGTTATGGCCGATCGCAGTAGTTATTATACCTACCTAACAAATGTATCTATATTTATATGTAGGTAACACTTACCGTCTCATAACTTTAGAAGAAAAATGTTCTTTTAGTAGTAATTTTAGTATTTGGAGTTTTAAATCGTGGCTAATTCAATCTTTTACAGTAATTCATACAAATAATTCAACGTTATTAAAGTAACCCACATTGGAGTACATTATCTCCTTAGGTCCAAGTCCTACTTTTTACAGGCTATTAATTTACTACTACTCACTACTGTTAAATCTGTAAGGAGTACCTAGATAGGTAGGTCCGTACAAATATATACCTACAATACAGCATATATTATAAACCAGAACAATTGTTCTTTTATACATAAATATATAATATATGTAATAATATGTAATAGTAAAATATTTCATAACATTTTGACATACTCTACTAATGTTATAATATGATGTCTGGTATATTATGACATACTTTAAAAAGGTATTAATTCAGGAAAGGATTTAAAATCGCGTTGTTATATATTAAATCATATTAGTAACATTTAGTTAATCGATATCATAGTGACGTAGGGATGAACTTATTTTAACACCAGCTGTAAAGACATAAAGCGACGCACGCGTACGATATCTTCACGTAGCTAAACTCCAGCTCGACTTGTTTATTCGGAGCCCAGTGCTAACTCCGCCGTTTAAACACTACGTGCTAGCAGGCCATGAATTAACTTTTCATATAAATAAAATTCACGCTACTCTAACCTCCTGAAATTAACACCTTGGCGTAAATACTATTTAGTCTCGTTATCTAATGTCATATCGACCTGTAGTAATAGGACTGGAGTAAACATACTTTATAATTTGGGAAACCTTTGATATACATGGCTTGTAATTCCAGCCACCAGTGATGTTTTCAGTTTGTTTAAATAGAAACTAATATGTTCGAAGATTTAAAGTTACACAATCGTATCAGATAGGTACAAGTTCGTCATAATAACTTATTTTGTTTACTTTGATTGCTCAGTAAGAACTGACGCAAAATTATGGTCTAAACGCTTTCGTCATAGTTAAAATCATACTCGTCATATTAACGCTTTTATAATTTACCTACCTATTTAGTCGATTAAGTTGACAAACTGTTCTCACTAAGCTACACGAAACGTGTTGATACCGAAAATACCATATGTTATAAAAATTTATTGTCATTAGCGTTAGTATTAACAGTACGCTAAAGATAACAGTTCAAAAATTTTACGTGATGGAAAGTCAATATTTACAACTATTAATTTTAAAGCATTTGAACTGTCAATTTACAAGGAAAGTTTAATAACTATTCTAGTAAATGTGAGCAAAAAAAAAGTTGTATGTGTTTAATATTTTTAAAAAATAACTTGTAATTAAAATACATAGCTTACTACTCTAACATTTAAAATTCAAAAATCTTTAAGCACAAAAATAACGATAAAGGAAAACTATGAAAATCTTGCGTTGTTTTAAACTATCTTAAATTGAAATAAGTAAATCATTATTTTTATATTTACAGCTTACGATCATGCGTATCTAACAAATACAAACAAACGGATATTCTTATCTTTCGCAGTAAGCGAACGTTTCTCTTACCGGGTCGGGTTTTCTGTTAGCTCTACCGACTGCCTACCTCTACGTTTCCGTGCGTAAACTTATAAACAACGTCTCGCCGCGTCTCCGCCATGCTCGTCCACTTTTGTGTTTAAACATGTGCTTAAACATAGTGACATGAAACGTGTTCGATAATTATTGGAAGGATCAATAACGCTACGCCAACTATTCGTGGTTAGCAAACAATCATGTTTTACGATTGTCGTCTCTCGGACTTGACTTGACGTTTCTATTTGAATCTTAAACTCAGTTTACTTTAAATACGCTTTCAAGAGTTTCAAGTCAAATGTTTACTCCGAGAACTTATGTACTTACTAACATTTTCAAGTGAACATGATTTTACTAATATTCAACACGGTACATTTACAAAATAATAGATAAAGCTCGTTATTATTAATAACGGAATTCGAAAGCTATTTTTATGAAGATATTTTTAAATTCAATGAATAAATTTATTTATTTTATTTAAAAGATCTGAAATAATGAAGCCAGAATATTATTCAAATTTTTAAATGGAAATGTGCCTATATATTCACCATCACTTGATTTTTTAATAATTTAATTTTTTTTTTAAGTAAAAGATAAATATTTCTTTTTAATTTTAAAATGGTTGAAAGATTAAACTTTTATTTTAAATTTATTTTAACTACAAAGCAAATATCTCGAACAATAACTATTGATCATTTTACGTTAAATATTATGCTAATGATGGTTTATTGAGTCTAGGCGGTGTATACAATAGCTCCTTCCGCAGTTTGCCCATCATAAAAATAGGATATTGCTAAAAATTCTTCGTGGGCGGCATTATGCAAATTATTCTACCTGTAACCCTAGCAGTGTCCAACGCAAATACACCTTGTCCTGACTGTCTCTGGTTTGCTTAGGTTTATGACCCGTGTGTAAAATATGATTAGTTCTCTGCTTTATAAAGGTGCCGAACAAGTCGTTCTAATAGACCAGCGGAGAAAACGAAAATTGTTATCTTTGTTGGTAAACACAAAATTAAAACACATATAAAATAAAATTTCGAATATGATACATAGGTACAGTATTTAAAACGGGATATTTACCATGTTTTTTATTTTTATTCAAATGTCTTGATCACGAGACTCTCCTGAACAAGACATTCGTAGATAATGTCGAAATATCGAGCTCCACCAAATAAAAATAAAAAACATGGTAAATATCCCGTTTTTTAATACTGTTAGTAATAAAAATAACCATGTTAATTTAAAATCTTATATGATACATACATTTATTTCATTAAAGATTTTTTCTTATGGTTACTAGGTTCACTTTTATGTTTGTTTGCCTATTTTCATACATTCGAGGAAAATAGTTGAGTACTCACAGAGTTAAGTGCCCATAAACGAATTCAAGGAGATTAATTCAGGGTTGCCAAATGTAACATATCGAATAGTATGTACTTATAATTAAAAAGATATTAAAATAATTTACGAAAATCAAGCATTAAGCATCCCTCTATATACTAGGATTTCTGAAAGCCTATAAATAAAATAATACGTCGATTTTTTTTTATAAATTTGCACAATAGATTTCAACGGAATATGTCACTAAGGAAAATATGTTGCACAACGAAATATGTGAGGTGTAGGAAACATACGGAGCTCTAAAATAATGACCACTTCAATAATTTGAGTAGGTAAATACCCTACTGCAAATATTCATCTTTGAAAATTGTTCTATTCATTTTACTACCCTATAGAAATAGTAAGGGTCTATAAGTTCGTCCTTTTTTGCTATTTTTAGATGACTTCATTGGTCGATGAGTGTATTTATATGTTAATATGTTTAATAACGTCGTCGTCTATAATTATTGGTTATTTCTCTATTTACAATTTGCCTAAAAGAATTGCCTTTGATCTTTTTCATTTTCATAATACATACACATTTTAAAATTTTTATTAGCTGATTTCATTTCTGAACGCCAATAACGGAATTATAATAATTGTTACTTTTCCGTCACAGCTTCGCAAAAGCATAATATGTTTAGGTTAATCCCTATGATATATTTTTTATTATAAGATAAATATAGATATATTATATAATCACAGCTAGCACAAGCCAACCGCGAGCTGTGTGTGCATGTGCTGTTCTAATATTATGAAGAGGTATGATTTGTTTGATTATTTCTGACCTCAAACAAAAACTACAATCCGATTACCGTGTAACGTTGATATGGCAATTTATAGTTCTCCCCTATGATGTGTATATGTGTTTAAACAAAGCTAGAAAAACCTGGCGTAACTTTAACGTATGGCCATATGGCCTTGCGCTATCAACCAAACGGTTAGAGATGCTACGCTTCCTCCGCTACACCAGTTACTACAATAGCTCATTGTTTTAGGTACTATTATTATTTCAAACACACACACTGTTGACATTGCTCACCCAATTTTACTATTATATACTAATCGTAAAGGTCAACTGAAGCAATACAAAGTATTTCTTATTAGCTGTAGGAGGACACAGGTCCATGAGCCATCCAGTCGACACAAAAGAGCAAGACAATGTTTAAAATAACTTATAAGAAAAATCATTATTGCCAGGATACGAAAGCGCGGGTCGATTCCTTGATTGGTTATATATTTTTATATAACTTTCAAAGTACTTACTCGTGCAGAATTAGGATGGATAGTTAATATACTTGGAACTTGAATGTAACAAGTTTATAGCATATGTAATTTTGCCGATATTAATTTTTTTTTCAATTAAAATCGTAATGTAATTAGTGAATATTTTCATCAAAAGACGTATTTTTTATCATGTTTGTACAACGATTTCTTCGAATCCGAATGAAATAAACTATTATGTATTATCTCAGGATACTGTTTTCATTGACTTAAAAAAACACTGCTTTTCTGAAAATCGGAACTCTACACGTTTACAACTTGCAAGGTCGTCCGGTTTATTAGTTTATTTTTTTATTTTATTGATAGGAAGTTCGATTGCAGTTTTTTATTGAAAATCTGATCAGTAGCGTCTTAGACATACAGTAATGAAGCTCTTTACCTTATCATTCGATGAATTACATTCTTCTACTTCCTGATTACTTAATTTAGTTTAATTCACATGACACGCAAAGAAACATCATTATTATAATATATATATTTTTGTACAGAGTAGAGACGTTTAAAATGGTCAACAAGTAGAACTTGCGTTGTCAATTTTCTGTAGCATTCGAGTCCTGTGAGAAATTAACGACCTTTGATTATTTGTTCAGGTTTTCCTGCGAAATATGAGCAAGGAAGGAGCGGTCTAACAACTGGTATGCTGAAAGTTCAAATAATTATATCATTGTAAGGTCGAATTTTCATATTCTTAATTTGAGTTTATAATTTCACGCTCGAGCGCGAGTTTTCTTTAACCATCGATAGTGAAAAAAACTGCGAAAGAAAACCTGTATGTAACTAATGTAAATGTGCCATATATGTATCTGCCAAGTGGCAATAGGGCGGCGTGGTGAAATAGCAATAATTAAACTTTAGTTTCGAATACAGAAATAATTAAAAAAATCAATTACATAAATGTATTAACAAATTAAATATATAAAAGGATGATATTCGATAATATTTTTTCCTTTGCATATAACGGTAGTGGTTTAAACAATTTGGTTGTGTTTCAAGATGCATATGTTACCCTTACCGACTGGGATCCTATTTTATTTATATTTTAAACAAAATGACAATCGCTTTATTTTTTGACCTCACATTTTTAGCAATTACGTTCTAGCGTGTATCTAAGTTGGTTGAGCCCAAAATATTCTGCCAATGGTAATTTCCTACGTTTACTAGACAGTTTGCCACTTGACTTAGTTATCATGTCGATACAAAGTCAAGGTATACACTAGGTCAAAACTCCTAATTTTCAAAATCTACGTCTTTTACTATGAATGTATACATAAAACAGAAAAGTTATAATTTTGTTACAATTAGTAGGTATCAAAACAGCCGTTACCTAAAATGTGTAAATCCGCCACTAGTTGCATGTGTTACGAATCGTTCCTCGAAAAGCACATAAACCCATTACTATGTGGACTTTGATAGGAAGGGAATAGGTGCAGATGAGTGCACCTGTGGGTGTGCACTTACATAGACTGTTGTTCCGTTCCAAATCACAACACAGTCCAATTGTATAACGGTTTTGAAATTTCTTTTATTTAGGTTATACCTCCTAATAGTAAAATAAGGGTAGAAAACTTTTTACTTGTAACTTATTACGTACCTTAATCGATATCATCGCCGCATGTAAATTGATTAATTAATCTATTTTTATTAAACTCTAATGTTGATGTAATAAAAAGAAAAAGGGTAAAAAGTAGTAGTAGGGCACTAATTCTTTAAACGGCGTTAATTCACTGAAGCGTTGCTTTCAGAAAAGCCGTCACACCTTTGCATATAAAAACAAAAGAAAAGTCTGCAACAACTCAAAGTAAAAACTTAAAATATGTACAATATCTAATCATGTTTATTTTAGGAATATATCTGTCGCAACATCTCGATATCATCACTAGCTAACACCTCATAGGACGCGTTATATAGCTGTAACGTTACTGTTTATTAAATAAATAAATGAAGATAAAATTTCTCAATTCTCTCAATATGAACACTGTAATATGACGATTCAAAAGTGCTTTTATGAATCTTCTTGACTAAAGAATATATTTATTTAAGAGTTCAGTGATACTTAGTGTTATTATTTATTATTGTTAAACATTAGGGGTAAAGTTATATACTGAAATGAAACAGTAGATAAATATTAATGCGTATAATTTCTTTTATTAACATTGGAAAAAAAAATAAACTGTTTAAGTGAAAATTTGCATAATTGAATCGAGACTTCGCACACTACTCTTAAATGTTTCCAATCAGTAACAACCTGCCTTAAAGAGAAGAGCACAACACAACATTCTAAACATAACATACATTTTGCTTACAACATTTCAGAGTAGTGTAACAAAACCCTAACATATTAATCAAATAGATTATAACCTTTAATCTTCTACAACCCTTTATTCACGTTCGAATTTATACAGTCTATAACATTAAACCCACTGCCTCATACCATGAAGCCCGAATTTAATTTCCAACGGTTAATCAGCAATAACTTGGAATATGATTACACTGTGAAATTATCGGTATCTCCGAATAAACTTCACTACGTACCCTAACCGACCCAAGTTTAATATTTTATTGTCTATTTCAGTACTAATATCGAGTTTAAGAGCTTCGTAACACACGTCTAAATTTTATGCGTCATTCATTAATCTCGCATAATCTTTCAAAATCACGGATCTATTAAACTTCAATTGTTTTTTGAAATAGAACAATACGTAATCGGTTTAAGGAACGTGTCAAGTCTTTAAAGGCAGTGAGTGATGTGCACAGTACATATATTTTTAAAGGACGCAAGAGCTTGTGAGCGATATAACACTTGCCTGTAGGCTGCATGCGATCGCGATTAAATAATAACTACGATATTTTTTAAGCCGTTTTAAACTGACTTTAAGTGGCCAGCAGCGAGGACTTATGTAGTAACAATAGATTTTTGATAATTTAATCATCAAATTATCTTTAATATCGACAACCATATTAATCATATCAAATAGTTCTAAATCGCATTATATGTGAAAGAAGCTTGTTTAAAGTCTCAAATAATATGCTCGCCTTTATAATATTATTCGTATTTTTTACAAATGGCAGCATTAAGATCGTCACGAATTGTTCCAGTTAAGTTGTCATCGATTTGGTTTATTTGTAATAAGCATATTTTTAATGGAATTTGATAATTAGTCAATCAATAGAGTATTACTTAAAATCTAACTCAATTATTTTGAATAATTTATTGTTATGCGCGTAGACAGTTAGTAGACACACCGACTTCTTTGTAACCGTGTAAATAGTTGGTTAACAGACGTTAAAATAAATATCAATATGTAAATACATAATCCCATTTTTAAAAATTAAATACAGCAAATATAGTGACAATATAACAAAAACTGTGTACATAAATAGTCGAGCTTGGCAATAAAAATAAAATATACCAATTAAATCAAATAAAACATCAGCTCCTTATCGATAACACACATCTATAAACCTTCCAATACTCCAAAATAAAGGCTAAACGCCTTCGACGCAAAACGAACAAATCTGTTTTATTTATAATATATTTTAGTATCACTATCTTCACAATTCCTTCACTAGCGGTGCTCTACCCGTCCCTCCTCGGGCATGCGACTCGATACGATGAGACTGCCAAGCTAATATACTCTGTTTCGTTGCATTTATGCGTGAACGGTTTAACGAAAATGTAACTCGAAGCCTACTAGGTCTCGGGAATAGCGACAAATGTGTTAAGACAGACACTCGCCGAATCTCTCCGTCCTGGCGGCGGCCCCGCTAGTCCCGCGACGAGGTGTCCATGGGGCTGGCGGGCTGCATGGAGGGCGAGGGGGGCGCGGGAGGCGCGGGCGGCGCGGGCGCGGGCGCGGCGGGCGGCTCGAGCGGCGCGCGCGGCGGCAGCAGCGCGCCGCCCGGCACCGCCGGCTTCACGAACCGCTCGCTCGCCCGTCTCGCCTATCGGTGTGATCAAACGAGTTTTAAATCTTGTCTATCGTCTCTATTTCTCACAGTATCATTTTAACTGTAACTACACTTAACACATAGGTGACATTCTTAATAAATCTTATTTGAAACCGAAATTTGATAAGGATTCTCTACTCGCGAAGGTGATTACCGGATAGAATGATGAGTTATAAGTGTGTGACGTACCTGCGAGTTAAAGTGCATCGCGGGGCGAGAGAGCGGCAGGCCGGGCGCGGGCAGCAGCGGCGACGCGTACGGCGACAGCGGCCGCGACCCGCCCGGGGACGACACGCTGCGCGACCGCGCCTGCACGCACAGAACCAATAATGTGTGGCCAATTCGAATACAGAAGATTTACACATTTGTTTCAAATCATATAGTATAACACTTAGTTATGTTACCAGCGCTCAATATTGACCATATTAAAGCAAAGCTTTTGTCCGATTTTAGTTCCGCAACTGAACATTCGCATGCGTAACTAATACAACTATATATGTATTTTTATCTTTTTCTAACTTGTATGACTTATGGTTCTTTCCTTTCCTTCGCGCACTGTTTGCATATACATACACATAAGTACTTACTGGTATGTAACTAAAAAGGTTTACGTAGTTTGAAAACGTCATTGCTTTCATTCAATGTTCGTTATGTCGCAAGATAATTCCATGTGATTTTATATAATTTAGATATCAATATTAAACGTTACTAAGTAACTTTAACAAAGGAAAAGGAGATTTCAGGTCAACAATGACAACGCGGAATAAACTTTGCACTGTAGTGCAAAGTTTGTAGTGGCAGTTACAGTAAAGTCATGAACCTTACATTTACAATCCTGCAAAGTTATCCATGTTCAAAAAAATTCAAATTTTTAAAAAATTCAAGATATTTACTCATAGGTTGAGCGATGAATCGACAGAGTTCCAATGTATCAATAAATCCAAATAACAGAAAGTTGACATAAAAATATTCACAATATTTTCCGTTCACTAAATAATTAGAGATGAAATCATTGATAAGCCGAAAGATCATTATTAGTATTATATAATAAGAAACTTATATTATTACGGTATTTCGATGCAAAAAAAACTGCAACTTTACAAGAGACCAATAAAAAAATTAACAAAGTCAGGTATGGCAGAGGATGGTTCCACTCAAGCCCACCAAGTTACAAAATATGCGTATAATTGCGTCGCTCTCTATGACGACACGAGTGTCGTTTGTTATGCGGATATAACGTTGATATCATCGGGGGAAAGTCTCGAGAGAAACAAAAAGCTCACCGCGTAGACATCTTCATCAATAAGTTCCGCGAGTTGAGCCATCGGATAACGTCAGCGGCAATTTATTTAAGTTAGCATAAGTTTATGGTTCTAAAAACTGCAGAGGAACAAGGAACCGACCGACTCGCACGTCCGCATTGGTGACTCAAACGTCCAGGTGGCTTGTATCGCACGATATCCTTCCAGCGGCAACAGTAACACCCCCTTCGAGCGCACTCGAAATGGGCTAACACTGAAAGGCTCCAGCGACGTGGCATGAGGAACGATACGCGCAAAAAAGCGTCGTCGTAGCTATGAGACAAAAGCAACGAGTCACCGTCCACACATAGGTCATGACCGGTCATTGCTGTTTATAAGATTACCTGAGTAAGATCGGACGCGAAGCGACAGTGTGTTAGCACCGTGGCACGGACCCGAAAACCCAGCATACCATTGGCTCTTGCCGATTGGAACGAGGAGATGCTGTTCCTGGTCCGACAGTTCGATGGATTCGCAGGGAATCCGCATGGAGGACCATAGCCACCTTCTTTGGGACCATTATGGTCCAGAAGCAGACGATGAAGTGGGAACGAGAAAATGCCAATCCCGCTTGACGGAGACGACAAAGGCGCAGCCTTGGTTCCCCTATGACCAGAGTTAAAAAAATTGTGTGCGACCCGTGATCCCATGACCCATGGATCCGAGAGAGCAGCCTGTGTCGCTTTGCGCAGCCGTACGCACTAGTGAGGAGTGCGGGAGGAGCAAGATCACCTTCTAAGGAGAGCTCCGCAGTGGATTTAGCGGATAAAAATCTCGCAAAACCCGGCTCCGCCCAGGATCCCGAATTCCTTCAAGAAGAGATTGATAAAAACGACATAGCTAATAGTTTTATACCTTTCATTACGTAGTTTTAGACCAATTATTATAATTATGAAGAAGCATAAGTGATAGCTATGTCGCACAGAGTTAAAAACCTCCAGAATTTCTAATAGCAGACAAATAGAAATAAGATTGTGTGAAAATGTGACACAAAATGTTATTTGATTCATATCTATTACATATTTGTATTTATTACTTTTTTTATTTTCCGTTTTCTGACATACAAGTAGCAGCCCTTAGAAAATGCTAACAAAGGTTAATGTACGTTATCACTAAGAGTTGAAGCTTATGGTGGTGACGTGAACTTGATGCATGTGACGTGTTATCCATTGGCGATAAGTGATTGCTTTTGCCGGAGTCATGTTAGATATCAAGCATGTTCGCGATTGTAACGGGGACCATTATGTGCAAATTGTGGACCTATGTATGTTGTGTGTCCAAAGGAAGGAATATTTATTTTACATATATGTCTGAGGGAGCACAGCTACTGCTTTTGTACGGATGTTTAATATCAAGAGCGACGAGGATTATAACGGAGATGCGACGAGCGAATTTTGTCTAATACATTTATTAACCGACACAAATTTCCGATATCTCGAGCTCCTTTATACGTAGTTAATTTTAAACTCCTTATAAATACAAGAGTTAATTACGTTAATTAAACACAATCAAATTGAATTTATGTATCCTGCATTAAAATCGTATAATAATATCGTATAATACGTTAAAAAATCACCGATATAGCTTAACAGATGTTGGTACGGTGGTGTTACTTTTTAATGTCAATAATACTTTCGGTTGTAATTATTTGAGTGCTCGCTTATTATCGCAAAACATACTCAACTGCTTTAAAATGTTTAGGTAATGTACATGTTTAATAAAAACTATAATCTGTACTCACACTCAAAGCCTCATTAAACTGTCTCTCCTCCTCCATCTCTAGTGAAGATTCGCTTTCAGAAAGATGTCTGCACAACGCTTCACGACGTTCCACCTGTTACACAAACAATAACATAAATAATATATTTTGGTCTGACCACACTTTTCGACTTTTCATTTGACTTTCTTTTGGTACGTTTCCAAAAAACCGCTAGAATTTTCTTTTTATATTTTTTGCAATTATTAAGAAAGATTCTAACAACTATACTGCTCTAAGGACATAAGCTTTACTCAACACCTACGCTTCTCAACGACAGTAATTTCCTTTGTCATTATTTCCCAAAGACAACTTAAGAGATGTGCATTTACATTTATAAAAAACCGTTGAATCAAAATTTATTGAAAACTTAGTTCATGATATTAAAATATTTTACTTATACCAGTGCATCACAAATTAAACAACTAACTGTTACTCTACAAAAATATCTACCTCCTGTTGCAACTTTCTGTGCAAGCGAATATTTTCTTCTCTGATATGTTTCTCTTCTAACACAAAACGTTGCATTTTCTCTTTATTTTCGTTTTGCGAAACCGCCAATTGATTCCTGAACATAAATAACAAATAAGTCTCTCTCCCATTAATCTAGTTTATAATTAAATATATTTCATGTTACCTTAATTTAACAACTTCTGACCTCAATGTTTGGATGTGATTACTTAAGTTAGATGCAGTATCACCATTACTGATGTCCCTGGCAAACACAACATAATCAATCATGGTCTGTTAATTTATTTTGGATTAAATTCACATAAATAACAAGTCAAATTCATAACAAAACATATATACATAGGCAAAATAGGCCAGTTGATGGTAAGTAGTCACCAATACGCATTGAAAGTGTCCCTGTAAGAAATAATAACCATTCCTAACATAACCAATGTACCTGCAACCTTGGGACCTAAGACATTATATCCCTAGTGCCTGTAGCTACACTGGCTCCTAACTCACCATTCCAACAGGAACACAACAATACTATGTATTGTTATTTGGCGGTAGTAGGTATTGTTATGTGACGAGTGGGATTAGCTTTGTCTTAGGTAGAGCTTTGTTCATGCCCATCTGGGTAGACATAAACACCAACCACCAATTAAAAGCTGTCTAGTTTTAACTGTCTTTAAAAGCTAGAGTAATAAATAGATTTGATAATCAATATGAAATTGCATAAATAAAATAGATAAAAGAAAACTTATAAAATTGTGCAAATTATAGAGTCAAAAAAGTCACCTAGGGCTGGCTGGGTCAGAAACGGGTTGGTCCAATCTAATCTGCAAGGACCGTTTTTCAGCTTCTAGTTTATCCATTCTCTTCCAAAGCCTATTCACCAAAGCCTCCTGCTCTTGTTCTAATGTGTTTTCTAATTCCACCTGTATTTTAAAAATAGTTTGCTATATATTATTTCTATAGTTAAACAAAATACATCATAATTATACATTTCAAGTTTACTGAACATACCTTCTCTCTACGAAGTCTTTCTAAATTAGTTTGCTTTGCAAGAGTCTCTGCTTCTAGTTTTTCTATTTTCCTCATTAATTTATTTACCAGGCACTCCTGTTCCTGCTCTAATGTCTGCTCCAGGCGGCATTTTTCTTGGCGTAACTGTTGTAAACATTTCATGATTAGGGTTTAATTAAGGAATATAATTCTTTGTACTATTGATATTCAGAATATTGATATTGCAGAAATGCATGAATGATTGCTAAACCTGTATTATTGTATGTTTCTAAAACGGTTGAGAATAAAGATTAAAATTCTATAAAAAGTGAAACTAAAGAAAACTACTCATATTCTAGAACATACAGATTCATATTTTCTAATTCTCAAAATCAAAATAAACTTTATTGAAGTAGGCTTTTACAAGCACCTTTGTATCATCATTTAAGAAACTACAGTAAGTGAAGCTACCACCAGTTCAGAATCAGATTCTACCGAGGAGAACCGGCAAGAAAGTCAGCAGTGACTCTTTTTCAACATTTAAAAATACAAAGTCATGTTAGTTAAATACAATTATATATCTATGTATTATATCCTGACTGGAAGTTAACAAATATTAGCTCCACGCATTTTTATCATCTATATAATCTTGTATTGAATAATATAATATGCCTTCTTTACCAATGTATTTTTTACAAATGATTAGAATTTATGAAACGGAAATGTTAAAAATGTCTGAAGAGTTTTAGTAGAGATATGGATACCTTTACCCAACATTCTATAACTATACAAATTTTTACAAATACTCAATATTTACAAATGCTCAATTCTCGCACTAGATATAACTCTAAAACCATTCATATAACATGATTATGAAATGTAATTGTTTCCAAATAAAAATAAGGTATTAAATCATAAAATAACTGATAATTAATAATTATTAATAATTATGATAATAAAATTTAAATCTTACTTGATTCAATTTACGGGAGAGGTCATTAGTTAGACATTCCTCTTCCCTTTCATAATGATGTGCAAGTGTTTCCTTTTCCTTTTTTAGAGCTTGGATTTTTTTCAGCAATGTATTAGAAATATATTCTTCTTCCTGTTCTGCTTTAGCTTGCTATAATTTGAAACATATTCCTTTAAATTTAATGTAAAAAGAAAATATAAGCAAAACTGCAAAAAAAATAATAGATTACAATAGAGCCAATTTTTTATAATATCCTAGTTATTATTATTAGGACCACTTAATCAATCGCCTTCTCAAAATAAACTTAAAAAAGTAGTATATTCTCACAATTGACACTGAAGCTTGGCGCAACGCACGATTTTCCTCTTGTAGAGCCTTTACTCTCAGCTTATAAGTGTCAAGCTCCACTTTTAATACTCTGTAAAAGATAAATAAATTTAAAATTAATAAAAAATATATTTAATATATTTAATTAAGCATATTTTAAATATCAGAGCTAAAATCTTGATTAAAGTTATTAAATTTATTAATTTTTTTTAATCTAGTAATTGATGGCAATTGCTGTTTATACATCACACAAACACTAATTATTATATCCTATAAATTTATCATTACAGTTTGGGATTTAAATCAGCATATAAATAAACTCCGCCGAAACACACAGTGTTTTGAAAGTTTTAGAGTATTATTTAACATAATCTAAAAATATTTCTTTATCATTACACTGCATTATATTATGCCTAGTTGTGTACCTAATGGGAAATCCCACCTAAACCATTGGACCAACTGAAATAATTGGTATCTATAAAAATAAATTAAATAATCATAACAATTAGAGCACTAATTTTAAATAACAGTTATCATTTAATATTATTACTATGGCCTAAATTTTGAATTCAAAATTTGTAATTTCAGCAATGATGATCATCTATACAAGCTATCTCTTTTTCAGGTAATGTTTTTAATTCTTAATGCTTGGTGGTGTAACAAATATGTCTTTAATTTTTCAACACTGATTTTCATGTTTCTAAAATCAGAAATTTTATGTTTTTTACCTTATTTTTGTGACTATGTAAATATTTTCTCCTATAAGTAGGATTTTTTTAGCCACAGTGTCAGGTGTTAAATATTTTTTTATATGCACATAATACTTTTTACCATATCAAGAAACAATGTAATATAATGAATTGTAACAATAGCACAAATTTGTTCAATTTTTATAAATTATATCACTATGGTACAGTACAATGTGATCACATTTTGCTTAAGTCTTAAAATTATTAGGAATTGGCAATGTGGAACATTGAAAAATGTATGAAACATTAGCAATAGTTTTTTATGATTTCTATTTCTTCAAATTATTAATATTTATTTAATAATATGTAATATTTAAAATAATAAATAAAGCTCTAAATACGACACATGCGTTAGCTATAAGAATATAGAAATTAGCAATAAACCTATTGGAATATACCTATAATTGAAATTATTTTTAGCATAGCGAAAGTTATTTTTTCGATTTATATTTAATATTAATAATGAACACCTGTTTTGTTGTTGCAGTGATTCAATCCTTTTCTGTAATTGATCTCGGGAAACAGTACTCGGAGGCAGCATTGCTCCGCCATCGAGAGAACTCGAATCACTTTCCGAAGCAGAATCCCCCATTTTGTTTCCTAAAAATGTATCTTTTCTAATCAAATGAAATTAAATCAATAAGA
Source organism: Vanessa atalanta (assembly GCF_905147765.1). Taxonomy (NCBI): domain Eukaryota; kingdom Metazoa; phylum Arthropoda; class Insecta; order Lepidoptera; family Nymphalidae; genus Vanessa; species Vanessa atalanta. Next base: position 7,205,533 of record NC_061875.1, read on the forward strand.
ATAATAAAAAAAGGACGTTAAATACCTGGAGAAATCATGGAATCATCCATTTGCACAAATTGTAAGGGTGAGGACAGCTACAAAATGTCATCAAATAATTTGAAGAAAAGAAAATTTACGGTTTGTATAAATTTCATGAAAACTGCAATGCTACAACCATTAATACAATATATATTTCTGAATCTTATATGAAAAATAAAAATAATGTAACAGTTATGCAAAGAAACATCAAATCTCGAATTTAAAAACGTCTCAGAAATTCGCAATCATTCTTTACTCCAGAAAGTCAGACAGTAAGTCACAGATAAAAGAGAAAATGGAATTAAATTCACAACAGATAATGATAGAACGTATGACAGTAGTCAGTATGTTGATTACTTTGAATATATTGTGCTCTGTATAACAGCACTGTTAAAGAAATGATATTAGATGAACTCCTTACATGATTGTATGGAATTTTTAAAAATGAATATTTTGTACCTCTAGGACCTAGTTCAACGAATTTAATATTTTATTCCAACTAGGTCAAATCGTTTCCGAACAATCGATGAACCACATTTTTTAAAAGTTATGTCATTAATGTTACCTTAAAAGAGAAACTTTTGCGAAGTTGGTTAATAAAATGTTTTCGTATCTCTCAACTCCCAGGCAGATACGAGATCATTAATACGAATTTATCACAAAGTACGAGAATGGGAATCTAGACACGCGGTAGCGTGTCAGCCAAGTTCTAGTAACAGAACTGGCGAGCAGCACCGTGTGTAATATTACACGAACCATTTGGAGCCACTTTTGGCCTCCTCATAACTCAAAAACTATTTGACATAAATGTGTCAAATTTGGCTCATATATTGAGACTCGCGAGATACATATGTGTATTTCATAAACGCATCTTAAACGGTTATTTAGATATTAACGTCTAAAAATCGTCATTTTTATCACTGACTGACCTATAGATCAAAACTGTAACCTACTTATAGATATAATTCGTATATGAGAACTAGCCAAGACAGACCTTAGGCAACAATATATTATCCCAAGCTATAAGAAGAAATAATATTTTATGTAGTTATAAGTAAATTTCAGAAAGGACTATTTAACTTGGCACCCATTTAGATGTCACTACTTTTGTCGTTAAAGACAATAACCAAGGTATATATCATAATATTTGACTTGGCTCTCATTTTAACATTTATGTTTTTGATGGGATCGCTTTTACTCTACTAAATATCAATGTATATCATCATCCTTCTGCCCTTATCACAATTTTATTTGGGGTCGGCGCAGCATATCTTCTTCTTCCATACTTCTCTGTCTTCTCTGTCATCTCACAAGTAACATTCTTTCTAGCAATATCGTCCTTGACACAATCCATCCATCGTTTCTTTGGTTGTCCCCTATCTCTATGACCCTTCACATCCATGCTCAAGACCTTCCTCACAACTTGGTCCTCATTCCTCATAGTTTCTCGGTTACCGGTGCAACTTTCAAACTTCCTCTTATATACTCATTCTTTACTCTATAGATTCGCGTAATACCACATACCTCACCTCTTAACATTCTCATCTCCACCACATACAATTGTCTTTTATACCATTGATATAATCAATAAATGCAATCATAGTTGATGTTCTCTAATAAAAAGTTGGTAGTCATGAAATTAACTTAGTTAAATAAATATATGTACTTTATGAAAATGTATAATATAAAATCCACACCCAACTGACCCGATAAACAATTTACGAGATTGTTTTTGGTATATTTTAGTTTTTACGTAATAGTATTAAAAGTTTTTAAGTTTTCATGTAACTTTACTCGCTTTGTCTTTTCACGCAACTTGCTCGAATATAAAATTATTAAATAACCTTCGGACAAATGGAATGAATATATATTTTTAACTTTATTTAAAGTTCTAAGATGTAAAAGTAGTAAAGTAACAATATAAATATTTTTTATTAATCATATAAAATTTTACTTTTTATAAATACAAGATTCTAATAAAAGGATTATACAGTAACTATTTTTAATTCATATTTGTATATATTTAAGGAATGTTTATAATTCTTATGTAATTAAATATTGAAATTCCAAAAAAATTAAAGTAATGTTTACTTTTATGCTCAGTGTAAGCATTATTTATTTTTATAAATTAAAATGTGCGTGAGGCAACACTACAGATATTTAAAAAAAAATATATTTGTAAAAAAGTGACACACACGCCATAATGTAAATTGCTTCTAGATTTGGCGTTTGAGTTAAAAATTTTGCATTTTGATGCTAAAAGTTACTCCTTTCTGTATATATATGGCATTTAAAATGTCCTTAGTAAATATTGGTAAGGAGTGGTTTTAAAATTTTTGATTTATCTACTGAAAACCATCATGTTAGAGAGAATTTAGGTTCGACTAAAGGGATCGAAGCCATTTCGTTTCGTTCCTCTAAACGATTTCAGATCTATTTTTTTCGTGTTATTTCAACATATGAAATAGATAGAAAAATGCTGTATAGTTTGTGAAATATTTAGTGATTGTGAAGTGATTGTTAATGTCGTCGCCATAGTTGAGGCAATCGCTTTATCCACGAAGTCACTGCTGTTGTTGTACGTATTTCTCAGGGTGTACAAGATGTATGAAATAGCTGTCAACGAATCAGTTGATCGTCAAAACTTTTAACTTTACTATTATGTAGGTAACGAACATACACATTTAGTTTTACGTGGATAATTAATTTTGCTTTAATAAACACATTTTGTAAATACGATTTGTCAGAAATAAATAACAATTGATCGTTTAATTTAAAAGCATACGATTTCATATTTTTAATAAATATGTTAAATTAAAATTGTTTTAAACAAAATTGTTAAATTGAAAAACATTTCAGGTAATGAATTATGTATAAAGTTAATAGCTTTACAAAGCAAATAAAAAGAAAATAAATGTTAAATAATTAATTGGTTATATGTTTTGTATTAGGCTAATTCCTTGCAATGGCTCAATACTACCAAATAGTTGGGCAAGGACATTCATTGACACTTGAGGATTTGCAAAGATATTGCCCAAATTTAATATGTTCCGATGGAATAATAGTAAATCAAGATGATCAACAATATCCGCAACAACAGGTTCGTTTATTCGACTTAAAATCTTTAAAAAAAGGGGAAATTTTGTTATTTTTCAACAGCCAGAGCTTTATATGAAACAATATTTGTTTTTATTTTAGGTGGTAGTACAACAAACAGATCAACCTAATGATATAATTGTCAGTGATTCTGTACAACCGCAATTACTTGTTGGAGATGGGTTACAATATCAGCAACAATACATTATCCGCCATGATCCACCATCTCAAGCTCCACGTACAGACTTCCAACAACAACAACAACAACAGCAGCAGCAACAACAACAACAGCAGCAACAACAGCAACATCAACAACAAGCTTTACATAGACATCAGGTAACATTTAAAAGCTTAAATTCATTAATTGTAGTTTTGTAGTTTCAGAAACAATTAATTATTGTAATGTCATATAAGACTGGTAATTATCATGACATTAAAATAGATACTTGTATGATAAAAATCATACTTCTACAGGTCAACATTAAACCACCACATATGCATTATTTTTATAAACACTTTATTTGTAGGTTTACTACACATCTGATTTACCTATGGATGCACAGGTTGTCTTGCAACAGGCTCAACAGATCATTGATGCATCACAGCGGCCCCAACATGTATGTCTGTTAATTAGATAAATGTTTAGCATTGATATTAACTTCTAATATCACATGTGCACGTGAGGCTATACTAAATCTTTCTAGATATTTTTATTAAAAGAACAAAGCATGAAAATACATTAGTTTATAAATTTTCATAATCTTTTACATGGTTATCTATAATTGGTTTTATTTATATCTAATAAAAAGTTTGTTTTTTCCATTTTTGCAATTCCATATAAATTATTTACCAAAAAGTATTTTGATGGTCCATTGAGCTGAAGGACCTAATTGTTACCAATAACATTAAGTCATAGAATATATTGTTTTCGCTATAGCAAAGATTTTTATATCTATGACAAACTAAACTTTCATTCAAATTTTTTTTGTAATAGATATACATTATTTTTTTAAATTAACAAGCAATTAAAAGATATAGTACCAATGGATAATTATGTTATTTCACTTAATTACTTTCAATTATGATCAGTATTTGTGTATCCTTACATGTTAAAGTGAGATTTGTGCAGTTTTTTTTTCTAACATTCATCTATATGTATGGTCATCAGTTGCTCATATTTTGCAAGTATGATTCCTTAGAGGATTCATAATTATAAATTTTTGTATATCTTTCTCGGGCCTCAAAAGGACATGTATATTCTTAATACACATTTCGGTTTTTCTTCATTCTTCATTATAAAGATGTCATTTATTCTTCTATTCCAATTTAAAATGGAGTAATAAAAAACAAACCTTACATTTTCGTATTCCATGTGATTCACTTATAGCTCTGCTATATAGTATCAGTCTTCATTCTCGGCCAGTGATATTGTATTTAATCAATGGTGAAGTTTTTTACTTGTCTTTATTTCATATGTGGTTGAAATAGGCTTTACATGAAATATCTTCTACAATAATAATCTTTCACCTCGCATAACATTTATTAATAAACAAGTTATTAACATTGATTTAAGCACATTGCACATGTTATCTAAATTTTATGTAAATGGTTGTAATCATTTTAGAATATGGATTCTACCATTCTTTTCTTGAGTAACACTATAATTCACATACACATTTATATATTTTGACTGGAAATTAACAAATATCTCCATGCTTTTTAATCTTCTATATAATCATGTATTAAGTGTTATGCCTTATTTATTATCGTTTCTTTAACATAAGATTTATGAATTGGCAATGTAATTAACTCTTACATAACACATATACTAAAAACTTTATTTCACACATAGTTTTCATGGAAATTTGAATGAAATAAAAAGATATATTGAGATTTAAATGAATAAATCTAAAATAAACACCATATTTCTCATAAAGTTGTATATTAATCAGCCAAAAACTGTTGCTTCTATGTGAGTTAGAGGTAAATAAATAGATACTTAAGAATAGTTTCAAATACACCCACAACAATTTACACTCAAATGAGTGAAATAGAAGCTGAAAATACAATTCAATACAAGTATATTTTGCAATTTATTCATTTCAATTGTGACTATTGACAATATATTTTCAACAAAGTCATTATTCAAACGTAACTTTTGTATTGTAGAGTTGTTATTACTAAAATGTATGCTGAATATTGTATTTAAATAAGATTGTTGTTTTTTACTTCATAGCTTTATTTATATACCCCATACATTAAGAACTATTTTTTAACAATATTTGAGGTATTTTTTGCTTTAGAATATTTGATTCATAAAGTGATACTTTTAAAAAAAGTATACTAATAATTATAAAAAAAGTTATTATTATTATTTGCTTTAGCGAAATTTTGTTAAAAATGTGTACAAATTTACTAATTATATTTTTTGTAATATAATTTACAAGACTATATAAATGGAATTGGGTATATATATATTTTTTTTTGTTGTAAATTTGACTACTTCAAATAATAATTTAGTATAGTGTAATTTAATTTTAGAGAAATCTGTACATATTATCACCTTAATTCTTAAGCATGATTTCAATTATAAGAACATCTTCATTTATTTTGATTTTTATTGTATAAACTTCTGACTTTCACATATATTCTGTATAAATGACTTCCTAGTTCACCTATATAAGGTTGCAGAGGTCAAATGCCAATTCCTTTGTATAACAATTGTAACCTGACTTAGATTTGGGTTTGTTGTAAACAAACGTGTTTAAATTGTTTATTACTATATAATGAGTAAAATGTGGAAGATAGTTCCTATATATAACATATTTATTAAACTAGACATACTATCAAATAATTTAATCATCAGTTAAAGTTAAATATTCTATTTGTGATGATATAATATTTGATACTTATTTTTAGATAAATTTAGCCATTTTTTTTCTACTTATGATTCTGCCCATGTAAAATAAAATGTTTTGTTACTCAACTCTTAAGTATTTTATTATAATTCTAAAATGTATGTTTTGTTTTGATAGTTGGTGAGTCCTGCGCATGTTTTATCTCAACCCACTGTCATTCATCCTGCGCAACAACCCCCACCACAGCCACCACCTCCACAGCCACCAGCCCAACATGGACCGCCACAAACTGTTAGTTATATCATTAGGTTTCCATACAATACTTCTCAATTGTATTTATAACTTACATTATTACATATAATTCTTAATGTCGGCTTATATTAATATCAATATAATTATATAAAACAACATCAGCAAACCTAATCAGATTTATATCAATCTTATCATCTATTGTTGTTCTTTAATTTATTATTTATTTTAGTATGCAACTAATACATGATACAAATGTATCTATTATTATGTTTCTATGTATTATTATATAAAGCTCAACAGATGTTTGTTTTTCTGAACATGCTGGTGCACAGTGCTAGTCACAGGTGCTAAGATCCTGTTCTGTTTGAGAAATATTTTGTGTTACATAGCCAATTTATTAAGAACTAGTGGGTCGCCCGCGAAACTTCGCGTTTAAGAAAAGATTTTTTAGGAATTTCGAATCCTATGACAGGTTTTGTTAAAATTAGAGTTTGTTGATAACAATTAATTTTAATTTTGTTTACGTTTTCATTTTTTTCTTATACAGCCGTAGTACCGTTCTCTAACCGTCCAGTACCATTTTCCTTCTCTAAAAATAATTCTTTGATGAATTGTTAACAATTTAGCAAATTGCAATCAAGAATCCTCTTTAATATTCTACACATCTATGGCTGGAGCTCTTCAAAATGAGACTATAACCAATTTTTTATATGCAGCCATCATCCTATAATCACTGGGACAAAAATCGGCTTACTCTATTAATATATAAGATGGTTGTATGCTTCCTAAAATCACCTTTGTAATTATAAGAGTGTGACTCCAAATTTAGTTTTTAATATTTAAGCAAATAAAAGATTTATTTTAACAAAATTAGTTATATGTCATAACACATATGTTTATCAGTTTGTCACGGTATTTGATTCAAGTATTTAAATATTTCAAAAATTGTTTTATTGCTTATATTTATAAATTTTAATATTTTTTTAGTAAAAAAAAGAAGTTAATGTGTTCATAAACATATATTTTTTTTAATTAATCGTTTATGTTTAAGAATTTGTTGTACAATATTTTCACAATACAAATATTCTGATGTTTCAGCCCCCACAACAACTCATGCAACATCTACAACAACAGCATCAGCAACAAATCCACCTGCAGCAACTTCAACAACAGCAGCAGCAGCAGCAGCAACTGCAACATCAATTACAACAGCAACAACAACATCAACAGCACTTACAGTCTCAACAGATACAACCACAACAAATTCAACATCAAATTGTGATGCATGCAGCATATGTTAATCAAACTGTAAGATTATTCATATATTTTTTGAATTTTAATTATGTGTTAAATGAAGCCTTAGAGTTTACACTTCTGTTACTCGAAATTTTAAAAAGTTATTTTTAGGGTTTATTTTCTGAAGCCAGTTCTGACTTGTTGCTTTAGCTAATTGTTTGGTTGATAAATTGATCTATAATGTATATTTCTTTCCTTATTAGGGTACTCCAACAAGACCGGCTCAGCCCAGATTGCTTAATCAATCACTTAACACCCCGGCGGGCGTTACGCTAGTACGGACAGCGAACCGAACTGTTCGTCCTCGTCGCCCCGCTATGCGGTCGCCGATGCCCACTCCGCCTCTACAAGTACCGCCAAGACTTCTCAATGCTCAACACCAACAGGTAAGTATCACATAGCTATATCAAAAGTTATGTTTGTATATATTTATATATTTCTTTGAGGCGTGTACAAAAGCTAAAAAAATATGAGGTAGTATCAAAATAGTCATTTATACATCAAAGAGTAAGACAGTACCGAAAAAAAATCATGATTGTTTTTTTCTTTGTTTGTTGTGTTTGTATTTAAAAGTTATTAATGCATCAAATAATTGCTATTAAATAAAATTACGTAATGTTAGGAATATATTGCATACGATTTGCTAATAGTTCTGCTGTATTATGTACTACAGCCAATTCTTGATGAATAGATATTTAAATATACTATAATAATATTCTACTTCACCACTTTAATATTACTTCCAAAGTTCCGATAACAATTTCACGGATACTCAAATAGCCATGTTTTTTGTTACTCTTATTTATATGTTGTGCAATAAAGTATGTTAGTAAATAAATGAATATCAAATTATTCAAGATAGAATACCATATCGTTGTTTTGACGCGAAATATTTGGGCGATGTAGAGTCAATTAAAAGTCAAAGCTGTTAATTTTGCTTTACTCCTCCTATTCTACTATCACATTATATGATATGTATATTAGCGATATTAGCTTCTTTACAAAAATGAATTTTTCGATGATTTTAATATTTCGTAAACTACCTCATAAAAATTTTGCACTGTGAACAAAGTGAAATAAACATTAATTATGCAAGTAACTCTAAAGCTACGATATTTATATATTTCATTTAATGTGCACGATTAATTGATAGTAACGGTCCTCACGAAACGCTATAATCGCCTAATGACGTCGCTATCGATATCGGTTGTAATCAATCGCATGTACTCGCAGGCCACACTCAACGCCTCGGTGGCGGGCAACGGTCGCGGGCTGACCGCCAACGGCGTGGTGCCGGGCGCGGTGCGCGGCGCGCGGCCGGCGCGACCCGGCTCCCCGCGCGTGCTCAACCCGCACGCCGCGCACGCGCAGCACCGCCCGCCCCGACCGCGCACGCCGCTGTTGCAGGTATATAAAGACGTTTCATTTCGTAAATGAGACAAATTTAATCAATTTAATTTACCATATTTGCAGCATATAGTTGGAATAAACAATATATTTAGCATTTATTGGATTTGTGAGTTAAAATTTATTTCCGTTAATTTTTGATCTTTGGATTTTATACAAGTCTAGTTCATAGGGTCGGGTATCGGCCACTACTCGATCATTCTAACTGCAATAAGTATATATCAGAAATTGAATACACTTCTTGTACTGATTCTGTGAGCAAAATCAACCACTTACTCTTAAGTGATTCATTTGTTAATATGCTTTCCTTAAGTCAGGGCTATTAGTGAAATGCTAGCATACTGCAAAGTTTTCTATTATATCTCATACTTTTTAATTTTTTTAACAAATATATGCCCATTGTATATTTTTTATGATTTATAGCAGTCGCAGCAGCAACAGCAGCAGCAGCAACAACTCCAACAGCACCAGCTTGCACAACATGTCATCAATCATCCACAGCAAATCCAACAACTTAATCAACTGAAACTCACTACGCAGCAGGTTTCTGTGCCATCTATATTTATTATTATTGTGATTCCATATTTAATGAATTGCTATAGTATTTTAATCCCAAATTTATATTTTCAGCAACAGATTTTGTTAAACCAACAAAATCAACAGCACGCACAACAACCCGCACGTATAATAACACCCCAAGGTACCATAGTAACCCAAACCTTACAAACCACAATGTCCCAACATCACACTGTACAAACGAATATAAGCAATGGACCTCTACCTCAGCAAAACGCTATAAATTCGACGCCACTTCGTGTTTCCCCTCATCCCCAACAAGTACAACAAGTTAAAAAAGTTGCCGTACAACCAAACAATGCCAGTGATATGGATGATCTTGAAGAAAGTATAACAGCAGCAATAGTTCAGAAAAATCCTGTTACAGAAAATATTAATCCACCACAACAGTTTCAAACCCCATCTCCCTTACGGCAGACACACACTGGAAGGCTAACTCCGGGTCCAATCAGTGCTGGAGTCTCTCAACAACATCAAATTAACTTTAGTACCCAACATGGGTTCCAACCTCAACAGTTAGCTTTTGAAAATTCCCACATGCAGCAACAACCTCCCCAAGCAATAAACCAATTATTAATGGAGCCTGACAATCCTGAAGAGGAACGACAATTTATAACTTTAACTAATGGTCAAAGAATGTCCGTAGCCGAATATAGACGTATGCACTCATCGCGCGTTTTATCACAACAGCAGCAACAACAACAGCAACAGCAATCAAGGTAAGATTTACTACTTAATACATATTACCAATCATAAAGTTTTTAAAAAAGTAACAACATTTAACTAGCTATTTTTGTTTAGGGAAAGTGGACGTCAAACCTTAGTAAGAAGTAAAGAACAACAAAGACCAGTTCAAAGAGTGCCCCCTATGCAAACGCAGCAACAACCAAACCAACTTACAGGTTAATATATTTTTTATTAGTGGAACAAAAATATTCACATTATATTCTATTAGGTATGATAATATATTTTTAAAATTAAGATGTCGGAATATTTTTTTTCGCTTTGGGCGACATGCTGGTTAGAGAACTGTTGTCTCTAAATAGACAATAATAAGTAATATGTATTATTATTTGTTCATATAAGTCGACACAGCTTTATTATTGCAGAAACACCTAGCAGGATTTAGAAATACAGAGTGTTCATTTTTGTGCATTTTCTTGATCCTAAAAGTAATGCTTTGTACAGAATTTATTTTTCTGCAGCCAAGTAAATAACTCAATCATAAACTTTTTTTATAATTTTTTTTTGTCATAATTGACATTTGCTAACAACCTCAAATCTAGCAATAAACAAGTTTTATTTTCGTATTACATCTATTAATTATTACAGAAGGCAGTGAATCAGGGAGTGGACCCTCAGAACAAACATTTGAGACACAGTCAGCGAAAATGTTAATTTTCTTACAAAATGGGGAACAAAGACTTATCACCTTTACATTACCTAAAGAAAGTTGTACGCTTCAAGAGGTTCTAGAACAGGTATTATATAAATCTATTTGTCATTTACAATCATTATGTACTAATTTTATAGAAAGATTGATTAAATCGAATTAATTGTTTCAGGTCAATGTTCCTTTCACCGAAGATACTAATATACAATGTATGCAAAATACTAGTAGTGAAATAGATTATTTTGTATCAGTAGGTTCCACAACGAGAATTGAAGAGATGTTAGAAAACCATCCAGTATGTGTCATGGCTTTTTATTATATTAAGCATATTGTTTTACATGAAAAGAGCATGGTATTTAAATATAATTTGTTACAGATGTTTGTTGGGGACATGAGTAGTAGAAGTTCACCAAATGTGTTATCACAACCTCATAGTAGTGAAATGTCTACACCTGAAAAAGGACCATGTCCAGAAAATGGTTTGTTTATAAAATAATTCGTTTTGTATAATTATATGATTTTAACTGTAATGATAGAAAATGGTTTAATATTGGTTCAGACTAATTTCATATTGTTGATAAATTCAGAAATTAATATAGAAAGATAACTTAATTTTTTTTCATTACTTACGACCATCAAACTTGTAATTCAAAGACATTTAAAGAAATAATAACACTCAATTTTCTCAGAAAAACTAATAATAAATTAAAATAAAACTTATATTCTATTATTCTTACAAAATATTCAATATTTTGATGTGTCACTATTATAGTCTAATGTCTATGTTTTCAGTAAATAATAGTCCCGAATCTCCCGAGCAGCGGTCGCCTCCTCCACGCTTCGTGAATGGAATGTTGGCAGTTTGCAAATCTTGTGGATACACAGGATTTGATTTTAGCCGCTGTGAAAGGTAACTTTTTTAACTATGTAATTAAAATTAACAAATAGAAACCTAATTAAAATAAATAATTGGTATGTTGGTTGTTATAGATGTAAAAGAGTATTTACAGAAGAACCTAAAAGTGTACCAATAGCAAGTAAGAAAGTAGAACAAAAGAAAAAGGAACCTGAAAAATCAATATTAGATAAACAAATGTAAGTACCGTTTATGTTGTTTCATACTGTAAGTAATATATTACAAAAGCAACTTATACTAACTTGAGATTAAAATTGATCACATAAATTGTCCATAAAACATTATGAGATTTCCATTTTCGAAAATAAATAAGTTTAAGAATAATTGGTTTTAATTATGTATTGTATTGATACTCTAAATTTAGCCAAAATATATTTTAATAATATATATTTAAATGATTTATTATGTTTAAAAAATTTTTTAACTAAAATTTTCGATTTTTTTGTTTTTGAAACAAAATTTATTAAAATGAATTGTTTATATATAAGTTTAACTTTTTTTGCAGTGCATCAGGAGAAAGTATTAAATTAAATTTATTGAAAACAACAGTTAAAACTATTAATAATAAGACTGTAAGTTCTAAAAATTTATTAATTTATTATCGTTCGTTAATATTCACGGCATTAACCTGATAAAAATTGTGCTGTACAGGTTGCAGATAAAAAACCTTCAAGAGTTCGGAAACCGAGAGGCAAACAACCTGATCCTGAACTAGTCATATTGACATTGAGTTCTGATGAAGAAGATTCGAATAGTTCAATATCAAATAACCAGGTAAGCAAATACTCATATAATAATTACTGTCTTTTAATTTTAACCCTATGAAATGTCAATCAAATTAAGCAAACAAATAAAGGGATTCGATTTTATATGGATTGGCCAATGGTTTGGATGCTCAGACAGTATATTGTGCAGAGCGCATTTTGGGCTTTCTAAGAAAATTAGAAATCCTCCATTTTTATAAAGGGTTATATAAATCATCATGATTGCCCAACTAATCAGTTTATTACTGTTGTTATTTTTTATTACTATCGCGTGTAAATAAAATATTTATGATATCAACCTGACCGATTTAGGACACGGCATCCAATCTAAAGGATCAGTCAATTACGCAAAATAAATATTTTTTGCTTGGATTTGTGCGTGTGTGTATCTCTCTCTCTCATAACCCGACCAGACGGCAAATCCGACACGACCGGAAAGGTTTCAGGCGCAGGATCTGGTTGTTCTACGTGCCTTCCGAAGTACGAGAGTAGACTTACTTCCAGACTCTGGATTGAGGCTGAGCACTTTTCAGCAAAAAAACATAATAACTTATTTGCCTGATCTGGCTTTATATCTAGCCTCTATAGACTTTTTGTATGTTATAAGTAGGTGGACGGGCAAATGGGCCATGGCCTGTTCCTTACATTAAACAAATGCGCCACCAATCTTGGGAGGTAAGATCTTATGTCCCTTGTGCCTGTAGTTACACTGGCTCACTAACTCTTGAAACCGGAACTCAACAATACTAGTATATATAGTATTGCTGTTGGGGGTAGAATAACTGATAAGTGGGTGGTACCTACCCAGACGAACTTGCACAAATCCCTGCTACCAAGAAACGAGGCAGAAAAAATATTTATATGTTAGATACTTATGTTAAAAAAATAATATATAATAAATACTTATGTTAAAATAATAATAATAGCAAGTGTATATATTTTCTAAATACTCTAATAAAAGCTTTTTTTAATAGCACGAACAGTCAATAAATATGAAGGAACCTTCGTTGAGTGAAATCGAAGGTGGGACTCCGGACAGCGGTATCGGTATCGATAATATGGATGGTAAGTAAAAATTTATTTTCACATTCAAAATTATTTATTAAATTTAAATATATTACTATATTTTATAAGCAAAGCCTTGGAAGTTATATTAGGTTATCTCCCATTTTATAGTTTTTTTTTAATTTTACTTTTAATTATAGTATTTTTTTACTAATAACATGTGAAGTTTATTTCTATTTTGGTTTGCTTGATTTTCTAGAATTAGATTTTCTATAAGAATATAATGTATGTATATATAAGAACATAAAAAAACAACAATTTTCAATGAAATGATTTAAATTTATTATGAATTAATCAGTCAGAGAGCGGGTCGATATAGTTACTGTAATAAGTATTTAATAACATTACATAGTAATAGTACGATGTTTCGTTATTTTTTTTTTTTATTGGCGATCATGTAACTTTAAATGAAACGACGATTAATACTCGTTTATATAATGCTGATCGTAATTAGCAAAAAAACAAATAGTACTTAATTGGATAAGTATTAATGATGTATTGCGATAATCGATTCGTAAATAAACCATTATTTCTAGTAAAAAGTAAAGGATAAAATATTATCATCGTCATAATCGCGGACATTTTTGAATGTATTAAACATATAAACATTCCTGTTGAATCGCTCTATCTGATTAAAACTGCATCAAAATCCGTTTCGTAGTTTTAAAGATGTAAGCATACATAGTGATAGACAGACAGCCATAAGTGACTTTGTTTTATACTATGTAGAGATAATTTACTACATAGTGTTACTATACTTGTAGTGGATGTTTCAATAAGAAGGTTTTGTATTGAGCCTCATTGAGATTAGCATTAGCAGCCTGTTAATTTTCCCACTACTGGGCTAAAGGCCTCCTCTCCCTTTGAGGAGAAAGTTTGGAGCATATTCCACCACGCTGCTCCAATGCGGGTTGGCGGAATACACATGTGGCAGAATTTCGTTGAAATTAGACACATGTAGGTTTCCTCACGATGTTTTCCTTCACCGCCGAGCACTAGACGACGTTTTGACGACCTCCGTGGTCGAGTAGTGTGTGTGTGTGGTTTTCATGGGTACGCCACTCCGAGGTCCCGGGTTCGATTCCCGGCCGAGTCGATGTAGAAAAAATCATTAGTTTTCTATGTTGTCTTGGGTCTGGGTGTTTTTGGTACCGTCGTTACTTCTGATTTCCATAACACAAGTGCTTTAGCTACTTACATTGGGATCAGAGTAATGTATGTGATGTTGTCCAATATTTATTTATTTATAGGTTAAGATGCACGCGTTCTAACCACTGGGCCATCTCGGCTCATTGAGTACTGTCATGATTAGACATTTGAAAATAAAAGTCTGTTCTCTAGTAGACAGTAGGAGGTTTAATAAGATGGAGCGCTAGAATATACAACAACGTTTCTCTCATTGTGAAAAAATATTATCAAAGTGGTCAAAATTTTGCAGCCACAGTTCGCAAAATGCGTATAAGTATGGGCCATAAATATATTTCAAATGAGTCACTGCAAAGATCACGAACAAAGCCACTATTTATACACTAAATTGAGCAAACTTGGTCTGTTAGTGGGTTGTTACTTTGTAGAGTTTAGGAAGTTGGTATTTCCACAACCATTATTTATCGAATTTTAACAAAATATTTGAAAATTTATTCCTATCAAGTTCAACTGTCACAATAGTTAAAAGCATGGGAAGGACCAGGGCGAAGAGCGTTAATTGGTTGGATTTTGGAACTGCAACAATTGGGTAGTGATTTTCCAACAAAAACCGTCTTTAGTATTTTTTATTTCAAAATGCAGTTTTTGAATGTGAAATTTTTCGTTACCGTGAAATGTTACCTAACTTTTTGTGCCAAACAGGACGGTGCAATATGCCAGACAGCTAGAAAATCTGTTAAGTAATTGCACGAACCATTTCTTCGTCATACTATTTCTCGTTTTAGAGATCGGCAATGGCCGCATATCTTGCGATTTAACGACCTTTTTGGTGGCGAATGCTTTGGTGTGCCTTGGGAGTCGCTTATGTTAATGAATTACAGAGTTACAGATAAATCGATGGGAATTAAAATCTTTCCGTCGTTGTCGTAAGAACTAATTTAGAGTATATGATACTCAAAGTCAAATCAGGCGATAATTACCTATATATAGCAGGCGTCTTATCGTTAACGACGTTAACGTCATATAATTGACGCTCGATGAGGCTAAACATTTTAGAGTTATCGGGCTACAGAGAACCCCCCTACACCTGGCGACGCTTACAGCGGAGGGAGAAGGTACGCATAGCGCTAATGACTTCTCCCCGGTCTTTTTCGTCGGAGCGAATCCACGGAGGCACTCTCCTCACGCGCCCGCTCCGCAGTCTCTTTCTGCGACATTACACTATCGCAGAATGGAATGGAATGAGATGGTCTCTCCATCTCATTCCAGCACGTTTATCACTCGCGGCAATGAGAGGTGAGGCGATGAGGCTAGACATGGCCGAACTAGAGTCAAATCATAACTAGTAAATCTAGAGTAAGACATCTTACTCAACATCCGCTACGGTGACCAACACTTACTCCGCAGAGCTGGTTTTGGGAATGGCATTGTAAAAATCAGTACTGTGTCAAACTGGGTACTGTACTTTGCTTTGAAAATATCCGACATACAATCTGAGGATTGTACATGTATATGCACCGACTGCAGCAAGCTCGGTTGATGTAGACATAACAAATGCCATTAACTCGAGTTTGTATAAAGTTGTTATGAGAAACTTCAATGCCAGAATGAAAATACAAAAAGCGCCCAATGGAATACGCAAGTCTTCAAATGCAGAAATGTGGTTAGAGCACGTTTACCGGCATTTGTCTAATACCGGTAAACGTGCTCTTGTCTAATGCCGGTAAACGTGCTCTAACCACAAAGGCTCTTTTTGAAGAATTATTTTTTTCAAATTAAGAGCAGGTCCTGCCGGAGGAAACTTCGATAACGTTACTTTTTAACTTTAAAAGACAAATACTTAAATAGCTCAGCTCTCAGTGATCAATAGACGGTGAGCTGACGTGAAGTTCCGTCTTGCCTTGCTGAGCACACCAAGCTTTTTAGGCATCTAAAAAAAATTGGCGTTACCTTCCATTTGACAGTGGAATTGAACGAGGTTCATAACATCAAGTATTCCGATACTAGCTGTGGCGATTTAGCCAAGCCCAGTCCGAGACTATGTTTAACAAAGATTCGATTTCAGGCACAAGTTTGTTCCACTTTTCCTCGACTTTTTCCCGATAGTTAACAGTAGCATAATTCCAGTACTGTCATCGGCATAGGAGTGAATGTTGCTGAGACTTGTTGCAAAAGTCTATGATATGCAGAAGTAATAGAGTAGGTGATAGTACACAGCCATGTGAGACACCAGAATTGACGAATTTTAAGTTAGAGTATGCACCGTCGACAACGACATGGGTGCTCCGATCTGCCAAAAAGCTAGTGAAGTCCATAGGAGTAAGGAAGCTTCGAAAGAAGTGATTTGTGTCATACGCGATCGAAAACTTGCGCTCTGTCCAAACTAGCTGCTAAAGTCTTCCTCTTGGGCTTAACTGCTTCCGCCCATCTATGTGTCAGGTAAACTAAAAGGTCCTGGTTGTGCGACCCCAAAGGAAACCATACTGATGGTCGCTAATTAGGCGGTTCTTATTTAGGAAGTAATCGCAGGGGCTAGCTGTTTATAATGGACTTCGGTAGCCATCACCTCTTAGTTCTGGAGATTTAAGAGGTAATGGCTATAGGAATATAATTAGACGGTTCTGAGCAGTTGCCTTTTTTAAGAATCGGTTGCACCAAAACAGTCTTTCAGGACTTGAGGACGACGTCTTACGTGCAGGATTGGCTGAAAAGACGCGTTAAACACGTTGCAAACTCGGCAGCACATGTCCGTAGCACGATCGCGGGGAAGCCATCGAATCCTCTCGACCCCAAGAAAAGATATCGATATCCAAGAAAAGAAGTGGTATATGAACCTCCTCAATAAACACCTCATATAAAACTATTAAAAAAATATTCCATTTTTTTTAACTAAATGTTTTACTATAAAACCAACAAATTAGTAATCTAATTATTGATTAGCGATATTAGAAAAAATATTCATTCTTTGATTTAAAAAGTAAGAATTATTAATTAGCTTATTTCATTAATATATGTTTTGTAGTAATAAAAATAATAATAAATAGTTTTATTACACTATACTTTCTAACATTGGGTTGGTGGAAAATTCTTCGTATTTTATATACAAATTTAAGACTTTTATCCTTGCTTATATCTGTTTGTTTATAATATATATATATATATATGCCATTTTGTTGGCAATGCCATAATTAAATTGCTGTAGAAATGTTGGGACTTTAGATCAAAAAAGCGACAGTTAGTTTTGACTCTGTTGATGCAAACTTTCTTAGGTTTTTCAGAACTCTATAGGTAGTCTTCTACGTATAGTTAGTCTTCTACCTATAGAGTTCTAAAAAAAACGAAAACAGGTTATCAGAAAATATGAGGGTACAAAATCAGGGATTTATGGTGGAATGATTTCCCAATCAAGCTCAATGTTTGCTAATTGGCTAAAATAAAATGTATTTGGTCTGGCGTTATTATTATGAAAAACGACACCTTTGATTAATTCCGGTCGTTTTCTCTCTATTTCTTGCTTGAGTCTCATCAGCTGTTGGCATTAGTGATCCGAATTTGCCCAGCTCATAATATTCGATGCCCTTCCAATCTCACAATGTACATAGCAAAATCTTATAGTATTTCATTTCATCTCATTATTATGTACATTTGACATAATAATATTTAAAAATCGATATTGCCTGAAATTTATCGTCAGGGTAGTTTTCGCTAGACGAGGCGCTTCAAATTAAGTCAAAAATATTGTTAGTTTACTTATAATATAAATCTTTACTTATATATTCATACTACTACTCAGGGAACTATTTCAATATTTTTTGTAAGCAAACAGACAAATTCTAGGGCTCAAATCCCCTTATTCCGATTTAGATACATTTGTTATCACACATTTATTATCTTGAACTATTAGTTATCGATTGAGATGGAAAGTAATATGTTATGTTTGAATCGATTTAGTTTGACTTTAAAATAAATCGAGTACAATTTAACATGGCTCCTGTATTATAAGAAAAAGTAAAAAACAAAATTAAATAATCCACAAAGCTTTAAATATTTTATATCTAGCTGTTGTTGTTATATAAATTATATTTACAATTTTTATATACGTGTATTAAGGCTTTCATTCGTTATTTCGATTTATAAATTTTAATCGATTTTTCTTTATTCGATTTTGTGTTATCTGTCGGCTGTCATATTGTCGTACGCCATTGTCATTCGCCATTATCGCTCGCTGTCATGGTGAATAAAAAGTGCGGTGCGTTTTGTATTTATAAATGGTTAAAATAATGTCTCAAGGCAACAGCAGCACTATGCAAAAAGGTAGTTACTCTTTACTTATAAGTGATTTAAAAAAATATATAATTCTCAGTTACGTTTAGGTACTCCTTTCAAACTTGGGTGTCTGATCAATAAATACACAATGACGACTTTAGTTTTGCAGTCGGCTTTTTGATATTTCATAATATTATAACACTATTTTTACCTTAAATCTTATCAAAATACTTTTTACATGATCACCATTTTTCGGGTTTGTTTACAAACCATTACTTTATTTGTATACTCACATGTGTAATATACGGACGACACATAGCGACGTTGTTTATATATTTTTAAGCAAGTCCTGTTTTTCGCCGTTTAACTTTTTATTCGAATAATTAAAAGTTGATTTAATTCCAGACATACTCTTTAAGCCATAAAACACAATGTATTTATATAATAATACAAATACATTGTATTTATAATTATTTTTTATTAATAACCTAACCTTAAGTACCTGTGTAAAAATTGAATGATGTCTAAAACAGATTATTTTATTTAAAAGTAGTAGATTATGAATTTATAGTTTTTAATTGTTAGAACCATATATTAAATATTAATCAAGTAGTTCATTTTATTTTAGATGAAAGCAGAGAAGTAAATTTTAACAGCTTGCAAGGTGTTGAGGCTTTTCTTAATTGCCGAACAATTAGAATAGGTTCATACAGATACACACCAAAAGAGAAGGTGAGTCCAGGATAATTTTACATTATGTTAAAAAAATGTGCAATTTTTACCATTTTGACATAGTATCTTCTTTGACATTGGATTAAAAAATATAAATATAGATCTAACTGTAACTTTTTATTTTCAGGTTCACATATCAACAAGGGGTATTAAAATTGTTGCACCTTCATTAAAATATGAAGCAAGAGAAATTGCACTTCAAATACCATTCAAAGAAGTTGTTAGAATATTAGTACATTTTGGAAAAGGCCTTCCTGTTATTTTTTTGTACACTATGAACAAATGTGGTGTTTCTATTAGAAAAGCATTAGATATGGTTGAAGAATCAGGTCAGTATATATCTATAATTACAAAAAAACACATCTGTATTAATCACAGCCATGATAGTACTATGGATATGAAAACATGTAAAGATTTTTAATCTGGATTTATTATTTATCTGTGCTTCGTGTTGATTGAAAACATTGTAAAAGGAAACTGATGCAAGAGGCACTTTTGATGAAATGTGTGTTGTACTTATATATATTCTGTTATATTCAAATAGGTCTTTTCTACAATCCCATGTCAAAAGAAGACCCCTATAAAAGAATAACTCTATTACCTGAAGTAATATCGGATGAAGCAAAAGCTGCATTAAAAGAATTGTTTGGTAAAGTCATGGATGAATTAAATGTACGAGAAGCAAATGAAATTTTAGTAAGAACCTGTCCTAAGGAGAGCAATAATGTCCAAAAAATGGCAACTAGATCCTTGAGTGCTTCCATACCTTCAGGAACTAAAAGGTAAGAACAGGACAATATTTTGTGTAGATTTCATTAAAACAATTTATACCTTGTAGTTATTAATGTTAAATTTAACTTTTAGTTAAACTGATTATAATTTTAGTTAACCTACATATATTTGAAAACTCTCTAAAGCATAAATAAATTATTATGAAATTTTACTGATACTTTCAGAAAAAATGAAGGACCCTAAAAACTTAGCTTAACAGTATTTATATTGTTAAAAATACTTTATTTTCTTTTTTTTTAGTTCCAACCCAGCTGAAATACGCCAAATTCTTATTTATCCACCTGGTAAAGGAGGGATTCCAATAAATACAGAGGATTACATGTGCCTAGCTCAAGATCAATTCTTGAATGATGTTATAATAGATTTTTATTTAAAACATTTAGTACATGATATTTTAACGCATAGTCAGAGAGAAAAGACTCATATTTTTAGTACATTTTTTTATAAAAGGCTTACTACTAAACCAAGCAAAGTTAATAAAAGTTCAAACCCTCATGAATGGGATAGCAGTTTGACACCTGCTCAAAAACGACATGCTAGGGTTAAAACTTGGACGAAAAATGTAAACATATTTGAGAAAGATTTTATAGTAGTTCCTATTAATGAAAATTGTCATTGGTTTGTGGCTATCATTTGTTATCCAAGCCTAGATGGATGCAGAAGTATGATTGACAACAGAACAGTGACACCACAAGAAATTAAAAGAAAAGGTGAGATTTATAAGTGAAATATGTATTCCATCTATACTAATATTATAAAATAAATGTAAACGTATATGCTGAATAAATTTATATGAAATTTAGTGTCCTGGAGAAAGACATTTTTTATTTT
Organism: Vanessa atalanta; assembly: GCF_905147765.1. Classification (NCBI taxonomy): domain Eukaryota; kingdom Metazoa; phylum Arthropoda; class Insecta; order Lepidoptera; family Nymphalidae; genus Vanessa; species Vanessa atalanta. The sequence continues at coordinate 7,226,944 of NC_061875.1, forward strand.
ATATTTTAACAAAGATTTTTTTTTATTTTATATTTTATCAAGAATTTTTTTATTTTATATTTTAATTCTAAAAATTTTCACTGGTATATAACTACATTTTCTGAGTGCTATGTGATACGAGTGGTATAAATTGTATTTATATAATATAATTATCTTTATTCATAAATTGAATCCTTCAAAGCTGGGGCGAGGGTCTCTAGTATGTGATAATGAAAATTTCGTAACTACCACATCTATGATACATTTATACATAACAGTTATAATGTCCATAAAATATTTCATGTAACTAAAACATTATTTTATCTATTATATTTTATTATAATACAATATTTAAAACAATTTTATATGGCTTAAAGATATATAAATGTACTGAAGAAGTTGCTTATCTTTTTATAGCCTATATCTGCATTTCTTGAAACTTTAAATATAAATATGTCTTTGCTATTTCAGAACGCAGATCCTCAATGCAAATAGGAAGCACAACAATCACACCACTAACAAAACAGGAACAGCTTACATTAAGTTGTGATTCTGATAACCTTAGTGAGCGTGATGAGGCAGAAGCTGAGGTAGGTTGTTTATTATTACATTAACTATATCACATGGTTTTAAACATGCTAAATATGGATTATATATGTTTGTTTAGTACATATGATTGAATTTATGCCAACAGTTTGACCAATTAATCAATGTTCATTGTTACTGCTCTGCCTCTATAGGATCATAGTATGAAATAGGCTCAAGTCTGCCTGTTATTTTTGAGATTGGATTTTTTTTTTAATTTTTGTATACAATATCGTCCATGAAACCTCATACTTTACAATATTGAATTAAACTAACATTGTAAATATCATTTCAGGAAAGTGATTTAGACATGCAGTGTGATTCAGATGAGGAAGAGACTGAGAAAGCCCAAGTTGAGAAAAAGCCTGAAATACAAATACCAGCGATTAGAAAAAATGAACCAATTAAACAGTAAGAAATTGAGTGTTTAACACAAATTTTAATGTTCAATGCCTTAGGATAATGTATTCTAATATTAATAATATAATATTTTTAAATGATCTTTAGTATTGTTTATCATGTTTAATATACACCACCGTAAAAATTCCAACCATTTTTATAGTATTGAAGGAGGGAAAAAATGCAATATTTAATATATTATAAGATATGCTTAATTGATTATATTATTGTAGTAAAAATTTTAAATGATTGTTTAACCCTTTTTAAGAATTTTGAAATTAATCTTATTTATCTATTTCAGACCCTGTATACTCATATTTGACTCATTAGCTGGTGCTTCACGATCAAGGGTTGTAGCAACATTGCGGGACTATTTAACTTGCGAATTTCAGGCAAAGGTAAAGAAAATATAATTTATGGAATAAGAAGAACATTATTAATTAAAAACAATGCTTTATTATGTACATTATATATCTATTATATCATTTATTTCATACATTTCAGATCTCGAAACACAAAGTTTTTAACAAAGATAATATTAAAGGAAGCTGTCCGAAAATTCCACAACAAAATAACTTTACCGATTGTGGATTGTATTTATTACAATATGTTGAACAGTTTTTTAAGGTAATTGAATTTTCTTTAGTTTAATGTTTTTATTACTGTATAGAAAACATGTAACCTTAATTAACCTTCAATTAACTTTTAGGTTCCCATTCTGGATTATACACTGCCAATTAAACAATTAGCCAACTGGTTTGATGAGATTGTAGTGACACGAAAAAGAGAGGAGATTTCAAATTTATTAAAACTTTTAATGCACAAATATAACCCAGATTCGCATTTAAATTTACCAGATATTACATTCCCTACGTTAAATGGTAAAGTATAATATATAATATTGATTTAAATTATATATAATTCATGGTACTTAATACACAATTACTTGCAGGTAAATTAATTGAAACAGAAGAACAACCAGAAGACAGCAATGATGGTGAAAAAGGAACCACTACCTTAAAAGTTCACAAATGTGATGTGAAAGAATCTGACGGAGCTACAATTACTTTCCTGAAACAAACATCAACTGGTGAAATATTAGTAAAACGCAATTTTGTTGATACTTCAGACACAATACATGTGCGAAAAACTATTCGACTTTCTAGTGATAATGAAAATAGATCTGTGATGCAAATAAAACCAGACTTCGTAAAGAAGAGTGACAATGAAAATCAAATTCTTATACCTATTAAATTGCACACTAGTGATTTGGTTAAAGACATTCAAAACACTTTAATAGTAAATAAAAGTAAGAACTTCAGTGATAAAAAATATGGTGTACATAATCAAAATGTATCCAATGTGAACTGTGTTCGACAAAATGTTAGTGAAAGTGACAGTACTTCATTTCTCAAAATGAGAAGATTGAATAAATTGGAAGATGTGGTGACTGAATCAAACAAAAAATTTAAAAGAAATGAATGTTAAAACTGTTGCCTGTCCATTTATCCAATATATTAAATTATTATTAATTTAATAAAGTGTATAGTTGTTTCAAGGATTTGTAAATATTAGTTAATACTATTACTACATGTATTTAATACTGTATCTGTTTTATAAAGATAATGTAAAGTTTTAAATTTAATGTATTATATAGCTTCCATAAATACAAAACGATAGTAAGTTAATAGCTATGTGATTTTCTTTTGTCACAATTAAAGTTTTCTATTTAGGTATAAGATCCTACATAAATAAAATAAAATCAATCATTAACTGATACTTTTAAATATTGCCTTAATTTTTAACTAAAAGGTATTTATTCATATTAAGTAAGTCATAATATTTTTTAACTGTATCTTAGTAAGTTTAAATAACAGATAGATACATATAGTACATTATCAGTAATGATGTCTGTGAGAGGAGATAGACCTTAACATGTCACATACAAAGTTAGTTTAGTTGAAGTTTAAAGTAAATGGAAAATAAGCCAGAATTTATATATATACTTACAACATTGAATTTTTTTATTCATTATTTCGAAACATCGTCTATTATTGAAGGAATGTCGGTCTTATATCAATATTAAATTAGATAAAGCAGTAGCATCTATCTAAAGAAATGAAATCAGGTGCACGTTAATGTTGAACAGTTATTCCCAATATGGTTTATTGGCACGACCAACCCATAAAATCCCAAGAATTGGAGGCGTACAGCTAGTCGTTACTCAAAGAAAGTAGTTAATGCCATGATTAAATTTAAATTCAATAATATAGACAATCAGTCCCTTTCTCGTTAAAAATAATTTCTTATAAACGCCAAATAGTCATTATTCCGTAACAAAATCGCTAATTGATTGGTTTCTAAAAAATGGCGTATCACGTTCCACCTAGTTCAGATCAAATTATACTAATTAAAAGGTTTTTGAATATTATTATTCATCTCCTGCTCGGCGGTGAAGGAAAACATCGTGAGGAAACTTGCATATGTCTAATTTCAACGAAATTCTGCCACATGTATATTCCACCAACCTGCATTGGAGCAGCGTGGTGGAATATGCTTCTCAAAGGGAAAGGAGGCCTTGGCCCAGCAGTGGTAAATTTAGTGGCTGCTAATGTAATGTGCTATCCTTATTTGCACATTTCAGTTCAAGATTCAAGAAATTCAAAAAATTTTAATACATCCTTCTCTGATACCAATATCAAATATGTTTATAGTCATAATTTTCTCAAGTAAGTGAAATGTAATTTCTTTTTGAGAAATAAAGTATCTTTAACCATAAACGAACCGACCCAGCTACATACGGCTTCATTACGTTAATTTTTTAAATGCCCTTTAAGAAAAGTTACGAAAGTGATATATGTAGTACTGTACTCTCCATTTTCAGGCAAAAAAAAATATCAAAGAGCTGATATATGTGGTAAAAGTCATAGTTTCCATGTGAGAATTGTTAGTAAATCCAAATATTTAGTGCAGTGTCATAGCGAGCTAGCCATTTATTTTTACCATTTTTAGCCTGACTTGTTCAATAATCATTTAAAAGTGGTAAGATTTCGGATTTTCAGTTTACGTATCAACGCAAGTGCTATAAGACTATTCTTAATTTAAGCTAATTGTGTCTTTTTACAAATTTAATTATTAAATAATTTAATCAATTTATATAAAGTAAAAAGCTTACTTTATTTCAAAGTTTTTCTTAACACGTTACTTGTTCAGCCTATTATGGATGATAGTACAAATATGATCAGCCATTTTTCAAACGATCGATCTTATTTCATAATCCATAGTATAAAGTTTTAGTATGTTTGTTCCAGCAAAATTATTCAGGATTCTTGAATTACTTCATGCAATACTTGTTATGCACGGTTACAACAACATTTTGTTTCTAAGGGTATTCTACAAATCTTTTCTTTAATATTTTTCATTAGAACTGGTGGAGCAGTTAAATATTTTATGCCGTGAAAACCTTGTGAAACAAGTGCCAATGCATTGTAGAAGAACGCGATGGATAGGAATAGAAGAAGTGCTTGAAATAGAAGAGCATGCCATAAAGGAGAACGATACTACTATTCAAGAATTCGAAGACGACACGATCGTCATAAAAATAAAAGAAACAGATCGCTATGTAAAGAACGTTTTTTTATTTTTCATCTTTGGTTGCTCATACGTCCATAAAAATATCACAAAACATCAAAAACTTAGCATAGGTTAGTGCATTCTTATGAAAATGTGTACTTAAAACTGCCTCATCAGTAGTGTCCTGACGATTTCTCCTTCCCTCAAAGAATATTTTTAGAGTCCTCACCGAAGGTCCAAGACCTGATCATCCGCTAGCGCGGCATGCGGGTAAATCCAAATCGGGCAACAGTTTAAATCCTTTGATACTAAGAGTAAGACTGGTCGGTAGTGCTGGGAGTTTTTTTCAGAAACGGTTTTAAGAACTAGTTACTTTAAAAAGAACGAACGAACTGTTTCTGGATTTAAACGAACGAGACGACACTCGCCACCGGCGGCCTTCGTTTTGGTACTGCTTCGCGAACCGGTTCCTTTCACGTGTATCTGACTAAGCACTCTATTTTAATCGACGTAAGGACTATTATTGTATGAATATTAAACCAGTTATAAAGAACTACTTTGGATTTGAAGTAACGAATATGCTACAATGAATCTTATTTCTATAGAAATACAATACAAATTTGGTTGTAGAAGAAAAGACTAAATCGAAAAACCTGTTTCTTGGTACCGCTGCGCGAACCGGTTCCGATCACGCGTAACTGACTAAACACTTTATTTTGATCGCAGTAAGGACTATTATTGTATGAATATTAAACCAGTTATAAAGAACTACTTTGGATTTGAAGTAACGAATATGCTACAATTAATCTTATTTCTATAGAAATACAATACAAATTTGGTTGTAGAAGAATAGACTAAAATGAAAAACCTGTTTCTTGGTACCGCTGCGCGAACCGGTTCCTTTCACGTGTAACTGACTAAGCACTTTATTTTGATCGACGTAAGGACTATTATTGTATGAATATTAAACCAGTTATAAAGAACTACTTTGGATTTGAATCTTATTCCTACAGAAATTCAAATTTGGTTGTAGAAGAATTAAAAAATTACGAAACAAAAAAAAAAGTTTTCGTAGGCTCCTTATACGCTTATTATTTTTTTATTACAGATTTAGTATTAACTGCTTATTAAATTACAAATAATTTAAAAATATTTCTTAATTTTCTGTTTTTTTAAATGCAAATAAGTGCGTGACGTAGAATTAATCCAAATAAATTATAAAGTCGAAGTCTATTTTTAAAATTATATAATATGACTCCAGTGTTGAATATACATTATTTCAGTAAAGTATCGTAAATATAAGTATATACGTAAGTTCTCGAACCTATGAAAACAAACCGGTTTTTTTTATAACCATTTCGAAGAACTGTTTTGTAAGTGTAAAAAACCGGTTCGTTTCGTTTTACATAAAATCTGAAATGACCCAGCACTACTGGTCGGAATACACGGAAAATTTAGTGTTCCATATCGATAGAAAGTCGATTGTCTATCGATAGTTATGATTAATGTGTTAATACCATCGATAACTCTCCATAATACTATCGATAATATTGTATAAACCATTAGTTTTAACCAAAGCTATCGATATAATTGATGATTTTTGTGCTATCGGTAGCCAGTGATTCTTCGATAGTATTACTTCCTCACGATAGGTATTTTAATAGGCCAAGGAACGACACTATATTCAAATAAGTTTAATTCAATTTGCACCAGCATATAGTATTATTATTTATATTATTAAATACATTTTGTACGTGGAAAAAGTTAAAATCTGTGATACTGATTAAGTGAACCAATATAAGCAACACTGTGGCTGCTATCAATTTTTTTTCATTAAAATTTTAAAATACTTTAAAAAATAAAAAAAACCCTCAAGTTTAAAAATTGTCTGTCTATGTGTAGAGTGTAGATTTTACACAATTACCTTTGATGTCTAAAGACGCGTTGCGAAAAAATAGCAATATTCAATGACAAAACAAACGATCTCGATTCAAGTATATAACATTATCGAGAACTTTGACTTCGTAATTATTTTATAAAAATCATTTTAACCGAAACTGTCATAGCTAATAACTACAGTCTATAATTTTTTACTAATAGGCTATTTTGACAAGAGGGTATTTTCGGTAGAGAAAAATAATAATATTAAAAATACTTTAATATTTTGATTTTGATTCATAAAAGCGTATTATTAATTTATTATATTGAAATTAAAGTCGTAATTTTTAGTCTGTATATCACATGACCTAAAACACGAGCCACCATGGTGTGGCGTCAGATAGTCAGTCAAAAACTGTCATTTCAATGTCATCTGGCGGCTTGATAAACAAATTTTCTGGAGTTTTAATGTTAGTATTTGCACATTATACTCCAACGGTAGTGATTGTAATTCATTATTATCTTAAAAATACCAAATATTTATATTTATTAACGTTGAATGCCAGTCGTAAATACACAACTGTTGTTTTTATCAGTATGACGTCACCAAAATGACTGACAGCGTTTTAGCGGGAATAAAAAAGGTTAAAAATTTCGCACGTGACATTGGCGAAATAATCTGTGCCCTCTTCGCACAAATAAAAGCCAGAAAAAAAGGTTTAAAATGTAATGTAATTTTATGGCAAGAAAACGTGTTTGTTGTTATTTTGCCGAAATATATTTTTTTGTGGCTCTTTGTTAGGAAAAACCACATTTTGATGTTTCTCAATTACAAAACATTTTGTCAAATTAGCATAGCAAGTTCACGGCCTTGGAATTTCACTCAATATTCAATTAATCAAACCACAAACTTGACAAAAAAAAACAACATGAACACTGTTAGTAAAAACACAACAGCTACATTACTTATATTAAAAAAACAATACTATCAAAAAATCAATATCTATCAATAGTATCGCTTTTATTGATAGTACTATCGATATCTTGAATAGTTTTCGAGGTTAACTATCGATGGTCAAACTATCGATAGTTTTGCAAAATTGAAGAAATAAAAGTATATGTAGCCAAGTAAGAAAATGAAGTGGATTATATTATCATATGATTCATTAAAGACAGTGACAGTGACACTGTTCTCTGTCTCTGCTCACATGTTATTCAACTTCTGTCAGTTCTGAAAACAATATACCTATTTGGTTTGATTTAATAATAAATCTAACTTATAATTTTAATATGCAGTTGTTGTATTAAATATTTATAGCTTAGAATACATTTCGTGTTTTCAAGATTGGATATTTTGTTGGGAATAAATAATAATAGATACAAAATGACTGATGAAGAGCGTCTAAAACGAATTAAAGTTATGTGAATAATCTGTGATAGTTTTTTATTAAATTTAGTTTAATTTAAAATAAAAATATACCATTAGTAATATACATTATAATGAAGGGACTTATAGTAACTACAGTTATATGATTTTCGTTTCATATTGCAGCTGGTACATTTTTAGCTACTGTTGCTGGGATATCAGCATTTGTTGGATTTAGTGCTACTTTATCAGCAGCTAAGAAAACAGATCCTAAATATTTTAATAAAGGTATGTTACAATTTTGTATTATAAATAGATACTTAAAATTTTCGGTGATTATTGGTATTCCTTCTGGTATATTTCTATGTATTTTAGGATTACATGGGAGCATAGAATTGGCAGATGCAGGGGCAATGCTTGCTCTTAGAGCACTTGGTTGGGGTTCACTGTATGCCATTGGTGGTACAACTTGTTTTTGTTATGGCATATGGAAATTGTCAGGTGCTAAAGATGTGAGTAATAATGCTATAATTTTTTAGAAATTCTTTGTGAATTTATGTTAACTCCCTTATATTTTTGATTTACTATTTTACAGCTCAAAGATTTTAGAACAAAAATGGGTAATATTCTCCCTGTATTGCCAAAAAATAATCCACCACAGTCACGGACAGAATTTAGTGGATTGAATGATTTATTGTTATATTTATCAGAGGATTATGGAAAAAAGAAAATTCAAGGTGACACAAAAAACTAATGTAAAAATAAATACCATAGATTTATTAGATTATTTATTTAGTCAAGTCTTGTTTTATTAGAAACTCTTCCTTATATACTGGTCCAGCATCACAGCTTGCTTTACATGTGTATATAGCTAGCACACCCCAGTCTATGCTGTTAAATTCTATACCAACATTTAGGAAGTTTAACAATTGAGGCATTATCTGAAATATATAGATATATAGTAAGTATATGAAATTAATTTACATATTAAATTTCTTCAAATTATAAAGTAATATATTACACATTACAAATACAGACTTACTTGAAATTCAAATTGTCTTTCACCGTGGCAGTACTGGCAATTAGGAATATTGATTAGGCTGTTTTCTGTATTTCCAGTTATCCATAGAGGCATGCCACCTCGATCATACCTTAATACTTGGTCTGGATGTCGAGCTATCCTTTTAGTAAATTTGCTAAAAACCTTATCTTCAGGTAATGTTCCAGCATATTGTTCAAGTTCACTCTCACTAATATTACTCATAGTACCAGCCTTTTTTTCTTCCATCATTTTTTTTAATTTTTCCATTTCTTGATTTGGATCAATATTACCTGCTTCTTCCTTTTTATAGTACAAAATTAATTATAAATTATACTGTTAGAAATTATTTTCGGAAAAAATCCACTTTACTATAAAACTCTTTTTAACTTTTAAATATTAGGCTTACCTCATCCTCTTCATCGACAAGTAATTCCCATTCCTTGAACAATATTGATTTTCCAGCTTCTGTTACAACAAAGCAATTGGAGCTATATTCATTTACCTAAAATTAATGAAATAATTGAAATACAGTATTGAACACTTTTGACTTCTCTGTCTGTGCTTGTATTGTAAATTTTAATTCTCATAATAATAAAAGGAAAATTCATTTTAAATTTTACTTTTTGCGTATCATTGCAATTTTCTTTGTGTCCCTTTTGCCAGTCCATAATTTGGTGTTTACGACTGCAATAGAAGATTTTTTTACATTTGGAGCAATGAGACGGTGCTTTTAAACCACAGAGATTGCATAACTTTGCCCATTTATCCATTGGAAAGTTCTGAAAACAAATGAATAAAGAAATGTTTGCTTATTATATTATAAATAATAATCAAGTTGTTTTATATATTAGCTAAAGGTAATAAAGTAATATCATAGTTATGAAAGCACTGTTCACATTATTTTTTTTAACATTTTACCTCATTTTCATTTTCTTCATATGGTTCAAAAGAGTAATACTCATTTTTACGAGGCAGCTGACAACGCAATACTAAAAAATTATCCGTTAAGTTTGTTTGGCAACAAGAACTATTTCTACAAATGAATAGAAATATGGTCCGATGAAAACAATTGTTACTATCTTCATAAGGTGCATACACCTAAAATACAATAATATTATCAATCATAATAACTAAAATACATTGTAAAAGTAATAAAAACAACATACTTGACATAAGAAAGTGAGCGGGTCGTTGCATTTTTTACAGGACATTTCTGTAGGATTAGGAATATTTTTTAGATCTAACCAAGCTGGTTTTCCACCAACTTTACTTGGAAAAAATCTTGGGTGTAGAAGCCAATTAGATTTTTCTTCAACAAAACCAATATCAATGCATTTAGTACTCATTTTGAAAAGACACTAATATTTATCTTTTTAAAAAAACATGTGTATTGTGTTGGTTTTAACTTTAGTGGTTTGGTTGGTTGAGTCAATGTGTCAACTGTCAATATCAAATTAGGGCTTGACCTAAAAATATCAACTTATCGATAATTTTCGTTTCAGATGTCGCTAATGTAGGTACCATGTCTATTTAGAGGATATTTATAAGGAAGGGCCCCAGTGACGGACACTACGTGCATTTACCTCTAATAATAACAGAAGGTCTTGTTGATCGATCGAGATTGTGATTCAACGGGTGAATGCTGCTAGCATCCTTGCCACCATTAGTTGGTCATGTTTTGTAAATAAATATAATATATTTGAAATATATATTTAAATATATTTTATGTAAGGCGTATGGGCAAATAAGCCACCTGATGGTTAGTGGTCACTATCACCCATATACATTGGTGCTTTAAGAAATGTTAACCATTCTTTACATACATATTGTAAAGATTGGTTAGCATTTGTTATGAATAACAATTTTCGGTATATATAAATCTAATTTTTATTTATAGGAATTATATTTTATTATTAAAAGAAAAATTAAGTAAAAATAATATAATTTCAGTTTACCTAATAAAATCATACTTATTTATAATTTTTAGTGTCACCCGAAATTAATATACTCTATTTTATTTACATTTATTATCATATTACATACCTCTAAAACAAAGAAGTGTGGTAGTACCCCATTATCGCTACAAAATAAAAATCGTGAAAGCTATTTATTATCATTTTCTGGTTTCACAAAATAATAGTGGGCTGCACTAACTGATTTTAACATTGTTTTATAAAAATTGTGGCTTATTTTTTCCATGCGTACTCAGCTGTCAGTTGTCGTATGTCATGGAATTGGAAATGTCAATGGCAATTGGCAATGTAACTTATCGCTCACGTGTATTTTTACTTACTGTTTGAACTTTACTGTAAGAAGTTAATAAAAACGTCTAGATGAAACAATTTTAATAGCCTACACAATTTATAAAACTTTAAAAAGTTGTATTTTTTAGTATACAAAAGATTATAAATTTTAAATATTTACTATAAAACAATATTGTAAATAAATTAAAAATGAAAATGAAAATAGATGTTAATGATTTATTTCATGATGCTAAATCTAATGATACTTATGTTAAAGTATGCGCACCTATGGTTAGATACAGTAAAGTGCAATTTAGAACTTTAGTGAAAAAGTAAGATATAAAATTGAAATAATTGTTAGATATATTTTTTTTTATAAATAGTATTGTATCTCACTATAATAAATTTTATTTTTCAGCTATGGTGTTGATTTATGTTTTACTCCTATGATATTAGCTGATTCCTTTTGTCAGAATGAAAAAGCAAGAACAAATGAATTTATAACAACTGTTAATGATTCTCCACTGGTAGTCCAGTTTGCAGCCAATAATGTTGATGATTTTTTAGATGCAACCAAATTAATTTACTCCTATGCAGATGGAGTTGATTTAAACTGTGGATGCCCTCAGCGATGGGCAATGAAAGATGGATATGGGTGTGCATTGTTGTCTCAACCAGAACTTATTCATAGCTTACTCAGAACAGTAAGAAATAACTTTCCGTCCAACTTTAGTGTATCCGTTAAAATAAGAATTTTACACGAGTTAAAGAAAACTATTACTATGTGTCAACAGCTTGAAAAATGTGGTATAGATTTTATGACCGTTCATGGACGTACACCAGTACAGAAAAGTGGTGATATGATCAATGTAGATAGCTTAAGAGAAGTATGCAAATCAGTAAGAATACCAGTAATTGCAAATGGTGGGATCAAGACATTGGATGATGCAGATCAGCTACATAAAACAGTTAAATGCAGTGGAGTAATGGCTGCTAGTGCAATATTAAGCAATCCTTCCTTATTCAGTGGAAGTAATAAGACCCCTCTTAGTTGTATAAGACTCTGGATGAACATGAAGGATAAAAGTGAAGATAGAATAACATTCCAGTGCTATCATCATCACTTAGTTTTTATGCTTGAGAAAATATTGACAAAAAAACAAAAGCAAGAATTCAATAATCTTGGCACATTCGAAAATGTTGACATATTTTTGAAAAGATATGTATTAAATTCTTATGATTATAACATTTCACATAATATTAACTGTGATATTGATGACTATGTAACATGCCATTTTGATGATAAAATTACTACCAAACATTCCAGTAAATGTAGAGGTTGTAGTAAAAGTGTTTGTTATTGTATTTGTGATAAGTATGATCAAAATGCAACTACTGGAAATTATTTTTCATCTTTTGTTATAAATAATGATGGTATTGAATATATGGACAGTAATATATTTGATGAATAAATATAATTGTTAATATATTGAGTTGTTGATTATTGTATTTTTTCTATTGATAAATGTTTTTACATTTAATTAGTTAACAAAATCTTGATTACAGAATTTTTTAAACATGAATATAATGTTCAATTTCATTGTTAAGAGGAAAGAGTAGTTAGCAACAGTTGAGCCTCCTGCAGGTTTGCACCCAGTTATTTTTATTATCAAAAATTGTTAGACCATGATAATAACTTTCTGTCCTTGCAGAAGAGTATTTTTATGGAGTATAGTATTCTCCAGAGATGCCGCACTGTGGAATTCCACCCAGTAGATTGTAAATCGACTAGGCTGCCAAAAACTAAAATTAAATACACGAACTAAAATCAATAACAGCTAATACCGAAACAGAGTAAATTTCGAGATTTTCTATGCGACCACAGACCGTATTAGGCGAATGACTAAAATGTACTGATGTATCTGATCATTTAATATTCCATTTTTATATGAATATAATTTTCTTATGGTTTTATTGTCTGAACTCCATTTCATCATTAAAATATTCAAAGTATTCAAAATTTTCCGTACCCAAAATTTACAAATTTGCCTTTCCTTATATGTTCCTTCTGCTCATTTTCTTTTTATATTATTTAATAAATTCTTAAATCATAACTGAACACTTGGTTTATTTCGATACTAGTACGTAGACGATCTATTAATTGCAGAACTTAGTCGCTTGCGATTCTAATCAACTGTATAAATGGGGTAGCATTGTGATTTGGTAATCGACCAATGTCTTTCAGACAATTATAATTTGTTCATATTTTGTAAAATAAACAAAAGCATTTTATATAAAAATAGTTTTTTTTGGAATAGAAGAATCTGGCCTCCCTTCAAAATTTACCGCCTTTGCTACTATCCTCGAGTACCATTAGTGTAAATCCAGCGCTGATTTGTTGTTCAAATATTACATTTTGTCAATTAAACTACCATGAAAAAGATTTATTATGTAGATTCTGAGATTTTTACGCGTACTAAAACTACCAAAAGTTCCATAGAAAGTTAAGATATTATCTTATTTTATGATACAAATTATGATACTACTTAATCTAATGTTTAATGCTTCACGTTATGTTATATCTCTTTTGAAGTAATAACACTGATCATTTCTGAGAATTAGTTTAATAATGTGTGTTGAGTAACAATGAAAACTAGTCTTCCAAGTAGAGTCTATATTTAGTTAGCATCTTAATAATACTAAAATATCCATCTTTTTGGTACCTCAACATTAGTAATGAACCAATAACAATAAAATTACACGTTTTGGTAGCCCAGCGTAGAGAAGCGGATAGCAGATAAATTTATTGCATTAGATAGGTATATCAATTTGCTATTAGTTAAATTTCAACTGTATAGGCATATTATTACTTAGATGTTACGAACCAAAATTAATACGATATCTTCCTGTATCTAAAATCATATCATAATGAAATGCATCAAATAATTTTATTATACCATTGGATATGATACAATTACGATATAATTTTATATTAATTTTTATATGGGTACTAAAGTATTTTAATTGAACCAATTATTACCTTTGTCAATTTTGGCTTATAATTGAATTGTTTAAATAAATGAAAAACAGAATTGGTATATCTTGTTTATCAGTGTCATATAAAATACTCGTAGCTTTTTTTACTTTCTAAAAACTTAAAGGCTATCAGTAGTTACAATCTGCAGATAAGCGGTTTAATAAAAAATATATACGAATATGTATAATTTGGCGTATAATAAAGGTATAATTAAAAGCTTGTATTTTCAAGCTATAATGTAAATGACTCTTAGACCGTTTGTGGTTGGTAGGAGTACAGTGCTACATTGTAGGTTACGAAGAAATGTACGCATTGAATGGTACCTCCTTGGACAAACGTGACTTGCTTGCAGTAAAGCAATTTTTTTAATAAACTCTTGAAGTCAAGTTTGTGTAGAAGTTGGAGAATACTTAGGAATAAATAGTAAGTATTTATCTATTATTTTTAATTATTAGATCAATTAATTTTTGAATAAGTTTTATGCAATGTGTAGGTTCCACTGCGTAACTTCATTTTGAATTTTAAATGCCTTTAAGCTCGATTTTTACAGACACTTTCGGTGCTAGTGAGACTGCAATTTATTATTAGCATAAACTTTAGGTAGGTAAGAATAAATACAGTAAGGATGGTGAAATAGTCAAATATTTTTACTTAAATATAAATACGAAAAAGATAAAATCGTCATTAATATGTTTGCATCTATACAATATTTTTATTGCTTACAATAGATTTTACATGATACAAATTTACTACTGAGTGACTCACGCTAAAAAGCTTTAATGTTGTTTTTCAGTTTTCTGATAATAAGTAATGAATAAAATATTAAGGAAACGTAATTTCTCTTACAATTCAGATTATCAATTATGACGATATTGATATACTGGTTATTTATACTCAAATAATAATGTAAAAAGTAAATGTCCCAAAACTGGTCTAAGGTCTGTTCAGCCGTGGAGAAGATTTGAACATTAATTGCATTTGCTGCTTCGTAAATAATAATTAAATGTTTATAAGTTATCTATATATAGACATTTTTATATAAGTTAATAATTTTTTTTTAATTTGATAATCTTCTCCACAAATACTTTTTTCTTGAAAATGTATTGAATACTAAAGAATTAAAAAAACACGTCATCGTAATCGTATTATGTATTTTGGAGGCAACAGCTTTATCAAATATTGGTCGTATGCTTCAACTTAGTTTTTCCTTTATTTGATCAGACTTATTTGCTTATGGACTTTCACAAGTGGCGCTACTTAAAAACTTTGAACTAATCTCTTCTACGTTTTTCGTAAATTTATACTTACCAACTTTAAACGATCGTATTTATACTTTTCCAGCAAACAAAATGGGTATTTTTTGTTGAACTATCTTTGCTTAAAAAAACAAAACATCTCTATCATATTAGTTATGATAGAAACACGTGTTTTTTTTTGTTTTTTTTTTGTTAGTAAACTATTCCAATTCAGATACTTTTATTAGGTAATGAATTATAAATAGTATTACATAATTTTATATCAATATTTTTGCTAAGTAGGTATTATTTATTTTATCTTAATGATGATTTTAAGTATAATTTTATTATAAATTGAAAAATGGTGTACGTTACAAGTGTCACTTATAATTAAATAAACATGAAAACGTACCTACAATAAATGAATACTAATCTTATACATTTTATATGTTATCAAAATCGTGTGCGTAATCTTGTATCGCTCTGTAAGTAAAAAACCTACTGAAATAGCTAAGAGAAATCTATACTTGAAGTCTATTTCATTATTAGCAATGAATAATGTTCGAATACCTTTTTTATTTGTCCCTTGTTGCGAAACGAAATATAAAAACGCACGTTTCATTGAACGGTGTAAGATAAATATTATAAACACAAATTAAAAATATTAAAAAGCAGTTGTGAGTCAAAGGAGCAAGTCTTAAGATCAATATCACGTTCTATATCAACGGGACTACCTCGGCTGAGAAGTTAAGTTATAATACACGAATTATTGATTTCTTGGCAGATGTGTGAATGGCTTTCTTCCGGCGATTGGTGCGATGTACATTTGATCTGTGGAGGACAGATATTTAGATCACATCGATTGGTCCTGGCTAGTGCAAGCGAATTTCTTAAGGTAAATTACTGTAATAAAACTGTATTAGGACACGATTAGTTGTTTTGGCATATAAAGAAATTTCCTTATATTTTTTAGGATTTACTTTTATCCTGCCCATTGGAAGACTCCCCAACATTTATAGTACTACCCGAATTTGATATCGACACGCTATCATTAGTACTTTATTATTTGTATAATGGAGAAGTTACGGTCCAAAGAAGCCAAATGAAAATGTTTCTAGAAATGATTAATACGATGCAAATTTTTGTCGATTCTCAGTACTTGTTAAAAAAAAGCAGCTATTTCGACGATGATAATTTTCGCCAAACTAAAGAATTCATACAAGCAAGTAAGCACATACAGTTCGGTATTATAAATAAAGACGTAGATTTTATCAATATGTTAAAAAATGTAAAACATCTGTCAGTCGATGAAGACTTTGATAAAGTAAAGCGTGGGATTTCTTCAACTCTTTTAAAATCTAGGAAAAATGATGTGACCGACATAAATTTTGAATTTGGAAACCGACAGATGCAGTCCCATGATGCATTTGCCAAGACATCTCTAAGCGGTACCAATATTGGTTTTGCTTCAGGAGTGCTATCAATTTTTAATGAACATTATCAAGAAGCAAAATCTCTACTCTCGACGAATGCCAATGCAGAGGTACATAGATCCATGACGCTCTCAAAAAAATCTCAGATATCTTCCACGTCTGATTACAAAGTGAATACCTCATTTGAAGTTCAAGCTAAAAAACTAGATGAAACTAGTTATATTTCAAACATTGTTGATATTTCTGGATCTCAAGATTTGGACCAACCTAAACTATTTATGAACGATATGAAAGCAATAAAGCAGAAATGTAATGATTTTCGAGATAAAAATATTTTCCATAAGAAGCAAATCAAAGCAATAACTTCTATAGGACAGAATTTAACCCAAGTAAATACAAAATTGTTAAGAAGTGTGCAAAATAACAATAATTTACCATTTTCTAAAATAACATTAAATGAAAACAAATTAAAAAGTAAAACGAAAAATACCTTAACTAGAGTAACAATCCTTAACCAAGTATTGCAGAGTCCGTGGAGGCCAATATTACCATACAATTTTAGACCTTTGCGTAGACGGAATCAGGAGGTGGAACAGCCAGAGGTAAGAACGATGTTCGAAGATTATGCTTATAATAAAAATGTCAAACTCTCTAAGAAAAAAAATTGGATTACTGACTTTTAATTCTAATAAAAAATCTTATTTGGATAAAAAACGTCAATTGATCGATTGCAATGATAACTCTCTTTTGACTTCTAATGTTGCAAATCTAAGCGAAAAGGTACGTTTAAGATAAAATATGTGTTTAAATATTAATAAGAGTAATTAATAACAATATACAATATACACCTGGTGGTAAGGGGTCATCACCGCATAATAATATTGGTGCTATAAGAAATATTAAATATTCCATCGCCAATGCTCCATCTTGAAAGTAAGTTGTTACTACTTTCGGGCCTGTAGATGTACCGGCTCACCCTTCAAATCGGAATAAAATAATACTAAGTACTGCTGTTTTTTTAGCATTAGCGGCCTGTAAATTTTCCCACTTCTGGGCTAAAGGCCTCCTCTCTCTTTGAGGAGAAGGTTTGGAGCATATTCCACCACGTTGCTCCAATGCGGGTTGGCGAAATACACATGTGGCAGAATTTCTTTGAAATTAGACATATGCAGGTTTCCTCACGATGTTTTCCTTCACCGACGAGCACGAGATGAATTATAAACACAAATTAAGCACATGAAAATTCAGTGGTGCCTGCCTGGGTTTGAACCCGAAATCATCGGTTAAGATGCACGCGTTCTAACCACTTGGCCATCTCGGCTCGGCTGCTGTTTGGCGGGAGAATATCTCATGCGTGGGTTATATCTTACTTACTCAGACAGGCTTGCACAAGACCTGCCTGACTTATAATTACCAAGTAATTACATGATGCTTAAAAGTATCATATAATTTACTGTTCTTGACAAAGGACGTACTTGATAAGATTACATTTAAAAAAGTATCAAGATTTCATATATATCTCTTACAATTACAAAACTAGTTTTGACTTCTAGATTTTCTCGAACAACGATGCAATTGGTACACAGATGAGACAGCATACTTCTCACTACACATGTGTGGAATGTGACAAGTCATTTTCACAATTACGAAACTTTAAGTACCACATGTCAGTTCATCGCGGCACGAAGGAGTTCGCGACTACATGTCCCGTCTGTGGAAAATACTTCAATGATAGAGGATATCTCAGTAGTCATATGAAAATTCATAGGTAGTAAAGGTTTATTTTTAACTTTGAGATGATATTGGAATCTTATTTAATTTGTTGAACATGTTACTTATAGTTATTTGTTATTATTTAAGGAATCAAAAAGAATATAAATGCACTGTATGTCCTAAATCATTCAATCAACGAGTTGCTTATAACATGCACCTACGAATACATACTGGTAAGTGGATAGAATAACAATGTTTGATTACTGATATTTAATATGTGAATTGATAAACTCAAAAACAAAACAGAATAATACAATTCTGCAAGAACTCACTTAGTGTCTTTATGTAACAACCATTCCCTAATACACTATCGTGTATCATGGGTGTATCAGGGTGAGTTTCAAGTTTGTTTATACAAAATAGGCTTACATATTTTTATAAATCATTAAACATCACATATTGTGAAATATAATTAAATAAACATTGTGATAGCTGTAACGTAGTAATTATGATGAACATGTATGTATCTATGTGTATTGTCGTCAATATTACCAAACCGTTGCATATCAATTTAAATATTACAAAACACTTTTTAGAAATTAAATAATTATTTATTTGTATCTTTTTTTTTTAATTCTGTTAATTTCCGAATAAAAGGAAAAGAAATACGAAGAAAATTAAAGAAAAAAATATTTAATGCTTGATAATTGTATTTTGTTTGATTTATTTTTAATTGAACTTTGGGTTCTATCCAGCTGTAAAATAAATGTCATTGACCAAGTTTTTTTTTAAAACTATGGTACCTTAAGGATAACCAGACATGTACAATTTTTTATATTTTAGGTGTTAAGCCACACGTATGCAATGACTGTGGAAAGGCATTTTCACGGAAAATGTTATTGAAGCAACATCAGCGTACGCATAGTGGGGAGCGACCTTACGCTTGCTCGTATTGTGAGAAGAGATTCGCAGACAGGTCCAATATGACCCTACATTTGAGACTGCATACAGGTACAGTATAATTACTTAAATGTCAAGCCCGGAAAATAGTAAGAAAAAGCAATTTATAAGATTGTTATTTATTTAAATAAATGTTAATAGTAAATAAAAACAAAGTCATCTTGAGTTGTACTTTTTTGTTGTTGTAGATATATAGGACAATGCCAGAAGTCTTATAGAACCACCATTGATATAATTGACCCAAAAAATCATGCTTATAAGCCTATTAATTTAAAAATGTAATTACTTTTTTTTTAGATTTTAAATAGTTATTGGTGCATTCCTGAAAATGAAAATTTAATATAAATGCCTTAAGAACTTTAAGTTTTTCGGAATATAAAAATAAATAAGAAAAAACTTCTCAACGTACATTAAAATAATGAGACAGAATATCATAACATTCGTTTAATGTGCACACAAAATCTGAAAAGACAGCTAGTAAGCGAGACCGAGTCTGTATAAAAGTAAGATTCGCCGGAAACGTAAAATTGACATAATAATACAAAGAAAATCGAGTGTACAAAGAAACATAGCTCGTGTTAAATGTACGCAGAGAGCTATTATTTGATTTTATTAGTGTCGATTATTGTAATTTTTCGCAAAACAATTAACCCGCCAATTACATTTCGTTACACCTCACGCGCAAATGGAAATGAATTATCGATTATCAGACAATAAAATAATTTAGTCGTTTAAACGATTTTCACAAAAATGCCGTGAACATCATTAGTTTTATTTAACTACAATTTATTTAATTAACACTCGTTTAAATAATATAAATAAAAAGTTATACGGTCTCAAAATATACTTAGATTTTATTATTAAGAAATATCAATGGAAACTTTTATCTCAAAGGAAAAATATCAAAATTTATATTTGCTATTTATATTGTATATAATAATATCCCGTGCTTATTTTTATTTAAGAATTGAAATAAATATGTACAGTACTAATATAGTAATACGCAGTGTAAAGAAAATAAGCTTTATAAATGATATTTCATCGTCATTCGTCATTGCAGATACTATTGTTATTTTTACCCTATTAACGAGAAAGCTACGTGTCTTACATGAATATCATACTGCTCTACAGCATATAACCTAATACATATATTTATAATTTATTTCGAATTATGTAGTTTTCAGTGCGATATTATATGTAAATATATATAGTATAAAAAACACCATAAGAAAATCCTTACAACGGAAAAATTGGCATGTATGTAAAAATGAAAAACAGTAAAGGGGATGCTTAAGACTTATATAATGCGTTGAGTTAGCCTGTCTAGACGGAAGAACACAAAATCTGTACGTCTGCAAATGGTGCATCACATAAAACTACGAAGACTGTATTAATACAGGTTACACTTAAAAAAGAAACTGAAACCATAGATAAAATACAATAAAATTAAAAAAAAAGAACGTTTTTCTAAAGATCAATATTAGATGAATAGATTTTGTTTTTGAAATAGAATAACTTTAATTGAATGATAACTACAATAATTGAAGCAAAAGTATTTATAAGTATTTAAAGCAAAATAAATTATTATATACATTCTATGATGATTTTTTCGATGTATGTTGAAAATATAAACGAAGACAGTACATAACTATTACATTATTATAAAATCGTTTGATCTGACTGTTTATCTACGCACAGTTAAAATTACTGATTAAAGAAAACTGAAATTTTGATATTTGGTTGAATGAAATCAACGATATATATAATAAATCCAATTAGATTTTAAATCAGAACAAAATTGCGAACAATATATATATTTTTTGTTTCATTTTCAGGAATTAAGCCTTTCATTTGTAATCTTTGCCCGAAGGCATTTACAAAGAAACATCACCTTAAGTCTCATCTGAACTTTCACACTGGAGACAAGCCCTACTCTTGTCCACGTTGCAAGCTCACTTTCACGCAGTCTTCGAACATGAGAACTCATTACAAGAAGTGTAATGCACAAGCAACAACCGAAGATTTAATATAATAAGAATAACCATAGAAAATCTTTTGCTGCGTAAATAATATTTAAAATGACATTATTTAATGGATACAACGTAACCAATATATCTATAATAATTGTCTTTTAGATAAGACACGTAGTTGAGTTTTCGATGTTTAATTATTTTAATAAAGAATATATAATAAAGCTTTCTAATATATCAAATATTTATTTTCATTCATTGAAAATTTTATAAGAACTTGTTGATGATTTCACTGAAATTATCCAAAACAATATGACTCAAATTACACACAACATTTGTTTAGATTTAATTTAATTTTATATGTGTATGTATATATATGAACGGCATGAAGTTATTGTAACAATATTTTCATATATTTGCAGTTTACGCTTGTATATATTTTTTGTGATAAACTATTTAAACATCTTAAGATAAGTGTGTTACATAAAAATTAAATTATAATATTACTTTGATTTTTCTTTACAATTTTCAAATATTAGTATGCATAATTAATTAACTGCATTGGTTTAAGAATCACACTAAATTATTAAAGGAAAGAAACAATAAAACTACAATAACAATTTTTACTCCTGATTTAATTTGTTTGGTGTTTTAAAATAACTGTTCATCGAGGTGTACAAAATTACAGGCCTTTACAGTGAGTATTGAGTTTTCTGGCATATATAATACATCATTATTTTGTCACGAGACATATGAGTCTTCTGTTTTATAAATATAGAGCAGAAATTGTTGAATACAATGATATTACGTATCGCTTACGTTGTCATACCGTAAGGTATTGTACTTATATAATGTAAGAACGATCTATTTTTCTTAGGTTTTAGGTATAACTTTTATACAATATTTTGTTTTTTTTTTTTTTAGTAAAATGACTGATTAATTATAATAAAATATCTATAAATGATATTGAAAGTAATTTAGAGCGGTTTATATTTACATCGGTTGTAACTGAAGATTTGATTGATTGAGGACGCTTAGATAAATCGATTTAATTTAGTTCTTAATTTGTTTTTATTGCTTATCATTTTAACAGAAGAATAGTTATACAAGCTATATTAATATTATAATTTCGCTAACTTGATGTATGCGTTAATGCATATAGCGTTAGCTATGATGTATAAATATTTGTGCGAATAAGTTGTTATATAAATATCCTTCTGTCGACGTAGAAATATAATTTTTACCATTCTTTACTTAAACTGAAATACAAAGTACAAAAATACATAAGTTTCTATAAAATCCAAGAAAACACGAACAATACAAGGAATGGTGAGAAGTTATTAACAAGATTATGCAATAGCAATTATTTTTAATTATTAATATTTAGGTAAACTGTTACACTTTACCTTTAAATTTAGGTATCTATAGGAAGTGCCGTACTTTACTCTAGATGATTTCGACGTTAGTACGAGTAAGAGATACAATATTATTGCTATACATGAGAGTCGATAAAAATATAAGCAATATTGAAAACAGCAAACATTTTTAATACATTTAAAGAGTAATGTAACAAATAACTCTGAACACAAATTATAGAATTTTTAAGAGAGTTTGAGATACTTAAATTCAAATATATGGAAAATAACCACATGACTATAATAATTTGCAAAATTATTGTTGTAACAATATGATAATATATATATAAATAATGAAAATATATGATATAAAACATCGTCAGAATATGTTTAACGTCGAAATCATAATATTTATTTTACTGATTAATGTTTGTTTATAATATTAATAATTTGACAAATTATTTCTAACGGCATTCGTTACAAAAATTTTAGCTCTGTAGGTAAATGCTTGGTATAAAATATACAGATAATAATTTTATAAGTGATTGCGTGTAAAATCTTATCTTACGAACAATAGAAATATACAAAAAGCTATCGCTCGGTTGTACATCACGTATAAGTTACACCATAATAAATTATTGTGATACGACGGATAGGTACTTACACATAATGTAAACCAGAATAATAGTTACATTCGCCAATCGTCACATTACACGTTTATCTCAGCCTTTTCGAATAGGAGAATCATAATTATCGAATTTTGGAATATAAAATAGTAACTAGTAAACTCGGTGAATAATAATTACATGTAGTAACTGTCGGTCAGTTCTTAGGCGACTGACACGAGCGACTACTCTACGATGTGAAGCACCATTTGTTCTAGCGTAGGGATAATGTACAAAGTTCATCCATTCTATTCTAAATAATGTTAGAATTAAGTTGATTCATATACGCGCGTACTTTTTTAATAATTCATTAGGAACAACATTTTGAAAATACTATATGAATATTTTCTAAGGTTAACTTAAAACTTAATAAAGTACGTATAATCGCGCTTTTGGCACTTACCCACTAATTTGAGATAAAATTTCTAAAAAAAAATGATTGTAAACATAAATTGTGATACAAGAATCCGCTTTAAATTCTTAAGTGATAAAATAATATTTATATATTATATGAACTCGATGAAGAAAAAAATTAATGTTTACAAACAACCGATAAGACCTTCTTTGGTGAAATTTTAGCAATTCTCGTTGCTTACGATGTCTTGCATTTAAACAAGATGAGAAAATGTTGAATAACTAATAGTTCCTGCTTTAATAATACCATGTTATAATTATACTGATATATTACCTACGTATGTATATATTTACAGGATATTTACATGAAAAAAAGTCATAAATTATATAAAATGGATGCATGAGCATCGTATTTACAATATAGTTGATAAAAAACAATTGAGCATTAGCGTAAAGAAAGGGCTGTAGACCTTAACAAATAACAACAATACTTACTAAAAATACACTTATTCACTGAACTGAATGTATCCTATGTAAGTACTTAGTACTTATTAATACATATTATACTAAGTCTAAATATTTATACATGTTTACAACTTAACGTTCGTATCGTAATCTCATAGCCACTGAATAAGACCATCTGTAGTGTTAATCACACGTATGTCTTAACCCATTTAACAAATACTTTCTTTTGATCACAAAATTGGAATCACATATTGCGGCGGGGAAACACGCGTCCGATGAGAGTGCGCGGCGACAAGGGCGGCGACGATACCTGACAGGCTCAGGTGCACTCTATGATGAGTGGTTGGCTGGATTCTATCACACTCGGTCGTGTTTCACCAGCTGAAGAACTGTAATGTTGCTGCTCGTGTTCAGAAACAGCAGGCAACAATGCTCTATACTGCGGCCCACCCGGGCCAGGTGAAAGCTGCCCATGTCCTATGGCTAGATGCGGCGTGGTGGAGTGTGCTTGCCCCCCCATGAGAGCTTCGCCATGTGTCATTGCGACACGCGCCCCACCGGTTGTCATCAGCCCTCCCTGCGATGCAGAGTGCACTTCATATGCCTCATGCCCCTCTCTTTCGTGGCAGTCTTTGTCGACGGTACCTGCAAAGTGCACGCGAAAATGAAATCGGCCGCGTTCAGCGAGAGCGCAAGTGAAAGTCGCGGTTCACCTACGGAGAGAAAGTGCATTGCGTTCAGTTGCTCTCGCGAATACACATAGTTACATCCAGTTTTTAGTGGTATTACTATTTATTAAAAAACAAAAATGCATTATAGGAAATCAGAAAAATAGTGATATTTGTGAAAAACAGAAATGTGTGTTGGTGAAAATAAAAAATAGATTAATAATTACCTATGCATTCGGTGTTTGCTGCATTTGTGATTGCTAAAACTTCTTCAATATTGTTTGGTTTGCAACTAGTAGTTTTCCAATGAGTGCGTAGACCCGATGCACTGATGTATTTTTTGTCACATCCTTGACAAACGTATGGCCGGTCATTTGTATGTAATCGTTTATGTAGCTTTAAATGTACAAATTGAGTGAATTTTTGCATACATAAGTCGCATGCATATGGCTTCTGTCCCGAATGTAGACGTAAATGAGTTTTCAAGTTCGATGTAGATGAAAATCGCTTCTTGCAGATATCACATTGGTGAGGTTTTTCGCCCGTGTGTACAAGATGATGTTTTTGTAGATGAGCCAGTTGTGTAAACGATTTATTGCAAACGTTGCATTTAAATGGTCGCTCACCTGAATGAGTTCTTAAGTGAACTTTCAAATTGGACAACTGACCGAACGTTTTACAACATACATTGCACTCATAATGCATTTTTCCATCCTTCTTTTTTAAGGGATAAGGTAAACTTCTGTAACCACGAGAAGATTGTGAGTTTGGACTCATTGGTGCAACCATTAAACTACATGTACCATCTGGGCTCATACTGCTGTGTTGAGGTATAAGCTGGCCATTCACATTCGAATTTATCAAGCTCAATTGTGAACAATTTTTTAAAGTTATTACACTTGTTGAGGAAGGAAAGTGATGATTACTTTGGTTATTTTGTGCTCTTTCATACTGATGTGTAGATGAAACTGGAGAATAAGTGGTCGGTGGAGAACCAAGTTGAGTAATAATTGTTGAGTTTGGTGGCGAATACAGGCCATATGAATAATTTGGATAGTGGCTTTCATACCGCGTTTCCCTTATTTCTCTTATCTCTCTTATTTCTCGTATTTCTGTAGTATGAGGAATCGTATGGGGAGGTGATGAAGAATAAACAGAAACTGAATTTGGCGGTGGTAATTGTTGCGGTAATGGCAGTAATGATGGCAAGGGAGTTAAATTTGAACTAGAATCAGGACTGCAGGCATTACCATACCTTTGGCTTTTTTTGTATGAATAGGCCATTTCAGTTGGTGATGATGGCGGTGGTGTAGCATTTGGCTGTCTTCTATTGGGGTCGTTATTATTTGTGTCGATTCTGTTTCCAGTGAGAATAGTTTCAAGAATACGTGTATCTGGTGGAGTGTATCTCATAAAAGCTGGTTGAGGTGTTGGTGATACAGTACCATCTTCATAGTATGGTTTATTTATAGGCACCACTGTATTTTGAGATGATTCTAAAACTATGACAGTAGACGTTGCTGGGTCTCGTCGTGGCGGTGATAAATTTTGAGGTGAGGTATTCATTACTTCTTCCGCTATTATTAATTCTTTTTCACTTTCACAATCCATATCCTTATGATTTTGGTACTGATATGCCCTCGACATTTTTATTTTGACTTTCCTATATTCATTACGGTGCATGTCTTGATCTACCTTCTGCACAATAACTGTCTCTTTTGGCTCATTTGTTTTATTTGAGCAATCTAGGACATAATTTTCTACATCTGAATCACTAGAATCTTCAGGAGGAGTAAATTCATCGTGATAGCCATTGCTGTGATAACCTTCATCTGATCTTACTGATCCATCGTTAGGCGTTAGTTGATGGTCATAATGGGTTGGTACACAATGAGTGAAAACAGGAGATTTACTTCCAAGTTTTTCCTGATTATTCTGTGCCAAAGGTGAAGGCCCGCGTAGTTCTCGCATTTGTAAATTTTGCGCAGGTGATCTATTGCCATGAAGCCTTTGATTTTCGAGTTGGTGTATTACTAGGTGAGATGAACTTTCTTTATGTTGATGAATAATTAAAGTTTGATTATCTCTATGGTGAATTTTTACTGGCGAAGGTGGTTGCATTAAGCCGGTTGGTGATAATGATAGATGTTCATTTATGATTGAATCACTTTTTAAAGGCAAAGTTGATATGTCACTTCTTACAAAGGATCGTTCACATTTGATCATATTTCTTTGTTCATCCCGAGGTTGTAAGTTGTTATTCTCGTGTAATGTTTTATCACTTGCTTCTCTTTTTCTTCGCCTACTTGGAATTTCGGCTTCTAAAAGCTCTTTCGCATTTGTAAGTCCAAGAACATATTTCATATGATTAAAAGCAATTTCCGGATGTACTGGTGCAGGTGGCAAGCCATAAGCTTTTTTTATGGTTTCTTCTTTACCTGAAATAGTAAAAATAGATTTAAGCAATTGCAAAAAACGTTTTTTCAATACATTTCAAGTTGCAAACATAAAATATTATTTACTCACAAATAGAATATGTAGCTCGTTCAGGATCGATATCGTAACCAAGCCTAGTTGCAAAGTCTTTACAATACCAAACCATAAGTTCTTCATTTGGCATAATATCTCTGAAAAAAAAATTCAAGTTAATAACCAAATAAATTAAAATTTTATAATATTTAGGCAATATAATAATTATAATATTTTAATACCTGATAGTGTAGAAGTATATGTGTTCTTGGTGTTGACATGCAACAAGATTCATTACGGACAAAGAATATGCTGAAGCCACATATCGCATCCAGTTTGCAACACTCGTATCCGAACCATCCAGGTAATAATAATCACTATCTTTGAATATCTGTAATAATTGATAGGAAACTATTAACAACATAGACTTCTTAACTTTAATAAGGAAGTGAATCGTTGTGACATATTGTATTAAGTGTTTATACGCATATTATATAAAACATATGGCACGTGTTTAATATTTACAGTACGCGTGCAGCTGATAGCAACATGCTTACAATTGTTATGAAGGGAAGTCAAGGACGAAATATAATGAATATCATTTCAATATAGGACTCGACTGATACTGTCTGATAAATATATTTTTTTGTTTTTATTTAATAATTATTTTTCGTCTTATATTTTTCTAAAGCTAATTTAAGACCATCACCAGAATAAGAGTAATAAGCCCAGGCTCACCTTAATATTTCCATAAGTATGATGTCTGACAGTTTCTTGTACCTGGCCCAAAATAGAGAGGAATAGGTTAGTTAGAAATTAAGAAGAGCATATATATTACCAACAATTAACTCTCGTTGGAGCACATTTGTGCCAGATATTCAAAGGCTGTGTAAGGCTATTTTAATCAGCTTGTGGATAGGAAAGATAAATTAAGCCGCAACCATACTAATATTTATATCAATAGGTTTTTGATACAGTAAAGCAAAGTAAGGTATTAATATTTGTTTAAAAATATGTTCACTCACCCTCCAATAATATCTCCAAGAAACTTTGTCATTTGGCTTATTTGGTGTACGCGTGCCTTCGAATGGTCCAAATCTTGTGCCACGTGGAATAACTCCTGTACTCCACACGCCTTCGGTCTAAAAATTGGAATAATATAATAAATAAAAAAGAATAATTAAATGACATTTATTAAAAGAATAAATAAAAATATTATATAAATATACCGGTGTGTTAGGTGTTGATAGTACTGCAGAAGGCCTAAGAGCTAAGCTGCGAGGGAGAGTTCTTTCGGCTCTATTAGGAAGGCCGCGTTCACAGGGAACGTCGGGCACTATGTACACTGTAAGCCTTTCAAACTCTTCTTCTCGCATGCGCGTCACATCATACGCATCTGATCCACCCACTGCATTTACAGCGCTCGCGCTAGGACTCGCTGTACGGCCAACCGTCGTCGTCGGGATTTCTTCACTTGTTGACTATAAATATTAAACATTATGTTAATTTTTATGAAAAAATTAAAGTATTATTTATGAAAATGAGTATATCTCGTTTAAAATATTCGATGGAATTTTATATTTAGAAAGGACCATATTAAAATGTCATTGATTGTAATTAATCCACTTAAGTGCGCTACTATCAGTCATTTGCAAAAATGCAAACGAAATGCATTCCACCCTTTTCACTCTGTCTGCATATCCAGATAAGCTAATCTATTTTGAGTCTTGTCATGCTATTTTGAAAGTTTATTTTAGTTAAGTGAGGCAACGACGACAACAGCGCTGTTCAATAAAGGGGCGGCGCTACTACTGACCCAGTTTTGTTACAAGTGCGCATTTTCGACTGCGCACCGACACTTCCCATTTGCCTATTTATATGTATTTTCCACAAATTTAATTCACCCCTAAATTTAATGTTTTTACAGAATAAATTAGAACCAAGTAAATACAGAAATCAATTTGAAAAAAGTTGGTTTTTAGATTCAATTTCAAAAATATGTTAATTGTTTCAAATAAGTATATTTTTAATATGACTTACCAGTCTCATTTTGTTGATTAAATCCGTTGTCTATATTTTAGAAATGTGTGTACCTGAAGCAATAAAATAAATAAAACTAATGAATACAATTCTAAATGAAAATAAAAGTAATGCATTCTTATCGACTAAATGTTTTAAATAACTATGCGGATGAATAAAAACAAAATTTCAGCAACAAATAATATTTTCAGCATGTTGAATATTTGCCAGAACTGTCAAAGCACGTGAAAACGAAGAATTTACATTCTAATAAATAATTTCTAATTAAAAATGATCCTAAAATAGCTATACATATATATAAAATAATCAATAGCATTAGGATTTTTATATAAACAGGTATTATTTTATCATGAAAAAAGAAACAATTCAATCGGCCGAAAGAGACTTTGAGGACAATTTAAAAATATTATTAAAAAAATACGTAACACTTTCATTATTAAGCTTAGCTCAATTATTATTATTTATCTTTGTGTGTCTAAAGCCTAATGTTATGAAATTGCATTTATGTGCATTGTATTCGTTGAACGATTGTCACACGTAAAGTTATCATATATTGTTGAACTTCAGTGTGTATTCGATGAATAACGGGGAAAGTGTTTTCAGACTTAAACAAAAAAATTATTTATCAAACCAATCGATTTGTATTTCATAGCATTAGATAAGCATTACACCATAGGAGCGATGAATTAAAAATATGTATATAATAAAAAAAAGGTTAAAAGGTACGATATGAGGTACGAATTCCATTGAAATAACTCTGATAAGGCTGCATTATGTAATAGATTTTATCTGTAAACAAATTATATAAGTATTAAATAAATTTTATTTTAAATTCAATATAATTTTTATATTTAATTTTCTATGAGATGGTATTGATGAGTTTAACTTTTTCAATTTCATAATAAAATATTTAGTAAGTTAGTAATGACTGCATGCATTGTTCTGTTTTAAAATGAGGATCATTATAATTATTATTAAAATGAACCAAATGTAGTAATGTTTTATAAGCCAAAACATAAAAATAGCTATTTTATTATATATAATTCATAAATTGATAAATATAATGAAATACGTATAGTGAATATAAATATGTTAAAATAATAATAAATATTCAAAACGTTGCAAAAAGGATCAAGTAATACTTGTATATTTTATATAAAGATTAATTTTTAAAATAAGTCGCTAGTAAAATTGATTGGTTTATCCGCCACAATTGAGAAAAAACTTTTATCTCTTGATTAGGGATTAAGAGAAATCATTAATTATTACACGTGACGAAACACGAGTCACGACATGCGCTCACATCAAATCGCACGCGACTCGTTTAAATGTCTCTTATCTAACTACTTAAGACACAGTACCTAGTCAGTGTTTGAATCACATTATTAATAATAATTAACCTTTATATCAGTATTATTTTAAAGTAACACAAGTACAGCTCTTTAAATTTAGTATACGTACTAACAAACATATTTTCGTATTTAAAGAATATATGTTTGAAACGAATGAAATATACTTTATTGGTAATTTTTACCATATTATTCTATAAAATTCGCAGTTCTATATGCAAGACGTTATCAATTCGCTGCATTTTTTTTCGCTAAGGTAAATTATCTGTAATTTCACGTTTAAAGCATAAAAATAAGGATTTGTTTAAGGAGGACAATTAACTCTTATTATTTTTACGTAAAAGTATTTTATTGTATTTAAAATGGGGGGTTATTTTTATCAAATTCAATTAATTTCATTTTTATATAATAAAGTTTAAAGGAAAAGTGAATATTTTAATATGCTCATGTATTAACGAGCACATTTTATACAAATAAACTAACAACCATGTTATTAATTACAGGAGTTATTTCTATGTAAACTAAATAATATATAGGGTAAATACCCTATATATTATTTGGTTTATATATTAAAAAATAAATTACAATAATTACTATTACTACAATGAATGGTTGTACTAAAATTCATAGCATTGCATAATAACATGCATAAAACAGCTGTGAGTTAAAGAATAGAACGCGGTACACGGCGCATCGGCGCCCGCGCAGTAGGAAGCAACCTTGGCGCATCGCACTTGAACTTGCCCTTTAACGTTCACCGCGTGTATGCTCTATTTTATCTACATCGTTATCATACACTATTAATTAATTACTTTTAACTACATCCTAATATAAATCGTTAATTAGCGACACATTTAATTTACAGACATAATGAAATCATTATAATTTTGATTTTACTTTTATTGACAAATGAAAATTAGGTTAGTCAACACTCTTTTTTTTAAATTTAAATTTTGCTTTATTATTATTATTATTATTTATTGAATCGTTAAATGGAGATATATATCTGGCCGTGATATTGCAAGCATATTATTACGTATGTGAGTGCAACCTTGCAGTCTAATAATAATGTGATACGTAGACGTTTCCATCGCAAATATATATAAGTAACATCGTCTAGATAAAGATTATAATATTCATTATGGGCACTGCCTGTTACTATGCTTCTATGCACTTTAGCCAATTATATCGGTTTTTGGTTTTCCTTTTACTCCTCTGTTACATATGACACAAAACATATGCATAAAAACTTATACAGCGACATGCTATCGTTTGATAATTTTTTAGACCATAATTTTTTTATATGGGTATAATCACCTTTTAAATATATTTAACGCACAGTCGTATGTGTTTATATTACTCTATCTAATATTGATGTGCTCATTAAAAATTACTTCATAAAATAATGACTTATTATAAACTATATAATCTTAAACTTATACAGAACACCAATAGAACTGTTTAATTTTATTTTTGTTCTCGCACACAAATTATTGCAATCATTTAGAAAGAGTTGTAGGAATTATGTCGTGTTAGATTTTGTTTAACTTCAATTTTATTATTAAACTTTTTATAATAAAATTTTATACACATGATTTTATTATTATTTTATTTTGGTCAGTATTATTTAATTTTCGGATATTTCAGTAATTATATTATGAAACTAGTTTTTAGTACATATGTACATTTAGTAGAAGCAACACTTGTATAATCATCACGAACACTTCGGCTAGGACTTTGATTATCAGAACACTATAGCGATTAATTTTTTGACACTTAAAACATCATTAAATTAATATTATTTAAATACTTTTTGGATTTAAAATAAAAAAGACAAAGCAAATGAACGGAATAAATACGTCTGTTAATACTCACAAAAAACCATCGTTCAATGCTTTCTTCTAGCAACAATAACTTTAATTTGAAGAATTTTCAATGAATACATTTATGTTAATTGTCTTTGGCGTAAATAATTTATGTAGAAATAGACCTATTGGTCTAGGAAGCTAGAGCGATGTCGAGTGACTTGAGATACTCCAGCAGTATGCGGAGCGTCAGCAAGGGAACGAGAGGTGGGAACCAGCGCACCGCTCTCATGTCGGCTCGCGGCTATCGCGAGAGTCTGTTGACGGTGTGCGGATGCTGCGGCAGCTACGCACGAGCGGGCCCTCGCGGGCGGTGTGCTCGATGGCAGCGCTCAGAGCGCATTATGCAACGCGGCTCGGCGACCTGCCCCACGTCTAGCCGCGGAGCGCGTCGCACTAAGCCGACGTCGCGCTATGCCGACCGACCTAGATGCACTTTTACAACGCCGAGAATGCAATCGACACACATATTCGCGTCTCGTTCCGATAAACGCATCGACGACGAAAGCGGCCCGTGATGGAGAATGCGGACGAATTTGACAGCGAGTGCAGTGAGTACGTCACGTTCACGCCTAGTGTTCTCCAATTAGACTAGAGCGGGACGGCGCGGTGCAGTGCGACCGAGCGCTGCATTCAAGTTCATTACTTCCGTAGTGTGGCGGCCGCGGCGCGCCCTGACCGTGCTCCCGATCCGCGCTTGCACTTTATTGACGATGCCATGTGAACCCCGGAAGTAGTAACTTTCAATCATTACAAAATAGTCGTATGGTTATCAATTTTCAGAATTACGAAAAAGAGCAACCGGAGACAAAGACGGAAGAATATGTTACTACATTCAAACTATACTATATAAACTACTTTATTTTCGTATATCCTCTTTGCGATATAATTCCAATTTTATTTTTACTTTGGTGTTAAACATAAATTCTATTAAGCTATTTTAAAAGCAACGTGCAAAAGGTTAGCGTGAGAACGGTAGCGAAAGCCATGATAGGGCGGGCGGGCGCGCTCGCCTTCGCCTCCCCGGAACAAGCTTTCACTCTCGCGGGTCGACGACACAGCCTTTAAACACCCTTACCTCTGATTCTCGAATTAAAATTACTAACTCTACAATATTGTCTCTCTCTAAATTTACGCATATGGAAAGAGCCCGTCCCTTTCATCATTGTTTTATTGTGATCTCGAAATTCCAACCGTGGTAGGGGTTTTGCATTGTGCCTCCTCTATCGACATCGCCACACCACACCCTGCCATCTACCACTATCCAATATTGATTTCACTATTTACAGCCTTTAATCTGTTAACAGCTTCAAAGTCTTCGTTCTCTACGTAATACGGCCAGCGTTGCTTTTTGGTATTTCAGTACTAATATAAATGTAAATAGAAAAAGTGAATAAAAAAAAATTAATCTCCAATTATATATATGTATGTGTCCTCATACATAAATTTATAACATTATTTCTATTTCTATTTTCATTCCTAATTATATTTTATCAATTATAAAATAAATTTGACTATTATAAATGTTTAGTAAACAAAAATGTGACAACAGTCAAAATACATTTTCGTTGTTAATATTATCCCTTGTTACTCAATCACGGAACCATTTCACCCCATTATAGCGAACATGACCTATCCCTACGTCTGGCTCCTTGCAGACACGTCTGAAGCCCTGTAGCCGTCACTCTTTATTGATTTTAGGAGTTGTTTACAAGTTCTAGTAACTGATATAACAAGAAAATTATATTTTTATGTAATTAGTTATTGGCACGTAGCTGAATCTATAAATTTGCAATATTTTATTATATTTCAATGTGATTTATCTACACTATTATTTATAAGCGATGTAATGATGTATTTCAGTTGTAACGGATATCATTATCATTTCTGGTTTATGTTTTTTATTCCGATTAGTTACTAAGTGTCGTAATATATAGTCCTCAGGTTGCACTTATTTGTAATTTTTAATTTATCATTATTTTATTTATCACGAAGACATTTTCAAACACTATCAATTGTAATGTTTGTATTCATATAATATAATATTCAATGTGTAATTGTTAGTCAATTGGAGCGTGAAAAGTGAAGCGCATCAAAGAAAATGCAGTTTTCATCGTCGGCGGAGGCTTGAGCGGTATCAAAACACTGAATCTTCCGGGGTGAACGGCCTCAGCTGCGTCGTCCCACTGCGCTAACCCCCGCCTCCCGACGTCGCGCGGTGTCTCGCTCGTCCGTTCGCACGCGGCAGCTCGACGCGCGAATAAATCGCACAACGCTAGTGTGTGCGGCGAAATGCGTTTACTGTATGAGTATTGGGAACAGCGGTCGTTGACATCACACCAATTTTCTTTAGGCTTACAGTTTGATGTTTTGGAGGCTGCTTTATTTTTCTCATTTCAACGTGACTGATTTTGTAATAAATTTTGTATGCGTTTTCAAATGATATTTGCATAATAGGATGTGTGTGGTGTTTAGGATGGATTATGAATAACTAGTACCAAATTTTTCTTAGAACTTACATTAAATTTGTATATTTGTGGTCAAAATAAGTTATATTATTATTATACTGTAAAATAGGCTCAATTAAAAATTAATTGTGCTTATGCCAGTAAATAACTTAAAAATGTGTTCTATCTATGATGTAAATACAAATAAGTATCTACATCAGTTATTCAAACTAAATATTATTAAGATAATGTAAAACATTTCGAATCATTTAAAGTACCTATTACGGAAACGCTCAACACATGCATAATGTTCAATGAAAGAAACGCTTTATTGATCTTACAGTGCTGTATGGTGTATGGATTGTCTATAACTGTAGATGCAGTGCCCACAACCCACAGTACAAACTCGATTTCCCCCTTCTTGGGGTAGGCTTCAATACTCATTCATGCCTTTTTCCTGCTCTAGCCAGGTGCAGGCGCATAATTCGCTCCCTCTCGTGATGTTTCCGTGTTGACGCTGGTACATACGCGCATGCACTAGACCTAGCCCAATGCAGCGAATTTTGCGTAGGGTCGTTGTCCTCGCCTGCCTATATCCGCACCAAACTTAAGTACTAGTGATTATAAGGCAGACTACAAATCTAGCAAAACTAAAATTGTTTGTGAAATTACTTTGGTGCTTGATTGTTATTGTTTTTTGCAATTCCTTTTTTATTAGGCAACGAACATTTGTTTGTTCTTCAAAAATAAAAAACAGTCAGAAAAGGACAATAGCCATGTATAAGCAACGGGTCTTTTGGTTTATGGGTAGTACTATAAAAGTAATGTGCTAAAACGCCATTTGCACAAATTGCATTTTTTGCACGGCAATTGCAAAGTCCTTTTTAACGTCAAGGGAAATAATAAAACAATATCGTTAAAAAGTGTCCGAGGCAATTTGTAACAAAACATTAATGGTTTTACAGAAAGAGCGCTTTGATGTTTTTTGCGTAATTTCTAGAATTTTTTGCATTCAGTGATGTACAATGACGCAATCACTTTTAAAGACATAGGTACTAAAGTTTTCAGAATTCTTAGTATTGTTAAAGAATTTTGCTTAGAAGAAGTTTAAGTATCGAAAATGAAATTATAGTTATTTTTTTATTTTATTGAATAATTAATGCTTGGGAAGTATTTTAAGTTGGGTCATACCAAAAATAAATACTGCGATTAGGCAAATACAGTACAATGTTGCAGTGTTTTAGCACTTCAATGATAAATCGAGCGTATAGAGGTGTGAAGTCCTAGTCTAGAATGTAGCTAGGGTCAAAAGCCGCGCAGTATGTCAGCGCTTAGTATTCCGTGAGCCCGGGCCCGGCCGGCTAACGGGACCCGTCTACACCGGCCTTTACTTTCATCGATCCAACCGACCACGGTTTACTTTCCTTTGTTACTTGCTTCTAAATATACTTTGGTCTATTTTATCAATTTATTAAAGCAAAGTAATCGATGTTACAGATTGTCATAATGAATACTCTGTATTTAAAATAATAATTAGTTTAGTATAATATATATTTTGAAATAGCTAAAAAAATTACACATCAAAGTAATTCATACATGATCGTATAATACGACAAAGCATATTTATAATTAGGTATGGACAGCAAAAAATAACAAAAAGCTTAGAGCAAGTGTTTACCGAAATCGCAGGTAGAGGATTAAACCCGGAAAATAAAAACGACGCCATTGTGAGGACGTACCGTTACATTCATTTGAGAAGATTCGACAAAGAAATATGATCTGATGTGTACAATCACTTATTATTATGAAGTTTACTTCTGTATTTATGGATATTACGTATTAGAGAATTCTTGTAATATTAATAATTATTCATATTTATTGAGCACAATGTTACGCTCGTGAGTCCAACGTATCTAAATATAAAGGATAAGTTCTGGCTCCTAACTGTACCGCCTTCATTGTAACTTGAGTCATATATCCTTTTCAAATAGGTTTATAGTCTAAGATCTACACGGTTTCCATACGTAATGTTATGGTGCAATCATAGATAGGAAAGCTGAAGTAGGTATTAAAACTTTAAATTTTGCACTATATTTTCATATTATCACGTGTGTTCCTCGTTTGTTATTACATGGTTTGTTGTTTAGTATGTTATTGTATGGTAAGATTTCTAAATGGAAAGCTTTTACTAATTTACCGTACAATAAAATATATCATGAGCGTTTTACTAGACAGGTAGAAATCGTTTAATATAACGTAAGATTCGATTAAAAAATATTTCATACGGTACCAATGCGACCATGCTACCGTTAGGTCGAAATGATAAAAAATTAAATAGGAGGGTGAAATCAGGGCCCAGCGGGAGTCTCCATAGGGTTTTAATATTTACATGTTCACGAATATTCGTGAGTACATGCTGGTAAAGAGAAAATGTTTAAAATTCATATGAATTCTACACATTTACCTAGTCCGAAACAAATAAATAATAAAATAAAGTTGAACACGTGTATCCATTCATTGATTTAATGTCAAGTTAAGTCAATGTACCGACTTGACACGGTTCGAAGGCTTCGCGT
Source organism: Vanessa atalanta (assembly GCF_905147765.1). Taxonomy (NCBI): domain Eukaryota; kingdom Metazoa; phylum Arthropoda; class Insecta; order Lepidoptera; family Nymphalidae; genus Vanessa; species Vanessa atalanta. The sequence continues at coordinate 7,264,610 of NC_061875.1, forward strand.
GTAGGAGACCTCTTAAGTATTTCCCTATTGCATAATGTAATAATTATCTGTATAAAAATGTGCATTCAACAGAGTCGGGGTGTCAATTGAATGAACGGTACTTTATGCGATTCTATGGTGCGGTAACCGCTATTATGGCTGCCGGAAACCACGTTCCATACATGTTTTATTTGAGTTATATGTATGTGGGTCGGCTTATTTTAATATAAAACACTTTCTGTTAGCTTTAAAAAATAATGTTTGAAGCAATCAGTCACTGCTTACTTTTAGCGTGATATTATATATATATATATATTAAGTTTTAATGCACGGAGAAGAAAGTAAAGTTTATATTTCCATAATATTTTTTTATATGACACAATAGGTTATGTGACATAAGACAAAGCCCGTTGAAGTGTAAAATGTTTGTTACATAATAGGTCCGTGCGCGCCCGGGGCATACCAAGGTACCGTTGCTTGAACAGGTTCCACGCACTTCCCGCGCGTCCCTTCTTCCCGCGATGTTTACGAAGCATTTACTTTCTACCCATCAAGGACCTTCCTGGCACTCCTACGTAAGCGTAAGTGAACTCGTCGGGTGACTAGATTTTTAGATTTATTTGTACGTACGCATCATGATGTATTCAAACTAGTAATTCTAGCTTCAAGCTTCGATTACATTACGTTGGTTTTATTTATATCATTATCTCAGACAATTACAACATTGTATAATGGAAACTTATAAATTAATAATATCATTGACACCATTTATTATCTGAAAAATATATAATAATAATAATAATAAGAAACAAAAAAGGAACGAATAATTTGAATAAAATTTGCTTTAAATCAAAATAAATTTATTTATTGTCCTTATATATATATGTAGTTTTACTATGTTATACTTGGGTATACATTACTTACAATTATTTTATTTCAAAATATTTTTTATTGTGAATAATTTATTTATATAATTTTTTAAAATAGTTGTGGAAGTCTTTATTCTAAAACGTACTTTGTCAATGACAAAACTTCGAAGAAATTGACGAGCACGAAGGCCAAACTATATAGGTATACTTTTTAAAGTGGTTATTTTCTAATTATGATAAAACATTAACCTCTAAAAAAGATTTATTTAAATTTTAAATAAATATCTCGCTTGAGTCGAAAGTCGAAACGACAAGAAACTTACTCTTGGTATTTACTCTTTTTTCATTCAATAATAATTATACATGTGATAATAAAATATTTAAGTTAAATAAATAAGTGAAGTTGATATCCTGATTGAAATAAAAATTCTTTAATGAACCCATGTCGTGCTAAGATTTTCGGCTCACTTTCAATATAACGAATATAAAATAACGTATACTGCCGGAGCTATTGTTGAGCTTTAGATATTGTTTCCAATTTATCTAACTGTTATGATCTCAACGATTATTTTTTTAAATTTTAATAGAAAAAGGGATATGCAAGTGCAACATTCCGAATGTGATGTAAAAAATACTTTAAAAACTCAATTAAATAACTGTTATTATTATATGTAGTTTGTTTCAAAAACCCATTTATTTTATATTTATTATAATTTTATATGTGTTGAGATGTGAGTTATAGAATAAATATGAACTGTTTTAGCATAAGGAGATAAAGTGAGACTGAAAGTCAACTTTATGGTGAGCGATGTAAACACAAAATCGCGCAAGCGAAAGCAGTCGAGCTGGCCGCGGCCGCTGTGAGCTCGCGGTTCAATGACCGAGTTTTCACGGGTTTGTCAGCCTGCTGTTATATCATCGGCCGAAGTCAGTGTCATTGCCGAATCTGCGCGAAGCACGTGTCCTAAATTGAATCTTTTCTCTTACGACACAGAGACTACTTTCGCGTGAGCGCGTGGTAGTTTTTGGCTCTATCTATCCAATTCGCGCTACATTTATATATTGTTCTCGTAATTTTTGTACATACGCCATGGTTGTGTTCGTGCATGTAAATTTACATGATCATGTCCACGTCTTCATTGTGTCAATTATTTAAAAAGAATAATGGACATTAATGTCGGTTAAACTTGTTTATTTTTCCATTATTTTTTATTATTTGTATCTTAGACTCAGTTTCCGTAGTCCATACTCTGATTTTATATAAAATGTATATTTACATATACGTCATATATTTTTATACGTAAATTGGCTATCGATGTTTTGATCTTACAAACTAGAAAATAAGAAAATTAAAAAGTTAGTTTGTTAAAGTTTGTTAACCTCAAAATATAAACATTTATATTTTGAGGTTAACAAAATAAAAAAAAAAACAAATAGTCTATAAAATAAGTAAACAAAAAGTGTATCAATTAAGTACATAATGTGATTGTAGTTTGTTTACAGTCGCACGCACATGTCATTAAGCGCGAGTGGGGTGAGTTACGTAAGCCCTCCTCACGTGCGAATTCGCCTTGAAATTGAACTCGAGAAGTTCAAGGTTCGTTTTTTGCAACTGCCGACGTTGTGTGTGCATGTGTGCCATGGATGTTTATGGTAATTATAGCCCAAAATCTACCCAGGGTGCTTATATGTAGTATGATGTAACGTCGCCTTGATGTATATATTTGGTATAGTTTACAAGGTATAACTTTTATGAGCTATGCTCTGATGAGCATGTTTAAAGTGTTTGTCCTAATAAAATACTAATTTCACACACAGGTTTCATCCGTTATTAAAAAATTAAAAATCATAATGAAATTATGTTTTCAAATAAAATAAATTAATTGTTAATATTATATATACATTTGTTTATTATTAACTTATATTGCATAAAGTATTTAGTTATTTTAAGATTTATATTTAAATTAATAATTTTTGTAAACAAATATTGAAATGTTGTTTAAATATATGATCTTATGTTATATATCTTAAAACAATTATATCTCCATAAAACATAATTAAAAGAAATATAATATATAATTATTCTATGTCAACGTTCTTAGTTCTAAAATACTTAAAACAAAAAATATACACTATTTATAGTTAATGCTACTTAATAATTATTGATTAAATAATAGTTTAAAGTTATAACTGCTTAAATTAAAATATATTTTTTATTTTCTATTTTTTACAAAATATCTAGTAAGATTAGACTTTTTCTTAAGATACGCGTTGATGTCTTTTAAACGTGAAAACGTTTCGACCATAAATGTATAAATAAAAGCTAAAAATAATATTATACAAATATATCCGATCACTTACCAATTGTATCATAATAATCCAGTGGTGAACTCCACGAAAATATATCCAGATTGAAAATAATCCGTAGCGTTATTTCACTCAACTTAAAACTACACTTCACGTCACTTAAAAATATTATTAAAAATATAAGTCTTATATGAGATCTACGTTGCTTTCAGTCTGAAACACGTTAAAGGGTCATGGTGGAGCGGAGGCGGGTTAGCGCACCGATAGCTCCGGTTAACTGATAAAGTGTGGCTCAGTTCATGGTCGGAGACGTCCTTCCCGCCGCTGCCTACAGCCCGTACCGCCATACCGCCGGACCGCCGCCTGCGCTTCTTCCGCACTCGCTCAGAGCCCGGGTGAATGAACTGCTGCGTGTGAGCGAGATAGCAACCAATGCCACGGTCGCACGACTACTTCTATCTCGGCAAGGCAATCTAGTACAAGTGTCAAATGATATTTGTTCTATGTATTTCCCATTTCTGTAATGTATCATTTTTATAACATATTTAATTTACTAAAAATAAATATTTTTTACATAATATTAACATTTTCCAATCTCTTTTTTTATTCATTTATTATATATAAATAAATATTACTAATTATTTTTGCTTAGAAGTTACGGTTGATATTCTAATAAAACCGTCCGAAATTTCGTAATTTTTGGTATACGATACAATGGTAAATAATTCCTACAAAATAAATAATACAAATATGATTATTAAATATACAAGTAAACATAATACGCAGTTTTGATTCGAATTATTTAACTACTATATACTATTTTAATACTATACGTTTAGGTTACTCTATCCTCAGATTACAAAATTTTCGTAAAAATATCTGTAATCACATTCACTTAAAATTCATAAAGGATTTGTATGCTTATACAAAAATATGTTTATTTAAATATGGTCTAAATATTTTAAACGAGTAAGTTATATACTTCCTTTTTCATTTACTATAATATGTGCATTTGTATTGCTACGTTTTTATGTAAAGACGTAACACGTGAACTTTAAAAAGGAATCCGAATACAATCCTTATCCGAAATTGTTTCTTATTTACAAGTATGCAAGCCGTTAGTAGATCGTGACATTAGTAGGTTAGTTTGCTGTGACTATTGACGGTAGAACATCAACGACACTAAATCTTTACATAAATAAGGTTTTACTTCTACATTAAGTGATTCATTTCTTTTAATTTTATATTGAGCCAAATTTAGTATGTTATTCAAAACCAGAAGATAGTAAGTAAAATAAAGGTTTGATGAAAGGCTATATGGGTCTCAAATTGCCTGACAATTATTTTATTTTAATTCTCATTTATCATGACAACCAACAAACACAGATAATGAAAAACATCTTAAACGCAAGCCGCGTGTTTTGTTATAAATTTAGATTATTTTTTTGTGGGTGGTACCTACCCAGACGGGCTTTGTGCAAGCCCGTCTGGGTAGGTACCTACCACTCATCAGATATTCTACCACCAAATAACAGTACTCTGTATTGTTGTGTTCCGGCTAGAAGGGTGAGTGAGCCAGTGTAATCACAGGCACAAGGGACATAGCATCTTAGTTCCCGAGGTTGGTGGCGCATAGATGATGTAAGGAATAGTTAATATTTCTTACAGCGCCTTTGTCTATGGGCGGTGGTGACCACTTACCATCAGGTGGCCCATATGCTCGTCCGCCAACCAATGCCATAAAAAAAAATTTTTGAATACACAAATGAAAATCATTTTCACGTAACATAAAATGTTTATTTGTTATGATGAATGATGAATAATATGAAATTTTGAACCATATACTCACTCTCTGTCGATCGCTCTCATTAAAGTTAAACAATTCATCAGTAATTTATTTAATATCTCAAAAGTTACTCAATTAATTTAAGGTGTGTTTTCAAATTTACATTGAAGAAATAATGTTGATGTGTATACGTTTTGAACTCCATATATTTTTAAAGAAATGAATCATTATAAAGATAAAAATAGAATATCAAGAGTTTAAACAGCGACAGATGGTAATCGATTGGCACGTGATATCACGTCATACTCTTTTCCATAATCACGCTGCTTGAAATGTACAATAGTGTAACGTGATTGATATAAGATAAGAATAAAGGTTTACAGTTAGCAATAACAGAGTTACTTGTGAGAGTAACAAAGGACATTATGTAACATCGATCGCAGCCTTAATCGCAGTCCTTGATCAGATTTGCTTACCTGAGGAACCCACGTTTTTTTTCTTTTAAAGGGTGGCCATTATAAAATTGTTGTAAAAAACATAACGGTTCCTCAGCCCAACACACATTGCGATGACAAAAACACAATGACATTGAAACTATTACGTTTCCTGTGACAGAAATTGTGATTGTTGGAGGTTTGGGGACTAAATATGTTTTTTAAGTTGTTTAAAACAACAGTGTTACAATTTTTAATGGCTAGAAAAAAAAGAACGATGATTTCTAACTTAGAAAACTGAGTGGTATAAATTACAGATTTTTATAAAAAGATCGAGTACCTATATTTTTTAATGGTAACGTCTACAGATAAAAAATTAAGCTCTTAAATGTAAACGTCGCAGTAAAAACTGTTACTTATAATTTAACAATAACGACTTACCGTTTTTAAAGTTCTAAATTAGTTATTAGGAAAACCCGCACAACTCTTCATCTCGTTTCGCTAAGACTTTTGGTTAACAGAATAACAAAGAGTTTTATTATACGGTAGCTGATTGTTGGAGGAAAGGACAGTTCTATTCAAATAATCTTGTCACAGTCCTTTACCTTGGTTACGGATTAAATTAGAACGGATTATTAACTAATTTATGATTCAGTAGAATGTTTATGAGGATTAAAGTCTTAAAATTTTATTTATGGGGATTTAATATTACAAAGACGAACACTAGTCGGTTTGAACTGAATACTTAATTTTAAAAATGATGTTTTGTAGCGGCTATCTTTTAACTACTTAACAAACTAAATATTTCCATGCTAAATAATCAGTTAATCTGTTTTGTATATATTTTCAAACAACAAATTTAAATCAAAATATCTCAGCAAAGATAACTAGAATGGTGTGGGCTACAAATATTTATTTGGTAAAAAATGTAGCGCCCAAACTCGGAACGGGCAGGACGCGATCAGCGATTCGGGTGCAACGTCCTCGGCCTTGAGACTAGATGAACTTACGTAACCGGCCATCAAGCCTCCACCGAAATATTCCTTAAGTTTTTGCAACTCCCACCATAATTGATGCCTTGAATCGCTAGGTATATAGGAGCTACACGCTTAAGCATGTAAAAAACCAGCTTGGGATGTATTTGTATTCGTATATTTGTCGGTTTAATTAAGCCTGACAAACTATTTTTGTGAATTACATGTTTTTACTTTGATTTAAAATGTATATTTGTAGGATTTTTTAAATACAATATTCTTTAATTATATTATTATAATGTGGTGAAATTATGAATAATCATATATTTTCAATACTTAATATAGGAATAAATTTGAAATAAGATTACTGATTTTATAATATATTATTCCATTATGATTTATTTACATAAATGTTTTTGGAATTGATCTCTTGTTTTACCTGGAATGCAGTTATTCAGCTACTAACTAGCTAGTAGTCATACTCTCAACAATTATATATAATAAGAAATGATGATAATATAACACATGGTACATAGAATTTATGATATAAACTTGAAGGTGATGTCATAACCAAAAGCGAGGCTTCACAAAAAGCGCCATTGTGTAAGTCGTGAGGCTAGTTGTGGCTGTGGACGTGCGTTGAACTCTTTTGAGTGCTACAGCTATTAGCCAATTATAAGAGACTGACGACGTCAATGTTGGCTATCGAAAAATTATTGCTTTAAACTATGTTTTTAAAAACATGAAATTCCTTTTATTATATTTCATAGGTAAGAAGAAGTACCGTAATTTAATATCTCTTTTTCTGTTCGATTATGCATTATTAATTGATTGATCTGTATTATAGCCTATCTAGTGCTTTGAATGATAAATCTAGGAAAACTATGTTTTTTTTTTCATCAGTAAATAAAGTTTCATATTTACTAACTATGAAACTATGAAAGTAATAAATAATAATAATTATTAAAATCCATACAACATACGCCTAAAATAGCATACCATATTTTAGTATTATAAGTAAAAACAAACAAACGAAAAGTGGGACCAAAACAGTTTGAACCAATCAATAATGGCTATAGCAACTCAATCTATAAATTGAATATCTACTATTTTTAGTTAATTATATCTTTATACGTAGTATTTTTAAACTTCAAACTTGTAACTGTATAAACACTTTTCAAGTTTCTTGTATTTTTGTGATAAGACGATATTACGAGGTTGCTGTTGTAAACATTGTTGTGTGTTCGCAGATACTAACTATATCAAGCACCCGCATCGATGCGAGGTTTTTAACATTTGATATGTAGTAGTTGACAAAAATTTTAATTTACAAAAAGTAATAATCGGCCTTTGAATGTTTAAATATTACGAAAATTTATACAAAGTAATGTTGAATTAATTGACATAATGAATTGAATTGAATATCAGCTTGTAGATTGTTCTGCTGCAAGGTAAAGAAATTATTTCACCAGCAGTAGAATCAGAAATTCACCACGCTGTTATAATAGGGGTTCATATAAAGGCACAATTTCATTCGAAATACTCAATATTCATCTTGAGATTTTTATTCGAGTACGAATTAATTCTTATTTTTATTTGTTGCTACATAAATTATGCAACACAAGTTATGTAACAAATATGAAAATTTACTAACTCTAGTTTGGGTTTGAACCCGGAACCTTCGGTTAAGATTTACGTGTTTCAGTCACTGAATCATATTAGCTCCCAATCAAACTGTATATTTACTGATATTATTACACATAAAAATATAAATTTCGTTATTCAACAAATAAAATAAAATTTACGACAAAATGTTATAATAGTCTGATAATATCAATTTTCAAATGAGTGCTCAGTGGTAAATGAAAACATCAAGAGGAGTTCTTTATTTATCAGATAAAAATCTGCCACACGTATGTCCTCTGTAGCTCCAGCTATGAGCTTCGAAATCTTGTCCTTAAAAGGTAAGGATGCATAAGCCCAGCCGTTGAACATTTATAGGCTTTTTTTTGTATACATAATTTTTTTTTCTTGTACATAAAATTTTTTGTAAACAAAATTAAGTAAATAAGTATAAACAAGCACTTTACAATTTGTAATAATAAATTAAAATGAATTTGATTTTTAATAATATTAACTCTTATAAGAATATTTAAAAAATCACTGGTTTTCAGATGTTTTATTTGTCTTAGTTTAATATGTTTACATTTAATATAAAGTCATGAAACAAAGAAAAATCAATAGGCGTCTTTGTATAAATACTGTTGAAGTTTATTACTAAACTAGCTGGTAATATTTACGAAGTATTCATCACAATTCGAAAAATAATACTGTATGTATTTAAAGGTAGTAAAAATATATGCGGGATTTTGAGAGATAACATGTTAATTCATGTAGTTATAGATATTCGTATATAATATTCTGTTTTATAGTTCTATTCGCTTTCGGAGGCGCGCCCTTTCACGTTCAATTAACGTTTCATAATTAAAAATAATATGATCTCATTTGTATTTTTTTCTGTCTTTACTTTTATATTTTACTTAAACATTTCACGCACACTTAAACATCTTCTAGGTACGAGCGTTACATCATCACGTCAATATTTTAACGTGGAGGGGCGCGCCGTCGTAAGTGTATTGATCTATTACTAAGATAAGAAGGTAGGAATTAAAAACATTATGACCGAAAACAAAGTATTCGAAATTTAAACTTTTAAAAGAGGTTAGCCTTTTATTTGAAAATGTTTAAAGTTTAAAGTCGAAATTATATCATTAGAAGATGAAAATATATGCATATACTAATTCTCTAGCATCGACCTCTAAACTTTTTCCTAAATATCGTTCTTAAAATAACTTATTCTAATTGTCTTTTAACATTTAATATACAATCAGTTTTAGCGCATACTTGCGATTTTATAAGTAATACACATAAACTTATATATTGATTGTAAACTTTATCTAATGCACTCTAAGAATATTTTTAAACTCAACATATTCAGTTTAATCAAATATTGAACATCATTTAATTTAAATAATATATGGTTCGTATGTGTTCACCCTTAAAGTTCTAAGATTCTATTTCTAAGCTTGTTTCGCAATAAGCGTTGGCAATAGCTCCTCGAGTGTGCAGGCAGAGTTCGATCACCCGCAGATCAATACAAAAAACATGTTTGATTTGTGTATACTAGCAATCGCTAGTTGACATTCAAAGTTGCTCCTCTGTGGATAAAAAACGTAGTTAGGTTGGGCGGTTATCGTCTCGGTACCTGGGTCACTTATAGAATACATGTTGTTTAATCATTTAATACTTATCGCTAAATAATTATTTCGTATTAATTACATATTTTATATACTTCATTTTTATATATTCATTCATTTTATATTATATAAGAACATTTCAAGCAATCATTTTACAGGATTATATTAAATATTTTATAATTGATACATGAGCATAGGTTCAGAATATAAATTATATCTACAAAACCCGAAAATGTAGTAGATATTCTATTCCATTAATTAAATTATATTGGAATAGACTATAATCATAATTTGTTCGGATAGTTTGGTGATTTTCTTCACCTACTGAACAATGTTAAAATTTCTCTAACTTTACTAAAGGATGAAACATTTAATGTTCCAGCTTATAACTTGGAATATGTTTATACTTAAGTTCTTAAATTAAGGATTAATTTCTATAAATAAACAATTAACTAAAAACATAAGGATAAATTGTAAAAAATATACGGCCAGTATTACTACAGGCACAACAGACATGACATCTTAGTTCCCAAGTTGGCGCATTTGAGACTTAAGGAATGCTTAATATTTCTTACAGCGCTATTGGAGCGCTGTAAAATCGAAGGTGGTGGTAACCGCATGCCATTAGGTGGCCTATTAGCCTTTATATTAATTTTTAAATTTTTGTTTGTGATACATATAATAATAAAAAAATAAAAAATTCGAAACCCCTAAACTAATTTAATTGCTTATTGTTTTAATATTCCGTTACCATTTTAAATCGTAGGGTCTTTAAAAAACAATGAATGTTATTTTTTTTTTAATCTTACCTATTTTACGATGTTGCTTTATAAAATTAGTAAATACACTAAAATACTTCCAAGTAACATTTACGTTTAATGAGTTACTTACTTCTCGTTACTTCCTTCTTTTTGATATTGTTTAAGAAGAGATACAGTTGTTGGATGTGGTTTTATTAAATTCTTCTAAATTTGTCGAACTTAAAGGTATACTGCTGGGTATAAGCCTAATAATTGGCGCCAATAAACCTAAACAAGGCCTTCGGCTTTTGGAATACCGTATTAGCCTTTTCAGGTCGTCCGTCTAGGTTCGTAAGCGTTTTATGTCTTCTTTTCCGAGTCAAACTATCCGATCGAGGACCTTTTCCCATTGATTCTTATCACTCCTTTGAATGACTTGGCCTGCTTACTGCCAATTCAGTGGGGTCAAGAAGTTAGAACTCTTTGGTAAGTTACGGTTAGCCAATATTTTTCTCAATAGTAATTTATTGAGTTTCAAAATCCAAAGTTGCAAATTCAACTAATCGCAGCCAGGTTTTAATATATTTTATTTTATTTATTAAGCAATTAAATTATTGTCGAGTCTCAATGGTAATCAAGATGGTTTTATTAATTAAAAGTTTATATTCGGAAATGTATGCTTGAACTTGTTCTAATGTTAATGTTCTCTTAATCGAACAACATACGACTCACTCTGCACTGCACTCTTCCCATATCAGGGTAACTTTGTCAAGGGCGGAAGATACTGCTGGATAGATACAAATATTTGTCTGTTTTGCCTTATTTTATATGAATACCGTTGGCAGTCAAGGTCTTTGTAATATTAAATAAAAAAAGATATATTAAATCTTTTAATTATTTTGACAAGTGAAGACACTTGAATGACATTGATGACGGCAGACGGTGGGCGTATTTTCGAACAGATAATCGGGCACTCGATTGAATGCGGAAACGCAGCTCGTATTCTTGTCAACATTCCGCGCAGTCATGATTTGTGCAATAATTATCTTTTGAAAATTCGATGTTCATACATTTAATTTTTTCTAATCAGAGTACAAATACAATACAAATATTTTGTTATGATACATGATACATACATCGAAGAGGCCCTATACCCCTGTACTAGGAGACCCCGTATCTTAGGGACCAATGACTACTCAATCATTGCTTATATTTTGTTTCAATATTTTAAGAAAATATAAAGAAAACGGAAAAAGAAGAATACAAAATATGTCGAGCTAATGTGGTAAGGGATTCTCTGTATAATTGTACTATAGTATATGCATGCATATGTGCGTGTGTGTTTGTCATGTACAAAGATAGTTTTCTGTTTCTTTATAGCTAAGATCAATTTTAAGTTTTTTTCTATTTAATCGAGTGACGTCTCTTTTTTATTTATGCTTTTATAACCTATATATATTTTAATACTATTTGTATTAAAAATGTAGCTTTTTGCTTCATTTTTATCTCCGCTAACTTCTTCTAAAACACGAAAAGGATTTTGATGATTTCACTAAATGAAAGATCAGTAAAAGAGAAAGGTTTTTATATATAATTTCTGAAAATAAAAAAGTTTTGACGAATTTGTCGAACTATCATTTTTTTATCTAACTCACTAGAAAATTGTTAAAGAGGCTTGCAAAAAAGTTTGCAATAGCGTCTGTCTATTCTACTTTCTAAGGTACAGTAATAATAACTATTTATAAATGTAAATACATGTATTATAGATTAGTAAAGCCTATAATTTGTTTGCAAAGACAATTTCTCCATTAATTAAGTATCCTTCTTCGGATAAATATGATGTTTACCATTAACATTTTAATATAGATTAAATTGTCTTTTATACTATATACTTTGGATATATACTTTAGAAACATAAAAAAATAGACAAACCGCCTTCTAGTTGTAACATCAGATAAGTTCTGTGAGCTTATGTTAGGTAAATTGAGGAACCAAATTGTTATTGTTGACATTCGAATGACTTTTTATTGTAGTTAAAATTCTACTGCAATTATAAGTAGTTTCCATGTAGTAAATTAATTTCCTGTTTGATAGACCCGTGTGGTAGTTTTTTTATTTCTACCAACATATACAGGTTTGACCAAATCATTGTATTCCTTCACCGCTGAGACGAAATTAATTATAAACACAAATTACGCACATCAAAAATTCGGTTGTGCTTGTCTGGGTCTGAACTCAAAAACTTCGGCTATGATGCTCACATCACACATCACAGCCGAAAGTTATAATTTTCAATTTATCTCCAAAGTAAAAATGTTTAGGTGAAAGATCACTGTTTACAATTTTGCATGTATCCAGAAAAATACATTTATCACTATTTTTTTATTACGACTTGTTGTACTGTACACAAACGAATGCCTTTTTACACTGTCTGTTACAATCTTAGAGGTCAGATATAAGCAGCAAGTCATGTCTTACACAGTTACAATCCATAATGTTATCGTGCTTATACCATAACTCTCTGCTAGATACCTATCATTAAATCTATTTGTTTGGATTAATATAATTATTGTGTACACAGTTGTTGTATGGAATTGGTAACATTTATTTGTCTTTATTTTATGTTCTCTTCAAATGTATTCAATTTTTGTTTGTGTTAAATGTGTTTAATTGTTACATTTTTATAATATAATTAAAAAATATATAATTATTAGTAATTATTTCATTCATTTTTCATCATCATTAACAGCCTGTAAATTTCCCACTGCTGGGCTAAGGCCTCCTCTCCCTTTGAGGTGCTTTGGAGCATATTCCACCACATGTGGCAAAATTTCGTTGAAATTAGACATATGCAGGTTGCCTCACGATGTTTTCCTTCCACCGTCGAGCACGAGATGAATTATAAACACAAATTAAGCACATGAAAAGTGGTGCTTACCTGGGCTTGAATCCGCAATCATCACTGGGCCATTTTTAAAATTGATATTGATATATTAGTATTTATATAATTCAGAAGGTGCTATGAATGTGCACTAAAAATATATTGAATTTCGTTGATTGAAAAGTTAACCGACCACATAGTAAATTAGAGCCATCAGAAAACTGTGCAGAAGATTATAGAGCGCATTCAGCTTAAAATTGTGCATTAAATAACGAAAATTCTACTCAAATCGGATCAATAGTTTTTTGATAAAATTGCGGCCATACCTGTTATCTATATTAATAATTTCGTGCGACCTGCACGATATTACTACGATAGACTCGATCGAAATCTATCTATAATTATAGATCGTCAAAAAATTATTATTTTTATAGTCGACTCAAATTTTGCGGATATATGTATTCGCAAAATTCGTATAATCAAGATATTTCATTATTGAATCCATAAAATTAAATGAAATGACAGTTTAACGGGCTACCATTTTTTGATGTTTACGCGTGCGTTCAGAAGGTGTGTTAAAATAATAATAATTTCGTAGACTCGATGGAACCTTATCCACAATAAATTATAGATCAACGTTTATTAAAAATTTATATATTATGTGAAAAGTAAAGGATAAACCGTATTTGTTTAGTTTTTTTTTATTTTACCCGAAGGAAGCTCGGTTTTTATCTAGCGAGTTCTATTTTTGAAGATGAATAAACATACGGATTTTTATAACTATTAGACATATGTAGCAATACGATCGTTTGTAGTAAAAACAGTATGTAATGTTAATCGGCTTACATTTTATACTTACAACGAACCTACATGTTTTTATATGTTAAGCCGTAGTAATGATTATTGACGATTAATATATAATTAGGCAATTCTTTACCCCACAATTATATTGTTATTCAACATACCAAGGAAAAAATCGAGTTTAAGATACCTAAATTGTGGTAAAAGCCGTAACAAATGCATTGTGTACCTTAAAAAAATTATGATGTAAACAAGATGTTATGTTTCTTGAGCCTGTTAGTGTGTAAGTTACATTGGCTCACTCACCCTTCAGGCCGAAAACAGCAGTATTAAGTATTGCTGTTTAACATTAATATGTGACGAGTGGGAACATAACACAATAATGTAATATAACACTTAAATAACAGTTTAAGTGTTATATGAACGCAATTAGAAGGATATCCATATTTAATACAAAAAGGAAAACAATTGTGTTACTTTTAAAAAAATAACAATAATATATATAAAATCGATTTAAAAAAAAAACAGTGGTACTCATAGCAAGGCAAGGTAATTTTTTTTTTGTTATAAATATAGATGATTATTTATTGTTAATATATATTATGTACTTGAAATTATGTTCATGAAAATTAATTTTATTCAATGTTTATTTATACGCTGTTTGATTTTACTTTTATTATTTTTATAAAAATTAAAAGGTATATTGTTCAATTTCATTATACATTCATTTGATTTATTATGATTTATTAATTATATTAAATGGAATACATTTATAACAATAATATAAATGATTAAATCAATATTCCTACATTAAATAATTTTGGATTCTGATTAAACTAATGCCAAATATTAATACATATTCAATAAAAAAATATATTATTTGACTAAAGAGATATATTAAATAATTAGAAAAGTTAACTTTAAGGTACTTCTATATTTATAAAATGTTGTATGTATAATTAGGTTGTTGTTAGATCGTAAGTTGCTGTAGCAGTTTGTCTTGTACAAAAAAAACCCATGAGAATGCATTGATCCGATTTTAGAAAAATATGACATATTTGAATCAATTTTTTTTTAGGGAATGATATATTATTGATTTTCAATATAACTAATAAAGTTATATTTGCATAAAAATAATTACGAGAAACTGCCAGGGTGTTGCCTAGTTTTCTATGCGATGCTAGAGCGCACGGCGGCGCCGAGTGCGTCGAGTCAAGGTAAGTGTGCCGACGGCCGGGTGTGACCTAGTGTAGCTCCCCCACCCTACTGCTGCGTTCTGCACTCGCAAAAGTTCAACGAACCTCCAGCAGAATTCTTACAGGCATACGCGACTGTTACATTACCGGAAAGCTGCTGCAATCATCTACATACGCAGTGACCGATGCGGTGACGTTGGCGGAAGATTCATTAATTTTGTTTCATTGTCATCCCTCTCATATGATTCTCAATATTATAACAACTTCTAAATCTACTTATAATTATGATATTTTGTTACTAAAATAATTCTTGAATGATAGACTTAAAATTAAAGCATTGCATTTGATATATATTTTCTACAAATAGTACGTAGCTTGATAGAAATTTATACATTAAACCAGTGATAACATATATTACCGTTTGATGCAGTTGCGATTCTCGGATTTGTCGATGACTCGTATGGTAAACAGTATGAGTAAGATGGGGAAATGGGATTTTTACTCCGACGAAGAAATAATATTAATTTGTTTATTATGTCACAGAGCAACCGAAGTTTCGTGAATCATGGTCGGTCGCCACCTTCTTTCGCTTGCGCATACGTATTTGGTTACACCGTTATTACTTTCTACGAAGACCAGTTGAGTTTTTATATCAGAATATTTTACTAATTTTTTTTTATCTGACAATTACGAAAATCTAATTTACTTTTAAGATTACACGACTTTTTGTTCAAGAACCTAGTGGATGCACTTTTGCCAAGAAAACATATTCATTATAATTTAAAAAAAATACTATGATTGCTTCTTTTTTCTGATTGTGAGCTTCTAAGGGTCCAAATATCGAGATCCCGGTCTTAAATGCTTGTTCGTGATAATTCTAGCGATAAAGTTATAGAGGTTTTCTAACCCTTCGAATTATGAGAGTGACATAATAAATATTTCACCTTTGCTTGTGTACACATATGTACTATAATACCTCCTACGCAATTGCGTGAGTCTAATATTGTCTAAGCTTAGCATTATTATTATTTTAAAAATTAATTCTATTTTCATGCCTTATTTAGTCCAACGTTGATTGTTTAGTTCGGTATAATTGTAACTAATTTTAGTTTTAATCAGTATGTCATATTTTCAATAATATTATTTTACATATTTATTTGTTGTAATGTCTTGATTACTAAATATCATTGGACTTGTTATCTATTTCAAAAATAAATATGTTAATATTACGACCTTTTTTATTCACATTTTTAATACTTTATACGAATCTATTTTACTATTTAAAAATATAGTAACAGTGTAGTTGTGTGCATAACCAGTTATAAAAAAAATATGATGGAAACTAGTTTGTGACTAAACGTGAGTTCCAAAAACGGAAAATGAAAGGCTCTACGGATATCAGGTTAACGACCTTTAGCAAGATGCGAAAAATTCGCTGTAAACGTTATCAACGATTACTTAATAGTTAAAGTTTCCAACAATCGAGTTTATTCAGCTTGTTTATATAATGTTTTTTTTTAACACTGAATATTAATCGTCCTTTTGTCGAGGTACCGTTAAATAATTTTTATTTATGTAGAAAGTTACAATGACAAATGAACATGCTTTTTGTGATATGCTTATTTTATAATAATTCATACTAACTTTGGAATGAAAAAAGGGACTTTTTATACAGTTTTTATCTTTTTTGTACTGAAAATTTACAACAATGTCAATATTTTTATTTGTCCTCATATTTTGAAATGGTCTCAAATTAATATTGCATTCGAATTATACTCATTATTCGTTGGAAAAAATAGTTTAGGCCCCGATTTTTGTAGTTACAAGCATGCTTCACATCGTCTATAGTTTTTTGTTACATATCTTACTTCTGTCAATCTTCTAGAAGTGTTAATATTATATCAGTGGATAGTGTGACGATCAGCGAGAGCGGCGTTCGGCGTAACGGCGCAATCGGGGCCGTTGAACGCGGGTGGCCTTATTGCCGCGAACTATCGCAAGCGAGAAACGCGTTGTACTTTCATTGTCATCTCGAGATGCATTGACACCCATGTGCCACGCCGTCATTAGTACTCAAAAGTAGCTTTGCATTCGTGTAAGTATTATCATATTAATGAACAAACTGTCGGTTGCGAAGAAGATAAAAGACAAATGTGACAAATGGAAGCATGAAAGGTTTTTTTTACGAATTTTTGGACCTCGTTCGTGAATATTATGCGTCACAATTAGGTCTTAACAGAATGTCGTATTGCAGAAATAAGGACAAATTCCTTTCGTAGTATATATAAAAAAAATTGTCAAATACTTATTTTGTTACATTCTACGGGTAAAATATTAGAAATTAAAATTATAAAATAAAAATATATTTTAAATTTAAAAATTATAGTTTATGTTTACCATTTAATAAATCAACGTTTACCCTCGTAGATACATGCTAAAATATGATTAATAAATACAATAACTTATTATAAATAAACTACCAGATGTAACGCTTGTTAAATTAGAATTCTTCAAATTAACATAAATTTGGGTATGAGCTACGCAACTACAATAATGCAATGCTACGCAGCTACGCAGTCATTGACCTCGCGCTGTGTCAAGTGCACTACTACGCGCTTACATTACTTTTGATTTAGTCAGTAATTAAATAATATTAATGTTTAAAATCCACAAGGTATTATTATATATTGGAGTAAATAATAAAACTTTACTTGCTTTTATTGAATAATAAATTTATTTTTACTGACTAATTTTATCACTAACACCTTCAATGAAATCCCAAAAAGTTTTATAATGTAATTATTTGTTAATAAGCATTTAAAAACCCTTTCATGGTCCATTCCAAAAAACCAATACGACGTTGTTATACGATTAAAGTTTTTTAAAAAATATCTTATTTTTACCTGTAACTAATGTAACGAATATATACATATTAGATAGTAAATACAAACTAAGTACTATATTTTGTACAAATTCTAACTTCAAATTTGTAAGTGAAAACCACACCGTCGTGCGGACTTCATTCCACTTTTCCGCGGCATCAGTAATATAATGCGTCCAATGTTGATGGAGCTGTACATTTCCTACACTGAACTCTAAGTAAGCGACATTATGTTATACCGGGAGGGTGTAGGAGTTCTAATAAGATTGGTTGTTGTGTTCGCAGATGCGAGTGACGACGCGGCGCCGATGCATTTTCGCCAGTGCAGTGTGCAGTAGGTAAGTGTGTCAATGCACTCTAATCCCCCCTCCGTCTTTGCAATCACTTATGACAAGTTCAACCTGTCTAGTTTCTGGAAATAGTATGTGGGACAAGCCTGTCATGTCTAGTTGAGTGATACGTCATAAACGTCACTATTTTCACAATTTATTTATTAAAAATTAATGGATTTGTCAAAACATATTTAAAATCTTTTCATTTTGATTATAAAACACTTTGTTATAGAATTGATAAAAACAGCAATGTAGTGCAGAATAGTCGGATGATTATCTTCCTCATTTAAATCAATTGACCAAATACATAATTTTGTATTTAAATTACAGTTTGTCTTATAAATTATTAACAGGATTAGGTAATATCTGCCTATGTGAGTCTTTTCTGTTTGTGATTGTGACTAAATAGGACAAATAGTGAATATAGTTAGAGACATAAAACACTAAACCGTTTTACAGTATCTATGCATGTATATTTTATACTGATCAAAATATATATGTATTTTATCAATGTTGTAAATTTATTTGTTTAGTATTCATATATATTAATGTATTGTAAAAAATATATTTGAATAAGGGCAATTATTTTGACCTTGATTCTGACATGTATAAGATTATTTCATATCCTATATAAGTTTATGGAATATAATTATAAATTACTCACGATGTAGACAGTATATTATGACAACGTCGGCAGACGAGTTCGATACCCTGTCTCGTTTTCATTAGCGTGCGCTACGGAGCGTGATTACGGCGGAAAAACTTTCTTACATTGCATTAATTATGATCGGAAAAAGTTGAAAACTTCTTACTTATTTTTGGGAAGAGGATTTCTATGATATCAATAGGCAAGATTCTGACAGTTAACTATATTTGCAACAGAAATCACGATATGTGTTTCATATTAGTATATGTTCACCTATATATTATTATGTACTATTAAAAAGGTAGATATGTGTTTCTTCGTTTCCGTATAGGGGTGTTAAATGCTAATTTTCAAAGGGCTGCTAGAAGATAGATAACATAGACATAGTGCGGCGTCAGAGCAGGTGGGCGAGCAAGCGCATCGTCGAGTTTCCTATTCGTATCTAGGCGAGTGACAGTAGTGGCTTGCGAAAGTGCACATAATTGGATCGGTGCTTTAGAAAGGGGGTTATGAGTTTGTAAGTGCAACGAACCCGCGTGCATTTCCTCGGGAAGATGCAGTTCAGTCGGCAATGGAAAGCGTCGATTCCAGGAATCGGCGATACATCGACAACTACCCGTCACGGCTCTCTCGCCACGCACTCGATATGGCGAAAAGTGAAAATAAATTAACACACTAGATAACTTATCTGTTAAGCATACTAGTCAATCACAGTACTTTGAAAAAAAAATGAAATGAGTTATAACATCGTTGAGATTTCTACAAAATAATGTATGTTAAAATAACTTTTAAACTAGAAGTAAGAACAAATATCCAAACAGTAAAATAAAAATATAACTAAAACAAATATTCTAGTTATAGACATCTGTTGTTAAATATTCAAAATGACGATTAAAAGGTGACATTTAATTTGAATTTAAGTTTTGTATTACATTTTATAAAATAAGTCAAGTAAAATTTTTACAAATTTATATCTTTAAAATTCAAAAATGTAGCGTTTCGGTTACATAACAGTTTGGGAAAGAATCACCTGGCGAAATAGAAGAAGTAATTACGAATGAATAAAAAATAAACTATTCCTATACATAAATGAAACAACTGTTAACTAATCGATATAACGGGGCCAAAGGGTTACACGGCCATATGCTGCATAGTCAAAATACCGGATATGGGTTAAGTAATCACAGACCTTTTTCTGCTTTTTCTGCATCCTTTATATTAACCCCTTTCATTAAAAAGTCCCGTAACAGAATACTTTGTTGCATAAAAAGTCGACATTTGCAAGATTTAGCGTTATGTTAATTGAATGTCTCACAATCGATGCCACTGCTGAAGTTTTCGATCCTCATTTTAACTTTTTGCTAGACGTTGCATGTTATACGCAGCTGTTTATTATTAATTGAACTATTAAATTTGAAACTCATGGTTACTGTTATTAAATTAAGTTTTAAAAATAGAAAATAAAATTATAATAACAATTACATTTAAAGAAAAATGTTTTTATTCTTTTATTTTCTCATAACCGCAGAGGCTACCTTATTCATGTTGTAAACTTAATGCACAAAACTACCTCTTATATTATTCTAAACCTCAAATTCGTCACAGTCTCAGGATTTATGATCTATCGTATATCATTCCTGCTTTTGTTTTGGGCGACGCTCTTATTCCGAGAAAGGGTATTATGTACTATTGGTCCCGGTTTACACTAGAAACTGTTACTTTGTAACGGAGTTTGCATGACAGCAAAAGTTTATTATTGTTAAAATCGTGACGTCACAAAGCAACATACAATACTGCTTTCCGTTATTTATACAAAGGAATAGTAAACAAAGGACCCTTAGTTTGACCACAAAGTAGCTGCTCACTGCACATTATGTCTTCTAACGGGTCTTAAATCAATCACGAGACAAAAATCGTGGTTCAAACTTTAATTTTTGATAATAATTTAATAAGTATTTGAATAAGCAATTCATAACATACTGGAGATATATATCTCCAGTTCACTCGTGTTATGTGTATATTTTACTGAATACAAGTTTTTTTGTATACAAGTTTGAAACACTTATATTAAATATGAGGGGCACCAATTATAATTTTATATATACATATATATTTTAATCAAATATAAAAAATAAATACTCTTAAAAAAAGTTTGAATGTGGAAAAGTATCAATTAATTACAATAAAACATAACAAAAATGGTATTGTAGAGCTTAAAATACTGTTACAAAAATGTGTATTTAGAAAATGTTTGGGCATTACTAAAAGTGAACGCATGCCTCGGCTACCCCTACATAAAAAAAGTAAAAAGAAAGGACGAGTCCCGTTACTATTCCGGTATCCTGCTGCGTAACGATGTATTTAATAGACGAACGGGAGAGATTTAGACGACCCTAACTTCTTGTGTGAGGAATTTTAAAAGGCTTTCATAGCTGTGTATAATATATTCACTACTTGCTGTTACCTATGACGTTGTCCGTGTAAATGACATGGTTAGTCAGACTCTTAGCCTCGTTAATAAAAGCTTATGTACATTTTTGGATTGGTTGTTTCTTAGAATTATAATATGTATAAGTTAAATACTCCACACTCTTCACAGTATTCACAAATCAATTTTTTGATATTTACTTTGATCCTTGCGAATGTCACATACGAGGTTATTTTAATGTTTCGATTTTCGAGTATATTGTATATTTCGTAACAGTAACACAATGACGAATACAAATACATACGTACTTTCAGTGTTAACTTATTTATTTTACTAAAATTATAATGTTTTATTGTGTTCTTCGAATATGTGTGTAATTTTAGCATTAAGTAAACGATTTAATGAGGTTTCTTCAGTAATAATGTATGTATTTATAAGTTTTACAAATAAGTAGTATGGAAGTACATACCTCAATTACAATGTACAACGGCTTTGCAGTGTGTAATAAAGGCACATCATTTCATCTTAGCTGGGTCGAAGCTGTTCCCAATTAAAACACCTAATATTATAACAATAAACATTAACCAAAACGTAAGCGAAGTCAAATATCATCAAGCACAGCAAAATATCTTAGCAATGTATATAATAGCAATGGTAGTTAAAAATTGAAAACAGTTATCACACAAAAACACTCAGCTCAGTTGTGATTTGTGGTGCGTCGTAAATGACGGATAACATTTCGCTACGTTTCATTATTTCAAAGAGATAATAATATGAAGTGATAAAAAATTTGAAAATATAATTAATATAGTTATTATAATTGATATTTTTATTATAATACATATCTTTCATACGTCGATTCGATTGATAAATTTTCATTTTTTTATTTAATTTTAATTAATCGTTTCACATTTTCATGAACAGAATTTTATGATTTAATAGTTGCTTGTTTAGGAACGTTCCATACGTTGACAAAAATGGCGAATGGTTCAATAAACCTGAAACAAATAATACTATCATAATTTACGTATTTTTCATTCTGAAGTCACGCTTAAAAATAAAATGTACAGTGATTTATAAACGCATCTTTACTAATGTAATAGCTAAGTCAATATCTAAGACAAATTTCAACGCTCAATTAGTCGTGATAAGCTGACATGCAGAGAAATAGATATAATTGCATTTATAATATAGTATATAGATTGATTCATAAACGTTTATTTTTGTGTCAAATATCTTATTTAAAAAAATATAAGTAGTTTTACCATAAAAAAGTAAAATTACTTAGCAGATTCATTTTCTTCTTATATTTTTAATGTTCGTTTTAAAAGTCAAATGTTTATCGGATGTTTGAATGGCAATGACCGCATTATGAAAGATACGCAACCGTTTCCTGGGTGAACAGGCTGACGGCACAAGTATGAACTGAGCGCGAACGGCTGTATGAATAAGAAAGAATAAATACATTTATAAGATAAATAATTTAACATTCGATCTGATTCATATTAAAGAATAATTTTGTTAATTTTTATTATTCGTTATTGAATATGTTTTTTTCTTATGATTGTTGTATGACTGATGCGTTTTGATTTTAAGAGTGTAACCGTGATTTATGTTTTGTTTTGTCAATCCTCTTTGAGTCTAGTCTAGTGACAAGTCTTCGGTGTTGATTTTCATTAATGTTTCTTTTTAATCAACAATTGCATTGATAATAAATTATATTAAATCGTGTTGCAGTTATTAACAGTCTCTGGAATGACACTTATTGAAATAATATTCCAAATTTTAAAATATATTGATTGACAAACATAAAACAGTGAATAAAAGTAGAACAGATTTTATCATATAAATGTTTTTGTGTGTACATATGTATGTGTTTGTTTTTTTATACTTATTTGTAAATTATTAATTAACATGCCTTTAAGTCTTTTTATAACTTAAATTGCATTGTCTTTATATTTGTATATTTATATTGTTATTAAGCACGAGCAAATGTAGCTGTATGTAGAATATAACGAAAATTTTATCATTATTATATATTGTCATGAAAATTTGAAATATGTGGAACACCACATCATACCTCATTCCTTTAATTTAAGGTCGATGCATTCTGTAATCGGCAGCAAAATTAATTGACAGAATTTTACGCCTGGTTTCTTGGGAGTACTTTTCTTGGTGAGCCCATTTTTCGCCTTTCTTGATTGATTTGGTGATTGATAAATTTCTTTTTAGTTTGAGATTGGGTGGCTCTAATCTACTTTGGTGAAACAATGCGGGCAAAAAATATTATTTTATTACTCTTGTTTGTTCTTATAAACTTATGACTGGTTCCTTCAGAATTTCTCAACGCAAATATTGACGAATCGACCAATTATAAAGTTTGATTAAATCAAAATTTATTTCCGAAACACTGATTTGTAAGTAGTTAATACATTCAAGCAATTTAGGTTTCCGAAAAGAACATTAATATTTTATCGCGTATAAATAATTATCAAATGAATTGGAAGTTGAAAGCATTCAATTGAATCAAGCTGAGCAAGGAGTGAGTTATATGCAATACGTTTAAGTTACATTTTTAATTAAACAAAAGAAGTCAGAAGAACTAAAATAGACTAGACTTATAAAGAGGAATAATTAAAATTATAAATGTTACCTCTGTTATATCTGTTGCTGTATAAGGTAGAAGGAATGAGAATGAGATTAAACTTACACAGAGTATCATGAAGTACTTACCTACCAAGTGTAAGTAAATCAAGATACTCTTCTGCAATCCTTCAAAAAAATAAACTGAATATGATGAATTTGGCCTTTGAATTATCATTTTTAAGGTTTAAATTGTATACTTCTACGATAAATTTAAACTACTTGATTTTAAAACTACTGAATAAATAAATTTCCTTTATTACAAAGATAATATTATAAGCTTGTTTTCTTAAGTCTATTCGCTTGAAGGTTATATGTTATATATGTAAATAATTGAAATTGTAATTAATTGTTTATAATTTGCCGTTAAAAGGTCAATATTCCTTGATTCAACCAGTAACAGCAGCAAGGCGAATTTTATTTTGGTGATTTCAGTATTTATGTTAATTCACCCTCGATTTATTTAAAAAAATATTCTAATTATACTACGTTTGTGTGCGTTTCTGTGTGCGTTTTTATAATAATTTCGCTTTGATCTACTTTACGTCTTGCTTTTTATGCCGGAAACAATAATTGCAAAGAATGCAAGCAGATAAGTGTGCGTTGATAATTATCAGAAGGATATTGTTTTCCGACGTCGCGTCGTTGAGCTCTGTTTCATAATCACTCATTAAGAATATTTTAATTTATATAATGAACGCCGACGGACAATTGGGCTATTTAAAAATTTATGATTAGCAGCGGGTAACATTGTTATTGAAGTAATATACTTCTTATATAACTATTTCTTACATTGTAATGTTATGTCCCTGGTATGTGTTCTGTTCCTTCAAAGACCTATTCGAATAAAAAACCACTTGTCAATTTTTGTTACTTAATTAAATTAAGCTTATATAATAAATCATTATTATATAAATATTGTCTTAAACTGAAAGTTATTATTTTACATCATAATAAATTTAAAATCAAATAAGTTAAAATAAAACTAGAAACTGCATAATTGCAAACCTTTTTCCTAAGATGCCGCTCTTACCCAGTTATGGAGCATTTAGATGAAGTCTTTTATTGCATCGTTCCTCTAGTGTTTATAGTTCATAGCAAAGTCGTATGCCCAGAGGTCCTTGGTTTAAATCCCGGGTTGGGCTAATATAAAGTTATTCGTTTTTTTGGTCGATAAATTCTCTAGTCCTAGCCCAGGAGCCCGGATCGTGGAAGAAGGCAGTATTGACGCTGCTGTTGTTTCTGCGCCTAAACTATTTTCAGTCGTTTTGGATCACACGTCTTATCGCATTGTGAGACTATATTTGTATTTGCGCGCAAACTTGTATATAAAGTGCAGGTGGCTCTCATTCCGTGACAGCCGTCTTGACCGAAATTGTATTGGTGGATATCATAATAACTATATTTTTTATTTCACTTTACTGCAATTCAAACAGACGTAAGTCATATTTTTAATTAACTTGATAGACTTTTAAATGAAGTTTGGTGCTAGTAGCATTTTACTCCAATGTAACAGATACTTATTATTTATCATATCTAATTAGGCAAACATTTAATATATAAAAAAAACTACATAACAGCCATATGAAAAAAAGTAATTTGATTACGAAAAAAATATATATTTTTGTCACAGTATCGTGAGGAATAGTCATTGTCATGGTATAAATCAATTGTTTTACTAGAAAAGTGGCGCATACTAGTTCACCTGGAAGTCGTTCGCGATGAGCGGCGCTACTAGTAACACAAGCGCATTGCTAGTAGGAAAGTTGCTTATGACGTCGGAAAGTGTCACGTTGAACCATGGTGAACCGCGACCGGAGTCTTCGGCGGTGCTTGGCCTACTCACAAATTGTCATTCTATCAATCCGTCACCATGACTTTATCTACGCCATCTGATGGTCACACTTCGTCTTAAAAAATGTGCTGCGCCTTACCGTTGTTCGTTTAAGTCAATCATTTTCGAGATAATAATGATGAATCGACTTTTTCGTTTGTGTAGGTGTTTTTAATTTACAAATTGAACATTGCAATAAATATTTTGGGTATCGTTCATAATGATCATTTTGCACGAAGTTTTACATTCAAATTATCAGTAATGTGCAGTCAACTTTACTTTTTGAGGGCTTCAACTTGGCATATTTTAAATTTATTAACATTCTGGTTAATATTTTTACGATAAGCATGTCTCTAACGATTTTAGCTAATTGTGTGTAAAAACACACAACTACTTGTGTGTTTTTATTTTAAAGGAAATTGAGTTACGAAAAACTTAGCTTTTTATGAATATGTCAAAAGAAAGTTTGAATGATAAATCACGATGAATATTAGTATAAAATGAACCCATAGTTATGGTAACTAGTTTTTAGTATATAATCGTGTTATAATAAAATGAGACAGCGTGACGAGTCAACAAACTGGCGTCGCGGTTTGTAACGCTCGCTGGCAAAATAGAGGTCAATGACAAGGCCTAGCTTACATCAACATTATTCCAATTTAATCAATAACACTTTTTTCTTAAACATATAAAGCGCTTATAAAGTTAGGCGATTTCCGGGAAGTGTATAAATAATACCCATTACAATTGTAAAGAAAACATCTGACTCGAATTAAAAAATTATATAAAACGAGTTCGGTTTCGTGTTTTTGCACTCATACATCCGGCGTTTGCGCGATACTCGAGCAGTCAAAGCATTTATGACGTTCATATCTGAAAAGATTTTTTAATCGGTTATACTTTTTTTCTATAGGTTAGGATATAAATGAAAATAGATCAAAACAGGGCACTTGATATCTGCAAAGGATCACATTCTGAAGAGTGTTTTAAATTGTATTTTTAATAGCTACCTTTTTTGCTCCTATTCGTGAAGTGTGAATTATCATGAACTTGCGGAAAGGGGGTCGGGTGGTGGGGAGGAGGTGCGCGGTAACCAACGAAACGAAAATTTGTGAGGTCAACGAACGTGAGTGGCCGCGCAACCAAACGTCAGGTTGATTCACTTTTCATCTACGCTCACTTTGCAATGAACATTATATGTGCCCATATTACATGTCTTATACAGAAGAAACTGATGAAAATTGATAATACAATCAATGCAGCGAAATTTTAAAGTGGAGTTACGAGACATCACTCTTTATTATCGACAACATAACATTTTGATGTTGCATAAGTTCATCTACTATAGACAACAAGTTGTCTTTTTTTTCCTTTCTAAAAATATGTCTAAAAAACAAAAGGGAGAGAGAAGTGAGGGACAAGTTTTTTTTTTATTTTTAAGTTTTAAAATTTTAATAAGAAATTAAAATGATAATTGAAGTTACGATCAAATGATAGCATTAAGAGAATATTGTTTTATCTTATTTTTTTATACTTCTAAAACAATTATATGAACGTAGAAATTGTTTGTTTTTTATAATAAAATGCTAATAATCTTAATGACAATAACTTATTCATTATAAATTTCTATTGTGTAAAACCAGTAATAAAGTAAGAATAATATCAACTTTATAATTATGTTATATTTTTAGTAGTTATTTTTTATTTATTTACGAAAACAATGCGTATGTCGTGTCACCTGTTTAAATATTCGACGTGGAGCAAACAGAATATTTTGTAACGTGAGGTGTAACGCCAAAAGCTTGAGTTTTTACTTTTATCGAGTAAATCGAACCTTTCATAGGAAATGATTATAGATTTTAATGTGTACGCAATAAAACTTAAATTTGAATGTGATTTTGTTACAATTTTCGTAAAATCTATACAAAGTATACATACAGAATGTCAGAGCAGGGCAACGACCTCATGTTTGGCGGGAATTTTGCTGCCATCTGAAAACTTGGTCTGAACTGCGAGAGCAATGTGATTGTAAAGTTTTTTCGGATACATAGATCTTTATACGCTTGCGAGCAACTATTGATGATGATGATAGATACCATTCGACAATATTTAGTTTTTTATGTAATGGAAAATCCGTAATTGATAACGTTTTTAAGTACTGATTGTCAACATTATTTTCCCCTAATATTTATGATCTATTTAGGTCAAAGTGATTTATCAAATACTAAACTATTAGTTTATAAGTTTTACCAATAGAACAATATTTTTTTCATATTATTTGAAATAATCAAATTACGGCTTAGGTTAATGCGTATTAAAAATAATATATCAGTATTCTTATGACGACATTAATAAATCGCATAAATAGAGATTGAAGTGAAAAAATATCATTGTTGTCAAACCAAATTGCATACCAACCAATCTTTAAGTTTATTTTAACAGCAAAAATTATTTAGAAAAAGTTTTATCATTAAATTAAGACAATTAATCAAACTATATTCTTTATAGTTTACTAAAAGTAGGAATGGTATCCTTTTATGTTTAACAAAAATAAAGTAATCAAGCGCAGCTCGTGAATTCGGAACACGTTGAAGTCGTTTGTATGGACCGCGTTGTTTACAATTATTTTACAAAGGAAGAACTGGATGAAACATAATTCAAGTAAATATATATTTTATGGATAAATCAATTGTTATAAAATATGCAGATATATGAACTGTATTAATGTATATTGTTCTTTTAAAAAGTGAAATAAAAAGGTTATAATTATATGTCAAAAATGTTTCTGTTTATGTTTATATCCTAAAAATGTTTGCATACGCTCGGAATTTCCGGATAAATATTTAATTACATTGAAACATTATATACATATTATACAGATATATTGAATAATGAGAATAGTGGCAATTTTTCGCTATTTATAATCTTGAATCTCCTATAGAGATGTTGGTGAAAAAATTGGGCAATAGTTAATAGTTAGTGGGCATAGAGTGGTATCATAGTATATTACCACAATAATACTGATTATTTTGATAGAAATATGGACCAAAAATTTTATACAATGTTTGTCTGTGATAAAATAAATTCCGCAAATCGTTTTACGTTTGCCAATTCTTAAATGTAAAAAACATGTTAAAAAAATATGATAATAAGGCGTTTCGTCAATAAAATATTAAATAGATAAAAAAAATAAGTTAGTATTCATTCATTTTCATACTAGATATAATGTATACTTGTATCTAAATAAATTGGTGGAAAGAGTAGTAACTAAGACGCTTTACGGTTTTCCTTGAAGAGTTTACATTCAAAGCTGTAGTAGTTTAAATAAAACTTTAAAATTACCATTTAAAAAGTCTATTTTTTTAGAAAGCTACGTTACTCCTGAGTGTTGCAGGGTATAAATTGTATTTATATCATAAAATTATCTCTATTAAAAGTTTTTACCTACATGTGCGATGAAGAGGTCGGCCGCTAGTAAGGTATATTTCGATTTTGATGATAAATAGCATAGTCAACTTTGTTTATTCTAGAGTTTTATGAAATATAAACGTAAATGTAACATTCCATAGCCCAAGAATGTCATAGTGCGACATCACGAAAACGCTTCCGCATTGCGCAGAGCGGCATTGATACATTCTATGCAGCTATCCAGCTATTACTTTAACTATTCTCTTTCTTCGGAGTACTTCCATAAACATGTAGATAAGAAAGATTGTTATTAGGTTATTTATAAACCATATATGGGATGTATTCACGATGTGTACAATTTGTTCGTAAACTTGTTCTTCTTATAAATGTTACATGAGTGTGACTGAACTTTAATTTCAATTTTGTAACACAAGCTTGCATCATTACTGTATTTAATTAGTTTCGATAAATATAAAATGTGTGGTACATTTTAAATGATTAGTGCTATAATTATGTAACTGTTGCTCAATATTTTATTCTTAGAGTCAATATTAAAGTCTTATAAAATGACGGTTCTAATAAAATGAAAGTGTTGTTGAGGGACTACTTCAATAAAGTTATGGCAATCCGTACTCCTTAAATCTTATCTTTGAATACAATGGAGAAAAATAGAAGATAACAATATCGACAGAGTGAACGAATATTATTCTAAGATTACGTAAGCAGTTTTTCAATAATTTATATACTCCAGTCTTTGTATAAAAAAAATAATAACAAAAGTATAAGATACCCCAAAATTAATATTTTTTTTTATAGGTAAGAAAATATTTTATTCAGCGTACTAAAGTACAACAATAAACAGTCACAGAAAGTGTAGTAAAAATAACTCTAGAGTAAGTATAGAACAAAATAAAGGACTGATCGTTATTATTATTTATTAACAGGAACTGAGGAAACTGGGATTTTTATAGGCTCGGTTTTCATGGTAATAGTTAGGAATATTTACTTTATATTTATGAATTAACAACCTGTAATTGCTGTAATTTACACTCTATTGGAATTGATGAAAGAATTAGGTCAGAGAAAAAAATAATGCCTTTTAAGGTGGAAAGAAAACAAACCCATGATTAAAATAATATACATATAATGTCGGAGCAACAAGTTATTCTACCTACTTGAAAATTTAAAATAAATATTTACATATGATCATGTATTCAATAACTAAATGCAGATTCGATGACATACTTATATTACATAATTATTTTAAAAAACGACTTGTTTTGGCTATGTTTGGATATTATGTTTATGTTTTTTTTTTTATGTAATACAGTATGACATATTTAGCTCTGTAAGAATTATTAACCATTTCTTACATTGCCAATGCGCCACCAACCTTGGGAACGTAGATGTTAAGTCCCTTGTGAGTTTTCACCAAGTAAATTTGGGTATTAAATACTCAAGAAAAACTACATTGAAATTTAGATAAATAAAATGTTCGTTAGATTTTGTCTCCCTACGGTTCCAAATGTAAATATATAATTGTACATAAATTGCATAAACATCACCAAAGTTTTGTTTGTTCCAGTTTTTCGCAAAAACTACTAATCCAATTGATATGGACAAATTCAAGTATTTTGGGTTTCTTAGTAGAAGATATTTAAAGTTTAATAGGTAATATTAAATATTTGAAAACTAGACAAATCATTAAAACAAAAATCACTTTTGCTTTTAGCTCAATGCTTTTAGCATACTTGAATCATGTATATTTTGATGGTAAGCATTTTGGAATCTTCATTTTACAGAACTCTACCAAGTATTTAGTATCAGTGGTTTCTCTTTTCCACCATTTCAATCACAAAGTTGTGTCAATCAAATATAATATTTATATCTATTCTGCTTTAAAATTTACGAATATTAAATCCACGCTTTTTGAACATCTACGTTAAACAACATCATGTGTTCTGTAATAGGTATATATAGGTATTTTTTATGTTTGAATTTCACAATTTGCAAAGAAAAAATTATCTACAATTTTTTATTATAGACGTGGATATCTTGAAGGAAGAATTTGCTGGATTTGATGATTCGGTTACTTGGCTTTATAAGCACATCCCGTTTTAATATAACTTCTCTTGTTTATACATTGATTATATTTATCAATGGTTCTATCAAGATTAACAATATTGTTGTGAATATGCATAACATTGTTTTCATTTCATGACATCCTAAAGGGTGTCTCGAACTCTAAGATTATAAATAAACCGAACACCTCTTTTTTGTAATATTAAAACACTTTCAATACCTTTATTGTTACATCGGTTACATTAAGATTACTGTTGTTTATTATAAAATTAAATTATTTGTTATAAGCCAATCGTGTATGCACAGCTTAAATCGTCATAATTAGGTTATTTTAGTTCATCTTTTGACAGTATCGAAGTATTGCCAGGACACAATACTACTATCACTATCATTAATTTCCTTAACATAGAAAGGATGATCATTAATATAAACTAAAAACAGAAAGTTATCTAAAATTGGTCCTTGAGGAACACCCTTGCGATATATTATGATATCCGAATCGAGTTAGTCAATATAGTTCAAATGAATACTATTTTATTTTTTATTTTAAAATTATATGAAATAAAATTGATAATTAATAAATATAATAATATTGTATAAATTTATTAGATGATTAGCAACAAAAAATTTTTGAACATTATGTTTTATTTTCATTTATAGTAAGGAGGTTTCCAAGAGCTTTTCCGTAGATTTGAAATAAAGCAATTTATGTTTTAAAGTTTTAATTCTTTACTACATAAACCTGTACATCTAGATATATAAAATAAAATAAGTCAAAGGGGCTATAAGTTACGTAAGTTTGTTGTAATAACTACGGAGCGATAACAATGTGCACCAATGGGATGCAACTAGCAATATGCCAAGCGTTGGCGGCATCTGTCGCCATCGGCGGATAGCGGTTTGCAAGGTTCAGGTTCACTCGGGTTCATTGCCATAGTTTTGTAACCCTTCTTGTGTAACTCGCTCTCGGTGGCCCTTCGCTCGCCTCTCACTTGTACCCGATATTGCGTTTATTTTCCGCATTTGTTAATAATACTTTTGCCTGATGCGTTTATAGCATATTATCGAGATGATTTTGCGTGTATTTGTACATAATACGTATTTGAATGTATTTTGTGTACGCAATTATATTTAAAGCACTAAAGCTACGTTCTAGACGTATGGTCCGAAATAGTTATGTAAATCAAAATTGTTCATGATTATGATTATTTTATTTACGTGAGTGTTGATTATAGCTGCAAAACAAAATAAATTAGATATTAAGTATAAGTACTACACATATACCATATAGCAGAAATAAGCAAGTACGAAAGATTTAATTGAGTGGTGGCGTAGGCCATTCTGCGTCTAGCGGGCGTCGACCTCGCAGCCTTTCGAGAGTATCGAACCGCATGGATTACGTCACCCGCGCAAGCCTCTCTCCCACCATGCCACCGTGAAGCCTACGCCGCTACGGCATGTTCCTGGTTTTAAGCTTTTTGATAACTTACGCTTTTCTGAAATAACCAACAGATAAGTATTATTAGTTTATTCAAGAAAAATTGTATGATTTTATCTGAAAGTATAAATACACGTGAAAGATATTACTGGGAATATAAAACAACCGAATTATATTTGTAATATTAAAAGTAGTCAGTTAATTGAATTTATGGAATATAAATATAGGTTTTTATAGCAGACATTGCATGGCAATATTTGTTCCCCAAATTATGATGTGGCACAAAACATCTTTAACGATCGTTTTGAATATAATAATATGAATAAGCAACTGCTGCTTATAACATATGTAGTCATATTTTAAAGATCTCTATGATATCTTATTTTTTATATGTATATATTATATCACAATAATTTACATCACACTTTATCGACACGGCCAGAATAGTTTAAATTTTTAATACGTATAAGTACATAATACTTAAAATATGTAACAATTTTTCTTTTAGAGGTACTATTGTATTGAGCATAGTTTTTTTTTAAATTAAATTACAAAAATGTTTCAAAAATTAGGCGATAAAAAATGAATGTCTAGAAAGTTACGGTGATTTACAAAATATAATAAGCATAAATATATTTTGATATAATTGTGGGCAGTTCTTTTATTAACATATAATAAATGCATTAGATTGTTGTTTGGTTATATATGCTAATTTTCGGAATACATTCTTGACATATTCATATGTCTCCTGTATCTAAGCGGTAGTAATAATAAACAAGTTTTAACCGCTTTATTCAAATCTTTTCGAATGTTGCCGGTTACGTTCACTCAATAAAATAAACATCATCCGTAGTTAATGCGACGCAGTCATCGACCCGAAACTTCGCTCGCAAGGCCATTTGCTTTTACAGCTCTCGACCAAAAATCATGGATCCAACTCGATTTATCTTGAAAACAATTTTGAATTTATCTCAAAGTGTAATGTGAATGCACGTTATTGTATAATTTGTTCATATTTTAGAACGTCCCGAGCATTGTCGAAGCCGACGGGGTCACTGTTCTTCGCTGAACTTAGCGCATTTATTGTAGCTACGAATTTTGAAAAGGCAGCCTTTGTTTTGAACAAATATAATCGCAACTAAACGGTGTTCTCAATACGGTGAACTCGCGATCGGTCATATAGCGAGCGGCTGAACACGCGGAGCGAGCAAGTAACAAAAGTACTTTCGGGCGAATAACGGGACTCCGCGGAGAAATGCTCTACGAAAACGAAACACGCGTTACCGTTAGCCGGCCCTCGTCCTAACAGCTTGCCGGGATGATGTTGGTAGATCACGAAGTATCCTTGTACTTTAGTTGCTATTAACTATTAGAATAATATAATCCTTTTTCTGATTTACGTATTTCATATTTTGCAAAACTTTATTTTATAATATTTGATCAATAATTATAGTAATATAAGCATTCTAGTTCTTATTAACAATTCTTATTAGACATATTTTTATAGATTATTGGATATATTTAAATAGTTTATTTAGAAACAATACATTAACTCTTTCCAAATATAAAAGTAAGTTGGTAGCGATGGTAAGATTATTTTTTTCGGAAAGCAACGCCATCTCTGTGTACGAATAGTAATTACATGAACTATTTGACTGTTATGATAAAGCGTAGCATTAGGACGTAGTGTAACAAGGTGTACTCTAGATGGCGTTGTAATAACATTTTACAAAACGCGAATGATTTTAATTCTACGATGGATAGCGAATTCCAAAATAACAAGGAATTAAAACTGCATCACAAATAAAATAAAAAAAAAATCAACGCTGTGCAATATATTTTTACAGAATAGGATACGCGTGAACCTTGGTACTCTATTATACTAAAATAATCTTTAATTATCTTAATAAAATTTACAAGTTTTGTTTATTATTTTTTATTTGAGATGAGCTTTAAATTTGTTTATCGGTAAATGTTAAATGATCTATGGTGATAAATATAATATAATCAAACAGGAACGATGTATTGATTCTCTATACTCTGAAGTCAAGTTAAAAACTTTTCCTTTTTATTGGAGAGAAGGAGTCTCTATCTTCAAGTTTACAAATAGCCAAACCAGATATTTTGAAGAATTAATACACTTTTTATATCGAAACCGCACTGTGATATACCATAGGATATAATAAATTTCTTATGAAAGTAAATGTCAGTTACTTGACTAGATTTCCTAACCACGTGTGCTACTAATTTGAGTCTCCTGAAACGGATGTTAAGTGAATTCCAATTTACAGTAATTTATAAAAATAAAGTGACATTTAACACATTCTGAGATTGTCTAACATAAGTGCAATATCATTATATTGTTTTGAATTAGATAAAACAAATACAGAAAATTTAGTTTTTTAGCGTTGAAAATTAATCCAATTCTATATCAGTGACAATTCATTGTTTACATCATCATAATTAGCTTTGATCCAGTCACAAGATAATAATACAAATAACAGGAACATATAATCGAGGATCATTTCTGTATACGAAAAATAAGAAAGAACCCAAAATTGATCCCTGTATAACGTCCATTTTGAAAATAGGTACAGATAACTTTATTTCAAGAAATAATTAATTATTACTTCGTAGATAGATTTTTTCTCTGAATAAAGTATAATAACAGATGTAGATGTTCAAATAATGACTTTTAAAAATCTACTTGTTAATATATCGTAGAAATATGTATCGGAATCAAGCGAATCAGGCATAGCCATTTACATTAGATAAGAGTCTTCTGTTGAATGCGGTTATCAATGAAAATTGAGAATTTAAGGGCCTCAATAACAATGTATATGTGCGGGAAAGTAACCCACCAGGAAATTTCAAAGAGGATTGGCACGAGGCAGGCTTCCGATTGTAAAAGTTGCATACATCTCG
The DNA here is from genome assembly GCF_905147765.1 of Vanessa atalanta. Lineage (NCBI taxonomy): Eukaryota > Metazoa > Arthropoda > Insecta > Lepidoptera > Nymphalidae > Vanessa > Vanessa atalanta. The sequence continues at coordinate 7,300,451 of NC_061875.1, forward strand.
TTTCATGCACAACTAGAAAATAAATGTACCTACTGTGTCGACCCTTAACAAATGAGCTTAAGGGCACTGTTTTTACTCTAGATCATTCACGTCTCTTTCCGGAACATAGAAATACAGTGTTGAGGTTTACCTGATGAATAATTAAAACAACGGAGGGTCTTACACAAAACGAATAGCAGTAAATAATCGAGAAATTTAGTATTAGGTTGAGATTGACAAATCTTTGCCACAAGGCATTGTAATATTGTAAGCAGTTCTTTACACTGTCGACAACAAACTATTCATTCTGAGATATTACCGCGAAACAGTAACACGAAAAATACTTGAATCTATACTTTAAACATAAAGCTAATGTTTAAAGTAACAGGCGAATAGAACCACAAGAGCCCATAGATCTCACCAACAAAATTAAAATTAATAAGAAATTAAAATTTTCGGTTTCGTATGTTGTTCAGTAATGAAATTAAGTTTTTTTTTATGTCAAAGGTGGCAAACGAGCAGGAGGCTCACCTGATGGAAAGTGACTACCACCGCTCATGGACATCTGCAACACCGGAGGGCTTGCAGGTGCGTTGCCGGCCTTAGGAAAGAGTACGCTCTTTTCTTGAAGGTTCCCAAGTCGTATCAGTTCGGAAAAACCGCCGGCGAAAGCTGGTTCCACAGTGTGGTTGTGCGAGGCAGAAAATGTCTTAAAAATCGCGCTGTTGTGGTTTTTCGGACATCTAGGTGGTGCGGGTGAAATTTAGAATTTTGACGAGATGTCCGAAGGTGAAATTCAGCAGCCAGGATTAATCCGAACAATTCCTCGGAACATTCCGTGATAAATTCTGTAGAAGATGCAGAGCGATCCAACATCTCTACGCAAAGCCAAAGGATCAAGCAGAACGGAAAGGGCTTGATCGTCGATAATTCGAGCCGCTCTACGTTGGATACGGTCAAATGGAAGAAGCTGGTACTGGGGAGCACCCGCCCAGAGGTGAGAGCAATATTCCATGTGTGATTCTTTCCTGAAAGGCCGGCAACGCACCTGCAAGCCCCCCGTTGTTGCAGATGTCCATGGGCGGTGGTAGTCACTTTCCATCAGGTGAGCATCCTGCTCGTTTACCACCTTTTGATATAAAAAAAAGGCCGAATTTGCGCCTTGTATAGTCTTAGACGATGGGCCGACGTGAAATACTGTCTTGCCTTGCTGAGCACACCGAGGTTTTTTGATGACAATTTGGCTTTGCCTTCCAATTGACCGCGGAACTGAACAAGGCTCGAAACATCGACGCCAAGTATTCCGATACTAGCTGTGGCGGCTAACGGAATGTTCTCGAATCGAGAAGTTTTTTTCCTTTTCATTTTCATATCAGAAATCTTTCTTAAACAATGTCTAAATGCTCTTATTTTATAAAAGTTATATTATATAATTATGTAAGATACAAAGAAAATGTGGTTTAACATGTTGCTTTATATATTCATTATATTATTGTAGTATCCCTATATTTTACGTGCCACTTATATTGCCATTAATCATGTTGCAATGTAACACGTATAACATAAGGGTAAATACAACTGAGTAAAAAACGCATGACTTTTTATTATTTTTATGTTCTTTATTTAAAAAATAAGCGAATTGATTGGTTGCGCGGGGTTCTATTTGACCCTCGAGCCCGCGCAGCTTCCCTCCGAAAATCGACCAATTACAGCGCATGTACCCTTAGAGGGTCCGCGCCCTTTCACATCGGAAAAAAATATCGAACATGTGACGCCACAAATTTTTATATTTTATTTAATATTAATTTTATGCTTCCATATGGTTATTTTATTTAATATGGTTAATCTCCTTAAAAAAACAATTCCATTCTTAAATAATTATATTTTATTTTGATAAAAGACAGTTATGGTCAGAATAATAATAATAAATTTATTATATCTCTCCTACGCTAATTATATTTTTGGTTTAAATTTTTAATCAAATGGCTGACGAGCCCTGTAGCCTATTTAAGATAGTAGTCATCACCGCCAAAAACATCGTCTAAGAATAATAATTATTGATTAAACCTGTACCATCCAGATTATACCAACATTATTGAATTAGTTAGCTTTTAAACCAAAAAACAACAATACTAGTCATTGTTGGTTGACGGTTGAATAACTGATTAGTGTTGGAATAATTCTATTGCCAGTCATAATTGCTCTGCTATTAATTTCTCTTCCATAGTGAATCTAAAAAGTATTTATGAGTAAAACGGCGTATGTAATTTATAAGGACACTGTTAAGCAAGAAAAAAAGAAAGGCATACGTTTTTGTTACACGAACTAAGGTAATTAATTAAATCGATTTATAGAATGATTTTGAAAAGTCCTTTTTAATTTCTTTATTTAACCAAAAACTGTTCTGAATATAGTATCAAATATTATGGGGTAAGTTTCAATTTAACTAAATTTTGATTATGATTGAATAATATAAACGAAACATATCTGTTTCGTATTTTGATCAATACTTTGTACGTCAGTACTTCTTTATAATAATATTCAGTATGATACATTTCGATGACTAATCGTGGCTGAGGTCCACAGCAATCGGATTTACAAATCGTGATCGTCCGTCTTAATGAAACATGTTGACATTGGTTCGAAAATTTACAAATATCAACTTTGTATTCATAGACACCCCCAGTTTATTTATGAAATATATATAATACTCGAGATGATCAGCTAATAAACAAACTCGAAATGATTTTAACTTGTCAGTCAATTTTGTCAACTCTTAATTCGACCATTGTTGCCAGCGAGGTTTGCATTTAATGCAATTCATGATTGAAGAGCATTGTTAAATAGGCAAAAAGTTGTCATTTTTGCCTCGTCGTGGGTGCTACCGCCCCCTCGATGTTATGAGGGTTAGTGTTTGCAAGGCGCATGCGTGGTTATATTTAGTTGGATTTTAGGCAATTTCATCGTCAATAAGTTGAAATTTTCGTTTTAATAGTATCCAATATACATATAAATTATTTTTCAGTTTTATTTACGTTAATGCTAAGGAATATCAATTAACGTTAAATATGTTATCCCTTGTGACATAAATTGAAATGTTTGGAAATTTATTTGGAGTAGTTGCTGTTTTCAATAGCTTACAAAAATATTATGATATCAATTATGTATTTTAAATTATTGTGTTTAACACCAAATTGAAACAAAAATGTACGCGATACATGAACATATCGATAAAACAGGGCGTTGATTTCCATACTTAATATTGAGGTTTTGGACGCAACTTTTTTGTAGAGTCTAATTTCCGAATCAGTGGTAGTATTATTTTCAATTTAATCCAGTAACATGACGACTCGTAAGGAATTTCATTGGTACATCAGTTAATATGTTACGTCTTATTACTGAATTGAATTTAATGTTGATTCTTGGGTATATTTTATCTTTTTTGTCTTCGTATTTTAACATTATTATGTTTTGTAAATGTCTCATATCTCGTGTAATAGTCTGTGCACTAAAATATATTCAAAAACATAAATTCAATATCTGATATGGTAGTTACTTTTAAACACAGATTTTAAAAAACTTGCCTTTTGCTTGCGTTTAGATTCAAAACAATGCTAAGTTTAAATAAGAAGGGGTTTGGTTATGTTTAAAAAAAAAAACAATATAATAATATTTTTTATTGTTATAAATCTAAGTCGTCGTGGCACGCGAACGTAATCCTAATGAATAGTGTTCCCATTAATTTGGGATTATTCGCAATACTTACTTTTTTATTTCTCATTGTGCGTTTTCGAATTTTTTGCTTGGTCAACGAGGGGTCAGTTTAGTTCCCTCATCCCGATTGATTGACAGGCAACGGTCATTCGCAAATTTGCAACTGCATCTGCGTAAAATAGAACAGGGCTGAATATGACAGACAGATTTCGAGATTTATTCCAAAAATAGTAAGTCTACTTAAAATGTGTGAATCAAATACATAGATAAGATTTAAATATAAGTTAAATAAGCTCCACTTTGGAAATTATCATAATGGTTTAAGTCAACGAGAGAATTATATTCGTATATTAAAAATGATATACTTAAAAATAACTAAAAACTTTGTATGATTTTTTATTTGGGAATACGTATAATATTTTTTATTTACATTTTACCGATAGGTGTTCTCCAAACCTTATTAACACGGGCTTTCTTCCATTGTCCAATTTTTTTGACACGCGTCCAAATTACTTTTTACGGTTATTCGTTTTTTTGTATCACTTTAGCTAAAAAACCCCTCCCCTATTTACAAATAGCTGGGACCTTTGATCTGTGAGCTTATTAAATGTAAATATTTCATGAAACATTATCTTGATATATTTTTTATCGCATTCAGTTACATTTTTATTCATAGGTTTGGTATGATCTTTTTTTTCGTTGATAATTTTTTATGGCATTAGAAAGTTGATACAGAGTTTCGACTACACGTAATAAATAACTTATAATCTTATCCGAAAAGTAGTATCTGTCTTGTTAGTTTTTTAAACAAGTTACTACTCGACTAACTTTACTATAAAATACAATATATTATATTAAATAGAAACATAAACAAAATTGCCAATTATTTTTAGGGAATATGCGTATCAAAACCAATATTGGTGATATGAAAAAAAAATGTGGAGCATTAAATCTGCGCACAAAAGGATAAATTTAAGTCATAGGGTCGGTCAGGTAATTGTAGGGTAACCACGACAGCTTACTGCCTTGCCTTGATCTACGGTAACCATTAAAATTACTTCTACATCATCATATTACCTTATCGAAATTATATATTTGTTTCATTAATGTTTAAAAACATTACACGTTCTTATTGATTGTCAAAAAAATATCTACCACGCCTTTGAAAAGGAACACTTTAGATCTGAGAAGAACCGTCGAAAGAAAATCAGAGGGACTTTCTTTACATCCTTTTTTTTAAATTTTATGAGGGTTCCATTTATGAGGTTTGCATTGCTTAACATATATAGGGATACCAAAAAAAAAGTAGCTTTAATAAGGTTTCAAACAACGCTTCTCTCATAGTAATATCAGTTTTAGTATTATAGGCATATTTACAATTTGGAGTGAATTTTTTTATTTGATGAATTTGATGACCAGCGTCGGTTGTAGGTCGACCCTCTGTCGAAAAATATCTATTAATATTTAATTTCCTAAGAGTAGATAGTATTGGCACAGGCGTTTTTTAATATTACCCGATTAAAAATTAGCTTACGATGTTTCATTAGTTCAGGATACACGCTGCTACAGTTATTATATATAAATGCGAGATAAGGGATGCATTCGTTATTGAATTTATAATCTATATAAATCAGCCCTTTTGAGTCAAACGTTCTAATATCTTAGCTTTACCGCATGAAATTCACTCCAGCATCACATTATTTAATACGGTTCGTGTGTAATTCAAACACTCAATACTATCTTTAACATCACTGACGATGTCACAAAATCACGTCGCATAATTTCTCGACAAATAACTAAAGCGAAAAATGACATAAAGAATAATAATATTAACATTTATATTAATAATAAGAACGTAAAAATCAACTCAATGAATGAAATTCCAAGAAATAAATAATTTAATTTAACGCGCTGCGTCTTCTTATTCTTCATATTGTTGCGGTTCTTTAGCCGTACTAAAAAACTAATTATTAAACAAAAACCGTCTTCGCATTCTCCAACCTTTTAAAAATACAATTACACTGGCTCACTTGTCCTACAAACTGAAACACAACACTGCTGAGAATACAAAAATTTTGTTTGATGTTAGAACCTAAAGGTTGGTTGACTTACGTACCGAAATGGATTTGCACAAAGTCCCTACACCAAGTTAACATATGAATATTTAATTAATACGACTAAATATATAACATATTGTTAGCAATTATTCGAGAATATTATTTTCAATAACAAAAACATTTATTTTCCTACCGATACTGCTATATACAAGTAAAAGTCTTATTAATTTAATTAATTAATTTGGTATAAAATAACAGCTTTTTATTGTCGCCTGCAACTGAGCTGAGGCCTTTGAAGAGGTTTTGTATAAATCCTAAATAAGAACACACAAATCTTACCAAAAGAGGTAAGATAATCATTGTAGCAATATTATGAAATATTATATCTTTATGTAATATTACATTATTACGATATTCTGTTATAATTGTATATTTCATGTCTAGTGCATTCTTTGAAAATTGTTTAAAAAAATTAAATCGATAATTTTTTATATTTGTATGAAATCATGGTCTTAGTAGTATGAGTATTGTGTCCACGAGCTGACCAGCAGATGTGCGAACGGCCGGCTGTTTGTATTCACTCAAAGCGCATGCGTCCCACGAGCAAATATGGCCGCTGACATTATGACCAATTTTGCCCTTTTTAGAAAACTAAGGAAAAATAAAATAAACAGAATCTTATGTTAAGTGTTAATTTTTATTTAAGCAATAAACAACATTTTAATATCATACAAACAAAACTAAGCTATATTTTTCTTAAAATATGATCTGTAGATACATTTTCATTATTATTGCAATAAAATATCATTTGATACAATTTTAAAAGTTATATTAAAATAAACTTTAATTCAGTGTAGAGCTTTACATATTAATTTAAACATATTTTAGCCTAAATAATATATATATTTTTAAATATTACATTAAATCATTTCAATGTAATTTTTCCTATAATGGTATTTGTTTTAGATTTCTTCGTAGTCTCACTAGAAGTTAAAGTCGTTAAGTTCGTTAAAGCCTATTGATTGAAGTCTTATGTTCAATCAAGCTCCCAAGATTAAGAATGAAATCGGCTCGGTGTTATATAACACATAAAATTTTATATTACCTTAGCTTTTTTATCAAATAATTAATTATTAGCATTCAATAAAATTGATTAAAACAAATATATCATTGTTATTTACTATATATAATTTGAGCCCACCCCCGTTCATGCGCGTCGACCCCTGGTCCACGCAAAACGTACAACGCAGTACTTCGCAAATCGTCACACGCACAACGTCTCTATAATGTATATCATAAATTTGTACAAGTTCCAACAAATAAAAAAAAAGAATAGATGTTTGAATCAATGATATTCCAATAAGAATCAACACCGGTTAATGTAAGTCGGTTGGCGAGATTCAAGTGTTTTACTGTATCTTTTCTCGAATATGTTATTGTTTATAAAAAACAAATCATATTAATGTTTTATAATAGTACAATAACTATGTGGTGATACGCTCGGGTAAAGATTATCGACGAGGGGAGCATTACATTTACTACATGAAGGGTGAGTTTTGTTATATGCTATTTAGAATTGATAAAAGTATTTACCTACTTTATGAATTATCATTAATTTTGTTATAAAACATTTTTAATGCATTGAATTCATGACATTTTTGTACCCATGTACATGTTTCATGAATTATAAATATTTTTTATTAAATAAATTAACTTTTAATATTTGATTCAATTTTATAAGATTTACTTAATTTTTTTTTATAATTTCCCTAATAATTGTACTCTCTTGTAAGACATTTGAATTTATTTTTTTAACAAATATAATTATTCAGAGTAAAATGCTTACGCTCGTCAAAACTAACAACATATTTTTACAAAATACAAAAGTATTAGTTTCCACACATTAATTAGACATAATAAGAATGCTTATCAAAATTGGCTGATTACCTGGTCATAGGAAAAACCTGCAAGAATTTCCCGGTCTCGTATTAGGGTAGTTGTAAAAGTAGCTGTTATATTAAAACTACATAGTTTTAACATTTAATTAAATCCTTTGAAATAATGGATTTGATCTCTTAAAACATGTAAGAAAACATTCGACTGGATTGTTTTTTGTTTAAATGAGGCAGAGCAGACACGAGCTCTGTTTAATTATATATGTTTATCATAGTTAGTAATAATAATAAATTCTTTATAGATTTTAACTAAAACTACTAACAGATTACCAAAGCATTATTATTATTACACAATATACCTTCGCTACGTATTGTAAAAATCCATAAGTCACGTCAATATTTATAAATAATACTATTATTATTATGTACATACAAAAGGCAAAAGCAAAAGGCAAAAGCAAAAGTATTTTAATACTTTTTTCTTCTCTATCACCCAATGTCCTTTTAATTTTTTGTTAGATAGAAAGTGGGGTACTTTACTGTTATCGATAAAAAAATGTTTAGGTATAAGAGTAGAAAAAAAATCGAAACAAACAAATTCATCTCTTTTACTATAATTTTCAATAATGATTATTACGTTCGAATTTAGACGATTGCGCGAATTATCAGTATAGAAAAAAAATCTAAAACATACGTCACATTCACGACTGTTCCGAAAAAATAATAAATTTAAATGAATTAATAGCTAGTGTCAATCGGGCTGATGTAAGAATACTATCAATACCCCGTATATCTAAATCTATTCAGGAATTTTAGACTAAAGATGGAATAAATAACGACATACGTTGCACTTCATTTTGTTACACACTGTATTAGCTTGTTATTATATATTTACTGTTAAAAATTATACACATTTTTCAATATCCAATCTCATCACACAACATCCACTACCTATCTTCTTTTTTGAAGTAGTTCTTTCTAACGCGTTCCAGTTAAAAATCTTGTAAATATATCTATTTTAATTTATACTATATATAAATTAGAATGATATAATTAAATGATACGTTCTGGTAAAAAAAAACTAAATTGCGGTTATTTTTACAGAGTGCAGTGTGTGCGCAGCGGCGGCTGCTGCAGCGGCTGCGGCGGCCTCTTGGAACACGCCACAAGATCCCGAACCTATAAAGGCGTCACCTCCTCTTGTGACGAATGGAATAGTTAATGGAGAAACGTTGCGATATACTAAGAATGGTAAGTGGGTTTGTATAATCTTCTGCTGCAAATGGTTAAGTAATTGCTGCTTCAACTAATCGGGATGTGTCTGAAATAGCAATTTATTTTTGCTTGTTTTATAAAGTATATACCACTGGCCTATCTCGACGAACACTGATTATAGATTGTGGGTTCAAACCCAAGCAAAACAACTTAATTTTCTTGTGCTTAATTTGTGTTTATAATTCATCTCGTGCTTGGCGGTGCAGCGGTCGGAGCAGCGTGGTGGAATATGTATAATCTCCTAACCTTCTCCTCAAAGGGAGAGGATGCTTTATTCCAGCAATGGGAAATTTACAGGCAATACATATTGTATAAAGTTTATAGGCTGACAATATAATCTTATGCGTTAAGCAATAAATATATATCACAAAATTGTAGACTAAAAATTTTTACAGAGCATTCATTAGTAGTATTACGACCTAATTTGAATTATATGTACTAACCAAAGTTAATTAATAACTGATAAAAGAAAGTCGTATGCGTTTTGCTTGCTTGCATTATCCAATGATATGTATATCGCATCCTATGAATGAAGATTAATTAATCATCAAGTCAAAGATATTATTATTTTTACAAGACAAATTAAATGAAGTAAATAAGTAGCGGCTCAATATGTCAACGTACTCTACTGGTAAAAATCGGTAAAAAAAGGGTCTCTTACATTAGCAGCCTGTAAATTTCCCACTGCTGGGCTAAGGCCTCCATTCCCTTTGAGGAGAAGGTTTGGAGCATATTCCACCACACTGTTCTAATGCGGATTGGTGGAAAGTGGAGGTGGAGTGTCTCTTAATCGTTATCATTAATTATAGGAAATATAAAAATTATTTTATTGTAAATTTATAGTGACGCTAAGTGGTCCTACTTTGATAAAATACTCTGAGGAGAATATAAGTTCAATAAGAAAAATAAGATAAACAGTTCTTTATTGAAGAATCAAAATCTTTTTGTTTGAACCATTACACAAAGTAGCGTACCATAAGACATGGTACTATGAAAGAACCCTATCATATTAATTGAGAATCGTTAAGATGTCTAACTTTGCTAACCATGTATGCTCCAAAGCGAATGACAACGAGGATTGAAATTAAAAATTCGAACCACAACTGTAGATTCAATTTAATTTTTGAATCTAAAGTAAAAGTAGGTACCACCCACTCGTTATATATTCTAACACCAAACATAAGTACTCAGTATTGTTCAGTTCTAGTTTGAGGGATGAGTCAGCCAGTGTAATTACAGTTACAAGGGACATCATATCTTAGTTTCCAAGATTGGTGGCGTATTGGCGATGTAATAAATATTATCTACAGCGCTATTGTCTATTGACGGTGGTGTCCACTTACCATCAGGTGGCCCATTTGCTTTATCACCTATGTCATAAAAAAATAACATGCTTGGCGGTGTAATTAATTTTTTTCTTTAAGCCAAAAAAATACCGCTTTATTATATATATATAAAACTATAATAATTATTGAATAAAAAAGAATCAATAAAATCTCTTAACAAACGGATATCGAGATATCTTAGCCGTACTGTATGTACGTATACACAATAAGTAAAAAATACAATAGTTCTCTACCCTCTCTTCAAACCTTAGGGGTGGAGCTTTTTTATCGAAATTAACCACTCTCACCGACTGTGTCGAGACAGTCGAGATGGCCCAATGGTTGGAACGCGTGCATCTTAGCCGATGATTTCGGGTTCAAACCCAGGCAGGCACCACTGAAATTTCATGTGCTTAATTTGTGTTTATAATTCATCTCGTGCTCGGCGGTGAAGGAAAACATCGTGAGGAAACCTGCATGTGTCTTATTTCAACGAAATTCTGCCACATGTGTATTCCGCCAACCCGCATTGGAGCAGCGTGGTGGAATATGCTCCAAACCTTCTCCTCAAAGGAGAGGAGGCCTTTATCCCAGCAGTGGGACATTTACGGGCTGCTAATGCTAATGCACCGACTGTGAAATTAAATAAAATACAGCGACACTTCGGTAATCCTTCCTTATTGAAGTCGCCCGATATTTAGTAATTATGATTTTAAGTCAGCGAAAGGACGCATAAAACTTTTTAATTTTTTTATTAATGTTTGTGATATCTATACTAATACATATTAGATCATAGGATACTTTTTTTTAATTTACCCCTCGAAAGGGTATAGGCGGTTTTTGTGCTATAGGATGTTATAAAATTCGCGAGTGTAAAGCCGCAGGTTCAGCTAGCAATTCATAATACTGAAATTAGTTTTATTTTTCTAAAGTCCTGCATTCAAACCAATAAATTTTCTGGTTTGTTGCCTTTAGTAGTGATTGAATTTAGAAATCTTTATGAATTCATCCTGAATAACGTGAGAATGTATATTTATCTATTGTTACTGACAGAAATACCAGATATTTCTATTGCTTGCAATTTGACACAGGCTGGGCTGACCGGGAATATCAAAGAGTATAGGCGATAAAAGGAAATATTTTTACCAAACAGCAATTCCCAGTATTTAAGCTGTTTCAATTTGAAAGAAAAGTTAGTCAGTGTTATTATAGGTATAAGATACATACCATCTCATAATTGCGACGGATAACGGTACATTGATGTTGTAAGTCGATTTATTAATAAAAAAATACAGTATTTTTAGTGTCGAAGATTCAGTTGTTTTATAACATTTTTACTAATTATATTTACTTGCGATGCGATACTCGAATATCGAGTGCTTTTCTTTATTTAACTTGATTTAAGTCATTTCAATAGTTTCAGTGGCAGTTTCAAATTTGTTAAATAACTATTTCCTCTTTTTTCTTATGTAACAACATCATATAAAATAAAATGATTTATTATACATATTTCTCCCATATGTGAGCGAGAATTGAATGTCTCATCACTCTTTTTATAACTCTCAACAAAGACCTTTTTTTTGTTAAATTTTGAATAAGTTCATCTATCAAAAAACTCTCCATTAAACATAATATAAAGGTTATATATGGCGCCAGCGTCATTAAGCGAATTAAAAACAGTCGCTGTCAATTTACATTTTATAGTGTTTTGATAGATGCTCTACATTATTTTTAATGTATGCTCTTTATACGTAAATATTTGCTATAATTCAACATATACGTATATAACTACTAATATATAAGTTGTGTTATCCTTATAACAAATCATAACTACTCTCACTACTTTGGGTTTAGATCGTAGTAATATTGAAAATGTATTTTGAATTTTTGAGTCCTTCGCATTAGGTTTTTAATTTTTTTATATACATGTATTTGATTTCAAGCTACTAGCCCTCTAGTTTATACGATGAAATAGTACCACCCCTTTTCCTATTGGGGTGCCGCCCTATCTTATTAGAACGGAGGGTGAATGGTATTATTAGGTTTCAGGGCTCTTCTAACATGTTATTGAGTTGCATGTTATTGATCATAGATGGCGTTAGTAATATCGACTGTGCTGCCATCTCTTTATTAACTTAAGAAGCTTACGGACAGTGCTAGTAACATATGTAGTTCATGAAACTTAAGAAGTGACAAAGATGTCGCATCTAGCTTGGTTCATCACATCCTATCATATACCTTATGTTTCACATAATTTAAAAAGATAAGGCTAAGAATTAAATCACCAAAAATAATCCACTAGTAAAATATTATTTTTAATATAATAACTATAATAACTATATTCGCTTTCAATGTATAGGTTAAAGTGTTTTTACTATCATCACCCATACAGTTTATTAGTTCAAGTTTAACATGGGGTCGCTGTGAGTCAACCCTAATAATTTTTCTTAGTATTTGGAAATGACTCATTAATTGTTCGGGTTATGACCAATGTTCCCTACGTCAACAAAATTCATAGAAACTTAGTACAGATTCTCATTATTTAATACCGGAAGATAATAATTATAAATACATATACTATTAATAAGACTATTTTATTATTATTTTTAAATTAAAAAATATATAGAATTTTAGTATGTAATAAAAGTCTATTTTATTTAAAATAATTTACTTTTGGAAGATAAAATATTTCAACTACGCTACATTTAATACAGAATATGCATAATATTACAAAATAATATCGCTAACTAGCACTGAAGTTAACAGGGGTGAAAAGAGAGAAAGTAAAGGTGACAATCAGTTGGGTTTTATTATTTTCAAAACTTGTCTTTCTTGTGTATATTGTATTGTCGTACAATTTTGGTGCATAATCATGGATTAGATTGTCTACAATGGGCCGAATGGGCAAGTTCGTCAGAATTTGACAAGTCAGGGAAGGGGACTTCCTCGACCGTTTAGGGTAGAAAAAACCTACTTTTTAGTTTGCATATGCTTAATGCTGAAAATATACCATGACGTTTATAAAAGCCACGCCACGTGTGAATATTTTGTACTATAAACACATCAGTGAAAATTAAAAAAAAGAATAATTATTTCGTAAGTAATCGTGTAGAAACATGTAGATTTTAAGGTTCGTTGTTTTTCTATGAAAAAACTAAAGCAATTTTGCAACTAAATAATAGAAAAATGAAGTTCTTAGTTAAATTCATTAACAAAATAGTCATTACCGATTACATTTTTTTTTTTCAAAACGTCCATCGAATGATATGGGCTTTAACTGGTTTATGTTAATGACGGTTCCGAAGAGCGTCAATTATGATCAAATACTCAATAATGACATTCAGAATTGTGCAACATGGAGCTATCTCGATTGATGTACGTTATAAAGTTCCACTTAAAATAGCATTCCAGAAGATTTTTTGACAAGAATCACGTTTATTTATTTGAATTCTTTGAATTTCATTCATTTTTCTAGCTCTTAATGAAATATGTTAATTTTATAAGTCTTAAGGTAGAGCAAATATATTTTCAGTTGGTTTTGTTAATTATTATACGAAACGACCTAACCACTTTTAATTGTAAGCTTTGGACCTATATAATATAAGGGTCAAATTTCTATAAAAAAAATGTGTTATCATCTTGACTATTTAAGATTTAAAAGGTTAATTTTATTAATATAATTTTGATCAAATAACTAAAAACTGATTTTAGGGGATTCATAATAAAGTTTTCAAAGTATTTAATTTCTTAACGATATCTACAAAAGCCCGTTAAATGACTACACCTCATCGACAAGTGAAATATCTTGGATTGGGGTAAAGCAGCCGGCGCTTTCGGGCGGCGCACACGTTCCGTTAGCTTCTCTATTTTAAAAACTACTTGCTTAGCTATATCCGGGAAGGGACGGACCACATCACCGCGCGTCGTCGACTCCTCACCACTGCTACTCATTTTCGATGCAGTCGACCTGCGTACGCGTTGTTGGTCGCTTCGCGCGCACGCGCGTCCTATCTCATGCACTCTACGAATTTTTATAGTTGATAACTAAATTTTATATCACAAAATTGTAAGCGTTAAATAAACTGTAACTAAAAGTGTATTTCGTGCACGCGGAGGATGGATGGTACGCAGAGGTGATACTAGTGGTGCAAGTTGAGATAATTCAGTTAACATGAGCGGGAGGGAAGACGGAAATGCAGTTCCGTCTTTAAGTAAGTATACACAAATACAACACTATATGTATATATTTGTTTACATTTTTTTAAATGTTATTTTAGTCACATTTTTCTTGTTTTCTTTTGTTTTTTGTAAGATTTATATAAAGAACTCTAAAGCTATTCCATGTATTGGAACTTGTGGCCTTATCGAGCGGATGTGTGACTCGTAGGGCCTGGGAAGCCAATCATAGAAATTGTTTACAACATCATTGAAATTATTCGAATTGAGGTTAATGGTCCCGTTCATTGATGTCGCACATATGCGTACCATGTTTACTTCGAAACATCTACATCAACAAAAACATTTATCTAATTATTATTTTTTGTGATTACAGTAGTGTAGAGGTATTAATTTAATATTTTACATAAATAATTAAATATATTAAATCAATAATCTCAATAACTTTAAAATGTAATAAAAGGTGATATAGAATATATATTTCTAATGAACGCGTAGTTTTTATTGGCTTGTATATGTTGTTGCGTAGATACAGTTATCTTAAAATAAACATGGTACTATTTTACTAAAACAGAATTGGGAACGTATTATCAAACACGGTACGCATCATGCCGTAAATTGTTTACTATACTCGTACCGACCATAGAATTTCGTTTAAGTTACTCACGGGCGTAGGACATGTGCGTTATACTCAGCATTGAGCTTTAGTTAGGTCACAATAGAGATTATTTTTCAGTAACGTTAGATATTTCTTCAAGTTGTGGGATATACGAAGTCAGTGTGCGTTTTTGACCGACTGCATTTTCGGAGGATTGTAATCGCCATTCCCCACCATTCTTCTACTACGTGTTTTTGTAGTTGACATACCAAACAAGTAGTGAAGACCAAACCTATCGATAACATTTTTCTAAACAAATTTCTTATAGCAACATAGATTTGGAAATACTTGTTGCTGGAAAAAATAAGAAATATGATTGAATTTCAATGAGCAGCTGTAACACTTTTTCAATAACAATACCGATAGTCGTAGTAAATAAATGTAAGCCATGAGCGCGTTATTTCCAAAAGGAATTGTTATTCATGGAGAGTGACATAAGAAATACCTATTTGGAATTTTTAGAAAGTCGATGTTAAGTAACGCTACGTCCCTACGGCAGGGTACGAGCCCGTAACCAGTCAATTAAGTCTGAATGGTGGTACATTTAACCATCTCTTTCACTCCTAGGTAAAGATCCCGAACGCAAGCGCCACTTGACGATGATTCATGTTTAAATTCCATACCTGCGATTGATAATAGCAAAAAAGCAGTGAATGGCACAATATTCTTAAAATCTACTTATGGAACGCAGTTTTTTTATGCGTTAACGCTGCTACTTTAATAATACATCGACAAATTGAAGCTTACCATCGTTCGTAAATTTAAACTTAACTTTCCATAATACATGAATATATAAAATATTTAATAAGTAATATATTAAATTACTATACAAGGTCTAACGGAATATTGAACTATGTGCATTTCTGTTTAAATAAATTCTTATTCAATTCATGTCAATCGAGACCGCTACGACTCGTTTTCGTTTATACTTTAAGTTATTTAAAATACTTGGCGTAATGCTTTATTTGATCCACGCCGCCCCAATGTATAGTTATAACTTATAGTAAAATATTTTTGACCGGAAATAAATATACAATTTGAGCGATCGTTAAGTGTTCGACTTTTTATAGTAACTTACATTTTATATTTCATTTTAGTTTAAAATTATCATCTCTAGGAATATGTACGAGTACCTAGTCTAGATGCCGTTATAAAATATTTTTTAATTTGTTTTATTACTGTTGTGCCTGTGGTTTTGAATAAACGAACGCATAAAAGCCAATTTGTTAAATTAATTAATAATATGTTTAATTGCTTTAATTTAAATGTCACCTTTCGTACTTATATTACTTTGTTTTTTCTAACGTCAATTAATTACGTTTATTAATCAGTATTTTTTATTGCCAGCAATGTGTTTTGTCTATCGTTCTATTTTTACTTATTTATATATTCATATTTAATAAATGAAATGTATAGCATCTAAAATTCTAGAACTTGAAGCGACCATATTGTTTTTACACAAAAGATCAATGAAAAAACTAATAAATTCTTAATACACGTCTTAGCTCGAAAATATATAAACATCGAAACATGTATATTCTGTTAAAATTTAGCTACACAATAAAGTTACAGTTATGTTTAAATATATATATAAATATAAGTAACCAAATCTATAAACATTTAATTCTTGTAAAAATATTTAGGTTCCCCTTCCTGCTTCAAAATAAGTCAGCTTAAATTAACCCGCGTTTCGAAATACTCTTAGGTTAATCTGTAGGAACTAACAATAAACCAGGAATGTCATGATATCTCCCTCGTGTTCGTAAATGTACTTAAATATATTTTCAAACATTTAAACGTTATTTTTCTTCCTAGAAGTCTATTTCTTATGTAAATTTTAATACTCACAAGTACCGTGATTTCTTAAAAACTAGTAGATACCAAAATATATGTATTTTATTAACATAACTCCATCATTTAAGTTTATTTTCTACTAAATGTATTTATTAATTTATGATTTATTTTCTAATTTGTATTACACTTAACGAAGACAATTTATACGTTTCTATGAACAACTTGATAAATCAAATAAGCCGAAGAATGCTGGCGTTAAATAGTCTGAAAATGAAACTAGTGAATATTTTATGTACAAATATTTGAGGGCACAGTCTAATGGAATGCAATCAAAAGTTAAGCAGGCGTATGAAGTTTGAAATTCCTAAGTGTATGTTTTAGTGGTAGGGCGTAGATGCGGGCAGCGCGGCGCGGGCGCGCGGTGTCGGGCGTCGACTCACGCGCGCCACGCTGTGTAAACATAACAGATACACGACTCGGATGCGCATGCGCTACTACCGCTTGCACTTGTCCTATATTCACAATAAATGGAATATCAGAAGACTCATTCCTTGTTTTAATTCATTCGTTTTGATATAATATATCTTAAATTTTAAATGTACTAAAAATTACAGGGACAAAATAGTATTTAGAAAATTTATGACTGTTTGCATGTGATAAAACTAAATTTATTAGATTTATTAATATAAGCAGTAGGCAGACCATGTATTATTATACTAAAATCTAGTCTGAAACATGCTGAATCTTCTATTACAAAGTTGATATTGATTTAGTATATTTTTGTTTGAACAAAATGATCGCCTCATCGTTAAATAATATAGATATTTTTAACAAAATTCGATTTAAACACGAATGTGTATATCTAAAGTCTATAACTTATCCTTGTGTTTTTATATATGTACGCCTATTACATCCATAGAATTACGAGTTAATAATAAAAGGGCTTGAATGTACGCGAACCTTTATTACACATTTTAATCGAGACATACCAACAATCACTTGAGGAAGTACGTCAATCCCTTTTATACGAATATACCACTTCCCTTTATTTCGGAATGTTTTGAACAAATATTACTCCTATAAGTCCATTACACTAATACGATAGTAGCGAGTGAATGTGTTTGTACATACATCTCATTCAAACTAAAACTAAAAAAAGATAAAAACTTTCTTCAATGAGTTCTTGAACGGTACCATGACATTTAAAATAGACCGGATTTGGATTGATAAAACTTTTTCAATGTTAAAATAGTTTTTAATTAAAATACTGTGGTATACCTTTTACTTTTGATTGTTACAATATAGTCCAACTTGTTTCGTTTAAATATATTTTTTCTAAAAAGGGATTCAAAATGTTGATAAAATCCAAAAATGAATATTTACCATTTCGCTTCGATATGATTAATTAATACCCATACATATTTCATTAACGTGCTTCTAAAAGATTATAGATATGTGTATTAATTAAGTAATACATGTGCCTATTCATTTTCACTTTATAAATATTTATATTTGACGCATGTAAACATGCACATGACGAAATAGTAAAACTCCAAACGAACGTTTACGTTTCCTCATTAATACAGTATAGGGCATAATAAATATTGAGTGTCTACTTGTGTGCGGTTGATTCTTGACGACAAGGCATCGGGGGGCGAGGCACGGCAAGGTGCAGTGTTACGGCAATGAATGAAGAGGTACCAGAAACGCAACCTAAATACCACACATTCTTCGAGTCCCCACCGTCGTCGCCACGTGTGTTGCCGCTTTTACCTACCGCCGCTACAGCCCGAAATAATATGCTTAGCTTACCCGTACACAAGCACACAGATACATTCGAATTAGCGAACAGAAAAATAAACCAATGAAACAAACGTTTTATATTTAAACTATAATGGGTACAAGTTAGTTTCAATTGACATGTAATTGTTTTCTTTTGTTAACAATAGTTTTTGTCGTTATTAAATCAGTTTAATTACTTTCACAATGTTTTATATTAAGAGCATGACTGTATGATGATTATTTATAAATAAAATCTGAATTAGTCATCAATGATATCTGTTTTCCGGAAATTAGTCACATTTTTAAAGTAGTCGATTCTATTGAAGCTTTTGTGTGGAATTTTTTTAAGTATTTATCATGCTTATACCAATCGGTGAACTCCGTACATTTTTGTCTATTATTTTAGTTTAATTCGAAAAGTAATTTCTCTGTTTGTTTGGTATTTAATTAAAGTACGCATCGGTATTATTAATCCCTCTAAAATAAGGTCTTCAACCTTAACAGCTATAGTGATATCTACACATAAAAAGAAGAGCTCATTCTTTCATTTGGTTCCCACGTTATTTTTTGTGAAGAAGCCGATAAGGGGAATAGTATACCCTTTCTTAGTCCTGTAAACGATCGTGGGCCCTTATTTATTGCTAATAGATTTCCGAACGGTAAAATGTCTAAATATGTATGCATTTAAAAGAGGGGACGATCCACTTAATGCAATCAAACAACTAGTCAAATGTGTTTCGTTTTGAAATTCAATTACAACTTTCTCTAAGTTCCTTCAGGTGGCTTTAACTAATTAATGTTTTAAAATATAGATAAGGTCAACGATAAACATAGAAATGCAATCGTTTTAGTCATTATAATTGTGTGCTAGTACTAAATAAGTCTGCCCTACATTAATAATCGTACTAATTAATATCATATTAAAAGTAGTAAAAGTCAGAAAAATATTCAGATAACATACAAATTTGATTAGTTTTATTGGACCCTACGTAGGGTACGTAGATAAAGTAATGTGATAATGTTGAACATAATTATTTACATAATTATTTGAAGGCTCATTTTTGTGTGAACTTTTTCCTTTCTTTAGTGTTGCCAAGAAACGATGGATGGATTGTGTGAAAGACGATATGGTTAGACAGAATGTTACTTGTGAGATGACGTCTGACAGAGAAGTATGGAAGAAGAAGACATGCTGCGCCGACCCCAAGTAAAATTGGGATAAGGGCAGGAGGATGATGATGATGATAGTGTTGCCACTATATGTTCCATTAGTAATTTAAACAACTTCATTTATTAATAAGGAAGATAATTACTATACTAGCGTACTAACGGATTATTGAATTGGATAATAAACAGCATTGCAATTTCAAACTGTACTAAATTACTAAGAAATTATAATTATCTCTTCGCTTTTAACTGTTGTACAGATTATTAAAGGATCTACGTGTTTTTTTCTTTTTTTTTTAATTTCTCGTAATATTACTAAATAATTTAAGATAATGTATTGATGTATATGCATATGTGTATAAAGAACATTATTTGTATTTTAAAACGAGCAGCGTTATTTAAAGAAACGACCGATTTACCGTTGAGCGCCTATTTTATTAGGCATTTTTTGAAAAATCGTTTATTATATCCGAAAATGCTAGTCCAAGTTTGCAATCAGTCAAGTCAAACCTATAAAATGAATATGTTATTAATTTTATAAAAGAAATACTGTATGTATTATTTGGCCTATACTCATTTCGAAGTGGGTTATCTTTAATATCGTTAACACTAGAATAGAATAGAAATAAAATAGAATTTCTATAAATATTAAAGCATTTTAGATCATGAGTATCGATAGTCACGTAATTGAGAAATAAAACGAAATATATTAAATGATAAATTACTGTTGTTTAAAATACACAGTACTTCCTGATTTAAAAAAATACGGTATGTATTTTCTAAAAGGCAAATGTATATGCGACTTGCTAGAAACCTGCTCCAGTAGAATAAAGTTCAATCAAAATCAGTCTATCTATTTTTGAGTAATCTATGAACATACGTTATATGAAAGAAAATGGTCTGTCCAAAAATAAGATTAAACATTCTAATGAAATCACTTTTTAAGTGCAAATAACAATTTTCTTTCAAACTGTTTATTTAGGTTAAATATATTCAATAATAGTGGATAAGTCTTACTTAATAGGTTTAATTAAGACTTACCTAGCCTACCTATTAGTTTTTACATATGGCACTCAATGAGTGTAAAGCATTAGCACTTAATTAATCTTTTTAAACAATCAAAAAATGGCTTTTAAATTATTTGATATACGAGCTGCCCCCACACTTCGTCCGGGTGAAATAAGAATTGTATTTACTTCCCGATCTACCTATATACCTACCGGGTCCAATTTAAACCATCCAGAGACATACTCAAATACACATAGGAGGAGTTCAGTTACATATACACGAATAGAAGATCTATATATCTTCTCTGATCTTTATTTCCTCAGTTAGTTTGAAAGATTTCTACAAAGTAGTAGTAAGAAGTTTCTTTACCTATATTAGTATAACCTACGAACCCTTTTTATTCTCATTTAAAAATATACTAAAAAAAATTGATAGAAGAAGATATTCCGTTTCGTAAAATGTTTCGAGATGGCAATGCCTATTTTAAAGATGAATAAAAATTATACTATTTTGTAATTTTCAATTTTTTGTGTAAATATTTAGCCTCCGTTTTAATTTTATAAATTTCAACATTTTTTTTTTGTTTTTACAGGTGCCGGGAGCGTTAGCGGTAGCGGAGTGACGGGCGTGACAGGCGTGACGCGGCGAGGCCGTTGCAAATGGTTCAATGTTTCTAAGGGCTGGGGGTTCATCACCCCTGATGATGGCGGTCAGGATGTCTTCGTTCATCAGGTGATTACATACGGTGATTAACATACGACGTACGATGAAGATTTGAGCAAATATAGAATGGAGTCACATATCAGTTTTAAATATAAGCGAACATATCTTCACTTATTTATAAATAATAATAAACTTGATTTATTTTGTGTGATTCAATGAACTGCCGCACATAATATTTCAAATGTAAAACATAGTATTGCACAACTGTCCCATCGACAAGTATCTTGGTATTTGGTAAAAAAATTATCCATTGAGAAAACACGCTACGTATCTAGCGGCGGGCCGATAGCGTGCTTGTTTGTTTGTTCGGCTTATCAAGTCCGGATGTTTTTTCTAAACATTTATGCCACCAAATTTGTACTTCGGCCCACTGTAACATCGCTAGCGGTAAAATTAATATTAGGTCAAGACTACGTCTGTTGTAATAAGGTAGAATATTTTCTCGTAATATCTTGTAACATTTTAGCAGTATACATTGAAGTTTAGTTTATAAATAATTAAAAATGTAATTACAAAA
Source organism: Vanessa atalanta (assembly GCF_905147765.1). NCBI lineage: Eukaryota > Metazoa > Arthropoda > Insecta > Lepidoptera > Nymphalidae > Vanessa > Vanessa atalanta. The sequence continues at coordinate 7,322,521 of NC_061875.1, forward strand.
CAAAGCTAAACATATAAGACGAGTAAAAAGATTTAGTTATCCAATGTACAAGAAAAATATATATTATATAGATATATAAATCTCAAAAAGTATAGTAATAATGTTAGCATGTATAAGTAGTTAAGGTAGTTTAAGACTAAATAACCCAAAATAGATATTAGAAACACACAAATATGAAAGAAAACGACATTTAATATATATAACTATGATATCTTAATACGACAAAGCAACTTATAACATTTCTCTTTATGTTGGGAAAATATCCAATATTGCATCTTGTCTAAACTAAATTGCCAATTACCTTGCTTGCGTGCTACATCAACTTTGTATACTCAAAGGAGGTAAACGGATAGTTCCTATTTATATATCATTGAAAATGATATCAAAATACATTTATACCAGATTAAGAAACATCTCTTATAATAAAACTACTAATCGTAGTTAATAAAATTTATTTATTTATTACAAGTGATTTTGCATAAATATATTTTTGTCAGTAGATATGTGGAATGTGTAAATAAATATGCATTTACATATATAGAACTTTTTATGAAGCCGATTACTGTTTAAAAAGTCTTTTCGAAAATATAGTTTTCGCACCTACAAATACTTACCTCCTAAAACCTCGAGAAGGTTCGTCTTATTTAAAGTAAATAGAGATTTTAAAACTAACAATAACATCTCGGAATAACAGGTTTTCTGTCCAAAGTCATTGTCGAATATCATACATATATTTTTGACGTACATAATGTTGTTGTTAATATACAAGTGAAGCAACTAATTAAGGCGGTTTTCGAAGGGTAACTTAAATTTATTCACTAAAATTACATTATCGAGCCTAATCTAAACTAAAAATTAAATCAATCCGGTCAATGTTGGAATTCAAACTGGCTGTCGATGGTATGAAGTTGGGTCGTGAGAACGACACATTGATGTTAAACAGTTTGTACGATTGGCAGAAAAAATGATATCTTAGCATAGTATGTTATTTGCCGCGATATTGTCTCCGTTTTATACATTTTTTTTGACTAATAAGCCCGTCATAGAGTTATTTATTCTAGAGTATTTTTCAGCAATTGATTTATAATATGTTACAGTGGTTAATGGTCGGCATGCTTTGAAATGCCTTTTTTTCTTAATATATTGTGTAGTAATCTATAATCGCGTACGGTACAAAGTTTCTGCGATATCATGTAAATGATACCCAAACGCGAAGAATACGAATAAACAATAAGCATAAATAATAATCATTCATAAAATATTATAGCAGATTTAAAAGTAATCACGAATAAATCTTTGGTATTGAGTTAATTAAATATTACTTTTTATATTGATATAAACATATGTTGTCAAAAGGCCGATATTAATAGATATAAAATACGAGCATCAACGAGTTGACAATACAATGTTTTAAATATTTTTCCCGTTGTTGATTTTTTCGGGATAAATATATAAATACATGTTGATGCAGTTATATGTTACGAAGACTCAGATATTTATTAAAATATTTAACTAGTATCGCTTATTGGTGTACGTATAGATTGACATTATTTCGTGATTTTTTATACATATAGTTAATTATGCTAAGTTGCCGTTTATGTTAATGAATACGATATTGATTTAAAACAATTTCCATACTTCAGGCAATTTATGTTATTACTGCGATCACTTCTGGCTTATTTTTAAAAACGTTTAATTAGTAACAAAGGATACGTTAAATTATGATTTATAGCGAACAATGAATATGGATTGTCTAATGTGTTTTTTTTTTCGTAATAAGGGGAAACGAGGGAATGGATACTATCCCTAACCGTAAACATATCCATAATAGAATAACTTTGTAGTATAATTTAAAAAAAAGATATTATAAGAGAAGGTGTTTGACAAAAGAGTTTTTAAGGCATTTATAAATAATTTGGAATTTTTATTTATCTGAATACCGTTGGATATTTTTTTAATATTTTGTTAGCACTATTAATGTCGTCTCATGTAGCCTTAATTTAATCAAGTGAATGGAAGATAGTGTCCTTAATTTCCTTAAATATAGAAGAAATGTATAAGATTTTTATATGTGCAAAAATGAGTTGAGTTTCGTATGAATTAAACCATGACATTATGATTTCTTAAAATATTACATCTTTTACACTGAGTTTATTTTATAGTAATAGAAATTTATCTGGATAAGTAATTTTGTCATGTCACTCACGAAGTTACGTATTACATTATTTTTCAGAGTGTCATCCAGATGCCTGGCTTTAGATCGTTGGGAGACGAAGAACTTGTGGAGTTTGAATGCAAGGAGTCAGATAAGGGACTGGAAGCAACGCGTGTCTCTGGGCCATCCGCTGTCGATTGCCAAGGTTCACATCGGCGTCCGCTGTCGAAAAAACGATTCAGAAAGATACGGTAAATAATATAAACCGACGATAAATCTTTTGTAATTCAAAGATATTTTTCTATTTAAAAACGAAATTTTCACTGATTTTCTGAATATATACACAATAATAATTTGTCATTAATCAAGTTTAGGATTACATGTTAAATTAACTGTCTACGATTACGATTACGATAACTATTACGATTTATTTTAGTTGCTACAACTGTGGCGAATTCGCAAATCACATAGCCGCCAAGTGCAGCATGGGCCCACAACCAAAGAGATGCCATAATTGCAAGAGCGAGGATCACCTCATTGCTGACTGTCCTGTAAAGGTACCTGTTTATTTAAACATTTGATAAGTTGAATAGCAGTAGATATATAAGTAAAAACCTAATGAATAGCAACTCCTATATCATACATTATTATATAACGTACAGAGTTTAAGATTATATAATTGTTTTTAATATTCGTGGTATGAGTTATAAGTGCGTACCATAACGACGTATTTTTTAAATTTAAGGTGGAGAAAAGGAAGGATGACTCGCAATCGAAGAATTCAAGCAGCTCCCAGGAAAGCCCGCAGGGTAGCCCTCAGCAGCCGTAACATTACAATATAATACGTCGTTCATGTTTGATTTAAATTTTTAAATTTTATTCAATTTCTTACTTTCTGGTGGCATTTAATATTTTATAAATAATTTAGGACGAACAGCGGAACAGATGACGAAAATCGACGTGAATAGCGTTCGTATACTTAATTTTAATAACTATCTACCTCATTTTTACAAAGATTCAATATACATTTAAAAGTAGAAGACTGATCAGTACAAATCTATTTTACTCTAAGATTTTATGATTTAAGTTTGCAAAATGTAACGTAGTACAAATTTTATGTGTTCGAGTGTTCGATACCTTTAATATTACATGATATTGTATACCCAAAGTTGTGTGTGTTTGTATAATTATTATTAATTTTGTTACTATATTCTATTACAATCGATTTTAAGTAATAATTTAGTTTAAAGCTATTTTTAATTTGACCTATACATGGTTATGGTAAAAATGCAAAAAATCATTTCGATTTATATGTCCCTTCAACGACCTTTAACTCTCTGGAGCAGCAATTACCAAAATAACGAATTATTTACTTGCAATTTCTAAAACACTGAACAAAATTATATTAACTAATTTGACTTAATCTAAATGACTTTTTCGTGGCTGATAGCGTCATAGGTGACGTTTGACCCTTTAGTATATCAGTACATTACTAAATCTGACTTTGCTCATAATATCAATGCTTGGTGGTTAGAGATGACAGATTCATAATCAAATCTATTTTTACGGATTTAATTTTATTGTAGTATGTGTGCTACAAAGATGTTTACTTGATATTTTAACATGAAGTTTTTATATCTTCTTTGAACCCAATTTGAACCTGTAAAATTACGTATGTTACTTTAATATTATTATTTATAATTATAATGTTTTAGTTATTATGGAAACAATGGAAAGAAACATATTTACGTCTATTTTATTGTTCAAAATCAAAATATTTTATATACCACTTGGCTCGTATAAACCCATATGAATCGTCATGTTACAGGATTAAATTGAATCCATGGTTTGGAATGTAATTAAGACACTCAGTAATTATTACTTTTCTCAAATGAAGAAGGTAAAATGTCAGTTGTCATTAAGAAAATATAAAATATGATATAATTTTACATTCGGATATTTGCAATAACAGTAACGATTTGCTTTATTATTAAGAAAAACTACCTTTATTTATTGCTCTTTCCGTTCGTTGAGGTTATGCAATCATGATTTTGGGACTAACGAAAAAGATAAAAAAAAAAATTATATTGCTGTGTTTTGATATTACTGATATAAAAATGATAAGAACTTCTTGTTGAAATAGTCTAAGTAGAGAAAAGTTGAAGTCTAAGTAGGGAAGGGAATGTTTCAAAGGGTTAGAAGGACTAAGAGTGGAGGACTAAAAGTGTTCAGTGGAAACTATATTATTATTTACCGTTGTTTTTCATTTGTCTAAGTTATAACCAGCTTAAGTTAAATCCGTTAAGAAACATTATAGTCAACGTACTAATTAAAAACGAATATTATGGAATACTATGGAACTTCAGATAGCCAAACAAAACATAAACTTTTTATATAACGATATAAAAGTCACTAAAGTGCAACTCAATGTGCCAAAGTGGATTGAATGCTTTTGCAATATTTTAATAATTTTTAGATTGTAATTATTTGCGTCAATTTATTACACAATTGACCGTTTTTAGCTATGATGCCAGCGATTAAAATAGTTTTAATTTTAAAACTTTAAAAAATAAGCAAACAAATTTACCAATTTCTGCTTAAACATTTTTTTATATAATCTGTAAGCATTCGGTTAAAATTATTAATGTTTTTAACAATGCCAATAATACAAAGACCCATCGATTTTCTTAATAACTAGGTTAAGTATTCTAAGTGATTTTTAAATAAAAAAAACAACAAATATTACATGGTTGGAAAATATATCAGAAAACTATTTGATAAAAAATTATTTCAACATTAGCCTTTAGTTTTTGACTAGTTTTAATTTTCCAAATGAATACATTAAACATTTGTTACTATAATATCAAAGAAATATATACATTTACATTTTGATAAATTGCCTACATCGTTCATAACATTTAGAAATAACTTACAAGGAATATTAATTACCTGTAAAATGGTTGTCATAATCTTACCTCTTACATTGTTTGCTCTAAAGTCTAATTTGTTCCTTCATAACATTTATAAAAGTTTAGTTATATATAAAAAAGGATTTATTTTTGAATTAGTCTGACATAGTAGTAACAAAAAAAAAATCTTCTAAACAGATATTTATGCATAACGTATTGGTAACTTTAATTTGTATTTTAAAAGAATGTTTCAAACAGTAAGCAATACATTGAAGAGAAATCTAAATTTAGGTATTACAAATACGGGTTTCTTATTTTAATATATAGGCATAATGTAGTTATTTATAAGATTTTAAAGACTATTTGAAATCATCTACCTCATAATTTAATAAAATTTAGAGTTTATTGATAAGTTAATATTGTAAACGTATACAAAGTCTAGCTATTATTTTCATTCTATCTTTGAATGTCGAATGATTGAAGGTTTTGTATGTCTTATGTTTAGAGTTTAAATTTTGTTTTCTTTTTATTTTTCAAAGAAAAATAAATTATAAAATGTAATTGGTCTTTCATTTCTTGCGTTACTTACTATCACTTACCATGCACTAACAAACACTATATATTTTTTATAGCACTAGAACTCTATCTTGATCTGTGTCTACACTTTACGTTCCTCGTAAAAAATCATTTGTTATTGGAACGCTTGAGCTGAAAATTTAAAATAAGACGAACATTAATGGTGATTTCTGTATACAACATCAAAGACACAGGACTCGAGGATTTGCTATCCTGCTTAACCCCACAAATAAGATGAATATTGCAATGTTTTTAGTTTTGTCAATTCTGTGCAACAGTCAAGCTGTATTTTGATTCAGTTCGATAACACCAATGTGCTTTTTTATTTCCAAAACATGTAAATAAAGAGTTTTTCTGCTAATTAGTTTCGACCACAGTGGCAGTACATAAATTGATGCTCAAAACATAGGTCGCTATCTAGACGCTCTCTCCCATAATCTGAAGGGATGGAAGTTCAGACGCAAGCACAGTTCTTACCCCAATATATGTTTTAAGGCTCGTACACCCGAACTTCGGGTTGTTATTTCTTGATGGGAAAACTCGGCAACCTTTTTTTGGTTCAACGATATGAAAGACAAGGAAATGCAGTATGTACTTACTAAAAAAATTATATTTATCTTATCAATATTTTATTCACGTTCTCAGGAACATGCACATATTTTATGCACTCGCAATCATGAGTGCATAAAATATCATACATAATAATTTTCGAAACAAAACATAAAACCTTTGATAGCTTTATTTATTGTTATTATAAAAAAACGTAAAATCTGCAAATGTCCGATTGCTGAACAAAGGCGCCCTTTGAGAAGAAGGTATAGAGATTCAATAAGTGTTCGTATTAAGAAATTTATATGGCAATTTTTCATCCGACACATGCAGGTTCCGCATGTCGAGTACGTGATAACTTACAAACACAAATTAAACATGCGGAAATTTGTTTGTGCTGGTCAAACAGTAAAGATTCATGTATCCTTACATCTTCGCCTTAGTTACTACTACTATTTTTTGTTATTTAACCCAAATGAGAAACTACTCGTTTAAAGAAATTAATTGTGAATAAACCCACACTGAAAATAATAATTATGTATGTATGTATCTATAACTAATACTGTACAATTTTAGGTTCTAAGGTTATCAAAACTATTTTTCAAACGTTCTTACAGATAAATATCAACTAAATAAAATTGTGAAATGACTATTTGATATACAATTTACCGCTTAAACCAGTAGTTAGGACGACATTTCACACGGTAATTATTGAATATATCTTCTAAATCAGCTTTTGGTAATGCTTTGAATATATATGCTAAAGAGTTTTTGAAAACTCATCACCTAAGAAGATGAAACTTAGGATGAATATTTGGATGGAATTTCGTCATTTTTGAAACTTAGAAAAATCGGTATGGAATTTCAAATTTTTTTTAAGTTTGAGACTTGGAAATTCATGCTTAGGCTTTTGTTAATACGTAAATTACCAACGTCACAGTGATTTCCGAAGCGATATCCTAACGCGTACATAGCTAGTTTAAACTATAAAATATAGTCGTACATTTTATTCATAATTCACTAACACCAATGATTTAAATGTTATTCATTTAATAATAATTGATTTAATTAAATTAATATTTATCGTCATAAAAATGCACGTTTAGAAATAATACTTTAATTTTACATACTAACACTTATTTATTATTAACTCTAACTAGTACATTTGATGTAATGCACAGAAAATTCTCTTAGAAATTTTACAATGCGTGTGGATCGTCACGGTCCTTGGAGAACATCGAGGCAGTCGGTGGCTAGAGATGTCACGTTTTTCAGGCGAGTCGGGTGAAGATAGGCGCCCGAGGATGCAGCAGTGCGGGGCTCCCCTCGCCCCCTCTTCGACCTCACACGCCCCGCCGCCCCGTGCCCCTCGCTGACGTAACGCTGCCGTGTCCGCCCGCCCTAGTGTGTGCCGCGCCGCGCTCCGACCGACTGGGCATCACTCACGCGCCCGCTAGTCTTTAGTGCAAATCATTTGACGTTTCACTTTCTGGACCATCAGAGATTCGGTATCGAGATCTATTAAAAGGTGCATAACGAGGCTGTACACGCGCTCATGTGCTTTCCCTTATCTTAGGGTCCGACCCGCCCCCTAGCCGGATGCATCGATGTCATTCCTCGATAACTTCTCGTTAACAGCGTTGCAAAATCTCCTTTTCAGCGCCGTTTAGAGTCTTAGCATATCGATTATTATTTTTAGGGTTTTCGGTTTAAAACTATTTATGTTTTTTTTTTTTTTCTGTAATAAAGTTTTAAGGTTTACGTGGTGTGCTTAAGATATATCTGTCGAGTGAATTGTGGATCAATTTTTTTTCTTTTATATATCTGATACCGGCATATCAACATATCTGTCAATCTAATATATTGTTTCCATTGCCCGTCTAGCAATAAGGCAATTGCTTGTAATTTGAAATTCTCATCAAATTAGATTCTGTAGCGTTGCATCTTAATAGAGCTATGTACATTCAAGTTTATGTAATACATATATATGATATGTTTATAAGAGAACAAGGATTCAAAGTTGTCTTGTGAATGATATAATAGTCTATATTACATTTAGTTCACATTTAAATTAATCTACACAGATATATCTTAATCAATAGGGTATCGAAATGCGATGTGTACGTAGATCGTCGAACAGTTCAAAAATTATATCAAATTTGGACAATAATTGGCATTAATGTGCTTATGGTAAGTTAAGTGTCTGATCCAAATGTAGGTAGTTGACGATTAAGCTTTTTAGTCATTAGAAGCATCATACATTCAATACTTCAATCTGAAGAACTAAAGCATTTGATTATAAAACATAAAAACAATCATTCACAACCATGAAGTAGTCTTATTTATAGAGTAAAAATGGTATTCATTTTAGACTGTATATGCTACCATTAAAATAATATGGTGAGTTCACCTCACAGGCTGTTAACATTTCAAGAAGATAATTAGTTGAATGTTAGTATAGCATGTAGAACATATTCTGTAGTAACTGTAATGCCTTTTAATCATATACTATAATCAAAGCAATTATCTAATGAGTTGACTGAAAATGTCAGATATTAATACATATATAATGTCAATAGGATCATTCTACTTTTAATTAGATATTGCTCAATCCTACCTGGAGTTCTTTCTCGCATTTCAATACTTAAACTAGTTAAGCCTGCAGTTTTGCTCGCATGGATGTAAACGCGCCTGTGTAACGACCCGAATCAGGATGAATAATACATTCGATTCGAAACATGCCACGTTGTATCAACATAACTAATACTAATTTTTAGCAAGATATTGCGATGTGCTTAGCTCTTACATTTATTTAGATACTTAGCTCACTCATCTATTAATTATTTCATAAAAATAGATAAGACTCAGAGGTTACCTTCATAGTTTCAAATATTTCATTGGTTTTTGTATCATTTATTGTCATTCAATTACTTAAGATGTAATCATTTTTTACTCACAATTTTTTCAGGATTTCGTTCAATTACTCTACTAATGATAAACGGTTAGTATACAATAATATAGTTATATAAACAAAAAAACAATTTATTTAATTGCATACGGGAGTAGCACAAAATTTTTATTTTTTTATTTATCTGTTTTCAGACGATTTAAATAGTGTATCCATAGAATTAAATCGTTGGTCTAAATTGACTATCAATGCGCTATTATACGTACTGAGTATTAGAAAGCTGAAATTTGGAACGTACATTAGCAAATAGATGTAAGCAAGGATTTTTGTAAATTTCAACTTTAAAGGAGATTTCGAGAGGGTTGACTAACATTTGAATTTTACCCGTTTATAGTCGGAGCAGTTTTTCTATAAACAGATCTTAATACAATAATGTAAATTCCTCTCGTAACAATCGTATCTGAAATCTATTTATATTACTGGCCATACGATGATTATGCTTCTTATACTGATACATATTTTTTTCATAATCATAACATAGACAATGACAACGGAGTATAAAAAAAAAATCGTTTATCTTGACTGACTATCAATGCACAGTCAAAACTACTAAGTCGAACTAGAAAGTTCAAATTTAAAAATAGGTATATTTATGACGCCAGAATTCGCATAGAAAGGATTTTTTGGAACGTCAACTTTAAGGGGGACAAATACGTTACTTTGTATGACTTATAGCCGTCCTAAGTCGAGAAGTTCAGCTAGTCTGGTAACATATTATAACAATTATGCTTTTTTAATAATCATTATAAATATAATATCAGTATCATACATATATGTCGTCCAACAACAAATAACTTATTCAATTTTTTTAAACGTGCTTCAATTAAATTTTTATTTATATTATTTTTCTTCAAAATGAATTTTGTACCAATAACGCACAAATAATTAAAAAAGAAAATCTCTTAAATGGTAACTTGAAGCTACTGAAGCAACTTTAGCCGTAAATTTTATACTTACAGCTGAATATTTTTTCAGTTACTGTTTACATAACCCGAATTTTATAATTAATTTTATTTGCCTCAATTTATCGATACTTTATTACTATTCTTTTAGTATAATTTACGAAAAAGTACATATAAAGCTTAGAATCAACCACACACATGAATTAAAAGGTAGTTACAAAATATTATAATATGACTTTATAGAAAACTAATATTATAAAACTTGCTCTATTGTTGTTCAATATTTACATAATTTCGTAGTGTACTTTGGCGCAATAATAATTAATATCATATGAGATTTGTTTAATTTTGAATATTTAAGGTATGCAGAAAACTGCTGTTTTTAATATTATTAAATACATTTTAAATGAAACGAAAAAAAATTGTAGGCGATTAATTATGCGTAATGTATTATACATATATTATTTATCATTGTAAATTAAAGCAACACTAATTTTGTTAGAGCTCAAATGTTTCGTGGGGTCGTAGTTTCAAGTATAAATTCAATAAATGGTTCAGTATTAAATATTTCAAATATTCCGCGAATGTCCTTCAATACGAGCTAAACAAGGGTTTCCTTAACTGTAAAATGTAATGTTGTGAACCTTATATAATTATGCGACATACATAATAAAGTAAAAATTAAACATACAAAAACCGATGGTGCTTGTCGGGATCTGAAGCTGAAGCTGAAGATCTTGAATTTTTCGGTTATGATTCACGTTTTCTATCACTATGCTGTCTTTGTCATTTATTTATAAATATAGTTCGTTACATACTTATAAATATACAACTTTATTTTCTTAACTATATACAGAACAAGAGTCACACATCTTTTTGATTGTGAAAAATGCAACCAGATAGACTTTAGACCAACGATGCCAGTCAATGAAAGGAACACAGTAGCACGTTTATTTTTTTCAATGATAATAATTAATATGGCTTACAGCTAGATTTACTATAATTTAAAAAGTCGTTGATCTTGATATATATTTTATCATTTCATTAGCCGTTAGCATGTATGTCTGTTAAATTTTACAATTGAATTTTTTAACATCTTTTGTAAAAGCCTAAGATTGTGAAAGAAATAAAAAGGTACTTGCTTTTTACTTCACAGTATGTAGTACGTCAGTTTCTGGAAAATCTTTAAGGTTTTTGCGTATAAAAATAACAACCAAATTTGTAATGAGAATTGTCAGAAACTATTTTAATTTCTTTAATAATTTATTAATTAATAAAGATGATAATTATGCAAAACAACTGATATCATGTTTTTTTGGATTCGACGGGGAAATGTTGGGACCATTCCACTTCATCATGTTTCTTATTATATAAATCTAAAATCTAAAATTATATAAATCTTATTGTATATAATTCTTATTTAAGCTTAAACATCTTAATCAATCTTATAAGCCCAGGCTAAACTCCATTAATAGCTTAATTTTGCAGAACAAAAATATATTTGCCTCCGCTATCATATAATGTATATTTACATGACCCCTGGGACAATCATCATCATCATAGTAGTAGAACGTTTAATACACCCGTATATAGTATTTGTATAAGGTACAAGTGTATAAGGTTATACATATAACTTTAGGCGTAGTGAATTTCATTCATTTTGTTTTATTACTGTTTAATATAAAGTTATTTTATAAATATAAGCACTTAATCAATGCATTATTTTGGAAAAAGAGAGTTCTACGTCATTTATTTTGAAAATAAAAGAAGTTTCATTAGCCAACAATACTATCCCACGTTTTTTACCTAAAATATGAGCCAAATCAACTGATTTATATAACTATATAAACGAGGTGGAGAAATTAATAAAGAAGAGATTCCTGTTAGTTCCCCCCTTATCAACTAGACATCTCATAGATCCATCGTAAACCTCTAAATTGAATTGCTCAGGTACAAAATAAGAAGACTATGCAGTTTCTCTATCTTTTTTTTATTCTCTAGTGACCTTGCTTCCTGACCGGTGTTATATGCTACTCATAATCATAGGCCTTAGACAAATCACATATTCTTAAAGCATCCAGTTAATTCTACCCAGGCTTTATATCGGTGGTCAAGCAACTTCTCGTAGAACCAAATTGTTTTTGTGTAGCAATTTGTATGTTATAAAATTTACTTACATTTGTTTAAAAAATATACTAAAATCTTACTAAGAGATGGTAGTACCGAGATAGGTCTTAGTAAAGATTAGAACTATCTAATTTAAAATTTGGAATTAATGTAAATGCAGATACTATATTTCATTACGTCGGCAAAAAATCCACTAAAAATATAATTATCATAAGCTAGCCGCGCTTTACTCGCGTGGAATGATTCGTAACTGAAATACTTCAAAATAAAAATACGTTTGGGTTATAAAATTTTCTAATAACTATAAGAGTATTATTAAAACTTTAAGGCCTAATTCTTGATATCACTTTTGTTATTTGTACCAAAAAGCCTAAATATTAGTGCTCATATGTCTATCTTAACCAAGTACTAACACTCTATGGGGCCCTACTATTTTTCATACCCTATTACTACCCATTATAATAGCATTTTATAACTTTTTCCCATTAATATGTACGGTATTTAGGCTATCCTAGATATCGTACATTTTATAAACTTCAAAATGGAAAATCTTGCATTCGGGTTGTATGCAGTATATATAAGTTATTTTGTGTGGAGTAAGCTAGATCTAGCGGTACCAATACCAAAATTTCATCAAAATCGGTTCAGTGGCTTAACAGAAAACATAACAGAAAGACAGCGCGATAATATTTATAGTTTTAGTATGAACAGTGTAGACTGAATGAGATGCAATTACATTAACATCGAACTGATTACCTTAACCGATTTCAGCTATTTTCTTTATATCCAATGATTTAACACAAGTGATTTATAGTATTAAATCTAAAGCAAATAATATTACATTCTTTGACCTGATTCTAAAATAACTATTTATTCATAAAAAAATAATTATTGGGCGTATAAATTATAGTTAATTTTATAAACAGCTCAACTTAAATATTGATAATTTTTATACGTGTTAATAAATACTATAGAGTAGGTACTTGTAACCTTCTACGAAGTTATTGAACTGGTTATTATTAGAATGTTAAAAAAACGCCAGTAATCATTTTTTGAGTAAAATGATGTTTTAATTTTAACTTTCTCCGAGCAATTTCAATTATTTACAAAAACGACATATCAAGATTTTTTTTTATTATTTCCATATGTGCTATAGAAATACGTATGTACGTATATAATTAAATATATAAAATATAATAAATAAATAAATATTATGTAATAAATATTTAGATATGTTATTAGCAAATCATTGTACCTTTATGAAAATTTACTAAATTGTCTTAAACACTATGATTAAATAAGTTCTAAGGTCAAAAAGTCTTATCAAAATATTAATAAACTTACGTTGAAATCTATTTTAACCATTGTAAAAAGTTCACTCTAAGAATGCATTACACACAATTTATCATGTCTAATGAACTAAATATTGTGTGATATATATACATACATATGTACTTTTTATTCACTTGTAAATTAAAGAGCATGTTAAATAAAAGAAATATGTTATAAAATCAACGTTAGGGTTAGGTTAATCGACTAAGAAATTTTTTGAGGTCATGAGACAGCAATTGTTAATAAATCGAAAACCGTGTCCGCCGCTATATTATTATAATTAATTGTAACAATGACAATAGAAATGCAAATTGTTAAAAATAGATTAATACTGAAATTGAAGAAAATCGATAAAGTGGACTTCCACATTGAGGGCAGTTTTATGATACTTTCTTTTTTACCATGAAAATATTCTATGTTATATACTAAGTTTAAGATTCAAGTCCTTTCGATTCGTGTATCATATGAACGATCAAAAACTATTTTTTGGAATTTAAGAAAATTGTAAATCTGAAACAGTCCGAGTAGTCTCAGTCTGTGTGTAGTAATTTTTTATTTCGACAGTCGCAATTAGTTTGTAATAGAATTCCATTAAAAAAATCAACACCAATTTATTGTTTACTACTTCATGTTTTAAAGACAGGTCTCAGGCCTCATTGGTTTTCTTCATCTCTTAGATGGTTTTGACCATCAACCTCATTGGCAGATATAAGAAAATCTTTTAAAACCCCTTTGTTTTTAATTAATAGGTTTATTGTGTTAACAATGAATTAATGTTAATGTTGTTAATATTAATTGCTTTGGCCAAATTAATTCATATTCGTATTGACCTGAGCTTTTCTCAAATTTGATTTCATAAATTTGTAGATCAATACAAATCACACATTAAATAATTCATGATTTTTCTTCTTAAGCTTTAAAAAAGATTCGAGTATGTACACCATTAATATAACACTAGAAATTGTCCTATAGGTTATTGTCCATATGTACATATACATATGTCTTAGAGCGCGGAATACATCAATCAGTTTTTTTAGAGCTCAATTATAGTAAAACTCAGTGGTGAAAACAAACAAAGTGAGGATACCCGCATGTGTCGCAATAAATTTGGAATCATCTATATCTACCGAACCGCATTAGAGCATTGTGGTGAATAGACTCCTAGTTTTCTTATTAGAATTATTAAAATATTAATCCATTGAAATGAAAATTAATAAAATATGTCTTATATAAAATAGTATAACCACTCCACAAAACTAGTTCGTGATATCGAGGTGATGTACTCGCAGTTGGCAGCCGCCTTATCACTAGCCAGCATACCTACTCCTCTTGTCTAACTGTAGTTATGGCTTAAGCATAATATTGTCATGTATTGAGAGACTCCTAGTTTTCTTATTAGAATTATTAAAATATTAATCCATTGAAATGAAAATTAATAAAATATGTCTTATATAAAATAGTATAACCACTCCACAAAACTAGTTCGTGATATCGAGGTGATGTACTCGCAGTTGGCAGCCGCCTTATCACTAGCCAGCATACCTACTCCTCTGGTCTAACTGTAGTTATGGCTTAAGCATAATATTGTCATGTATTGAGAGTTAAATGGGTATATATGGAACAATGAAATACGTCCTTTATTACATAACCAGTAGTATTACGAGGTTTCATCCTCGTTGAATTTGGATTATTATATTTTTATATAAGTTACTTACAGTTTCACCCATCGGTTAGACTGCTGCTTAGGATCGTAGTATAAAGTTATATAATCTATTCTACCTGAATAAACGGCCTAGCTAACGGAAAAAGAATTATTCAAATCGGTCTGGCTCATGCGATTAACGCTTTCAACGATACAAAGTACCGAGCTTGGTAATATAATTATAGATATTTATATTCGTTTCGGATTTATATTTATTTCAAATAATTTAAAATGTTATAGGAACAAAAATATTCCAATTCCTAATAAATTAAATTTCCAATCTAATACAAATCTTATTATTTGAGACATCATAATAATTGTTTTATGTAATAATAAGTTATTGTTTTTTAATTTTATTGTTATTATAATTATACTTAGCGTTTCGTACATCCGATGAAAAATCTAACTTAAAAATTCTATCGTATCTAATAATTTGTCTTCTATATCACTTATCTTTCTTATAATTATATATAATTAAATAAATAATCATGAATTGTAGGATTATAAAAAGTAAATTATACTCATATCTGAACTTGACTTCTTGACATTATTGTATATATTTATATCATAAAGGCTATCGACGCTTTACCATTAATTAATCTTATATAGTTTAGATGAAACGGTCATTAAGGTTTCATAATGGCTTGTCGATAGTATTCATTTTATAAAATACAGGTACTAAATAAAATTCACGCTTGCACGTCAGTAGTCTAATTTTAAAGCGGATGAAAATACAAAGCGTAGCTACTTTTATATTATTATACCTTCTACGAAACGCACTACATCATCTGGTAGAAGTTTTCTGTATCTTGACTTAGTAGTTTCTTCAACTAGGGATTGCAAAAGAAAAACACTTATTTATGTCTAATAAAGATGTATTTTTAATAATCGACAAATTAAATTAAAAGTATTTTTTTTTAAATCTAATGAACCTTGCTGTTAACGCTTATAATATTGTTTAACCTATTATTCAAATTCGTAATACTTTCTGTAGGCCATATCATTTTTATATTTTTTGAGAGAAACGGTTGCCTTTATATATTAAGCTATTTATGGTGCAGTAATCTACTAGTTACGAACTGTCCTAGTTTGAAAGTTATATGTGAAGCAGGATAATATTTTCAATCTAAAAAAAATATTTTTAGTCGTGCGTATTTTTATTTGTGCGAAGCATATCTTTATAATTGTTCAATTTATATACCTTTATTTGCACGTCTTTTAATACAGCCGTATAAAAGCCGTCGGTCCTGCGCCTAAAATCTTTCCGGTCGTGTCGGATTCGCCGTTCCATCGGATTACGAGAGTGAGGATATAGAGAGTGCACCTATTTTTAGCATACATTTGTGCACTATACCATGTCCTGCCTAATTTTCTGATCTCTCTTGAGATTCGCTGCCGTGGCTGACATCGGTCAGGACGACATATTATGCCCTGAACTTTGGTAGTGGCGTTTAATAATTTTCACATACTATAAAGCTGCAAAAGTAATACTAATGTCTACACATTAGTATTACTTAGGTATATAGTAGGTTAAAGATCAGAATTTCTGCTTAGAAGAAATCTAAGATCAATGAGAATTTTATTTGGCAGATATATTATTTGACATTTTTTATGCATGCATGTTTAAATTGCATGCAAGCATAAATGTTTTTCTTAATCTTGTTGTAAAAGAAGAACTATTATAAATAATAAGCTGTAAAGTAGGAACGGCGACGGCAACGTCAATTACGTATTTTAGGATAATTTTCTTCTTGTACATACGTACTTAAGCTATAGAGCTTGAACAGG
Organism: Vanessa atalanta; assembly: GCF_905147765.1. NCBI lineage: Eukaryota > Metazoa > Arthropoda > Insecta > Lepidoptera > Nymphalidae > Vanessa > Vanessa atalanta. Next base: position 7,339,529 of record NC_061875.1, read on the forward strand.
ACTATGTTACCGAGTTCTTTACTTTTTAAATCTAAAATAGACATGGCTTGTAAATTAATTGCGAAAATTGCAGATCATGCGATCAATTAAAAACTAGGCACTCAGAAAATTTTGCAAAATTTCAGTGACGGATATGACATATTTTTTGTTTCGACTAGAAACAAACTTTATCTATTTTACTACTCGTGCTGTAAAAAAAAATAAATAATAAAATAAATAATATAAAAATAAAACAATGTTACTTTTTAAAATTAAAAGCATTATATTGTAACAAAAATAATATTATAGATTTTATTATTATTTGTGTGAATAAGAAATACTTATTTTTCTGTATGAAATAAGGTTGAAAACGCGTAATGCGTAAAACGTGGAATGCTAAGTGCGCGAGTTTTACTTGTACTTGACCGATTTTTTCGTGTACTATAAATTTTAATAAGATTCATTTATTTATTTGCACAAATTATGCAAGGCTGAATAAGTGCCAAATTTCTCATTCTCTTCCAGTCAACCTTAAGTTGAGTACAGAGTATAAAGTGTAAATAAAATGAATAAAAGTAAAAACTATAACAACAACAAGGACACACACACCGTGTATGAACTCAAGTATATTTCTGACACGAGTATTAAATATAGTATTTTAGGATATTTGTATTTAAATCAAAATATTGTGTCTTTATACATTTAAATATAAACATTAACAAGTATGAAAACTTTGACATTATCTTAGTAAAAGACTGTGTATTTTATATTATAGCATTTTGTTTCATTAACGAACAATTTTCTATATACTACTATCTCGATTTAAATTACAAATTAAAATGTGTCGGTAGTTCACAAAACATATTATTTGTTTTTATATTATTATAATCTGTGTGAGTTTTAACATTATATTTAAGATGTTAATTCCGTAGTTAACGTGCAATTCCTTTTACCATCTTTTGCGTTTCGCAGTAGACTAAAAACATGGTTGCGTTTTAAAATAGATACACCTTATCGAATGTTACGGAATATGCATGTGTAGATAGGAGGTGTATGATTTTTTCCGTCAAAAGAATATCTATAGATTTATATTGTAAAGTAATATAATAAATACTTTAACTTTGACCGGTAACTAATTATATATTATATTATTACAAATTATCATTAGTAACAAATGTCTCATTAAGAGACATGTATCTTAAAGATAAGTGTCAATTTCATTAGATTACTTAAAATTTGATGAACACCCAAGTCGCGTCATGGTTTAGAATGAACTATTAAATCACTCGGTGGGCCACAGTAAGCATCCTACAGTCATGGACCAAAATCGAATGTCTCGGGAAAATTGCGCGCGCATCCCCCTCTCGCACCGCACCGCTCCAAACGCCCATTGATGATCTTCTTAATCTCAATATACTTTATGAACATTATTCGTATGCAACCTATCGATGGTAATTTTATAGTTAAGTAATAGTATTAAAATGATCAAATTCTTATAGAACAGTTTACAGGCATAATCAGTGTTTTGAATTAATTGCTGAGTTACTAATATTTAGTAATGGTGGGCGCTGGCCGCCGTATTCGCTAAGTTTGGGCGTCGCTGCGTCTCGGCTTTCGGCGGGCGGACGGTGCGCGGCGGCGGCCGGCAACCGTGCGCGACAGCGCCGCCACGCACGCTCGCCTCGCGACCCAGTCCGCTCTGACGTTTTACGAAGTCGCCGGTGTCGCCGTGTCGATTTATCCGCTTTACTGTGCCGCCGCAAATTAAATTGTGCGCATTTTTATAGACAAAAAAGGTGTTTTCTATAGCAGTGTTAGGACTGTTAGCGTTGAATAGCATAGTCGTTGTAGGTAGTCGTTGCGGTAGTGCAGAGGTCAATCGGGCACGCGCGTGCGGCGCGAGCAGCTCGGGCTGCGGCGAACGGGGCGAGCGCTCCGGAGCCAGCTGGCGGTGTTTACACGCCGCGCCTGCACCCGCGAGTCACTCTACCCGTGCGCTTGCTCGCTGCAACGGACACCCTTCATATACTATTCGACGCTGTGAAATTTTTAATATACGAACCAGCGACTTAGAGGTATTTAATAGTTATTCAACCCGAATCTCTACAGTGAGCACAGTTGTAGCGCACATTGTCACAGTGTCACGAAACGTACAGCATACGCATCGAAACCGAATTGTCATAGTTCATTCGAGTGATATCACAAATACATAAGTATGGGTGCTAAAGAAAGCGTGGAGGCTGCTAAATTTTCTGCGCAAAATTGGAACAATTTCGAGGTTCGTAGTACCTTTAAATTAATTTGCACATGGAGTGTTTGTTTCCCCTTCGTCCTCGTGTATTTTTGTATTGTGGGCATTGAATATTAAATAAAGTGAAATTACTTGAATTAAACATAATACCTCATAAATTTTATGCACAGTAAAGCAACGCAACCCTATGCATGTACACATTATGATTAAATTAATGGCTAAATATGAAATTATAAATATTACCTTAAACTAAATATGAAATTCATATGTAAATACGTCTTAAATATTATAACAACATGGAATAAATTATTCAATAAATACTACTCTTAATTATGATTTCAACAATATCAAATGATTATCGACGATAGGTGTTTCATAAAAAAAAAGTCGCTAAAATGAGCATGTAACGTAACAATAAGGAATAATTTACAATAATGCGCCTCTATATGTATTCATTTTAAAAGTATACTAAATGTTTGCATCTAAGCTTATCTTATCATGCAACAAAAATCAGTTAATATCTACAACTCTATTTAATTTAGACTGAAGCCAAACTGAGTTGACCCACATACTGTAATGCGGCTCTTGAATTTAAATTACTTTTAAATATATGATTGGATATGAAATATAATTTAATCTTAACTACTCATTCATCATATTAGAATATTGTATGAACCTTTATTTTATGCAGATAAAAGTAATTGTATCCAAAAGATCGCTTTAAATAATCAAACAATAATCATAGATTACACGATTTGTGTTACGTTATTGGGTTACCTGATGCCTAGAAATCGAGGTCGCGCATTCCAGACTGAACTACTAAGGCTTCTTATCCATATCAAAATAGAGAATTTCAAAAACGTCAATCTAAATCGATTATGAATGGGGTTTATTATCAACACATATTTCGTGCTATTAATATTCAATAAGCCATACATAGAAAAGCAGTAAACGCATTTGTCAAAAACGTAGGAATATTTATAGAAAAATATTGCACTTCTATAGTTAATAATAAATATATTCCTGCATTGACTAGACATAGAAGTATGACGTAAGTAGCTATTTAATAGACATATTGTTTTCAATAAAATGTAAAATAAACAAAAGCTTACAAAATGATGTGAATTGAATGTGACTCATCGTATACGATTTTTGTTTACACTTTAATATTTCATTCATTGATATGATTTGATTTAAGTTAATAATTTTTAAAGTTAAATGTTATTTTGTAATTTTCATGCATGTTCACTTCATTTAACATAAACACATGATCCAGTTTAAACAAAACACGAGGTAAAGCACTTCATCCGCTGCTACAACTGATATTTTTTTTTGAATCATTAATCCGAAATCAAATATTCATAGATCTCTAATGTAGTTGCGAATGATTTTCTTTACGAGCATGCTTTTAGTGAAATGGTATTAATGCTTATAATAATGTAAAATAAATAAATATTTATGACAATATTTAAAGTACTTATAAACATTCTTACCGTGTATTGTAAAAGAGTTTTTGTGTGTTAATAATTTTTTTTTGTGTAAATGTATCGACTACCAAAATGTCTTACTAACACCGTTACAATTAAAAGTTTCTTAATAATGATTGCAACACGGAGCGTTTTGGAAAGTACTGGTAAAGATGTTTATTTTAAATAATAAAAGGAGTACATTTAGGTTTACGTAACAGCGATATTCAATGTGTATATGGTTGCAGCATGGAGTAGCGAAACATCATCACAGACACGGCACTCAGCGCTCGCAGAGTCTTAATCGTGGACACTCGCTCTCGCGCTCCGATGGCACCTGGTGACATCACGGGACCACGGGTATTTTAATTTTTACAAAAAATTAAATTATATTAAACACTTAGGTGGAAATTTATATTTAACCGGCTTTTAAGAAGAGTGAAGTTTCGATTCGGCTGATTTCCTTGGTACGAAAATTTGAGTAAGAAATATATTAGGTATTCAATAACGAATCTGGTGTGAAATTATTGGATGTACGAGAAGTTCTGTGTCAATTGATTATGATATTTTTTATGTTTATTCATGTTCATTATTACACATCACATTATAATGTAAATTAAAATTATTTGATGATATAAAATACACTTATGTCTACCGAAATAAGGCAACTATTATGTAGTTTATAGTAATTAAAGACCCATAAGGGAATAATCAATACGTTCCGAGTTTTCTAAAACTGTAATGAGCTAATTTCGTACAAGTATATTGAGATTAATTATCCTGAATATTATATATGAATATTACAAAATTTTCTTTTACTTCCTTTTTTATTATTTTGATTAAGAATTTAACCTAATTAGGATTCCTTAATTAGTTGTAACAATACAGTAAAGGCAAATATTGAAAAATTTATTAAATAAAAATGTTATAGGCAGCGTAGTAACGTGCGCCGAGTGCGGCCAGCGCACGATGGGTAACAAACTATCATCGTGTTCGTGCGCGCCCATCCTCCGCAAGGCGTACCGCTACGAAGACAGCCCGTGGCAGAACTCCCGCCGACGAGATGGACATCTATTACGGTAACATTTTCCAAGCTACGTTATCAGCAATTATCATCATTCACGCAACCTATTAAGGGCAATCTTATCACATTTATTTAGGGTTTCGCAGTGTGTAACTGTAAAAAAAAAGGGATTTGGCGATATGTTAAGGGCGACTGGCCGCGTGACGCCAACCCCTTGTTAAAAATACTTTAGCTGGTGATTTAGTTTCTTTTACAACTCTTATGGACACCCAGGGGTTGATATGTCCACTCCAATTCGATATCAATTGAAATTATCAAACCATTCAATTCAATCAATTCAAACCTCCTGGAAAAAATATGCCTTATTTTTAAAAGCAAACTATTTAGTAAATATAATAATATCATTATCAAATAACTGTTTCAAATATTCTACCTTCAGTGTTTGCAACTCGCGCACTCTACTCATATTTTATTATCTTTTATAGTGTGATTAAATATTTCAGTTAGAAGTATTAATTTAAAAACTAATAACAATATTTTATTCTCTATAGGGTTATAAGCATACTTCTTATTTTAATATATGATATTCATTGCCTCGCTAGTTTAGTTCCTAGCTTATAAAATTGCAAATCAAGATCCCGTATTTAAGTCCCTGGACAGGCCAATAAAATGTAATTAGGTTTTTTCTGCCAAGAAATTCTAGCATCGCAACGTTTGGGAGTTCGCAGTGTGTCTCAGAAAGCACGTTAAGCGGTTGATTCTTTGTCTGAATTTCGGAAAACTGTCATTTTCCATCCCATTAGATAGGGAGGTTGAGGAAATAAACCGTGCATCTGTGTTCGCACGCACATTCGTGTGTTATAATGTCTCCTGCGCAGCTGTTTAGTCTCTGTTATGTGCGTTTCCGAAAAGGGTCACAACAGCATTATGATCATGAAAACTAAGCTAGAATTCATTTCGCACAACAATTGTAATTTTATGATATATTACAACCAGTAACGTCGTGTTAAAGAGCGTATTTGTTTTAGGGCTTATAATATTTGTTATTATTATTAAAATATTAATAACGAATAATATTTTATAGAAGTTTTCAAAATCAAATAAAAATATACGTCATGTTGCCCAATCAAACAATACTTGTCATTGACTCAATATTTAAGGAAAAAATATTATCATACGATCAGGCTATCAAGTTAATTATGATCACAATATGTATATTGAATTAAAAGGCTTACAGCGTATCAAGCTATCATTTGCACGAATACATATTACATACTAGGTTTCACAACAACTATAATAATTAAAAATATTTTTTTAACGGAATGAAATGAAAATTGAAAATCTGAATATTTGATGTAATTGTGGTAGTATTGTCGGTTTCTCGGCTATTCATTTCTCATGTGCATGTTCAGTAATAAAATATTTATAGAGTAACCCATGCGATGAGCACGTAATCCCAGTGGAGACATTTGGTTCATACAAGAATATAAAATAATGATTGTGTAATGACTTGCTTATTGCGTAAGTTTTAGTCCTGCTTAATTTTTTTTACAAAATCTATTGACGATTCCCGAATCCTGATATTCTAGCCTCAAATCCAAATTCAACAAAAAAAAAATGAACTATAAGATTTTTATGTCCAAAATAATTTGATAGCCCGGAGTTAACAGATAGTTTACTGTTAAACTTTTGTGCCACGAAAGGTATGTTACGCCGTTGCGTTAGTCATTCACGTGTCCCTCTCTGGTTGTGTTGGATTGCCATGCAATTAGACTATGACAATTGAGGAAGAGACTTCACGGATGTTCACTTCTACATACTTCTACATTAGAGTACTTTAATATGTCTTGCGTTGTTAGTTAGCTTTGACATTAGCCGCCGACGTCTACATTTAAGTTATTTAAAAAAAAAACAGTCGCCTCATTTTTTCTGTTTTATAAGATTCGAACAAATGTAAATGTTAAACTTTCAGACTATGGGCCGAAGTATTTCACGTATCAGCAAGCGGCGCCGGCACCGTAAAATGGCAGCAGGTTTCCGAGGACTTGGTGCCAGTGAACATCACCTGCATACAAGATTCGCCCGAGTGCGTGTTTCACATCACTGCTTACAATTCGCAAGTCGACAAAATTCTCGACGTCAGACTACTGCAACCTGGTATGTTTGCACTATATATATATATATATATATATATATATATATATATATATATATATATATATATTTCAATATATATAAATAAGATATTTACATATTTAATATTTTCATGAATAATTTAATAATTATTGATTATTAATATTAATTCGATAATAATATATTCATAAATATGATACACGTAAAATTATATATTTATAGTTTTGGGTTAAAAAAAAACTGTTTTTAAAATCTCATTAACATTTTGATAAATTTTAAATTGATCCAAATGTTTTGTTTTAAACTACACAGTAGTGACTTTTACGAGCAAATCCAAAAGTAGCAATGGCGGCCGCTGTAACCTAGTTTTAAATTTACACTAGATGGTATAATTGACCGAAATTCACATATACGTGAAACTGAATATTGAATCTAGTATTTCCTTTTGTACGCTGGAAGTTATTATTAATTCGAAAGTCTTGTAATCAAGCGATTTAACGTTATCTCTGTATCTCTCTAGCTTCACTCTGTGTAATCATTGAAGTGCGTTATTGATTTAAACCTACTCTTACTTCGTAACTATTTATAATTCATTCATTTCGACGTGTATAGATCGTTTTAACGGTATCTGGAGCACAACGTAGCGTCTTGGAATATAAAATCGACATTTACGATTTAAAACACACTTAAGATTTATTTCTAAATAAAATTTGGAATGTCATATTATTATTTAAGTACAAATATGAATCATTTAAATATTACGTCACTGTAAATATTTAAATATATTTGAATAAATAGTATTAAATAGTTTTATAATTTCTTTCAGGCACTCGCATCGGCCAGGCTTCAGAATGCTTCGTCTACTGGAAAGATCCAATGACCAACGACACATGGGGTCTTAACTTCACTTCTCCCATCGACGCTAAACAATTCAGAGAATGTTGCGTAAGTTGTTTTAAAGACTACTAAGAAACGGATATTAAAAAGAAGACAATTTTATTAAAGACTTACTACTATTGATATTATACGATACGTTTTATATGTCTATACAAAAAGAGGATTTGCGAATTAGTACAGGTGATATAAGGAAACTGTGTTTGTAATTTGCTTTTAGATTTTGAAACGTCACTCATGAAAACAATACACTAAAACTCCATCTTGATTTAAGTAATTCATTTTTCCACTTCGAAAACTTTTGATATTGAAAAATTTGCTTTGTCAGTTCACGTATTAAGCGTGGGTAATGTAAAAAGTAGATTAAACATAAAATAAAAACGGTTAACGAACTGCTGCCGTTTTATGCTTTTAGTCACCGTCATTCAAATTCTCACGTAAGGCTTCATCGAGCTACAGCCTCAAGTTGGAGCCACCGGGCAGTAAACAGAAATTCAAAACCAAGAGGAAACCAGTATCTACACCGGCCAGTCCAAATCGATCAAGGTAACTAAAAACCAGATAAGCTTTATAATATAAATCTAACGGACAGTTTTAAGATTTGTTGAAACAACCATGAATAAGATACTTATTTTTAATAATAACTAATTAAAAAAAAATATATATATAATAATTATATGCTTACCTTTTACAGTCTAACCTACGGCCGCGAACCACAATGCACCTGCATGACTCAAGAACAGTATGCCAGGTTAAGGGCCCAAGATCCACGATACCGTGAGTAAAAGTGACATCGCAAGATGAATTATTTTTTATTTAATTTACTTTTTGGTAGGGCGAGCTTCTAGGCACGTACGACCTACTGATCACATATTCTACTACCAAACAGCAGTACCTAGTATTGTTGTGTTCCGATTCAAAGGGCTATTGAGCCAGTGTAATTTCAAGCACAAGGGACATAACGTCTTAGTTCCCATGCCTGGTGGCGGAATTGTGATATAATATTTATTACATGTCTATCGATTGTCAATCTTAAATAATAAAAGGATTACTGTTATAAAGAATTTCAAGTACACGAGAATAGGTAAATCATCCCTGGGAATCGTTAGATTTCCTAATAAGGATGCACTAATAGGGAAACACTTGTTCATTGTGAGAAAAAAACATATTATACATAATAATTATTATACAAGCCGAAAGCTGTAGTCGATATGCATATTTTTATTTTCGTTTATTATTCCAGTAACCGCGCACAGACAGTAAGAATTTAAAATTAGAAATGATGTTGTAATATTTTATGCGAGTGGGTATAATCGACTTCATCCAGATGTATCTTGAATTGATAATTCTGGAGTCTCGTATAAACATATACAAACGTAGAAGTATGTCGTTAAAAATTAGCATATTTGTTTAGTTGTTTTAATGATAGACATGAATAACCAGAAATGGATCTTTTTAGCGACACGGCTGATGCAGTAATACGAAATGTCTTTTTTTTTATTGATATGATTTATGATGATTATGATAGGTAGAACAATAAATATTTGTTGTTAATGTCAGTTTTTATTCAATATAGATATTAATTTCGGTTCAAATATGTTTGAAGACCTGAGATTTTCTCAGCCGGTTCTTAACGGCTAAATAAATTCCACAAATATTAAGATTCTTTGAGGTTTAGAGCTTTTTAGAAAATACACAATATTATTCACACAAATATTAATTATTTTGATAGCATTTGATTGACATGATTATCCTCAAATTTCAGTAACGCTGATTCAATTCGGATTGAATGTTCGGCTGTAGTTGAATTCTCGCTGACATCAGTCAGCGAGAATAGACTACTATCATAGTAAGAAATCGACTACTATCATAGTAGTCGATGACGCAATAGAAGATCAATCGGCATTCAAAATTTAGTCCGATTATTAATTAATCATGACTTTGCTCTCTTTGCATTTTGTTTTAAATATTGACAGTTATTGTTATCGTCTAATCTCTAATCAATTTAAATTAAAAAAAAAAATACTGAAATAAGAATTCGTAACACAAAATATCTTGACTTACGTTCTGTCTCCAGCATTTGCAGGTCCAATAAAAATATTGTGCCATTAGTCACAAAAAAGCCTATTAACATCTCTGAAAGTTTACTTTCAGTATTGATATGTAAAATTTAAAGTCAAACTGTACAATATTAGAAAAGTTTGACAATCAAGAATCCTGTGTTCTTTTGGAATAGGCTCGTCTACTCTGCCGCGTACAACTACACGTGCCATTGAAACAGATGCGGGAGCGAGTGCCGCCGGCCGCTCCGACAAGGTTGCAGCCGCAACCTCTTCTACCTCGCTCTATGACAACGTCACCAGCTCTCAACCCGCCAATCAAGCGCCACCTAAACGTAATTTCTTCTGATTAATTTAATAAGGAATTCTGTCCAATACAAGATTATATTGATGGATTTAAAAACAAATAATAATGATTATTTGTTTTTAAATCCATTCCATTCCACAATTGTTTATTATTTTATTATGATATATTTTTTATTTATAATTATAATCATCTATTTATAATTCACAGATAGCTTAATTATAATATTATACCTCCTTATAGTTATGTTGTGTGTTATACAAACATTGTTTTTATTATTCGACCTTTGTTCCTGCAGCGGCTGCTCGGCAAACTGATACTCAGCCACCTACACGTCCTCCAAAATCACAGGAGACCTCGACCATGACGACTAACACCTCAACTGCTCCAAAGACCGTTACTGCTTCTGTAGGCACACATGGCACAAATGTGAGTTCATTGATCGTATTGCTTACTGTTTATATGGAATGTTGTGCCAGTTAACGTATAACATCAATTAATAATATTAAACAATGTTATATTTTATGTTCAAAGTATTTCTGTGAAGGCACGTTTTTTATATGCTTTTGTTTAATAAAACCTTATTAGTTGGTATGAGTCAATTATTACAACTAAATTTTAAATTAGTTCCACCAGACCGATTCCCAAAACATGTTTGTTATTATTCAGCATCAAAAGGACCAATCATTTGGGTGCTGAAATCATGAATAAACATTAGTATAATAAATTTACTACATTTTTGTAAAAAAACAAAACTATAACGAAAGGTGCTTTTTGTATACTATTGTTAATTAATACATCAAGTATTCAGATGAGTAATCGGTGTTTATTTAAACGATATTTTAATAAAATTCATGCAAGAGGAAATTTAATTTATCACAACGCACATAATTGTTCCAAAATTAACGTAAAGATTATGTGCGTTTATCTCATAGCATGTAGAAATATAAACTACTTCTTATTATTAAAATTAAGTTATTAATTTAATTTTTAAAATAAAGTATAAAAAACTGTCGACGCGGTGTTTTATTATTTCTTTTATATAATATATCTCTCTCGCCAGTGTTGAATGTAATTCTCACTATTTCATACTTCACACATAGTAAAAGCTTTTTTATATATTTCAGACCAACGAAGAATCTCAAACAAACAATGGCCAGACAACTCAGCATGGTCAAGATCTTAAATCAGAAGGCGTTCAAGCAGGAGGCACACTGACTTCTTCTAAGTCTTCTGGTACCTCCACACGCTCCAAAGATCATCTGCAACACATGCCTAAGAGCGTCGATTACGGCGATGGAAACGAGTCTGTGAGTGTTTGTTTTTATTGCTTTTGTTAAAAATTAAGTATCATAAAAACTTACCAGAAAAAAAAACAATGCAATTATCAGTAAAATTTTGACATGAATATGCATCCATTTTGACAAATGGCAACAATACGGTTTTGTGAGCTTACCCCTGACTTGTGAAGTGAAGTTTCTTATTTCTTATATACTGCAAAAGTATTTTCTGTTTAAAAAAATCAATCTCCTAATCTGAGTTAGTTAAATAATATTACTTTTAGACGGTGCTATTCTCGCTTTAAATATGTTAAATATACCTAAAAGGCACTTAAAGTAGTGTCAGAAATGTTTAAATGTTAAGTAACGCTTCGCAAATAATACTGCGTTGCTTATTTAAAGAAGAAAATGAATATTTTCTGCATGGTTCACGGTTTCGGCACCGTGTACATGTACATGTACACTGTAGCAGGATCATTCCACACGTGTTCAATCCTGTTTAAGCGAAGCTATTGGTATTTTTTCGTAAATATCTGAGACATGTTTGTTCTTGAATCAAAATTAAAATGAAACAATGTTTACCAATGATGCATTAAACAACCAAATTTTTTGTATTATGTATTTGATAGTTCAGTTTTCTATTTCTATCGATTATTAATATGTAATAATAGGCAATCTGGTAGTAGTATAAAGATTGATGCAAGACTAATTTGATGTTTTAAGTGATACATTTTCTGAAACTTACTTCCTAATCTACACTAGATAAACGGATTACTCTAACGTTTTTTTAATAAGCAGCATTTTATAAGTTATTGCAACTATGCTGTTCTTACATTTTGGAAACACTTTAAATAAATTAATAATAATAATATTTGCGCGCTGTCACCTTTTTGAGAACAACCTTTGAATAATTGTATAGTACTTAATAACAGTGTAAATGTCTCACTAGTCAAGTGAAAAGTTCTCGACGGAAATTTTTATTTGTATCCCGATTCAACATATGTATTTTTCATGGATAAAGTTATTCGAATAGTTTCCTAAATTCGCTAATATTTTCTATCATAGAGTAAGATACCTAAGATTGCGATAGAGTTCTAAAAAGAACAGGGTCGACCGTTTTTATACCTGCTAGCGAATTATACAACTATAAAACAAAAACAATTTGTGGAGCCGTGTCATAACATCATGAAAATCTGAGTTTTAATAGATGTCTTTATTTTTTGCCGGATGGGTAAATGGGCCACCTGAGGGTGGTCACCACCACATTGACGGTATAAGAAATAATAACCATTCATTACATCACACCAATGCGTCACCAACCTCGTAGCTAAGATGTTATGTCCCTTGTGCCTCTAGTTATATTGGCACTTCACCCTTCAGATCAGAATACAAAAACTCTAAGTATTGCTATAGTGGTAGAATATCTGATGAGTGGTTGGTATCTACCCAGGCGGGCTTGTATAAAGCCAAGTAAAACGTAATAGCTATTAATATTTAATATTTATCCTAAATACCAATTAAATTGACTGGTAAACTATTATATATATCTTTCATTATTCTGCTTTACAGTCTCGAGAACAAGACCGGCATAGAGAACATACTATGCACAACCACAACGTTATCAATAACAATACGTCCGGATCGCGACGTACAAAGTCTAAGAGCACAGAGGATATGAATATGGGTAAGACTTTTTTCATTCGCACCAAAAGTGGTTAAATCCTGTTTTATTAACTAAGCTACCGGGGCATGAAAGGACATTTACTACGGCGTTTCTTTCAACTAATGGGCACTGGGCTTTGCTGAATTAAAAAAATCCTAGTAGCCTATTATTAAGTTAATTTTAATTTTGTATTAAGCTTATTTATTATTTTAGGTTTTATAGAATACCATGCCTCTAAAATAAAATATGTCCGTTTATCGACCTACTAACTACTAGATAAGTTCTCTATAATAGCGTTAAATTTATCTATTTATTTCAGTACTCAATATTGACAATAACGTTAACGAATCCATTTCCAAATAACCTAAGTAGTCATTTTTTGTATAATTTTTCCTCAATGTGTTATATTATATTATTTTTGAATTTTTTGAATTTTTTGAATTTGCACTATGAAGACGGGGCTAATCATTTTACAGGATTTTTAATTTAATCATTATTTATTTGAAAAACTTTTTAACGAAACCTGATAATTTGTGACTTTACAAAAAAATACATGACTAAATAATTTGTAGTTATGTTTTTGTTTTTAAACCTATTTTTTTATCTTTGTAGTTAATGTACCTAAAACGACAAAGATAAAAACTTTTGACATTCAAAAATGCTGTTAAAACTAGCCGAAAATATAAGAATTCACGATAAAATTTTTCCTACTAAAGTAAGATGCAGATTTCTTCAATCTATTGCCAACAATCGTTAAATTTTGTATAAGATTTTTACCTTGTATTGATGTAGATTACAAATGTGTACTCAATGGTTTTCCATACTTAGGTTAAGATGAGAATAGGCCACAAAACCAAAACCTAGGTGAATTTGTTGTACTACGTCTCGTGGAACCATTTATAAATACTGTTCGAAACATCATCACAGATATTTATTTTTTTACCTCCATTAGTTTGGCAATAAATTACTTTCAAAACGCATTACAATTGTTGGTATCATGAACAGGTCATGACGTGAAATTTCATCGTATGCCATATCGTATATATAAAAGTAGCGAAATGATATAGTCTTGATTATTATCTTCACTGAGTATTCAGATGATTGCACACTTATAATATATCAAGGAAAACTGACCTAGAATGCCTTATTGCTGTATGTCGAAGATGGCCCTAACAATCATTTTTTATTAATATTTAAAACCTAGCGAGAATTCTTACATATCGTATGAAATGAAATCTATAAATAATAACCTACCAGGGTTTGCGTTTCCATGTGAAAAATCGATGTCTTTAATTTCTCATTCATCTTTACACGTCTAAAATATTTATTACATCGGAAATGTAGTCATATTATGTCATTCCTAGTCTAGCTATCGATCTAACGTCAGGCATTAACCTCAAACCTCGTGCACCATTAACCGCAATCCAATGTACCGCGTTAGTCGGTATATACTCGGCTGTTTATTTACAAATGTCATTTGGTCATGTTTTGGTTATTGAGAGCCGAGGTGACCCAGTGGTTTGTACACGTGAATCTTAACCGAGCCTGCCTGTTATAACCTAGGCAAGTTCTACCAGGCTGTCATGTACTTGAGTACGAAACTGTACTTGAGTTAACCCAACCACATCGGAGCATCTTGGTGAAATAATTTACAAGCCTCAAGAGTAAAAGGTGGCCTTTGCCCAGCTGTGGGATGTTAAGAGATTATTTTATGCATATTAATGCTTCTTGCCTTTAAAAAACTGCTAATATGTAAATCATTTTGTCGAATTATTTTATTTGCCTTAAGTAGTATAAATGAAATTATTATAATCGGCGGTTGTTCATTTAAGTTCGAATCGAACGATATGTAAATAATTCTACTTGAATAAATTACTACTATCAGTCACTATGTGACCGCCGAGGACTACTCCGAAAACGTCTTACCGTAAATTAACTATCGTTGGGTGTCATGAAACCAATTATATGAAATTTAATAAAATATATAAAAAAAAAAACATTTTATCATATTTTCTTTATTCTCTTAATAATATAGATATTTACGTATAATACCTTAATTATGTAGGCTTTAAAACATGATCTATAAATACTGTGACTGAATATATTTCTATCGATACACTTTGTATAAAAAAATCGCATTACACTAATATTCATTACAGTCACACTATAAAATTAATTTACCAAAATTTTAGCTATATTCTATTAATCTTTTTAATTTATATTTTTGGCAGTAGCCAAGTAGTAATACTTTATATTGTTGTATTTTTGTTTGAGTTGAGTGGTTGACTTACTTTTCTACGAATTCTATTTAACTTTAGAGCCTTAAAATTGGCACATTTATCTTTATGTTGAATATTTCAATAATAATTGTGAAATAGTTTTGAAAACAGCCCTACGTGTGTATTTAGGTTTTGATTATAATATATATAAAAAAAAATTATATGACTTGAATTTGGCTGAAGCAAATAACAAAGTACAAACAGTTTTATTCGATCCTCTGTAGTTTAATGATAATATTTATTTTGAAAAGAAAATAATCCATGATATTATATTATATTTCTATTATTAAATAAATATTTTTAATAGGAATAATAAGAAATCTTCTTCGAGTCATTCATGAGTTTAATATTTGATTGATACAATAGTAAATTTAAATAATATTCCCAATTTAGATTCGAGCACACTGAAACGAATGCTGAAGCCAATGCCGTCAACGGAAAGCCCAGTGACCTCGCCGGAGATGGGCCGCCGTCGATACGGCGGTGCCGGACCGTGCCCACCGACATGTGGGTCTCATGGCCATCGTCACCCACAGCACATGCACCATGGACACTACGCTCACGTCGTCAACAACAATAGCCGACAGGGCTCACAACGGTATTCTTCGGCTAGGTGATATATACTTATGTATAAATAATTAACAAATGCTTTAAAATACACTCAGTAAAAATATTATTATTTGGTATCGAATTAATAACATAAAAAGATAATTTATAAAAGGTTATAATATAAGCTTAAAGCCGACGAATTGATATTTGCACATAAAATTTATGTTAAACTAATATACTAAACAATATTCACTTATGACGACCTCCGTGGTCTAATAGTGTGTACGCCAGTATTCATGGCCACGCCACTCTGAGGTCCCGGGTTCGATTCCCGGCCGAGTCAAAGTAGAAAAAGTTCATTAGTTTTCTATGTTATCTTGGGTCTGGGTGTTAGTGGTACTTCTGATTTTCCATAAGCTACTTACATTGGGATCAGAGTAATATATGTGATGTTGTCCAATATTTATTATTATTTTTTATTTATTCAGACCTTGTAGTCTAGTACATAGCTTATACCCTTTACTGTACTACAGGGTATAAGCTCTGTAGTTAATGCCTACACTAGACTATCTAGAAGTAGTGTCTACAACTAGACCAATTTCACAAAAAAGAGCATGACGTAAGGTACGCATTTATATACAAAACATACTACTAAAACTATCAACCCTGCTATGTTTATCGTGAGAAATGAAGGTCTTTACAAATTCGTCAAAAAACGAATGTAATTATTAGTAGGAAACTTGTAATTAAATGCTTATATCTCGTAGCCGAGGCGTGGGCGTGGGCGCAGCCCCGAGCGGCTACCCGGGCCGTGGCCTTTACCTGGAGCTGGGTGGCGGCGAGCGTGACCTGTCGCCGCCGTCTGATAACGTCATGTTCGATAACCAGTGCTACGCGACGACGCCTTCGTCTTCCAATGGGAACTCCGACCAGGAGCCGTGCCAGCGCCGCGACCGAGACCCTAGGCAACATCACCACGGAGTGAGTATATTGTACAATATTATTCTCGTTCATATTATGATACCGCAACCTATGTATATATACAATACGTGTTATTTCTATCTAAACAAAGTACAGGTTACGTTAATAGCAAAACATTTTTTTAGGCAGTATGTATCTTAGCCTAATATGTAAATTCATATTTATGTAGTATTACAATATGAAAAAATAATAATGTTGTCCAAATAAAATTGGTTTTCTTTATTCTTCTTAGTATTACATCTGTATATCAAACGATATTTCAAAAGGTTAAGAGCTTGTAATGTATGAAATCCTTACAAAGGTGTGTCTGTCAACAGCAAAAGCCGTGCCTGTCGCGCCAGGCGTCGCAGTCCAGCGCGACGCCGGCCCCCGGGTCGCCGACATCGCGGCTGCTGCTCGAGTATGAGATGCACCTCCGCAATACGCTCGCCAAGGGTATGGACGCCGAGAGTTATAGCCTACATACATTCGAAGCTCTCTTGAGCCAGAGTATGGAGGATTTGGGTGAGATATCCAAATTTATGTGCTAAGTACAAAAGTTGCACTTTGAATAGATAACTTGCAAAAGACGAAGAGGCATGACACTTATTGACGTGATTCTCTTAGTACTCGTATATTAGAGCTAATGCTATGTTATGGGATTATTGGATATCGCTAAGCACTTGAAGATATGCACTTTTATCTGAACTTTCACATATTGGGTATATACTCTTAAATAATAAGTACACACTTTTAATTTAAAAGAAACGCAATTGCATTGATTAACATGGTTCTCTTTCTGGTCTAGAATACAGCGACAATATGCCGCCTTCGAATCAGCGAAGTCCGTACCCACCACGTCGACGTTAGTATTACTATTATTATACGTAGTAAGATACAAAAGTACCAATTTTTGTATCTTACTTTTCTTTATATGTATGTGTAATGCAACGAAATCCGTTTGACAGAAATGGCTTTAGGAAACCTACTTACTAATTACCTATATAGTAAGCCAAGTTTTCTCCATCAAAATAAATTGTAGTTGACACAAAAGATGGTGAATATAACAGTTTTCTGGGATATCCAGGTATTTTTTTCATGTAGTATGTCTTCTCCAACAGCATAAATGCTAGTTGATACACATAACGGTAAACAGGATTGGTTCTTTGTGTATATAGGACGTTTTGTGAAATATCCGTTAATGGTCAATGGTAATCAATACCAGGCTTTGTAAATTGTATAGTAACGCTAGTCTCTATATAGTAATGTATTCATAATGTTCAAAACAAAGTAGGCGATCACTAAAATGTCCCCCAGGCCCCGCGTCGCAGTGCTCGGGTGCGGGCAGCCGCTCGTCCACGCTGCCACTGCCGCACCGCCTCGCCGAGCGCCCGCACCCCTCCCGCGCCGATCGCGACGGATACTACAGGTACCTCTTCGCTCATAATCTTCCGCCGTTACCCCGCAGTGGCTTTTGATCGTCTTTTTTATGTAATAGGTAGGCGGACGGTCAAATGGGCCAACTGATAACAAGTGATCAGCACAGTAAGCAATTCACACCAATGCGCCACCAACCTTGGCCGCTAAAATGTTATGTCCCTTGTGCCTACAGTTACATCAGTTCACTCAAGTACTCACTAAGTATCGCAAGCCTGTCTGTGTAGGTGCTACCTACTCAAGGTAGCACCTACACAGACAGGCTTGCACGAAACCCTAACACCAAGTATATATAACAGTGTATATAACTAACTATAATAATTTATTCTATACGATGTCGCTATAAAATATTTTAATTTCATTAATACGTTAATGAAATAAAGAAGTATAGTGTCATTACTCATGTACGCAGTTTTCGTTCTTTTCTTATAGAAGTAATATCATTATAACAATATACAAAAAAATATCATTATAAGATAGTTAATTTACTCTAATTCTATTTGATGGGGACTGCCTCATTGTTCAAGTTGCTATACGAAGTCGCAGTTCTCGAGATCCTGGGTTCAAAGCTCAGGTCGACCTGACCGATAAATAGTTATTGGGCTTTTCTATAGAATTTCTCAATAAAGTAAAGTGTACTTAATTCCAATTTCGACTTCACCCTGAAGTCGAAATTGGAATACACTCGTGCCTTGGAAAGCACGTGAAGCCCTTGGTCCTGCGCATGGAATCCTTCCGGTCGTGTCAGATTGGACTATGAAAGTGAGGGAATAGAGAGTGCACCTTTGTTTGCGCACAATAATATGTCCTCCGTAGATGGCTGGTCTCACTTGAGATTGATCTCACATAATCGGCCAGGACGACATCATCATCATTTAATGGGACATCGATTTTTATAACCAAACATGGTTCATGTTTTTGGTGTATTGTTAGTCCCTTAATTTATTTTTAATAAAAGTACCCGATGTAACCTTTGACCCTGTAGAAATAGTCGCTGGCTTACGCACAATAAGATACCAAAAGTTTCATCGCAATCGGACTAATGGTATAGAAACTCAAGTCACAAACCAAGAAGATTCTTATAATTAAAGATTGTAATCTAATAATTTTGCTGTGAATGTATTGATAACTCATTATCTTAAATTAGTCTGGTAGCTATAGCTGATTTTAATATTGCATAATACTTATCAATTGCTATAACCACGCTTTATAATAATAATATTGGGATATTGATATAAGTTTTGTGTTTGATGAAAACACTGTTTGGTTATTTTGTTTTATACTTAATTGTTGTACCAATTCTAAAAGTATTTACTTCACTTAAAGTCACGAATTCTAAAAGTACTTAACTTTTATAAATACGGCATTTTATTTTTGCCTTTTTTCCGATTCATGAAGATGTTCACAATATTTTTCTTCACCCCTCTCTATCGATTCGCTTCGAGATTGTCACGAGATGTATGTAAAACACAAGCATAAAGCATTCTCTATGTCAAAAATAAAATAAAATAAAATTGCACTGGTCATATTGTGAATGGATGTTCCAGCCTCTCCAACGTCGACTCCACGAATTTTTCTTTGCCTACGTTCGAGCCACAGCTAGTCTAATTTGATCTATCTGTGTGTGAAAAAATATGACATGATTTAGTATTCGTAAACAGTTCTCAATCTTGGTCATAAATATGAGTATTTTTATAGAATTATTCCTTTGACAGCATAACGTAGGTACACATTTCATTTGTTTAATTTCTTATAAGGCTTACGTCACAGCACATTAAGAGTGTATATTCATATTCCATTAAAAATCATTTGTTAACCTAAAACAAAGTTGTATAAAACACTTTTGAATTCTTACTAAATAAACATGTCATATAGATCTTGCATAAATACATATACATTCTGACGAAGTGAAAAGGCATTAGATACTTTAAACCTAGTATTTGTCATAATTGGCATGTTATTATATTTGAAAATCCAAATATGATATGAGGGTTGATAGCTAAAAGCTTTGTTCTAAATAACAATACTAGCTTTATAGAACAAGTTATTTCATGGGGCAATGTATTAAAATATGCAAATTACTCCTCGTACCGTTAAATATGATCCTTCAAGAACCCTATTCAACAACATCTCTCCAACAATTTTATAGTCAAAAGGGAAAATTGTCATAGAGGAATAACACTTTCGACGTATCATCTTCTCAATTTCGATTTAAGCAACAAATTAACCTATTGTCCCCTATTTCAGCATATGGTGCTATAATTCCAAGACTTCTTAAAATGTTCATGTTCATTGTCACTTGTCGACCTTCTAATGTCGTCAGTATTCGAAGTAAGATTTCTTAGCGCAGTTCTTACAATATATCTGCTATTTCGCTATTGTTACCTTGTCTTTGAAGTTTCGAAAATAATAGACTTGGAAATACAATAACATCATTTATAGACGTAAATTCGTCATATATTTTACCGTTTTCAATTAAAATTCCAGGTCGTGAAAGTCTTTGAGATTCGGCTTTACACAATTGAAACATTTCTTTTTTCAAATTAAGTAATATCTTTAAATAGCTCATGTAGGAAATTGATTGATTTGTTTTTGTTCTTATATATATATATATATATATATTTTTCCAAATATATGAATATCTACGTGCTTCCAATTATTTTTATGATGGCTGTATATCATATTTTTCAAATATAAATATTTATGAGTGCATTTGTGACACAACTTATGTTTCCATATTTGAATTTATCTTTAATTGGGTCGTCTAGAAGAGGTGGCTAATTAGCCGAACGAGTGTCTGTATATTATTACTTCTCAACAATTGTATATATCTGAATTTGACAACTGCCAATGATTGATTTTATAAATCAACTAGCGTAGATTCGTACATGTAAGAAAAAGAAAAAAAAATGCTGGATGCGATCGTTTCGGGTGAACCAGTTAGAGTAATCAGAGTTGACATCTCAGGTTTAATTCCTTTTAATCACATACAATGGTAATGAATGTCTAAGGGCAAAGGACAACTCTTAGAAAATAAATATTATTCACTTAACGTCCTAACTAAAAACAAAAAAGTAATATTAATTGTTGTCTCTAGCTCTTAATTAATTATTGATATTTATATATTAATACATTGGTTTAAATAGGTGAACGTGCTTAGTGCTCAAGAACTAGCATTTGTATTTATACAAGTCATTATAATTCCACTGCGTTACTAGCTAATCTTAATACAATAAATCTAAAGACAAAATCTTCTTCGTTTAATTTTTCATTTAAATTACTCATTTAATTTTTTAAGTGCAAAATCATAAAGGTATAAATGTAAAGAAAAAAATTTTCTTTTAGTTTTTTTATACAAATTCTGATTTTTATGTATGTCGGGAAGAATATATTTGATCTTTACACCCCAAACCATATATATTTAAAAAAATCAAACGTTCTTGTCTTATGGAATTAAATGAAAACAACTTTTGTTCGTTAATTCTTTGCATGTTCCGTAAGTTTAAACATGACCTAAATATACTTAGTTTTTTAAGCCAATTAGTAAATACTCGAAATTACAATTTGCCTTAATTTTGCGGAAAATTATGTTTATTTACGAAAATTTCAAACATTTACATAAAATGTTACTGATCAAAAACTTTATAATTCAAATTAACGAAATATTAAAACATATATGTACTATACTGGTTCAAAATGCTCGTTTCTGCTTTTTATGAAGGTCTAAGTTCAAAAATTTGCTAGCACATCATTGGTCAAATATTAATATATTTTAATATTAGTCACTGACGGCACTTATAAAGATGGAAATCCAAATGTCTTTTATCATTTCCGATCTTGACAACCTGGCGCATAAGAACTGCTACGTTCCTTTACAATTTTAAAGTGTATCTTCTTCAATTTTTGATAAAGAACACTCACCGTGAACAAATCGTTTTATTTTTGTTTTTCATAATTCCTTTAATATCTAATTTTATCCAATTGATTTATTAAAGGAGTTGTTAGACTTGTTATAAATAATTTTAATATAAAATGAAAGAATTATTTTCGTTCGACTGTCTCGACTGTCTCGAATGAGGGCAGACAGTGGAAAACGAATTGCAGTTCGTTTATGATACGTAGGTTTATAGTTTGGTATGGATAGACAGATCATCTTTCAGTTCAATGAATTTGTCATCTAATAGAGGCAACCAGTCTCTTGTAAATTTAGATCTAGTCTATCTGATTTATATGTAAGTATATATTATATATACATATAAGAAAGATACATAATAATGCAAGATACTACAAATTTGTATTTAATGTTATTACAACTATATACAAGTATATATAATCTCTATATAAGCTAGATAATTATATTTGATGATGTTAAGAAATTCGTCAACTTCATAATGAAAATTTTATATAGAAATATGTACGTTACGTACCATTTTGAAGAAGTGTTATCTATACTAAAATCTGTTACAATTTCACGGAAAAACTACTAAATTTGACGAAAATTGGTATAAAGCAAGCTTGAACGTATGCTTTTTAAATGTAAATTTGTACAAGGTACGATGTCATTATTCACTCCTAAATTTAAGTATTTACAATATTAAATCAGTTACTTTTGGAATCAACGACGTTCATTACGTAGATTTGTCTCGCTTTATCTAGCACCGTCTAGAAGCGACAAAATTACTGATTTCTTCAAATTTTAGTATTTAGTTATTACTTTTATTAAAGTGAGTAGTAGCCCGAAAATTTCACCGTGTAAGCTTTCAGCATGTTCCACCACGCTGCTCAATTGCGGGTAACAGACTTTCATCCACCACAAGAAAGTTTTCTCACGACGTTTTCGATAATCGCCGATCACGAGATGAATTATAAATAGAATAAGTACTTGAAAATTAAGCCGTGCCCGTTTGAGCGTGAAATCTTTTGGTTATGATTCCCGTGTTCTAATCACTGAGCCATGTCAGCTCTTGAAACTAACATGTATTTATATTCGATTATTGCTTTACAATATTCTAGTATATATACATATATGGATGTACATATAGCAATAAACTTCGATATAGGTTATTGTTTATCTTACTTCGATGTTAGAAACCGAGATACATGATAATGGCGAGTGTGATATTGTGGCTTTTCCGTTGAATAGAACTTTAGTAGGAGATCCCTAGACATTTGGCAATACAAATAACGGCAATATAGATTAGAATTGTGATTTAACTTTGTTTCAATAATACGTATGTATGTAAATGTAATCTTAATTTGACTGTCCTGTTTATCCCATCGAGTTTTTATATCAACAAAATCTTAGCTGCAGTCTAGAGAACGAGAATATTATCTAAATTAATCTTAGCATAAAAATTAATGCTACACTGTAATACACTTCTATTTGGTAACCGCATGGAATTAGGATATGTTGATTTTATGTAAGGTATATTAAAAATAAAATACATTTCTAACTGTTGGTACTCGATAATGTAAAAAACTAGATTAACGATTCATTGTGTTATTTACAGTCTGTATTATTAATTAATTTTGTTAATATGACAAGGCTCGTAAAACATAGCATTCATAAGCGCCTTGAGAGTGAACCATTTTTTTCCTATATTCGGCTTTAATTGTAAAGGTATAAATTTGAAATTATAAGCATTAGTATAGGAATTTACTATTATAAATTAAAAAAAAACCAGCTTGTTAACGTCCCACTGCCCGGCAAAGGCTTAATATGAGTACTTTTGCTTTCAATTAAAACCTGTATCCATGTGTAATCACATGTGTTTTAAATGCATACTTATATAAATTATATTTTCCAAGTTTAACCAAGATAAACTAACGTAACAGTTACATTTTAACTTCCCAATTTAAGTTATCCAAAAATACTAACTAAACTAGAAATAATTCTTAAAAATTATTTTTTAAATATTTTGGAAAGAGGCTATAGGAGTTTACGCCTATCATAAACATAGTCTCTTAACTTTATATTTACTTACAAATTTAGCAGATTAAGAAGATGAGAGGGTAAAAATAATAAACAAAATTCTCAATTTTCACTGAAAACAATCTCCGAATCAGGTTGTTATTGTATATAACTATAAAAAAACTGCTGCAATAATTACACGAATTTAATAATAAGAAGAATATCTTTAATTGCAGCCAAATACGCTTGAGTTTAGCTTTAGTAGGTAAAACATCCTTTAACTATTTCCCTGATCTGTGTATCACGTATGATTCATGCTTATTGTTTAATTGTATCTCCTGTAGAAATACAGTTAAGTTAGAATAAATTGATGTATTTTAACAGTATATTATGAATAAATAATCTATTCTGTACCCCAGGAGTCTATTGATACGAAATAAAAGCCGCAGAAGTTCGTGTTTAACGTGGGTATGGTTTACATAATGTTATAAGGAAATATAGCGTCTTGATATACAAGTTTTTAGTTGACCTTCAAACTCACACCTATTAAAGCGCTTACGGTGATGTAACGTCTGTAGACGGAGCTATTTCTTACAATTTAGATCCCGCAGGAGCTTAGGTGCCCGGTTGCGCGCCGCTATTTATTTTTATCTATATATAAATAGGCAAAGACAAAGCAGTTTCTTCTCTGTTTGTCAACCGATTTTCCTCTTTTATCATTTCGTAGCTATTAATCAGCATTTTTAACATCAATGAAAAAAGGAAATAAAATCGGAAAATATATAATCAAACCTTAAATATATTATAAATATATATAACATAAAACATATTCATATATGTTTTCCTCAAAACTTCAATAATTATTCTAGTTGAATTTCGGTCACTGTTCGAGCTTTAGTTTTATTAAAAAAGTTTACTACTAACTACATTTATGAAGAAACATTAGCTGCCCGTTTCGCCTGCGTTCTGGAGAAATAAGAATTTATTTTCTTCCCGATCGCAGCGTCACGTATGGAGTCCATCTAAACAATACACGGACCCACTCAAATATACGAAAAAGTTTTCATGGAAATCGGTGCAACCGTTTAGGAGGAATTCAGTTACATTTATGTATGTACAGATTATTTACACATATAAAGATATTCATAGTTATAACTAATACCAATATCATAAACTTAACTTTAAAGAATAAAATTTACTATTGTTGAGAGGATGCGACGCAGGAATTTAAATAAATGATACTCAGAGAAATACTAAATTATAATAATAAGAACAAAAATAAATTCTTAAATGTTTTACTTTTGATATATATTTTTAAAGATGCCTGTATGACTGTTATAATAGTATTGATGATACAAGGAGTTACACAATTTATCATATAATACTATGTAAAATTATGTTATCGGTTAGTACGTTATATCGCGTTTTATACGAAAATTACGAGGTATTTCATTAATGGTTTATTGGTTATATTTAAAGTTTTCGGAATAAGATATTTATATAATCAGCATAATTACTTAAAGTACTTAAATAGTCATTAGCAATGAATACCTTTACATTTTAGTAAAATGACAAAAACGATGTAAGAGCCTACTTAAATAAAGTATAATATTTCGTCTTTGATTTAATATTGCAAAAGCCATCTTGAAACGACGATAAGCCGTATTATTTAAATGAGTTTATTCATATTTCCCTTTATTATTAACCAATTAACGCTTACAAATGAAATAGTAAAAACGTTAAAACGTTCTCAAGGTTCTGTGGTCACTGTTCGGCAAATAAAATTGCAATATGTTATAAACAACAGAATGGTTTGCTACACTAGTTATAAATTAATCTCGAGGAGAGTCGTGATATTTTACCTTCATAGAGAAATACATGGAAGACGAATACTCTCCTTATAAAAAGAAACTTGCAAAGAGTTATAATTAAAGTACAATAAGATATTCCGTTATTTCGAATAATAAAAGCAAATATCGCAAATACTTGTATTAATCGTTAAAAAATCGTACAATATCTCATCCTTGATCGTAATGATTTCTAATTTTCGTATTTATTCTTATAAATCGATTCATTTTTAATCTACGAGTTGATTAAAATCTGCCATTGTTCTAGTGATCGCAACGAGCTGATGCGGGAGCGCGAGAGAGACCGCGAGCGCGAGCGCGGCTATCTCAGCGACCACAATACGAGGTCTGTTTGTGTCCCATCTGAATGAGGAAACAAAGAAATTTGCTTCTCCTTCTAATAACTAGTTCCTTAAGAAATTCTTATCGAGAGTTTTTTTTATTTTATTTATTACTTTAAAAGGTTTTTTATCGGATAGTTGCGATAAAATGCTTAACGAAACATTAATGTAATATATTGTAATAATGTAATATAAGCCAAAGTATATATTATCTATTTATATACAAGCACACTCCTACTTATATCAATTTTGCAGACAAAAGTAAAGTAAATTTTTTTCTAAATAAACTGTTTTTTTATTGTTATCTTATTATTACTTTTATTAATATAATAACAGCTCGTTTTTTATAGGGATCGTATACGAGATCGAGATCAAGGATATCTAAGTGACCATCAGTCAAGGTGAGTGAAATTATAAGGTCGATTATTATTTTAACTGTTCCTTTAGTCAATAAAAAAGTAAAATTTTGCTTAAATCTCTGTTATTATATTTATATAATTTTTTGAAGATATTTTAACCGATTACTGGAATATTTTGAGTTGCTTGTCGACTCATTTGCTGGTAAATTTCTCTTAATTTTAAACTATACAACATATATAAAAAAAAGCTTATATTTTTCTAGCATATAGCTTCATATCTTATTAAAACGCATACTTGGAATACTTGATGCGTTATAAACATTTAACTTTCGATTTTGTCAAATATTTATTCCAATGTAAGTAATTGTAATAAAAAAAAAATAAGTTCATTAATATAATTAAACATAAATGTATTTACACGAATATCAAATACGAATACATTACTTGGACCAAAACTAAAATCAGACTAAAAAATCGGACATGCATATTAAATAATATTAAAAATACATAATTTTAAAAACAATCATGAAAATGGTTAAAACTATTGTGTGACATCACTGTTAATGATCAGGATGAATACAAAAAAAAATCTACATTAAAAAACAGAGTACTGTGCTACATATTTTTTAGTCTACAAGGTTGTAAACCATTATAAATTGACTATATTTATTTTTTATCTATAGTATTAATGATATGTATTTTTCAAATTTCGTCATAAAACGTAAAAACTTTTCTTACTGTATTCATTAATTTCTTTTCTTTTCTATCTAACCTTAATATTCATGATACAGTTTCATGTAAAATGTAAAAATATTTCATCATATTTTTCTCCTTGAACACAATGTTCTAAGGGCAGCTTGTTTGGCTGTATAATATAAGGCCTTAGCTTCTAATTTCGAGTCAAATAGTTAAAACTGTCCGCCCGGAAGTTGACAGTTTCACATTCCCGAGTGTCGGAAAGAATGTAAGAACCTTATTTAAGCCTTTCCGTGCCGATACACACTACACATACCATACACTTGCAATAGACTAGTCCTTAAGATTGATCGCCGTAGTCAAAATTCAGAGTTCCTGTCGATATAACTTGATGTGATTATATTCTTGGCATTATCCGTTGTTGGATTGAACTGGCATAAAATCAGCTGATCAAATAAGATTTGAATGAGACAAACTAATAAAGTTCGTAATAAATTCTTATAAAAAATATTTATTACCTGCATTATGGCTTTATAAAATAAATACTTGAATGTAAATAAACTTCAATAACTTGATACATGACGTAGCGAAACCTTTTAGTAATAAATAATAATTTATGAGATGCGAGTTTTTAAGTTTAGTGCCACGCTTGCGTGCATTGCCTTTAAGTAATAATGTTAATGTTTGTCTTTTTTTTTGTTTTAAATAAACTGTAATAGGAAATTTCTTTAGTAATTCAATTCAATTCAAAACAATTTTATTCAAGTAAACTTCACAATGAAGCGTTTTTGAATATAACTCGATGATGTTAAAACTAAAACTAAAAAAATATATATGTAGAAAAATGATGGATAAAACTTCTCTAAAGTAGTAGATATGAGGCGTATACTCCTACAGCACCAGTGGTAGTCATCCAACACAAGGCGATTTCCTGTCGATGTTTTTCCTTTTCACGCTAAGAATGTAATTTATTTTATATTATATAATTACTCAGCATTAAATACAAATACGCATACGCATATAAATACTCAGTAATGTTTGACATAATTTAAATTTCCAATTTTTTTTATTAAAGCATATATTTAAAACGTAAATACAGTGCTTCGATAAAACCTTACAGTATTTTTTGTTCAGCTGAAACCTTAGCACTCAATAAGGTGTCTGAAACTATATCGCAAAGCTATTTAATCCCCTAGAATAGGATAAAAAGCATCACACTATTTTCAATTCTATTAAAGAGCACCCGTATTCTTTATAGGACGGTCTCCGCTGCGGGGCGCTACTCGGCCTTCTTATCTCAGATTTGTCCTTATTTAGAAATGGACGTATTACAAAAATGTTTGAATCATACGCTGTATAGTACAGTTCCTTCGTTTAAAGAAAAAATATAATATAAAAGAAATGCTGATTCGCTAATAGATATAAAAATAATCACTACAGTTTGAATTAAAATATATATATTTGATATAACAAATAAAGATGTGTTCGTTTCGTCATTATTATATGATTATTATTGATCATCGTCGTATTATGTTTAATTAATGGTTCTGTATTATTTGCGCTATAAATTATTTTTTCTTCTTTTCTTTAGTTTCTGTAATAATAAAAACATGTTTTGATATTTTTTTCTGTTCATTGGACTGTTTGAATTAATTTCACGAATGAGATAGATAGCTAAAATCTTATAAATTGTACAAACAGATAAAACGGAATTTTTATTTTAAAACTATGTATGTACTTGCTAAAAAAATCCAAAGTTTGGTATGAAAAATAACACAAAATGATTTTTTATAAAAAGGTTTATATTAAAATTCATTCCAAGGAATTAGTAAAATCATAAAATTAAATCGATACGTACAAGAAACGCATTTTTCAAAACAACTTTGTAAAGGAAATTGGAAAAATATTTTTAAAATATGAAATTCACTTCGAGTAAATCACGTAAAAGGTATATTTAGGCACAGAAGCGCTCGCCCGTACATTTCCTCTCATAATACCGATGCTGTTAAACTCGTAATAGATTCGAAGCGAGTTTCAACCTGACACGAAGCTGTTGTGACTCTTGGGGATTGTCGAAACGTCCATTCTAAATTAGGTTACCCAATGTAGGAAACGGTTTGATTTTCCTCTTTATTTTATTTTGTGATTACTTTTTCACTTTGCCTTTTTACGGGAGGGATAGAAGCTCGTACTTTTGCTTTTATTTGCATTTGTGAATATATTTTTAGAGAAGTTTAAAGTTCGCAATTTATATTTTATTATTCATTTGATAGTATCCATTGGTATTTGATTATTCAACAAGAATTATAAAAAAATCAGTGCATGTTTATTTTTATTATTTTAAATATATATAAAAAAACCTTTTATTATATTTATATTTAAAAGGTTGCTTTATGTATAATGGACTTAAATATGTATAACGAATGTATAACGAAATTAAACGTGTTTTGTATTCCATTTGGTGTCCAAAATTGGTTTACAATTGGCATATATATATTGCGAAAACAGAACAAATTACAATCAAATTTCCTAATTAATCTATGATCATCCTCAGGGCATTAAATCGGCTTACAAGCAGTGAAGCGTTCGATTAACATACACATAAAAACAAAATGAGATCGAATGAATAACCTCGTTTTTCTAAATCGACTATGTCGTGTAGCGTAACATTTGGATTAATAAAAGCATTTGAAAAATGGACTGACTTAATATGGAACATGTGTATAGTCATCTCATTCGAGTGGAAAAGAGAACGGTTGCGTTAAATGCATTGAAATAGCGCATTATCTTGACTATCTCGCCTTAACCATCTCGGGTTTGTTATGTAGCGCTATATTGAATGTTCATTGTTCACCTTAACTACAAAAGTTTATGAATATATTAATGTGCTTGAATCCTGCGTTACGTGAAAATTTCAGGTTCAAGTTCCATTTAGTTTAAAGCTTTTAAAGAAATGTATAATAATTTGTATATTATTATATGATATTCAAAATACAATGTACTACTTATTTTATTTGTTCATACTTACAATCATAAATAATTTAATTTTTTATCACATGAACTACCCATATATTAATCGTCTATTAGCAAAGAAACCTGAAATCAAGTTTTTATTCAAAAATTTTCCTAATTTCATTCAAAGAGTTTTTAATAAAAAAATTGCATTTGTATTGATATAAACGAAAAATATTACTTACTATTAAGACTACACATTAAATTGCTGAATCTGTTTTAGTTTCGTAAGCGCGTCTCGTTGCGCATCATGTATCGGAGAGTCGGCGCGCTCCGCTTGGTATCGCCACTCTGACGGCTGGCGCGGCGCCCCGCCGCCTGGGCCTCGTCGCTCACCGTGGGACTCCTTACCCAGTCTCCGACATGAAGGAAGCCTCAACGATTCCGGTTATAGAAGCAATAGAGCTGATAGCTTTGAGCAGCGGTAAGTGTTTTATTCATTAAATAAATTTTACCTTTATTATTTAAAAATTTCAGTTACTGACTGCATGACCAAAAACTTATGAAATTCTAATAAACGTCAAATTTAATATGGCCTATGGCTCAATAGGCCACCAAATGAGTTTAGTATTAACATAGATTTGTAAATCTTTATAAAGTTTCATTCATCGTTTTAGAAACTGAAGGTGAATTTGTTACAATGTTTTGTATACCCTCTTATTATCTAGTTTTAGGTGTACTAGACGATAATAGTTCAAACGGGTACAGTAAGGGTACCTATATGTATATACAACTTTTAGATTGAACAATCTTGAAGAGAAAATTTCTCGAAGTTTTGTGCCAAGGAACTCTTACTTACTTAGGAATTTATTTGATTTATTGATAAAAATCGACATGAAAATCCATATAAGATTTTAAAGTGTGTCTCGTAAACAGGACATTCGTAGATAATGTCGAAATATCGAGCTCCACCAAATAAAAATAAAATACATGGTAAATATGCCGTTTTAAATACTTGTAGTAATGAAAATTCATTGCGTAGATTAAAAGATCTAAGCATATAAACGGGAAGCGACTTTATTTTATACTATGTAGACATTTCGTTATTTCATTATAAGCAAGATTGATCGGGGTTAATATGATGTGTTCGCAAATAGAAGTATACATTTAATAATAAAACTATACTGTAAACTAACAAACTGCTCAGGTTAAACTTACCCCTTAGGTCCCTTCGTTAACATAATGACTGAAACTTGATAGCTCAGAAACCGCTAATTGAATTAATTTAATATATTAAATTAAGGTATGATCACACTACAAATAAAATATTCCAATTCCGTAAAGACAATACATGTTTTTGGGCGAAGTACTCATTTATACATAATATAAAGTATACTTCTACTTCTGTCAATACGTTTTTGTTAAAAAATCGTAAAAATAAATGAAGAATGTCGCTTAATACAAGATCATATTATATTATATACATGCTTTTATTAGTATATGATAATAAAGTTGTATAAATGTTATATAGGTATAACGAATATAAATTTCTTAAGCCGTCAAAACCATACTAGTCCAGGGTTGGGTACACAAAACTTTACAAGCCTTAAATATATACGTAAAAGACAATGTCTTTAATAACTGTTTGTTAACGAACAGTTTAAACTATATACCTTTGTTTCGTAAAATTCAACATGAGTATAATCAGCAAAATTTTGATTTTAGGAAGGCTACACCCCTTAAATCTTAAACTTAATTCAATCGACTCGTTCGTGTCACGTGGAAAACGCGCTAATATAATTTTTACCTTTTTTATTAAACCAATTTCCATCAGCCCGATTTGATTTAAATTTTACGTAGACTTTATATATAAACGATAACTTTATAATAATTATATTGATATGGTGTATGCGAGTTACACGTGTTCTGTAATCGTAGCCTTATTTGGATTTTTTCATGAAAAGTATTAGAAATAAAGGTTCTAAAATTATTTATACTTATACTCGTATTCCTTATATTTTTAGCTTCTTCTTTCTACCTATTTATAATATATAATAATTGTTACAAAATTATAAAGGTTGAATTTCTACATTTAATCTCAAAGACAATAGTAGCCTTTTATCCTTGATCAGCTTTTGCTAAACAATAGTTAGAACTGTAATTCATGTCTCGACTTGTTGCGAAGCTCTACGAAACCGATCTACGTATTATCTCGTAGACCAAAACCACTCATGACTGACGCTTAAGACGAAGCTTAAATAGATATTTCAATTGTGATATATTCTATATATGATTATGTAACTACAGACTAGGAGTATAAAATAAGTTAACAAGTTAAGTGTAATAGCCATAAGTTCTCGTGTATGTAAATAATAGGTATATTTAATGGTTCCTTAAAGCTTCGGCTTCATGCTTCTTATGCTTGACTTTCTTCTTATTTCTTTATTTGTGGTCATTTTTATCAGATTTGGTATAGGTAGGCTATATATCTTTATATATATGTATCTTTGTTTCTGACCGACTGAATTCTATTTTGTATGGAAATAGAAGTGACAATGACTGCAGTAATTCACAATAATAAGGAATAATGGAAGATAAAATTCTCAAGCAAATGAGTGTGTTTAGTCAAATAGATAAACAATTATCGTAATTACTATAATAAAAAATAAAAAAATATATCGTTATTGAAACGCAAAATTTTATAGAAATAACGGTAACATACATCACGTTGACAAAAACTAATAAAGCCTAAGTAAAAGAAGTATTGGAGAAAGCTGTAAAAATACCCATTACTTTTTTATTTTCCTTTAGTTGTCACGTAGTAAGAACATTACCCCAACTTTTATTACGTTCCTTGTTCAGTGTGTGATTTTATAGGACACACAGATGTAATCCGGTATTGTCGCACACAGTTTCACGTCAAGTGACAAAATGAAATAATTGCAATTACTAAACTCGTAGAACGTCAGCTTATGCTTTATTTTAAATACTTTATAAGTAGATAAAGGCACTTAGATTTCAACCTCTAATCAATCTCCTTCTACTGGGTGAAATACCGAAATCGATTATATTTATTTTTATTTATTTAATTTGTAACTCAAAGTCTTTCAATTCTAGAGAGAAGAAAAATGCGAATTAATTTGGTTACAGAGGAGTTTTCGATCGACAAGACAGTGTGCGGTCGGAGTATGCGAGCGATCGCGAGTCATCCCGTTATGGCATCGTGCAGCAAGCCTCTATCGACAGCACCGACTCCAGGATTTGTTACCTGACTTCTAGTGAGGTAAGTTACAATTTTTCTTGGAGTGTATTTTTTTGTAAAAACTTATATTAAAAACTTACAATCTGTATTATGAGTTTCAAAATTTTTCTGTCAACGAAGGCTAAAATAAAATAAATTGTCAGCCTAATACAAACACTTGAAATTTTATAAATATGAAGTAGTATTCATTTCCTCTTACTGGATATTCACTTCTCTTATACTACTTATAAAATAAGTATCATTTTACTGTGAGATATAGGTATTTATTTATTTATTTAGATTCTTTCGAACATTAACAAAATATAAATATTTATATAGTTAAAAAATAATAATTGAAATTTAGTAAAATAAAATATTTTTAGATAAGTCGTTGGTTGATTCGATAAATTGAGAGATAAATGCTCGTTCGTCCATTTTGCAGTGCTCTCCAAACGATTTCATTACGCATTTACGTCTAAAAATAGGGAGCGCCTTTTTAAGTATCATGGAGTTATTAAGCCTCATGAGCACTTAAACGTACGGAGCCATGTAGAAAAGGTTGCGATGCGGTAAACTCTAACATTTTATCTTGCATCAATAGAACATAACGAGGGATAAATTGCAGACAGAAAATGCTTTGGAAATTAGGCTTTTACTTTATAAAACCTTTCGGAGCTCAAGTTATTCAAATAACTTTTCGACTAGACACTGTAATTTCTTCTTTAATATACATTTGATATTGATTTAAATTATATACGTATTATACAAGTCTGTTTTGTGGGTATTATTTGTCGTTCCATTTAATTATCTATTCGAATCTATCTGCAGAAAGCAGCTTGAAGTGTATGGTGAAACTCACGATTCAGTCATTGGTTTAATTGAGAATTCAGCACTTGACACTACTTCATTTATCAAATAGCATCCCAATGCATTGATTGAATTACTTTACGTGAGCTTCTGGTCTCTAATCTAGTCTCGAATGATGTCTTTCAGACTACTTTCAACCCAATAAGAGATTATTAAAGAAAATACTACATCCTCTTTCCATAAATATTATCTGAATATCAGTTTATATTATGTTGTGTTGTTTTTTTTATTTATTAAAATATATTGAATCGCTTTTCTTTATCGAATTTCTTTTCATGGCAATTTCAAAGGTATTCAATAAATACTGGGCATTGTTAAAATTAATTAAATAGACAGGGAATCTTAACAATTTTTAATAATATTAGTAAAGGGACGTTAAAATCAGTTGCTAAAAAAGACCAGTTTTAATTTATTTTTGTCGCTGTAGAGTATTTACCCGACTATCCCAGAAGAAAATATGGATGACGATTTTTTTGACACACTCTTTAGCCTCGCCTCGCCTCGATGAAATTAGTTTTATGAGGTGTTGTAAATGGATAGTTTAGCAACCGTCTTTAATGTCCTTTTGCAAATTTTATTAAAAATCGTTAAATACACTGACTAAAATATTTACTCGTATATAAAGAACAGTTCCAAGTTTTTATTAATTCTATATGTATACAGATTAGTTTTAATAAAACATACATTCTTACATAATTTACAATTTTTGATTATTGATTTAAAACATAAACTATAAAATAACAAAATCCCAACTGTGAACAAAACTAGAGCTGTAGATGCAAGATGAGGCGAAAGAATTTTTCTTTCTTCAACAGAATAGCTAGGTCTTACTAATGTGAGACATACTTGGTAATCCAAATCAAGAATATAAAGCTTCTTTGACGCTTCCATCTCTTTGCAGTCCGTTTTTTTTTTTATTTAATTATTCACTCCATATACAAGCCCTTATTAAATGTAAATATTTAAACAATTTATTATATATTATAATTTATTACAATTAAGATTTAAATGTAGTGTTATTCATTATTTAATATAATAATAATATATAGAATATTTAAAGTTCGGTTTGTATTTTTGCGATCGCACTAAAATTGCACGTAAATATGAAATAACAAAATACAAAATACGTAAATATACCGAAATGTTATAATTAACCCTAAAATTGCGCAACCTGATTAATTTTTACCTCGGGGCGTAATATTGCGTCAGAATATTAATCTTTTTCGAAATGAATTATGATTTAGACTTTATTAAATATATAACCCCAAGCGTTATATTAGACTTGATCAATTCAATTTCTTGCTTTATAAATGACATTATATTTTTTATAAAATAAAAATAAATTAAAACGGGAGTTTATGTCCTACTTCGCACATAATCGACTTTTATGTCAGTTTTCATAACCCTTCCAGCGCTTCAAGCATAATTAAACGATAAACATCTCAAAAACATACTTTAACAAGAACTTATGACATATATAAGTTCAAAAAGTACCTGATGTTTGATGTAAAGGTAAAAAATATGGTAAACGTCTTATTTCTATGATTGTAAGATACACACAATTCTTTGAAAAATAATGTCCGTCTAGCTTATTCTATAATTTAACTAAGGATGTACAGAGTACTGAACCCGGATTATACGTTGGGTCGCGGGTTTGATTACAGCTCGGGTCAGCTTAATCCGGACTTAACGACCTCACGTTAAGCCGTAAGTTCCGTTTGAAACCACAAATATCTAATAATATCATTATTTTCTTATCTAATCTTCTAACGCCTTACTCCTAAGAATCGTAGAGTTTAGATGGTGATTGTAGGCTGTTAAAACTAATAGCATAATTAAAACTCAAACTTAATTAAATAAAACAAGGCATAAATTATTGAAATGATGATAAAAGACGGCATTTAACATGTATTTTAATAAAAAAAATACATTTTAAGATATATTTAATGCAAATTAGTCCTAATGTGTATTAATTTTTATTTATACATACATTCGTGTATTTCTGAAGCTAATTGAGTCCAGCAAATACAAAACAAATCCCTTCCTTCACAGAATATCTGGTACTTCATGTACATTGAATTCAAGCGGCTATTCAGTCACTGAAAAGATAAATCAATAACAGCGGTCATTTCTATAACATACCTTATTTGTATTTTTCTTTTCAAGCGTTGTATATCATTGTCAGATAACAGTATTAGAGGGTGGGCGGGTCGATGTGGAGGCTAGTAATTCATATTTTACCTGATCTCGTTTAATATGTCTACATAAAATAGATGAAGTACCTACTAGCAAAATAGCCCGAGGTAATATCGGAGTAAGATCTGGGAGAGCTCGGGGATGCTCGGCGGAGTGTGCGCAGACCGCGGCGCTCGGCGTTGCGCCGTAGGCACCACAATCGTTTCCTAAACGTAGCATTAAAAATATTATTTTGAGGTTAACTTTCTCTACTCACAATAAAATGAACTGATGACAAACGTGTGTCCTGAAAGCTTCGATTCGTTTAAACACTGACGTGTCGAATGTCGCGAAAGAGAACTTTGCACCGAAAACTGAGACGTTTTATTTGTGTAAATACAAAGCTTTTACTATCAAGTGCACGGACAAAGAAGATTTTATCATCCTCACTGCGTTTGTCGTTAATGGATATTATTTCTGATGGTTGTTACAATACAGTTGAACTGTAGACTGATGATAAAATTTATTTTATAGAGTTATCGTGTTGTATAAACATATCC
This sequence comes from Vanessa atalanta, assembly GCF_905147765.1. Classification (NCBI taxonomy): domain Eukaryota; kingdom Metazoa; phylum Arthropoda; class Insecta; order Lepidoptera; family Nymphalidae; genus Vanessa; species Vanessa atalanta. Next base: position 7,376,757 of record NC_061875.1, read on the forward strand.
TGCGTCAATTGTAGGGCCTATCTCATGTTACAGTGTTCTTGTAGAGTTGTTTAGAAATAAATGTTATAGATTTTTAAATATTAGAAGTCTCGCTTGTATGTCGCTTAATCCACCTGTGATATTCTTTCTTAAGTGATTATGGACTTTTGTGAATAACTTTTCGACTGCCGTTAAAAATATAAACAATAAAAAATCCTTAGAATCATCGTTTTATGCTAAATTGCGTTTAATATTAGGAATTGATAATAACTAAAACAATTAGGAATATAGTATAAAAAAATGTTTTATGTGTAATAGTTCTATATATACCTATTGTTGAACGTTGTATGTTAACTATCCTCAAAGTTCTTATTTATATATGTGAAATATTATTAAATAATATATAGTATAAGGTGCTAATAAAAAGATTATATGATAACTGCATGGGGGCCATCAAATCGAAGAATGCTGGTTTTATAAAGGTAAACAATGATTCTTAATAATGTAGACATTTTCATCTTAAATCATTCATACATTCACTCAACAACTTAACTCAATCATTCAAGTTAGAAAAACTATAATAAACAAATTCCAAGTCCTAAAAGAAATCTAAGTAACTTGTTATCAATGAGAAGTAAGAACTCTTTTCATTGGAACTCTTTATGTTTTTTACATTCGATAATAATATGAAGAAAAATATGATAATTTGCAAAACGTTATTTATATTACAATCTAACAAAGTAAATGTTAAAGAAACGGTATACACATGTTTAAATATAGAGAAGTTGTGTGTAAAACGAGTATAATCGTCATATTTATATCAAAATAAAGTCCAAATATGTATAAATATCACTTAATATTTAAAAATATTATCTTGTTGATAGTGTATACCATGAGTATAAAATTTTAAGATTCGATATTCATATATTTCTGAGTTATTCATTTTTGCCAAATCAAAATCAAAGCACCTTGTAATAATTTTACTTTGTGTCGTTTTTAATTACTTCCAATATAACTCTTGTTCATTATCTTCTTAAATCTTCATAGCAACTTGTTTGTCTCATTAAACAAAAACTTAGTTTTCCTAACCTTTATAAACTTTTTAGCAATAACTATCTCTGACTCGTTACTGATATAATAGGGTAAGTTTTTATTTCCTGTGTTTGTATAAGCTATGCAACATCAAAATACATATAATATTTGTGCCACTATTCATATTAAGAATATATACTATTTGTTTTTAAAATAAATTATTATTTAATTTATTATGTGAACTTTTGAAGTACGAATGTCATTGATATGTGATATTAAATACAATGATTATTACTAGACAAAATGCAAGATTGCTTTTTATACTATACTTATACTATATTACTTATGTTTATTATTATACTTTTTATATTTTTATTTATGTATATCTCAGTTTAAAATTCAACTATTTTAATATAACAAAGTACAAAAATGCTCTACACTATCTAAAAATACTCTTGAATAAATTAAAAAAAAAATAAGACCGCACAAAAATCTGCTAAGCACAACTTAAAAAAGGGTTAAAGGAGAACCTCCTTTAACCCTTTTTTAAGTTATTTAATGAATCTATATCCATATATTATTACTATTTTTTATGACCTTATTCATATAGCATATTTAATATATATATTCTTAATGAAGTCATAAAAATGATTGATTTTAATACATAAATTTAAAGTAATATAAAATCTATATTGAATTTTCATACAATTCAAACATTCTAGCTGGTTTGAGTAATGAAACAGTAGTTTTGGGCGCTTTATTCGCTGAACATTATTGTTGCTCTTCTGTATTGCATTAAGCCAAATAGTATTTTGTACATCATTGTAATGGATTCGTGATGCATTTAAAAGCGACTGCGTACAGTACGGAAGTTCTCTTGTATGTTCGTAAGCACATGCCGTACTTAAAAAGTTTCTTTTTAGACCTCGTTCTTAAGTAGAATATATTTTATATCTTTATGTCGTGTTTGTACATTTTGCTGTTCATTGTTTATTCGTCGTTATCTGAAATATTTGTTTGTTTCATTCATGTAATTATAATGAAACTATTTTCGTTAATATATTTCAAATTCAAATAAAATTAAATATGATATTTTTCTATGTACTCTTCAGAGATATTTATCTATACTAATATGTGAAAGTAACAAATCTGTCTGTCTGTCGCTCTTTTTATCGGCCAAACCACTTGACCGAATTCGATGAAATTTGAACTCCAAGGAAGGAAATAGGCTACTTTTATAATTTCTACTTTCTACCAAACAAACGCAATTGCGGGCGACAACTAGTCTGTCACAAATTCATACAAGATAAAATAGTATTATTCACTACTAAATGTAACTTAATATGAAGTTTAAAGTCAAATATCTACGATATTCAGTCGTTACATTAGGAATCGACGATTTTAATTACGAAAATTTGTCCCCCTTTATCTAACACCGCCTTCGAAATTAATCTGAGTATTTATTTTTGTGTGTGTGTGCGTTTTTTTTTTTAATTTTGATAAAGTTAAATTATTGTTTTAATTATTAGCGGTAAATGTGTGTTTCGTTTTCTTTAACTCACATCGTTTATATATGATACTAAGTAAAATCTATTCATTAAATATAATAATTATATTTTCTGAATTTGCCGATTAATTTTATTAAAAATTTTTATGCCTACCACTTGATGATCAACGAACTAAGCAGCTGATGATTAGTTTTTATATAAATCTATCATATAATAGAATAACTGTGTATATACACATATACAAAAACTGCGGTTTATACAGATGCTATTGTCATTTGTATCAAATATATGATTTTAATTAGCCTTTGGCTTTATTATGGTTTTACCTCCACTGAAGCTATTTGCAATTAATTTGAACCTGACAATATTGATTTTTTACACATATGTACATACATATATATGTATGTACATGTATATTAGAAATGTTTAAGTTTTCTGGCCACACATAATGGCCACTATAATAATCAAGCATCTAAAGTAAATAAAAATATTTCTTTTATATTTATAGCTGTTAATAATAAAATGTGATATGACCCTTAGTAATATAATTATTTAAATATTTTATAATGTAAGGCCATTAATAAAACCTTTTTAATTCACATGACACTACAACTTAATAACTAATATAACATTTAAATTCTCCGACGTTGAAAAATAAAGTTTCTGCATTTAAGGTGCAAAAAGATTATGCATAGATTCAAAAAGGAAACGTAGCTGACGATCTGTGTTTGCTTTTAATTATTTGTGAGTTCGTTTATCTTGTTCTATTGATTATAACTTTGAAGTTGAAGGGTCTGCTTGGCCCCTTAAAATAATATTAATAAACCTGTTTTAGTGCGTCCTTTCGTTCCGAAATTTCAAGCCTCTCTATGTCATATACCCTCCCTAAATACAAACATGGGAAAATTAGTGTTTACTCCTTCCATGTTATTCTATACTCGCCACCACACCTAGTATCCAAGCAATTAGCTTATTTTTTTTAATGTACCTCCAATAACACTTATTATGTGCCAGTATTACTATTCTTAGGTTTTTTTATATTGATTCATAGGTTTATAGTTGAAGATCCCTTATTAATCGGAAATGTAGTAATACATAAAATTATGTAACCTTTTCTATTAAAATAATAATAATATTTTTTATATAATCTATTATCGTTGAATCAAACGAAGCAGTGATATTAGTGAAATCCAAGTATGGTGACTTGAAAGACGAAAACATAGTATATCTATTCAACAGCTTAACATGACATGGCATAAATTTAATATCTAAAAAAGTTTACGTATATATTTTTTCCGGATGACTTGGTTTTTCATTTAAATCACTACTTTCGTATTCACCAATTTAAGTTTGTATTTAAAAAGAACAACAGATTTAAAAACAACTCGCGGTGAGATAAAATTAAAATCGTCGTAGCACCCCGTAAACGCTCCGTAGAGCGTATAAATAGTTAAACAGCGCCGCGAGCCGCGTTACGCTGGAAACTTTATTTTTTATTACAATTAAATTATTACATTACGGGATAACATATAAAGTACAGAAATAAACAATTGCTAATTATAAGGAACAAATTTGTGAGTAGAGTGCTTTCCTTATGAAAACTAATATTGCTACATACAGTATACACGTGAATAAGCTATTTCACGTGCAGCTTTAAATATACATGACATTGCATCTTAGTTTACATGGGTGGTGGTGTATTGGCGATCTAATGTTTAATATGGGCAGTGCTGACCACTTATCATCAGGTGGCCCATTTGCCCGTGCGTCAACCTATATAATAAATAAATCATTGGTTGGAATAATGGTGACTTTAAAATTTAGAATTTGCTTTTCACTTTCCCCTCTTTGGATATAGGACTCCTCCAGCTTCATCCAGTTTTTTGTTTTTCGCCTTTATAATCCATTGTGCGCCCGCCATAGCTAGTCATCTGTCCAACGTTTCTCAGGCCGTCCTGTACTAATTCTCTTGCCATTTGGTCCGACTGGACCATTGTGCCTTTTCTTTTATCCGTCTCTTGTCGTTATATCGCGTCAGGCGTCCTGAACATCATCATTATAACTTAAGAGCGTAATGAGGTCCACCTGTTAGTTTCATTTTGTTTCACTTCTTATAATAATGCCAATCATATAACAAGATAATGAAACGCTTTCGAGTAAATTCAAATGTATGCAACGACGTTGTCTTTTAACTTATATCGTTATTTAATATCGAATAATTATTATTTTCCTTGACAGGCGTAAATTACATGGTTTATGTATAATATATATGCGTACATACGTGATGAAATCTGACGTAGAACTTTTGAGTTTTGAGGTTTTCTGGAATTACACAGTTGCAACAAATAATAAAATACACTAAAGTTATATTAAATTTATTCCAAATATTATCTTTACGGAGATCGATTTCCTTCCTTAGTTTTTTAGCTTTATAAAAAAATTACTAATTCCTTAGTTATGATTTATATATCTGGATTTTTATTTAAATTAATTATTATTTGTGATATTTTTTGTTATATTTCACGAAGTTTGAGTGTGTAAGGTAATAATATCATATTACACGGTTCTATTTGTTTAAATTCTAAATGAATTCTAAGCTATTTTAATGGATGTAGATTGATTAATAAGTAAGAAAGCTATTTACATTTTTATTTCATCTTAAAAAGCAAAATTTTACTTAGGTATTTTAAAAATGTCTCATTATAGCTTGTGATGGTTCTGTTATACAACTCTTTATTAACCTATTCATTGTTTATGTAAGTAGGTCATATAGTTACGCTGGAAATTGTATGATACCTAAACTAGGTAAGTCGAGTAGCGTTTACCGCTTCTGTAAGGGAATTTCTGATACAAATTGTATTTGTTAATCCAAACTTTTATTATACAAACTATATTGTTAAAAGAAATTGTTTTATATGATTGTAATGTTTGCTAACAGCAGTAAATGTCACACTATTTGGCAAACCCTTCGCTCCTATTGCGTATATGATTTGATCTTATACCACCACACCTATCCAAATTGGTAAATATTATACGTGTGATTTTCATCCAACCTATGTGGGCTTCGTCTGTATGTTTTTTTACTAACAATCAAAAATTAAACACATTAAATTGAGCCCGCATTCTTCGGTTAATGCAAACGTACCGCTTTTTAGTGTTATTACATAACAATAAATAATATATTATGTATATTAACGGGTAGTTTTTTTATCTCTATGTAGTTTATAAATGTATTTGAAATAATAAACCCAAATTTATATGTTATTTACTTTCTTTATCTTTATCAAAATAAATTATTCAATATAGTACTGTATTTTAAAAATATTAAATGGAAAACAAATAAGATAAATTACGTGAGGCGTGAATAGGATACATTCTAGGGAACATCTGTCTGAGTACCGGCTTCGCAGCCTGGTGGCTCCGGATTACTATGATTGATTAAATCCGACTATACATAGTATATAAATTGTATAAAGCAGTATTTCCTTATCGACTTAAGTGAATATTTTAAACAAGAAAAAGGCGAATATTTATAAAACTTCGTAACATAGTTTCTGTTACTCAACTATAGTTTAATGTTCAAAAGAGTAATCTCTTGAATCGTTCATCTTAATAAAAGCTTTTTTTATATACGAAAACATTATATTAGGCGCACAAATATAATAACCGTAGAGTGCAAACTCTATTATGCAAACTGAAAAAATTACACTTTGTTCGACAGCGTTCGCTATGTAACGGGATATAGATACTGAATGTTTATTTTTGAACGCCGCAACCCTGTCTGCCTTACGGATACTGAAAATTGTGTCACGGTCGGTTCCTATTGATCTCACTTCTTCACTGCGACAACCGAGCCGTTCACTGTCTTTTCCGCTTAGAACGGGACTAATTAATAAACGGAATAATAATGTTTCTCAGCCCATTGCACACAGTGACAACTTTTTGAACAAAGAATCGTTTGAAGAATATAAATTTAAATCAAGCTTTTGTTTTATCATCTTAAAATATATCTTTTTAACTGCGCAAAAAATAAATCTTTTGTAGAAGTGGGTAAGGTACACTTATTTATTATAGTCTCATTAAATTTATCATTTACCCCCTCGGTAAAGGATGGCTTCTTAATTTATTCAACGTTTAAAATAAAAAAAATAGTCTTGTTTCTTGCTGATAGTACTTTAAACGGGCCGAAATATTTTGTTATTTATCTATTACAAAGATACACGTTATATACACAACACAACGACAACCTTACACCCCAGTAAACCTTCCCTTGACTTAAAAATTTAACCTAGATCATAGTGAATTGTTAACGTTAGTATAAGAAGCTATAATGGCTATAAATTGCTTTAAGCGGATTTAAATTGTTCAAAGAGAGTTTAGATTTTAAAAGACGTATTAGTCACAAGCATTCATCCGACTACTTTTCCTATTCCTCGCTTGCAGTTACGGTAGCATTGTTAAAGAGCTTGTCGAAAACAGATATCGACGGACAAGATTTATTTGATTAAACGAAGCAAGGGTTACGACGTAGTTTGCTTTTCACGTCGTTTCTTTCATTTATTCTATGAATATTTAAGTTCACTTTTGATAAAGGTACACTTTTAAATATATTTCTTTGTTAAATAGTACATAAATTACCTTGTAATTAGAATAATTGTATTCTCATATAGTAATAAGCTATATATATACTCGATTGATGTTATTGTCGAGTAGAGACGGACGAACTTTCTACTTTTACTGTAGTTCCGCTAAGTTTGAACGCTTCACAGCATTTATTCAATGTAACACATAACTTTCATTTTATTGATTTACGAACTATCATATCACTTGCAAAATAACTAATCTTTATTTTTTCTTACAAGCCTTTCAAATACTTGATACGTTTCACATTTTTTAATTAAACATGTCAACCATGTTTATGTTAAAACAAAAGCCTAAATGATACGTTTAGCTCTATCTTTATTTAATAAGTTATTGATGAATTATATAATAATTCATCCAGATTCAATAATAAATGTTTGTTTTAATAGAAAATGAAGAAGAACTTTATCCTTTACTTTCAGCAGTACAAAATTAATCTTCATAATCAGTTCAATAAGTTGTACGTCCATATTTCCTTAACGTCGTTGTTAACTTGCCTTTGTCTTTGTTAATTTAAGGCTCAATTATACTGATAATTCGTCCTCTCGATTTAAGTAACAGGGCGCACTAACTCCTCAGAAATTAGGAGTTTTTGCCAAAAAGCAACCTTTTAAAACTATAGCGACGTATTAAAAGCATTAAGAGTAGACCTATCAATTTGAACGTAAAATTGTCAATATAACATTTATTTATTTCGTATATTATAATGTGTTAAAGTGGTACATTATTAGTAAGCAGTATGTTACGGTTCTTAATTTTTCGACATACAGAGACTATAATCTAACGCTATTGAAAATGACGGTGACATAGTCACACATGTGTATAATATGTTATTATAAGTGACTTATTTTTTTAATTTTTTTTTGTTTGAATTTCATAATAACCAAAATATTATTCTTATAGTTTTTTTCTGAAAATGAAATGAATATTTCCTAAATTTATAAGTTTCACCATTCGGAAGTTCTTGTTCGAAGAAATCTTAAAGCATTGATACGTGCCCTTTCTTCCTTCCTTTGATCCTTTTGGTCCGAATTTTCGAAAGTTCATGTTGACAAATATTTATACCGTGACGATGTTATTAAAAAGTATGTACTAAATATTTATGTATTTTAACGAAAGGGCAGTTTTTTGCATATATTGAGAATTGTTTCGTAATCTTACTCGATTATGAAACTTATATTTTACAATATTAAAAAGTTGTATAATGACGTTAAATAGAAAAGTCGATCGCTTAGTGAGACAAACTTGTTCCTTACTTATTACTTTGTTCTCTTAACGGGTTCCATTAATATTGGAGATGTGTGATAATGGGGCTTTGTGCAGGCCGTCCGGTTAGGTATCACTCACTTATCGCAGTATACCGCAAAACAGTAAAACTTAGTTTGTGTCGTATTTTTGGTATGTATTTATGTGTTAAATAAATAACTAATTGATTATTTTTAATATTACGGATTTCATTTGATATACTGAGCTACGCTTTCATAGCAAGAATAAGCAATTCACCGCGTATTACAACAAGCATCCCCATATACAACCCTTATGAATACCACCATTAAATAGTATTTTTATTAAGTTAATTATTATTATTTAATAGGTTAATGTAATAGTTAAAGACTTCAATTATGGAGTATTGTATGTTATAGTAAAACCTATGTATAGCTAAATTGAAACCTTGAATTGTCTGAATATATCAACAATTCCTTACAAACAAATGAAGACATAAATGTCTATTGTACGAGTTCAAAACAAATAGGCGTAATTTTTTATTGCTGACGTAACAAATGGACAGAAAAACTTGCTTTTTCTAGACATTTTTCTCCGGAAATACCCCAGTTATCATATGACGTAAAATCCTAAGTAGCAAATGTGTTTAATACATTGTATTGCTGTGTTCGTGTTTGAAATGTGAGAAATGTTATTACTGTTGTAATTGTAGTCACGAGTGTTTTCACATCTTAAATCACATGTTTGACTGATCCGAGCGATCAATGCAGTCGTTTAAAATATGGTTTTTGCCCTGGTATCTTCTGCCCGAGCCGCTATCTATGGGAGGACTACATTCGGCTAGTTATCTGCTAAAGATATAAGTTTTAGGTTAAATTTTAGTATAAATTTTATGGGCTTTTTTAGACTTTATTTTCTTTTGTTTTGCACTCTGTCTAATTACATATATCTCTTTTTCAGGTAAGTAAATACAAGATATCGACCTTCAACTGTAAGTACGCATGATATTTTATTTTTTTTAAAACTAAAGTTTTGAGTTAGGACCAGAGCGAAGAGAATGTACCTACTCCATACTGAATACGGTTTTTTTTCTTTATTTTCTCACATTTCGGCAATGTTTCAGCCAAATGGTAAAAGCTTTTAGAAATATACGACACGGCTTACCTATCCTAATGGTAATAGTGAATCGTACTGTAGTATTTTCTTTTTCTTAAGTCCTCGACGAAAATAAACAATATGCTTGAATATTCATGACTAGGAAAAAGCATTTTTAAGAAGGTCAATAAAATACTTCCTAGTCGTATTATCGTATATTTGCAATTTTTACTCGAGTTTTTTATTTTTCTAAATTTATTTAATAAAAATATAAATACACCTGGTCGTCGTTTGTAATGAAATAGCCAAAGCAAGTTATTAAAAATTATATTTATCTTTTAATTCAAGCCAAAATCTAATTCAAGGCATAAACATGCCGCTATAATACCTAATTCCATACAGTGTAGAATATAATTATAATTAGAGCAGATATTGTGACGTAATATACTTGACAGGTTATTCGATGAGGTTTCGAGTTTAAATTTAGTCTCATTACGTACTACCGCTTCTACTCCCTTTAGGCGTCAATGCAGTGGGTTGCGAAATCCAAGTTAGTGTTAAAGTTGGGGGGCTCTGACGCTTCTGATGCTGGCGGTGGGCCTGATGTCGCATCGCCTCACTCCGTGCACGGTGCAGGGAGGCAGGAACTCACGCCTGCGCTTAGCAACCAACGCCATATTATTCCCTTGTAACGTACTTTCGGTTCGTTTGCTCGTTCAATTATCTTTAATATATTAGATGACTCAATGACGACGTGAATTCAAAGTTTTATTCAAAAGTATTTATATCCTATGAAGATAGATATAGTTGATACTTGATAGTTGATAGTATTTTGTATTATTAATATGAAGCTATATTATATAGGTCACAAAAATATAGTTACTTTTATTCATAATGTCAATCCAAGGACCTCAACAACTGATTCAATTTGACCCCTAATCAGTACTTTACAAGCTCAACCTGCCAGCGACCTATATTTCTCGGGCAATTTATTTTTCTAACCATACATTTAAAAACATTATATGGTACAAATTCATACGATTATTTTTTATATGGCATGTAAAGTGAATAATAACAAAAAAATAGCCATTTAATGGCCGATCGTATATTGACTTATATATTTAAAAACACATACATACTCGTATCAAATTAATAAGTCATGCTTAAAAAAAACATTGCCTAAAAAAAATGAGATAATGTCGATTATATTTTGATTTTACGTTAACCACGATCACATATCATTCTAATTTATTAGTTAATTTATCAGTTAAATTATATTAGATGCTTATAGAGATAAAAACTCGTAATCTGTCCACATACAAAAAGATATATAAGGGACACATAAATACTCTTAATACTTCATTAGACTTAAACAAGAACTATGTTATATTCATACATCATTTTAATAAAAAATGTAGACAGCTATAACAAATCAGGCAGTATGCATAAATAAAATTATTTATCAAAACTTTATTCTATTTAACAAATAATATAAAAGGATGAAGAAAGATATAATAACAAATTTTCAAAGGGGATGTCATCCACCCTTATTTCCAGACACATTTTACAAGCCTCGCTGCACATGCATGTTATTATGTTCCAATATTATTATGACATACATAAGTATGTTCCGTTATCGTGCATATTCTTGCACTCGTATTTTATCTACGATCGTCGACATACATTTTTTTATATTATTCTAGATATGCTCCGGTTAACTTATATTGAATTTGGATCCTATTAACCGGAATCATACACATTTATATTGATTGTCGTTTATGGATTCCGTTCCGATTTTTAATTATATTGACTAGAAGTTACGTTAACGACTATTTAACCTAATAAAAAATACCGGACAGATTCAGAAGATACTTGTAGTTCTCGAGCTTTCTTTCATATAATATTATGAGCTTTATAATATAAATATACTATAATAACCACTACATAATGACCGCCACTATGTGTTTTATTATATCTTATTAAAAAATCAAACGTGATATTTTAATGTAATAATTTGTTTCGTGAAATAAAGTCACCATATTTGAAGACATGAATTTGCGAATTTTCCTAAATTTAATGTCAAGCTCGGCGATAACCTTAATTTGATGAACGATCATTACAACCGTTTTTATGATGTCATCGTGATCATAATAAACGAAAGACGTGAAAAAACGGGCAAAATTTACATCAATCAATATCTGTTCGTATTATATATTCTATGAATCTTTATTGTGTAAATACCGGTACAGATGCTTTCATCCTGCCTTCATTCGCAAATATAAATACCATTTTATAACTTTCTGCTTTCTATTTTTATAAAATAGAGAGTAAAATTATGTCTCGTTTGAACCTCACTTAATAGATGTCACGGCCTCAAGATAATTTACTATAGCAAATTAGATTATAGCTGTCGTTTGCGAACAAACTTTTGCAATACTTTCATTTGGAAACATTTTTATGTTTCGAAATAATCAAATAAAAAGTATTTTATATTACATGGTAAATCAATATTGTCAAGTACTTTATATGACAATTTTACAATACCTAGTCTTCGGTCAGTTTTTGTACACTTCGGTACTTACGTACAATCGGTTTGAGTTATTCCTTCTATTTAAACAAAATACACTGGATAATAAAAAATCTATAATTCTAATTAGACATACTTAATAAATTATTTATATTGAAATTAGTAAACATAATTTTTACTTTTTAGTAAAAATTACATTTCTGTAAATATCATCATTGGTTAGTATATCATATACAAAATTAAAAAATATATATAAAATGTAGTCGAGTCAAAATGAACCAATTTCCATGAACGAGCTAACTTTTCTTAATAGAGATTTGATAAGTAATACATTCATATCGTTCGATTTAAGGAAATTTAATGAAAGGCTTGGTCGGCGTTGTGTAGTACTAGGCGAGTAATGCAGGGCACACAGGCGCCGCGGTGCCGCCCGCCCGCAGGCGCGCGTGTCCCGAAACCGCCCGAGGACTTACGATCGTTTCTCTCCGAATCGTAACGAAGTTCGACGATCGCAGCCACCCTCTGTCGACGCGTGCCGGATCCAGTCGCAGTGAGGGCCGCCTGGGCGTTGGAACAGTTTTCCGTGTACCCAGTGCTCGGTTATGTAACTGAATAAACTTATTTATTTATCAACTTAAAAATATCTTTAGAGACATTTGTGATAAAATTGCAGAGTATGATGTTGAAATCCAATTAGATATAATTTCCGATAGCGTGTGTTAAAGTGATGTGTACCTCCGCCTATCCTCGCGGCTATAGACATTGGCACAGGTTTATCATTTCGTTCAAAAATGTTGTTTCAATTTTATTGTGATCGACGTATTCATTTATATATTTTTTAAATTGTGTTATTTAAACGTAAGGTCATATTTTATAACATGAGACGTGTCAAATAAAATTAATAGTTTAAAAACTTGTCAACGATCTAAATGATTCGGAATACAATGAACATTTTTAATTTGTCACATGCCGGGCCATGCTCGTAATTGCTGTTCCAATTAAAAGAACAAATAGAACAACACAAATAGAAATTTGGCGCAATGCAGGACGCTTGTATGAAAAGATCTATATAGTTGTTCACAGCTTTCAGACCTGTTAATGGTTTTTAAATAAATTCACTCGAATTATATACAAAAATATGCCTTAGCTAAGAACCTTTGACAATACAAAACATAAATTTACACCTAGATCGTTTCAGTGCCCTCATTGATACAAATTACAGACAACAATAGTGTAATTATTATTTGATAAAATCAATGAGTCGTTACCCTTCGTTCGATTTTAATTTTCCATTATAAACAAAGGAATGATAAATTTATTTCCTTTCAAAAATATAATGCTATTTTTCATAATGAATAAGTATGTGATTTTGAGTACTAAACAATAGCATGTATTTATTGAGTAAAGTGTTACTTGAATTGCAATCTTTTATCTGTCTTATTTCGAAAATAGATTATCAAATAATAGATTTAAATTGCAGATAATATTTTAGAGAGATCAAGGTAAAGCAGGATTATCTCGTAAATAAGTGAAGAGCTTTCAGCACTTTAAACTTGTGTAGAATCAGCAAACACAAGTGTCAAACATTTGTATGATGCAAAGCTCGGCGACAATACTTGACCTAAAAGCGTACACAGAGAATTCTATCTAATCTTGAGGTTTATTTTTTGCGTTGCACACCTTCACTTTAATCCAATTTGTAGTTTAGTTGCAAAAAAACGCCGCCGGGTCACTTCCGTCAATTCAAAATCAAGAAATACTTTATTCATGTAGGCTCACGTATTTATGAATGTACAGGAATAATTTTAATGTAAAGTACCACTGGTTCAAAAAGCAGATTCTAATCAGAAACGGTAAGAGACTCATTTTCTCAAATAAAAATTCATTGTAAATTAAATACAATCTAATTTATAAACCCCGTAATATAGTGTTCGTTCTTTATGTCCGTTTTTATCGTTAATAAGTTATTGTATTGTGTATTAAACCTTATTTGGTAATGTGCTTTAACATAAGGTTTAAATATATAATATAACGTTTTCTCACATATACGGAATCAAACATTCTATAACTCTGTTCGGGATAATTTACTATTCAGCACTCCAGTTATAATATATAAGCGATATTTTTGCCTATATTCTATAATAATTTTCTTTCAAAAATATATGTATAATGTTTAATTATAGATTGCATAATTATATAAACAATTTGGCTTAAATTAACGACATCAAATTATGTACATATGTTGTAGGCATGAATTTACGTTTAATTAGGTAAATTTAATTACCGGTTTTTATATTTGGCATAAAAATAATGAACAAATTCACAATTTTAAATACCAAACCTTATACCAATTAACTTAATGACACATATATAATTGCATGTACGAAGTATTTATTTTGAACGAAAGTTTCTGTCTAACATTTGGAATATTTAAATATAATTATTTTAAGTAGTTAGTTTACAACTTGTTTAGGGACATATAGTTATATATATTATACCATACGTAATAAGACAGATATAAGATTACATTTAAGTATGTAATTCTATATATTTTTAATCCAATATAATCTTATTTTTGAGTGACTCAGTTTGATTATCTCAAACATAAAGTTTAACAAAGATTAAATTAATTACAACGTTAATTTTACATGGCTTTACACGAAACAAAACGTCTCATTTCATCTCAGCCTTCTAACTACTATTTATTAATTAAAAATAAAGCTAATAATTTAATTTACCGATATTCAGTAAAAAGCGTAATTGAATATTATTCTCAACTCATTTAAAAATAACAATGAGGCTATTAGATTCAGACTTGCGTCTTATCTGCAACGAATCTACCAATTGTTCCTTAAGCTTCGTAATTAAAACCTTCCGATATTTTAACGACATCACAAAGCACAAGTTTCAAACAGTCTACCGCATCTAACAATAACTCAAGTTTAACTGTTGGCTTTAATTACATGAAAATTGTAAGCAATTAACTAGTTGTAACTTTGTAAACGTAGACATCGTCAACAGTAATAGCTGTCTTGGGATGTGTGATTCCTTGGGGCTCACTTAAAACCTACAATTACAATGATATATAAATTATATACCAGATGAAACTGAGCTATATAAAGCTGAAAATATGTATTGTTTATTGAAATACTATAAATAGATTTGAGATCCACTTATAGGTCGTACACGATGTCGACTCGATAGACCAAATGCAATGTCGCTTTGCTGTGGTATAACACGCCCTACTTCCCTTGGGACGCGCCGGCTGTTAGCTTAATTAAAACGTGACAAAACTATAAGAAATACATCATTTTCACGCCATGAGTGAGCACAAAATAGCACATTAGATTTTTTCTGTATTACTTAATTTAGGTTATAAATCTAGTTACCACTACTATAATATAAAGAACGTAACTTACATGATCAGAGTAATCCTTCATTATTTGCGCCTGTTGAATCGCTATTATTATTCTCTTAATCATTGTCATAAGAATTGCAATTTATGCGACATTTAAAAGCTTGAAATATAATTTAATATTATTTAGTACAGTATACATTTCTAAATTATTATTATTTCTCTATATCGTTGTTATATCGTGATTTCTATCTCATATCTTAGTCAAATGATTAATAAATTTCAAAAAAGGGAAGTAAAATTAGTATGTCCTTTTTGGTTGTAATTAGAAACGGAATAAATCACACGATGAAGGCGGCGGCGTCTGTTTTATACAGCTAGTAAATGACCACACATCAGAATAGTCGTTACTTTATCAAATGTACTAGTTTTCTATTTAAAATATTAATTGTACATAAAATATGCACACAAATTCTCCATACATATTTCAAATGACATGCAAATCTGAATTACATGTAATGACCGATTAATATCTGAACGAATACCGAACGCTTATTCACAATAATATCGTTTATTCACAACAAAAAATTGAATACCAAATTTATTACATAGAAACAGCTTTTAAATAGTTAAATTGTTAAATTCAAATGAAACGTACATTTATCAGTCATGATTATGACTACACTTTATTAGATTAAACTAAATGTA
The DNA here is from genome assembly GCF_905147765.1 of Vanessa atalanta. NCBI lineage: Eukaryota > Metazoa > Arthropoda > Insecta > Lepidoptera > Nymphalidae > Vanessa > Vanessa atalanta. Next base: position 7,392,826 of record NC_061875.1, read on the forward strand.
AATGACGTCACGGTAAATTCGATAAAGAATTGTATGATGTTTATTTTTCTTTATATATATGTTTATTTATATTTCTTATTATGAAGTCATAGTTTTTTATTAAAAAATTATATTCCTGTTAGATATTATAATAATTTAGACTGATGCTATGAATTATCAAAACAAATGAATATTCTAATGTAATTTTTGTTTGTTGGTTATAATATTTAGGGTTATATTACAAGGTTTGCTTACCAATACTGTTTTTGTAGTGGAGTCATATAATTGTATCTATAATATTGTTTGTAATATGATTCAAATTATATTTATATATACGACGTGCAATTGAATATTCCCCGTTCAATAATAGAATGACATTTAATTTGAAAAAGTTATAATTCATTTATAGCTATCTCGCAGCACACCTAATTTGACCGATTTGCATCAGCGTTCGTTTTGTTTTTTTCCCTAACGATCCTCGACTTGCATCGTAATTATTCATAGTCTAGTTTTCTCTAAGGTCTTCTTCTAAAACTAGTTACTTGAAACAATTTTAATTACATAAGTAACTGTAGTAGAAATACTTCTTCGATATATACTCATGTTATATAATGTAAAGTGTCTATAAAACAAGAAGAACGAAAAAATATATTTTATAAATATTAATTATAATATAAAATAATTATAATCTTATAATATATAATATACTTAAGTAAAGAATACTTGACTATGTAGCCGCAATTGGGAATAAATATGACTTAGTTCATATTTATTGAACCTTTTCTTTTTTATACGTCTTTAGCTTTGGAATTTGAAATATAAAATAGATATATATTTATTATTTAACTTTGAACCTTGATTAATAAATATTGACGTACTATTCTACATCAAAAACTATTTAATTTAACAGTATTTTTAACAACAAATCAATATATATTTATATAGGAAAAACAACAATAAGAAAGAGAACTTGTAAAACAATTACCATGTTAGAAATCTTTTATTAATACTATAAACTGTATGATTTATTTCGCTTTACCACAATTCCTTGACAGCTTGTTAGCGTCCATTTCAGAGAGTAAGCTATTTCAAATGCAGACCCGCTTAAATTTTGCATTGGGTCTTCGACAACTTGTTATTCCGCTTATATTTTCCATTACATTTTTTTGTAAAAATGATCGAAACAAAAATAAAATGTTTTATTAAAATCATTTTGCCGGGTCTTTAGCTAATGTCTTGTACTTTTTAATATTACATTTTAATGCCATTTATTAATTACTTTATATTAATTCACATTTCATGAATAATCCTAAATAAGTGCATACCTTATGTTTGTTTACTGAAATTATGTTTCAATAACACAAAATAATCAGAATTTATTGTCACGTTGATCACATACCATAATGTACATAAATTCCACAGAGCCTTTCAGCAATTTAGACACTGAAACGGCTCCGTTTATCTTGCCTTATAACCACTTCAATGAAACTTCAACCATCTTAGTATTCAAGATGACTTTAAATTTTAAAATATCTGTAAGATGCAAAATGTGATACAACAAAGTTAAGTGTAGTAGACGTGAAGAGAGAACAGAAAAAAGAAGCGAATTACTTGTTGCTCGTGATGAGGTGACGCTCACGCGCCGGCCGCTGACGCCGCTCCTCGCCAATGATGGTGGAGACGCAACGCGTGCCGCCGCCCCGATGTGCGCGCGTGCCCGAGCATCGTGGAAAACCTGCGTCTGCTTCCGCGCCACCCTCGCTATCTGGCAGCGGCACAGTGATGCACCTCCGCCGCCGACGCCACAAGACTGTACACTTTGGAGAAAATCTCCTCATGCAGGTTTGCGCCGACCGTGCCCACTTAGCAGCGCTCGGAGCAAGAGTGCCGGATATTTCCTTTTGTCATAAAGCTCATACCGGTGTCACCAAAGGAGACGCACGCTTCTGTTGTGTCGCACACCATTGCTGCTTGGCTGCTGGTGCCCTCGTGGCTCTGACGTCAAACGGACGGCCGAAACCGCACCGGGAGCGGAGTGCAGACTCTCATTCGAGTGGTGGCGAAACCGCAGACAAAGGAGAAGGCGGTAGCGGTTCGGTAACAAAGGAACCAAAGCGCAAAGCAAAACACCACCACCATCATCATCATCACCATCACCACAAGGTACACTCCTGTCCTTATCACGATGTTGCACCTCCTCCAGAAGACGATCGTGAAGAAATATCTCTGGTACCAAAGAAAACCGTTTCGCCTTACCTCTATATACCTAGCAAATTAGAACCCAATGTGCAACAATTGTTCAGTTTCATAGAAAGCGTACTAAGTGCGTGGGCTGCAGAGGAAGGTCTTACGAGCACCGGCGAGTACTCCGAGCCAGACGAACGTATAGTTCGTCGGCGTAAGTTAAACAAGTATAAGAAACGTACTGATGTTCTTAACATACGAAGAATTGTATATGAAGTATCAACGTTACACGGTGCAAAGCTGTTAGGGAATGTAAGGTTTCGACATTATCATTGGAAAGGAACAGCCCAAACTTGCAATGAAGCATTTCTCAGGAAGGTGAGTTCATAATTTTTTAATCTAAATTATAAATTAAAAATATTATGTAGCAAAAAAGTTAATATTCTGTGTATAAACAAATTTATTAATGTGATGGTAATATGAGTTATACATTTATGTGAGCTAAAATAAGCTTAAGTCTTATATATAAAGACACATTGTCTACTGCAGGTTGCTTTAAAAGTTCCACTTGTGTACCTGTGAAGCTCAATAGGTTTCACAATAACCTTTACAATGGATGGCTTGAAGAATAAAAGCCAGTAAAATATAGCTAACATTTTGACCTTATTTTAGATTCCTCCACGAGGCTGCAATTTCCTTTTCTACTAATGAGGCCTTTTATTTACTACTCTATAGCTGAACCTAAGTATCTCTTTTCGCATTTTTCGACTATTCTTCGCGCCACAGATAATATCGGCTAAAAGAATTGAAATAAGTTAGCTCTTAATGATTGATATTTTTTAAATCTATTAATTGTTCTATTAATATCTTTTGTTGGCTGGTAATTATAAAGAAAATATATAGTATTTTTGAACTAGTCATTTAAATGAAAATTATTAGTAGCGCGTTGACATGTTAAATATATTGTATCAGATATCCGGCGTTGAATTATATAAGCAATATACTATTTAATAACCAAATATTATACAATTTATCAAGAAAGAATATAAAAAAAATATATTTTATCACTTTTATTATTAATTTACGAGCATTCGCACAAGGATTGGTATAATAGATATAATCTTTCAGAACTGAGAGTAAAAATAAAATTTTAAAAAGTTAAGTTTTTGTAAATAAAAGAATCTGTAGGTGTAATTTATTTGTTGGCAGGAACAATTTCTCAATTATACAATTTACTGTTGTTTCCATATAATTAATCAAATTCTCAGATTCAAGTTTCTAAGGAGCGGAATGGTTTGTAAGTAAAACGTTACTTATTACCAACTGAGAACTCGGATTTGACGATATATAGCTACTCAACTACACGCAAACGATTTAGCAATGCAAAAGTTAGTTTCGAAACTATGAATTCTGCCTTCAACTAAGCTTGCTATAAATAGGTATTTCATTATAAAGTTGCAGAATAATTTGCGATCTCGTTTTATGTTACTAATAATCCAAAACATTAAAACTTCACCTTCCATTTTCGGTAAATGAAATGTAACTTACATGTAAATATAGAAATATATTGATGAATTTAATCTTGGATTGGATTTTCGGAACATGTGCAGAGTGTCGTCTGACAAATTCAGGTTTCACGGTGTTTTCCTTAACTGCCGAGCACAAAATGCGAACATGAAGGCTCTCTTTCGGATTCCTATAAGGAATTTTAGGAAAAGAATATTCGAATGACTGATACGGTAATACAATACTTTGCATAAAAGAAAATTAGATTAAGTTGACGATAAATATCGACTTTGCGTCATTATGATGTTCGGTGTATGAGTTCTACTCATTCTTTTCGCTCGAATAAATACATCTAATATAACAATGAGAATGAAATATTGAGTCGTCATATATAATTCTTTTAAGCTAAAACTTTTTTCTTTTCTATTAATTATTCATAGCATGGTCAACTTTGTTTGGGTTTTTACATGGAATATATATCTCATTGTTTTCAAAAGTACGGCAGCGACGTCGAGTGCCATCGAGCGGAGTGCATGGTGCTGAACCCTGCATGCGCTTTATAAAAAGAACCTTCCTTATTAACACGTTTTATAAGCTACTCCTGTAACTTTGTATGTAAATAAATCTTGCACCCTTATTTCTATATTTCCGCTTATTAAAATGTTGAAGAGTTTTTGATTACGATATGTACGTTTAAGTTGTCGTTTACATTATATTTTTCCAACGACTTGTCCGCCTTCACTAATCTTATGCCTATGCTTATATAAAGATTAATGAAGTTTTTTCAGTAAATATAAAGGTAATATAACAATTGCTAATTTTTTTTCGTCTCAGAGTAAAGTAGTAGTGTTATTTATTAATGCGGGAAGGAAGTATAAGAGGCTAATAAATCTCTTAGTTAAGTAAATACATTTTATGCCTTAATCATATAATCAATAACGATAAAACAGTATTTATCTTTTTCAAATAAACTTACTGTGAGAACGCCAGTAAGTTTATCTGATTTAAATGTTAATAACTCTACAAAAATATTTAAAATATTACAGTATAATTAACCGTTTGCCTAACACACTTTCAAAATAACACACGTGATACACAATTATGATCACGGATCAGCGTTAATAATTTATTAATTATTTAATTAAATTATTCTATAATAAAAATTATAACTTAACTGTAGTATGTATTTATTTATATCTAGCTGCAGACGGCAAGAGAGGTAACAATTTTCAGTGCTGGAAATGAGGGCGCGAGTGCCGGTAAATTGCGTTATACTGTGAAATATAGCAAGAATACATAAACGTATGTTTTTCTTCTTTGTAAATTTTTACATTTTAAAATTATTTTTAAAGTGTGTATTCACGACGGTTCAGTAAAAATTGTTTTTACATAAAGCACAAACACAATTTATTTTTCGATATTATTTTATGCTTACGTTACACGATCCCAATAGTGACGCAGTGTTTATGTGTGTAGAGTGCCACAGTATTAAGGGTAATGCAATAAATATGCTCGTTTCACATTAAATAGGTACTCTTATATAAGTCCGTACTGTTAACACTTGTGGGTTTTATGGGTATTATGAAAATAAAACACAGTCCAATAATTGGCACACTTAAATTTATAATATTCGGTAGGGTAAAATACTAGTAAGGTTAAATTATTGTTCACAGCGTAATTTATTACGATGATGATTAAAAAAATTATTAATAATGAATTATAGAAATAAGGTATTGGTAAATAAATCACTAAGATAAATATCTTTGAGAATATTTACTATATGCCAAAACAGCTGGGCGCCTATATGCTACTTGTTAACAGTACAGAAGACACACAATGCAGTTCGTAACAAGGCTTAGCTGCCTTTAATAAATTAATCCTGCAAATGCTTAAAAGCATCCTATGAAGGTTAAAGAAATTCTTACGAGTACCAGGAAAACTCTCATTTCGCCGCTGTACAGCGTTTTATCGGCCATGTTATGTATTTCTAAAGACGTAATTTCAAGGATGGTATTAAATGTCGCGACTTCAGCAATACAGTGCTATAAGCGTCGCTAAGCTCGAAAAGAAAAATAAACTTCTTTATTTCGTTGGATTAATTTTTAAAACGTTTCAAAATTACATTATGTCCTGACTTTACACATGTTTTAAATAAAGCAATATTGAACAAGAGCAATATACTTGTTCGATTTTTTTACGTAAGTATTTATGTAAGAGCCGAGATGGCCCAGTGGCTAAAACGCGTGCATCTTAACCGATGATTTCGGGTTCAAACCCAGGCAGGAACTACTGAAATTTCATGTGCTTAATTTGTGTTTATAATTCATCTCGTGCTCGGCGGTGAAGGAAAACATCGTGAGGAAACCTGCATGTGTGTAATTTCAACGAAATTCACATCATCATTCAATCCACATGTGTATTCCGCCAACCCGCAGTGGAGCAGCGTGGTGGAATATGCTCCAAACCTTCTCCTCAAAGGGAGAGGAGGCCTTTATCCCAGCAGTGGGACATATACGAGCTGCTAATGCAAAAAAAAATATATGTAAAATATACATACATATTATGTATATTTGACATAAAAACATTATCATACATTGTCTTATCGTAATCTTAAACTCTGTAATATTTTAACCAAATATCCTTAATAAACTATAAGCTGTGTTTAATCCTCATTTCACTCTTATATTAATACCTACACAGATATCGGATGATGACCGCATGTCGCTGACCACAGCCGTATCTGATGAAGAGGAACCCGGTGAGAGCGCAATGAACTCTCCATACAAAGGCAAACAGACAGGCGCCGCTGCCGCTTCTTTCAATTGTACTGGTGCTGTCAGGAAGGCTGGGTAACTTACAATGTTTAATTCCATATTTTTAATTAATTAAATTAATATTCCGTTTCCATACTTTTGACATGGAATTACAAGTAAAAGGATTCTTATTTAAAAGGAAAGCCTACACTTCCACTACATAGATATAAACAAAACTGCTCTGAAAGCACCTGGGTATCCTAAGACTTAAAATTATTGTAAAAGGATGGGAAAAGATAAAAAAACAAAGAAAAGTGATATCGTAGAAAGTTGACGAGTTTCCTAGAGCCTACAGCGTCTTTTATATTCCTTAAGGCAACAATTCCTGTCCCATGAATCCCAAATGACCGGAGGGAAATCTTAGCCGTGACCCATTCAAAGACGCTGTAAAAACGTTGTGTAAGACGACAGGATATCTTACCTTCGACGAGTTCCTTCGAGGACTAATTTCTTTTACGGAAAGTCATTTAAGTAGCACCTTTTTAATCAGTATAAAAGATTATTCAGTAATTTGTCTAAATAAAAAACTCATTTTCTAAATGGCCTCTGAATTTTATTTAATATTCAAATTAATTATATACATAAAATTATGCTTTATAAATTTATAACAGTGTTCAGCAAAATTGAACCAATTAGTTAATTTATGTATAATTTTGACAAATTTTCACCAAACTGATGTTATATTTCGCATAACAACTTAACGGTGGTAAGGCTTTGTGTAGGCCTGTTTGGGTCGATTTCACCAAATTATTACTATTCAACCACAAACATTCGGGTTACTGTATTTCAAGGTTCAACTAAACCAGTATAATGAAAGGTACACGGGATATATCTTAGATCAATGGTTGTAGCGCATTAATGGTGTAAGAACTTATGGCAAGTACTTTGGGTAGGTACCACCCACTTACCATATATTCTATCGTCAAGTAGCAAGCAATACTTAGTATTGTTACAGGTTATAAGGGTGGGTGAACCCGTGTTACATGCACGAGGGACATAATATCTGGACTCCTAAGGTCTTTGGCACATTGGCGATAATGTCTATGGGCGGTGTTACTTACCATCAGGTGGCCCATTTGACAACCTATATTAAAAAAAGTTATTGTATATACCTCTTTAGATATTAATCAGCCTATTAGCAAAGGAACCAAAGAATAAGGCGAACTATTTTTATTTTCATGCATTTAGTATAAAATAAATGTAAATGTAAATGCATTTAGTATAAAATAAATGTATTGTTTGATATAATTAAGGTACTTCATAGAAAATATCTTGGTTGTTTTTTCAAAATTTATAATACAGTACATTAGTCTTACAATGGTCAGTTATTAATTGCTAATTATATTTATTTCAATAACTAGATTTTAAAATATGTACATTATATCAGTAAATCACTTAGAAGTAAGAAGCAAATTTTTAATTGTAATTATTAAATGTTTTTTGTACAAAATGACTAAAATTAATGTACGTACATTAACTTTCCAATCCACTTTTTGTTTGTCACTCTTGAATTTATAAAGTCGTAGTTGATTTATACTTTAATGGTGATTTCGAATATTTAAAAAATATGTATATATTAATATAATAAATTTATTCCTAATAGATTTTTAAGCGTGAAAAAGTGGTTGCTACGCAAGAAACACCAAATTGAGCTTGCTCGTAAGCGAGGATGGAAGGGCTACTGGGTCTGCCTAAAGGGCACAACTTTACTTTTTTACCCTTGCGACTCTCGTGAAGGCCGTTCTGTGGAAGCGGCACCAAAACATCTCATTATTGTCGACGGAGCCATCATGCAACCTATACCTGAACATCCCAAACGTGATTACATATTCTGTTTGAGTACGGCTTTTGGTGATGCATATCTATTTCAAGCGCCGTGTCAGGTCAGTTGACTTTTATATTTAAAAATAGAAATTCACAGCAAATCAATTTTGTCTAGAATTATTTTTCAAATTCCCTAGATTGAGCTCGAAAACTGGGTGAACAGTATACATAGTGCATGTGCTGCGGCATTTGCTCGGCATCGCGGCAAAACGGGAACGCTTCACCTACTTCAAGAAGAAATTTACCGTCTAGAGAAAGCGATTGAATCCGTAAGTAAATAATAAAAAGAATGTAGGTAGATATTTTCTGTTAATTTAAAACAGCAGTAAGCTTAGATGTTAGGGATTATAGATCACTTCAGTCTGCATTCGAAAGGTGCTGAATACAATGATACAATGCGGATACTGAGATATTATGCAAGGCTCGACCTCCACCGCTCGTCGGTCTGAACCAACAGAACTATTGTTTGACTAGTAGGAATCACTCACTTTTTTGTAAACTAATATAGATTCTTACGATTTTCAACTTTAAAGCATTGCATGAAGAGTCTTTTTTTAATAAATATGAGTTCTCCAGTGTTCGGTATAAGACTTGAAGTGTGTACAATGTACCGGATCAAAAGCATTCACTATTTATGCACATAAATATCATTCTTGCTTCCAGTTAGCAAAAAATACCTACTTATATACATATAATAGAAACATTTTAAATATCACGCTGAGATAAAAACATTGTGATAGCATAAAAATATAAAGTAAACATTTGAAAAATAAAACTCTAATATCAGATTAGATTGTCTTTTTATATTAATTACTTTCTCATTCCTGAACTTCCGTCGGATTTATTAAGTAATTTACTACGAAATATTTATATTTTCAAGTAGTATTTAAACGTTATATACCAGAGAGTGTATGTACGCTTAGCGTGTGCTAGCGGCGTGTGGTCTACGACGTTTCTCGTGCAAATCGAGCCAATTTCTGACCCGCATCGCTTAACCGCAACACGCATCAAAGCCTTTGCCGCAGTATCTGATCATTACACGTTCACCACAAACGTGTAAATGCTTTAATTCTTAGAAATCCTACCATATGGGCTATATTTAAATTAGAAAAGGAAATTAATTATTATTTAAACATTCGCACATTTATCAAATAAACATTCCTTGTGTTAACAATAAAATTAACTGAATTAAACGCTTGGATTAGAATTAGCGGAGGATATCGTTTAGGATTGTTCCATCTTTTATTTATATGTATGTATAGTGAAATTTAAATATATAGTATGTCACTATATAGTGACAATAAAATCGTTAAGATCGATTATGTACCTAGCAGTAATACCTCAATAACAGTAATACCCCTGTGACCTAATATCTTAACTGACATTTACATTGCATAATTGCGATTCGAGACGGTCGATTATCTTCATATTCTACCATTTGATTACATTCGATTCAAATAAGCAACATTGAATTTTCCTTATAATAACATAAACCAAAATGAAAAGCGTGATTATAATAATATATTTGATGGATGAATGAATGCCGCCGAAATTTCGTGTAAGATGTGTAGTTTATCGCGGGTTATAGTGATCGCAGGCATGTGGCGCGCGCTCATTAATATTCATGGAATACCTCGTGCCCTGGTACAGTTTGAGGGCCGCGCCTGCCGACAAATTGTGTCATACTGAGCTATCTTTAACCGTAGCTGAAGTATGACATATGTATGTTGCATAATTTAGGACCCAGTTAAAACGTATTTATTGACTCGCTAAAATAATATTAAAAAAATTTGGAAAATATACCATTTTTGTAACTATAATATATTTTATCTAGGATCACAAGTTGAAACATATGGCAGATCTGCAACAATCTGTTGTATCGGATCCGGAAACGAGAGCGCAGTTGGCAGTACAAATGCTGCAATGGGAAGAAAATCTGGAAAGACTACACTGCGAACAATTCCGACTTCGATGCTACATGGCCAGCCTGCAGAGCGGCGAGTTACCTAATCCTAAGGTAAAGGTTTCCATTGATCGAAATTAAAAACCTCTATTACTTAGGAATCTATCATTTAATCATTGGTTATAAGAAAACTTTTGAATTTTTAATAAACCTGTTTACTTTTGAGTATTTTTAAGGAAATAATAAAAAAAAACAACCTTGAAGATAAAATGTAATAGTCAGGTTTCATTTTTTATTCCGGCAGAGTCTTCCGCGACTCGCCCACCCGCCCGGTGACGCTGTAGAGGCCACTCTGGCCAACAGCAATGTCCAAAATAAAAAAAAAAAAAACATTTTTAATAAACAATGGTTTAGTCCAAGCTATGAACGTAATACAGTATGCGCATTAATATATATTTCAGAAAGGTCACGAATACCTCCCCTAAGATTTATGAATATCATAATAGAAAAAATGAACCTATCAATATGAGTCATAAAAATGTTGTGAAATGATTTTATCGAGTTGACAGAAAAGTGATATTTGTTAGCTTCGCTGCCCAAATTGACAGATCCGTTGACCGGGAGGAGGATCGTATCTGTTACGCCGACCCATGTCACGCCTCTATAAATTGCCTCTCAACAATCGGAATAAAAATGACTACAATATTTCCATATGTCGGCCTCGTTCGAACGTAATACTCGACTCAATTACAGCGACGCATCCATACTATCTTTGATTTCGTTATGTCAACATTCATTTAACAATTTAAATATGGGAGATATTCGCGATATCGCTACAAAATCAAGCTTGATGGAGTTTGAATAGCGTAATTACTTTAAATTCGATTGAATCATCCTCATATATTACACACTTATATAATGCTATATATGTAACTGGGCGGAACATATATACACTTTAATAAGTACTACTCAGTTAAGATCTCTATGATCTGATCGGAATTATTCGCTCCGTAAACGCTAACATTTTAAACTTAAACTTTTTTGTTAATTCCAATACTTAAACTTTAATTTGAAATATTTTGAGAAAATAGTTTCTCGATTCAAACTTTGTTTCATTATTACTAACAAAAAGCAATTTATTGAAATGAAAATAGATTTCAAATATATAATTAGTTATTAACATTAATGTTAAGGGTAAGATAGTTTTAATCACAATAACGATCAATACACACGCTGCGTGAGTGACATGGTTCTGGAAGGTTTGAGATGCGTAACGTCTACCGCAAATACAATCGGCTGATAAATCTAGTAACCTAATTATATAGTTCAGATCACAGTGTAAATCTTTATGATGAGATTATAGGAGATTTTATTTTTTCAAATTCAAACTTCTTGGATAGTTTAAACGTTTTTTAAAACTTTCTATATTTTATATATTCAATATTTTAAAGCCTAGTTAAAACACAGTTAAGCATTTTATTAAATCTACAATATAATAGTTATGCATATTTTGTACATTTTTATAAATTTTATATGCGAATGAAATAACGAGATTTTTTTTACCCGATTCGTCCTCTAGTTAATCCTGTGGTAGATCTGTTTGATAATAAGTTGCATAGAACTAAGTGTAAGTAATGTTCCAGTCATTGCTGACACACGTGTCGCGTGGCACCAAAAGCACACTGAACAAGCTGGGCGTGTTCACCGTGTCATCATTCCACGCGTTCATCTGCGCGCGCTCCCCTTCGCTGCTGAACAACTTGCTCGCTGGTCGTGGCGCGACCAAGCGCAGGGCTCCTAACCTGTCACGATCGAACTCTGGCTCCAGTCGACGTTCCATGCAGGTCGGTAATATTCTTCCTATATTTTCACACACGTATTTTTTTAAAAATTCAATATTGTGTGCCTTTTTTATAACCTATCATGAGTTACTATTTGATGATTCATAAATATTATAATGATATACGATTATATATATGTAAATATTTTTTCATTAAAAAGAGTATCTACTAAGTTTTTTGCCGCTTCGAATACACAACCCTTGCAAGTTTAATATTAAATTTAACCTTGTAAAATGACATTTCAAAAGTGCTTGTAAAGAGCTTACTTGAATAAATAAAGTATATTTTGATTTGGATTTTTGATTTTAAATTACATCACAGAATTACTCGTATAAATAAAGTATCCATTATCGTGAAAAATTGAATTACAAAGGCGAATGCGGCGCTGAGGCTGTCGTACCCAATTAGATGAAGCACTGTTCATTGCTGTCCAGTAGCTTACAACATTTTAATATTTTATTTGAAAATGGTAATTCTTGAATACCATTATTAATTGCGGTTTATGATATAAATATATGTTCTTGTTTTCAAAAGATTTTTTAACAATATTTTGTTCCTAATTATATGTTCTACAGTGTTATAAAGATAAAAAAAAACACAAAACATTCCTCAGAGTTTAGGAAAACTTTAACTCTAGAATATCGAGGTGGCGTGCCGCCTAATATCTTAAGAACTTGTAATATACACCGTCACGAAAAGCGACGATTACTTAGTTACTCGCAGCCGCCGACTGCCTGTCATTAGACATTTCGCCCTTGTTACTAGAACAAATTACGAGCACGGTTCTATTAAGGAAAGCGGTAAATTGCCCTCGAGCAAACACAGCAGCTTTACTACCCAAATTAAGTTTTACTGTGACGGTTTTTGTACACAAAACTATGAACAGTAGCAGATGTATTCATAAAAAACGTTTATTAAGGTTATTCGGTAACGAGGTTTAAGCCACGTCATTACAATATCCATGCATTTTAAACAATCCCTATATACAACTAACCACTATATTTCAGGAACTTTATATATTCCCGTTGGAAGTCCTTTTGTCTATTACGCCAAGGTTTTTTGTTTCCTTTTTTCGCTTTTTTAAAAATATGGACTGAGACTTTTATGTGGGCGTTCTTTTGTGATGTTCCTATTGTAAAACAGATGTCGCGTGAAGAAGGCGAAGCCGCCGTGAGGGTTTCATTACCCGAAGGTACCACTGCAACTGTGGGCGTACGCGAAGGGATGTCGGTCGAGGAGTTCCTTGCGGCTGCCTGCGCCCGGCGCTCGCTCAACCCGCTCGAGCACTTCGTGAGGGTCAAGAAACGGCGTGACATGGAAGACCACAACTACTTCGTGCCGCACAGAAGTGATCTCATTGAGACTTATGTAAGTTCGTCTATGATTCTCAATCGACAACGTCGAAAGCAATTATAACATATGTTACATTATTTAATAAAATAACTATTTATATTTATTGATATTAAATTAATAATATATACCTATTATATTTTTTCTGATACGTCAATGTTCTTAATTAAAAAAAGGGAATAAATGAATATTATATATGACAATAACTAATCATGATGATTGATGTAGCTCCACACTCATGAAGTGGTTGAAGTGTGCGCCAAAATCCTGTATCAAGTGGAGTTGCAACGCACTACACTTGAGCAGATGTGGGGCTTTAGTGTGGAGGCCGAGCTCATCGAGAACGCAGAGCGCCAGGACGAACTCTGCTGCTACGTCAGCCGCGTCGAGGACAAGAGCGTCGCCATGCAGAATGGTAACATAACCTTCACAAAGTCATTGCCTTTATTAATTACAGGTACAAGAAACTTATATAACTAGCAAAGATGCTTCGGTCGATAACGACGTTCTGTTCGGTAAGAATACGAAAGGGCGCTCACTTGTAAGTACTAGACTTCTTGTTAGTCTTTGAAAAAAACAAGACAAACTCTTAAGTTGTATTTTTCTGAATCTGAACTTATTTATACATCTATATTTTCTGTGTGTGAAGATATACTTAGGATAATGTAACAAATACTATTTCTTTTCGATTCGTCATTTAGTGATCCCTGATTCAAAATAGTGATTGAATTGTATATAACAATCAGGCCAGTGAATTGTTAAAAAATATTTATATGTACAGGTGTTTCGTTTTCAAAACTCGATAGAACATTCTTTGATAAATTAACAATGATATGGAACCAAAACTGAAAATCGTTGATAAATTAAGTTATTATCAAGGTTGCAACTCTTAGATCGTTCTATAAGCACTGGAATCCAAACACCCTGTTTAAAAAATGTTATGCAATCAATTTGTTGTCAGGTATAATCAAAGGCGACGAAATAATGGTAATTAATGGAGCGATCGTATCTGACCTAGATATGATGTATTTGGAGAGCGTGCTACAAGAGGAACTCTCGCTGGTTATGATGATGAGGTAAGGTTTAAACTCGTCTATTAATTATCACTTTCATGCAATTTCGCCGATCGGTAGGTGAGTAAGCCGCTGTTCATTAATCAACGGTCTTCGCGTGCATTCGTTAGCATCGATTCGCATAATTCGATGCAGCGAGGTCGAGTTCGTTATGAATAAAAGGCTTCTCGTGGCTTTGTGAGAGTAGCCCGGAGCGTAACTGGAAAGCGGGTCGTGGGACCTAATAAAACGGAAGTCAAAGCGTGGCGAAGCGCTCCTTGTGTGGAAGTCTCGCAGGGTGGAAGGCTCGCGTCGGCATTTCCCGCCCTCATACACCTGACCTTTCGACCGCGACAAGTTTACTGAAGCGCTCGCAACGACCTACATGCTCCCTCGCTAGGTTAACCAAGAGGCCGATAAATTAAATACTGAATAGGAGTTAGAAATTTTAACGTCCTTTAAAAAACACTATCGACCTGTTATTTTAATTATTTAAAAGTCCACAATCTTTGAAATAAATTTGTGAAATCTGAAAATAATTTCAATACATTTACTAAGGAAAGACGAATTTAAAGTTGTGGAAAACCACGTAAAAATAAGTATAATCAGTAAGGTTACTTTCAACTTAAAACGTATGTTACAAAATGGTATAGTTCCTCGGTTACAAGATGAATAATATCTTTAATTTTTAAATGGGTATACTTTTAAAAGAAATGAATCTTTCTTTTAAAAAAATACCGATTAAGTATCAGCATATAAATAACTACATAAAACTAAAGTCACTGGGTCTAGAATGTTTGTTCCTGAAAAAATCTGGCAACCCTATCGCTCGCCTGCGGCCCTCACCCGCGTCTCGCGCACGCCATTGTGCGCGCCGCAGCCGAGCCTCTTGACGTCGCGCGTGAATTATTATTATTACAGCCCCATATTGAATGAGCGTTGGCAACTTTTACACCAACTGAGCTTCTCGTCCGCATATTAAACCTGACAAGAAATTAGTCTAGTTAATTGTGGTAAGTGTGACGAAATCTTCGCATCCCCGTCGCAGAATCATCATGATACCTTTTATCTATGTACTCCTGAAAATAAAAACATCTTTCACAAAAGCAAACCCATTGTCCTTGTAATAAAACTTTTGTTTAGTTTCAAACGTATTTTCTTCTCTAAAGCCGCCGATTTAATCAGGCCTCTTAAATTAAATAATAAAAAAAAAATCAATTAAAGACATAATTTCTCTTTAACGATTTCAATTGAACCGATATGAATTTAAGATGTGATAGCCCATCAAATTCCATAATAAATGAGAATATGATTAAATGATCATTGAGATCACTTTTGAAATTGTTATTTATTCCAAAATAAGTATTTCTAATGCTTACTATGCATGCTATCAAGATGCTATCAAAATACGAATTATTGTACCCGTTTTATTATTATGCTATGTACCTACTAACTCCACACTAAGCTCACAATGTGATTTATTATGATATATGTATAGATAATTTACTTACTACCTTTGTGTATATATAATAACATAATTCATGTGAACTCTTCATATGTATTTGGCAAGCGAGCCTTAAAATAGTATTCTAGGTTTAGGCCTCAATAAACGGATTAATTAAATTCATTCTACAGCATTAAAGTGCTGCATTTTCATTAAGTCGAACTTACATAAGAAACTGTTACGCTTATTCCAACCTACTTTCTCGCTGTTCTAATTCAAACACTAGAGCGTTCTAAACGCAGGGAGCAGATGTCTGTATAGTGGATGCAATTTACATACAACTCTGCGCTCACGGAACTGTCGGAAATGGATGACAGCCTGCACGCGATCAGCAATAGTGCAATGAATTAGATATCAGGACCTAAATTTAAATACAAGTGGGACTTCATTTTCATTAGATTTTTATTATAGACAAACTTTTTATTTATAGACAACAATATAAAAAAAATACATTAAAATTTTTTGTTGCCAAATAATATCTAATTCTGAAATTTTTACTTCACTTATAGCATTACATTTATTTTACATTTATAACAATTATTTATTTTCTTTTCTATCAACAATTAAGATCGGAATATAATCATAACTGATTATTACAAACAATAAATGTTTTTCACGAGCATTACGCTTGTAAATCTCGTGAAAAACATTTATTGTATAGATTTTAAATAGAGGGATTTATAAAAGTATTAACTTTATATAGGACTTATTTAGTTTGTACATTTTAAAATTATATTTACAATCTAATTTGAATACGCCAAGATCGAACACAGGTTAGCCAACGATCGCACCCTCTTACAAACTGACTATTAAAATCTTCTCTCGATGTATAAAAGAAAGACGGTCAGCTGCGCGATAAGAATCGCGAGGAAATAATAAATGCAGAGGGATCGTGAACACAGCGGTTTGGTCGCAGGTCGTCGCGGACGGAGCCGCCGGAGCTGAGCGGCGTGATGCGCGCGGCCACGGACGATATAATCGATTCGTTGGTGTGCCCGCCACCGCCCAGCGAACCGCCCGTCATCTCCGACGACATGATATCCGGCCTCATCGTGCCGGCGCCCGCTTGGAGTGAGTACATTGTTTATACTCCTTGTCTGACACCCGTATCGATCATTTCAGATATTGATTTTAAGAGCATTTATTTAGGCTATGATAATAAATTTTAGCGTTTGATGTGGTAGAATATTTATTTGCTTACCTGGAACATTAAATGAACCGTATATGACGATAACGAGATGATTGTGAGTTTAAATAATAATTAAATTTCAGCGAGGTCTTCGCGTCTGACCAAACAACATTAAACCTTACATTGATTACAGTATGTTTTAGATATTATATGTTTACGGTCATAAAATTTAAAATCCAGACGTGCATTCAACGTGCACGTTGTATAGAAATTGCTCTTATATTTTCAACCTGCAACACTCAGCGACCATAGCAACACTTAATCCTTCGAACTAACGAAGCGTTATGTTGTTAGAATTCAATTAAAGCATAACGAACATGTCCGTGCCTACACTGACGAGATATGATGCCCAAGCGTACACGCTATTATTTCGTTGATCTGAAACTTCATTTACATATATGTTTAGTAATGAGAGTCGCAATAATCACAAATAAAATATTCAAATCGCAGCAAATAATCGTAAATATTTTATATTGTTACCAATTTATTTCGTTGTTAACAATATGAACAAAAAAAAGCTTTTATTTTTATCTCACAATTAATGCTTAACAAGCAACTTCAGTTTTTTCGTCTACGTAATACTTGGCAACGATTCTGCTATACCAAAATTTCATTAGCTTCCAATATCGTGGCTGTCAGCCAGTATTGTTATTAGTACAACGAAGTATTACAATTAGCATCATTTCAATTTGCGGTTATCGATTCCCAATGCTACTTTCTATACTATAAAGTTCTGGTTATTATATGCTCTTACTGATTGTTATGTGTACTTTATAAATAGGTCAAATTTGAATAAGATATTTTTTAAATTAGAAATACATGATCATTGTGTATCATGTAGTATTCGTATTAATTAGATATTCTATCGGCAAGGATGCTTTTAAACGTAATACAAAATAGCTTGTATAAATAAAATTAAAAAAGATCTATCTATTGATACTTCTAAATTTAAATAAAAGCATTCGAAATAGGCTTGAATAAAAAAATATATGGAACTCGTATCAATTCGTTTCAAAAGTTAATTACAAATGGAGCTCTTTGTCTCCCGAAACGGTATCGTTGTAACGGTAGCGGTGTGGTCACTATTTAGAACAAGCCCGAAATTGCTACGCTCTTGATTCAGTCGCTGTGATTTATTTCAGTACGAGGGTCTGCAACACAAGAGGCAATTATAATACCGTATTGGTTTGACATGCGAGGCGATACTTGATGCTACGATAGAGAATATGAACTCGGAACAATAA
Organism: Vanessa atalanta; assembly: GCF_905147765.1. Lineage (NCBI taxonomy): Eukaryota > Metazoa > Arthropoda > Insecta > Lepidoptera > Nymphalidae > Vanessa > Vanessa atalanta. The sequence continues at coordinate 7,411,215 of NC_061875.1, forward strand.
GCCTCATCGACCGCATAAATCCTTATTACGCGCTATGATTGTTGCCACATTCAAACAGAGAAGCCTTATTCAGTTTTATCTTTTATATCACTGTAATGGAGACACTTTTGTTTTAAATTGTGTAATTTTCAATCCTGTAAAACTATAATAAATCAAAAGTTTAACGTAATTTATTTTCATCGAAGTGTCATAAAATTTCTACGCATATTGGTCTAAATTAATTATTTTGACATTTACCACTAACAAATATAGTATTTTTGTCGTACAAAGCACAACCGATAACATGTTCCTTAAGCCTAGTGTTTTAGATTACGAAATAGGTTACGGCAAATTAAAAACTGAAAGCAAAAACCACTCATCGCGGCCTCCAAATAAAGGTCGCGACCCTTTCCCCTGGGCTATTTGCTCGCCCCTGATGTCGACTTACCTCGACCAAAAAACTCATTGTGTCAATTCTTATCACAATACGAGCTGGGTACGTAAGTTGTAATTTAGCCGTTAATGTTGAAATCTGCTGCCTTATCAAAGTCCCAAATAAATAATTACGTTTCGTATTTCATCTCGCCGGTGATGCTGAGGCTCGTCATGACTCAGACGTGGTACTTTATAGCAATTTAGGGCGGCTTTATTTCACTGTGTACTTTATGTTATATTCCAATATTAACTACATTTTGAATATCATATAGTAATTATAATTGACGTTCCGCTGGAATGATTTTAATTTCCCCCGTATATATTTTAATACACTATTATCTAACGAGCAATATATGATTAGGTATTGGTTAAGATTAATTTTTTTTCGATTTCAATATGGGTGCAACGGTAATATACTTTTTTTTTAATTTATTGCGTTTACACTATAGTCCAAAGTGTATCAAGTATAAAATACTAGATATTTTATAAAAATAAGACGTCCTTAATAAAATTAATTAATATTTATTATTATTAATACTACAATAGATTATTTTTAAACCTCAAGATTTTTTAAAAATTATAAGAAAAGTATGTGTAAGTAAATCCGTCTGGGTATGTACCGACCATATGAAAAATTGTTGTGTTCCGGTTTGAAGGGTGAGTAAGCCAGTGTAACTACAGGCAGAACAACGGTCATAATATCTTAATTCCCAAAGTTGGTAGCGCAAGTTGATGATGTAAGGAATGAGTTATTTCTATGGAATATTTCTAGCAGCGCCCTTATCTATGGGCGGTGGTGACCGCATACCATCATGTGGCCCATTTGCCCGTCCTTAATAATAAAAAATAAATATTTTACTTTTAAAGAAATAAGAATTTGAATTTTAACAGGTAAAGAACTGTACAGCCCAGAAGCGGAAACACACGGCGACGCGACGACCACGGGCCCGCCTAAAGTTAGCTCTCGGACTAACTCCTTCGAGATCGAGAACCTCCTCAAGGTGCTTAATAAGGAAGACTTCACTTAAAAAGCTTCTTTGCTCACTCCTGCACCCTTCACCCGCTTGACTCGACGTCTCAACAATCTACGTAACCTTTTCCGCCGACTACTCGAGGGCTCTCGCTTCGATACGAAATCCGTTTCCTAATGATTATTTAATCAACCTTATATTGGTCTCGATTTCTAAGATCGAACTAACGGTTTCAAGTACAAGAGTAATCATACTCGGAAGAAACAAACTTTCGTACAGAAACGCTCCAGCATGTTTCCTCCCCCGTAATCATTGTTTCGTAATCATCTGAACATTCGCTACGTAGCAATAATAGCTTTTAATCCGTGGGCATAAATAGAAGTGTGGGCGTGTGCGTGTGCGGCAGAGTGCGGAGCAGGTGACGGGCTGGTGCAGGTCGCCGGCTGACACACGCCGTGGCAGCCCCACCGGCAGCCTGACCAGCGCAGCCGTCACACCATCGCGACATCTCTCCGACGCGGACAAGCTGCGTAAGGTCCTCATGGAGCTCGTCGACACCGAGCGCGCTTACGTCAAGGTTTGTCAAGGTTCTATGTGTCCGAACCCGTATACATCCACGTTCGGAGACTCGACGTCGAGGACGCATCCATCGACAGTGTAAGTTATTATCTATCATCATCGATCTCGCATCTCCGAACGAACCGATGTTGCGGCTTATCGAAAGATTTGAGGTGGTAAAAACGTGTCATAATACTCAGCCGACTGCGCTTTCACGGCCGATTACTCGATTGGATCTACGACGTGCAAAATATATCATTTTGTCGGGCGATCGCTCGCATCCCTTTTTATCTGATACATCAATAATTCGTGTATGGATTTTCCTCTGAGTTGTATAATAAATACAATAACATTCCTTTTACAGCTATTCAAGCTGTATTTATTTGATTTCTTTAAATTATAACGCCTATTAATAATGTAACTTTTTATTTAATAAGCACCAAACATATCAATTGCTACGTAATTAATGACAATTCCTTTTACGTCGAAAACTTTAATGGCTTTCGTAAAGTAGCTATTTATAAATAGCAAGATTAAAAGTAATAGAATTATCATTCTTACTCGTCACATACGGAGAGATTTAACGAAGTTGCGGACGGAGACTCGGAATTAAGTTTATAAGCAATTTCCGCGTAACTTATAACGGTGTTTAGAGCGTCGTGTTGTGAGAAAAAATATTAAAGTTTACTTTTTTATATCGATGTAGCCTTTTTTATTCGGCCGAGCAAATATTTAATTTTCCGAGATAATAATTATGTGAAATAAATGGGTAATTTCTTAAAGTTGAGGTGAATTTATAGCTTTATAAAACCAACACCCGAACAACTGTCTAACTGTCGGCTTACATAAAACATTTGTATCGCTCTGGTTGGAGTTATCGACCGTGTTTCAGACTTAACCAATAATTACAGCATCTGAATAACTTGTTGGAGAATTACTTGGAACCGCTGAAAAAGGAAACTTTTTTATCGAACGCCGAAATCAACGCTTTGTTCGGAAATATTCAGGAGATAGTAACTTTCCAAAGACAATTCCTGCTAAACTTAGAAGAAGCGCTGGAGGCTGAACTCAATTTTAACCATTTCGAATTCTCTAATCAATTCAAGGTGTGTATACGATATATATTCAATCTATTATATATGAACCTTCAATATTTATTACTTATTAACATTTGATATGACAGATAAACAAATAAAATTGTATTTAAAAAAAATACTTGTGACTATCGAATGACGTGTTTATTTTAATAGTTGTAATAAAACGTTAGATTATAATTTTATTAAAAGCAACATTAGAAGGACACATAGCTTTAAAATTTCCGTAAAATTTAAGCATTTTCATACAACTTTTCAGAACGTTCTCTTCGCAGTGGGAAATGCTTTTCTATATTACGTCAACCATTTCAAATTATACAGTTCTTTCTGCGCCAGTCACAGTAAGGCACAGAAAGTTTTACATCCGAGTAAGTTTTAACCTATAAGTTTTTTTTTAAATTTATTTTAAAATATTTTTTTATAATAAATTATTTTTTATTGCTAACAGACGAAGGTAACCAAGCGTTACAAGAATTCTTGGCAGCCCGCAATCCAAAACAACAACATTCTTCTACTTTAGAATCGTACTTAATTAAACCTATTCAAAGAATCCTCAAATATCCATTACTTCTGCAACAGTTGCGAAATTTGACTGACGTGAATTCGGAAGAACATCTTCATTTAGTGGGTAAGGGGTGAAATATTACAATAGACATGTTAATTTTCGATATAATAATATTAACATATAAATTATCAAACACTGTAAATAGATTTTATAAATGATGTATTTTTTATTCATTTTACAGAAGCCTTAAAGGGAATGGAAAAAGTTGCAGAGCATATAAATGAAATGCAACGTATACACGAAGAATACGGTGCTATATTCGATCATTTGTTTAGACAACACCAGAAGTCTTGCAAGCAACCAATTGACCTGAGCCCTGGTTAGATCATTGCGTAATAAAAATAAAATAAAACAAACCTATAAGCAATAAATACTATCGTGAATATTTTCAGGTGATTTATTGTACTATGGAGGCGTAGAATGGTTGAATATATCAGACTTTTTAGGTAAAATAAAGAAGGGACTAGAATTGCACGCTATGTGTTTTGTTTTTAAATCAGCCGTTGTCTTCCTATGCAAAGAAAGACTGAGACAGAAAAAGAAGTTAATGGTGAGCTTCTTGTCTTTGAATATTTATAATACTTTTCCTGCGAACGTTTCACAAATTTTGCGCTACTTATATCCCGTTCTTTAGTTTCTAATAAATTATGTATGTAAAAACTTCAATTTTCACTGAAAATAACTGAGATTACTTCGTAGCGAAAAGTAAATGCGTTTGTAACTCTTGTTTTGTTGTAAAAAAACATAGCACTCTTAATTTGTGAGTTAACCAAAGGCTCATAATGAACTTCCAGCGCCTCTCTAGTTAGCTTACTCTGTTGATCTTTACATTTATTTAGGATTTAATATAAAATCTGAAACGAAAACATTGGTTGTTTTACTGTCGTCTAAAATTACTCGTATTTTTGCAATATCTTGTTATCTAAAAGTACTTTGATATTACTTTTCACATATATATTCTTAATTTGATCTAGGATGAGCTTAGTATGTGATTTTTAAACTTCATTATTAAATTGTAGGGGGTTTCCTCCAAAAATAATTCTAACGAGGTAGAAATAATTCGTTACCAAGTTTTGATACCGGTAACGGAAGTACAAGTACGAGCCTCTTCAGCTAAGGATATGGACAGCCACTTCCTGTGGGAACTTATCCACTTACGCAGTCAGCTCCAGCGACGATCCGAAAAAGTTTACGTTTTATCGAACAGGTAAGATAATACAGCTCTGTCTTTATGTAAATTAATTTGAATTATACTTCAATATGACAGCTATGACAAAAAAACTTGACAAGGCACCAATTAAATCGTTAAAGGACCGTGAAAAGTGTTTAGTCATAAATTAATAATTTCAAAAAGGATATAATTTATTAAACCAAGAAGAAAAATAAATAAATTTAGTGAATGAACGATAGAAAGAATACAAATTGAACCACTAAGTATACCTAATTTAGCGTTTTATAATGATAAATATTCAAATATCTCAAAAACTCCGCTAACAAAATTGTAATCCTACTTTCCCCCCGAATAATCCGAATCCGATATCAGCGCCATTTCGCTAAATAGAAGATCTATCGACAGCACTGCGGACTTCCGCAACGCGTTCCTCAAGACAATTCGGCAGATCATCCGCGAGTCGGTCCGCAACATGTCGCTGCCGAGCGCGCGGCCCGCGCCCGCACCGCCGCGCGCGCCGCACGCGCACCACGCGCACCACACGCTCGACCGACCCAAGCACCAGGTGACGATTCTACTACCGAATAACGAATTCACGTCTCGATAAAGCAAATTGTACAATGACTTAATACCTATTTACTATTCGAATGCATACATATATAAATATATTTATAGTGCTACGTAAGTACTTTAGTATTAAACCAAGAAACCCATATCGTACATTTTTTACGCAAATCTTTAAATACATTAGAATATTATATAGTAGCATATCATTATCGTGCACCATTAATTTGATTAAATATGGATTTATGGGTCTTATACCATTGACAGATGAGTTATCTTTGTAATGCCGTTAAATACTCAGAGATAACTGAAATTTCCTTATAAAAAAGTTTTTGTAGTTTAGTCTTGGGTAAGCCAGAAAGCAGATAGGTATTAAAAAATTTTAACTAAGAAACATGAGTACTTTGAACTTTAAAAAATCTGTATTCTGATAGATATTAAAGTTTCACTTAAGAAAGGACTACTACATAACAAAGTTCCTATTCTCTTTCGTTCATTGAATTTTATCAGCAGTCGTCTGACTATACATATATCATACTTACATTTCATTCTATAGGACTGTTGGGCAAGACTTGAATAATAGGCGAAGCCATGGGTAGCCACAGATTTTGAAATGTGTATTACTGAAAAAGTTTTTCTCATTAGCCAGTCTGAAACTTTGAGGAGAAACTTTTTCTAGATTCAGGTAACTTTTCAAACTTGGACTGCAATATAAAATCGAATATTATGACCGAAAGTGTTTTAAATGTTACTTTACTGTTACTAAAAATTAAAATGATGTATAACTTTCAATTAAATATTAATAAATTTATTTAGATTTAAAAAACCGGTATTCTTGAGTTACATGAACAGGGTAGTGAAATAATAGCTGCAGCCGAATAAAACCATACAAATTTATGTTGGAATAATACAATAATTACGATAGAGACATTTTTCTGTTTCCTTTGCAATATTTCAGTCTTGGCTAGTAAAATTCTTCGTATAATTTAAATATAATATAATTAAATTGGAGTTTGACAGAATGACAAATCATTAAAAATATTCAGTCCAAGTATTTAGAACATAAATACCTCGTGTAATTAATTATTTTTGTTTAAAGGATTTCGCGGCACCATAAAGTAAATGTTATCATTGATTATACGTATAAGCTTAAATGTATTCCTTGTTTTATTGTGAGGCAGTTTGATTATATATAGTGTTTATTATTTTACAGGTGCAGGTCATGCAAGGTTCTCAAACACTTGGAAAAACGAAGAAACCCAAAACTACTGGACAACGCCTCTCTGCTGGCAATATCGAGGTATACAAAAATGTAAACACTTTGAAAACAAAGTCCTATTGTAGATTTATGTATATATTCTATAGTTTGGATAATTTTATTTAACTAATAATCAGATATATTTAATATTTTAGTTAATATTAATATTTTTAATATTCGCTAGGTCGGTGATTTGTCTAGAGAGAACTCACAGGAAGCTGAAGAACCACCGCAAATGTCTGAGGTATCATCAGATGAAACTACATTTAGACAGAGAAGCAAGACGCTTGGCGATACAGCAGGTAAGAAAAAAATATAATATATAATTCAAAGCAGCATTTAAATACATATATTTTTTGATTACAATAGATGTTATAAGAGACAATGATTTATGAAAATGAGATATTGTATTGTTAACAAGCACTTAATTCTTATATTTTTAATAATTATGAATAATTATGAATTTGTATGAAGGATGTCTCAAATAGTAAACAATTACTATTTGAGACATCCTTCATACAAATTTGCAGCGGTGCGATTTGGTCATAACATAACAGATGAAAGGATAGAATTTACCCTGCATGTTTTCTCCCTTAAAATTTGTGACAATTTATTATTAATCTTGCATCTCTATTTCTTTTTTATCTTCTTCCAATTTCTGTTTTAATTTGAAAAAAGTGAAATGTGTGACTTACGCTAACCAGCAGATATGAGCAAGCGGTCGGCGCCGAGTGCTTCGAGCTCGAGCGGAGCGGGCGCGGGTGCCGAGGGCTCCAAGTCCGAAGGCGAGGACGAACCGCCGCCGCCGCCCGCCAAGCGAGGGTTAGGCCGCACTCCCAACCACCTCACCCTCAGGTACCAACATATGTATGGGCTAACCACACCGACACCGCCTGCGCGATTGGAACCCACTCGCTGACTATACACGTACCGACTCTAAATTTATGTTTATGACTGTAATGTGACGTAGGTTCGCTTGTTTCTCATACATATGTCACCCCTTTTAGATATAGCTGAAATCTAAGAATAACTCATCTTTACATTGATTCTATTGTTTTGTTGTATTTTATATGATTAAATAGTCAATATTATTTCAAAGTTTTTTTAAATAAATTTTATAAAATATTTTGCAGCACGACATCGACGTTAAGCGCTGGAAGTACGGGAAGCCAGGCCAGACTTATCCAATCTTCGCATCAACCTACCCAGTACCAACCTACCATGGTCAGAGAGCTAGGTAAGCATGGATCTCAATCGCTTAAATCTTCACCAGAGAGGAGGGGCTCGTCTGCTTCAGAGAAAAAGATCAAAGTAATCCGCTCAGGAAGTGGCAGCAGCATTAATAGAGATAGATCTCCTATGCGATCCACCGAACACATTTCACCCGACAGAGACCGTGTGACGAAAGTTATTATTTGCAAATCCCCAAACAAGTCTAGCTTAAAGCAAAGTAGTAAGACGCTCCATCGATCACCGAGAGGCAGTTTTGATCAATCTAAATCTCCTCGAGAATCAATTGACAAATCTCGGTCACCTCAACAGAGCTTCGATGGCTCTAGATCTCCTCGTGGTAGTATAATGAAATCGAGAGAGAGTAGTCTTGATCGAGCAAAGTCGCCAAAACCAGTTCCCAAGAAGGGCATAATGCGCACTCCACAGGCTAGTTTTGACAGATCTCCATGCAAATCACCGAATACGAGTCGTCGATCTTCTAAATCCAGCGGGGAAAAGTTAGCTAAACTAGGAACTAATTCCCTCGATAGAATGACACACTACTCACAACTGGCGAAAGCCGAAGATAAAGCAATAAAAATGGGTATCGTTGTTTCCAAATCGACCGAATCTATCGCAAAAGCTATCGAACATCCGACCTGCGTTGAATGTTATCTCTCGGGGAAGAAACAAAGTAAAACCTCCTAGCATAAGGGGAAGGGCAAGCAGCCCAAACCTCGCCGGAAGTCTTTAGCGTCTCAATCGATTCTGGTAACATCAGATCGCAGCAGTGTTGAGACTCTAGACGGCTCCGGGCACGAGCGCGGCCGTTGCCCTTCCTCCCGACATTGCCTGAAGAATGATTTCGATCAAATACATGTTTAATTTTCTTGACAACTGTTGCACACCGTTGACTAAGCGGCTTCTAATTTTCGAATGAAACGATTGCTCTAATGCATGTCACTTTAATAAATCATGGTTACTTGTAACCTGCCCTTTATCGCTTAGTCCACAGCTTGCAACCGCTATTAATTTGGGTTTTATAACTACTACGTACCTTATTTGGGCGTTAATTTATCAGAAAGTTATCTAAACCGATTGCGAGAATAAAGAAATTGGTCGATATGAAGCGATGTCGCTATTACTCGTGCTTATGACATGACCAAGGGCTAATATTATGGAATACTAAAGAATGGAATTGATTAGAGAAAGATAAAAGAAAGTTATTTTAAGTGATTAGATAGTAACTTAAAAATTCCTAGATTCGTTTTAAACCGTAGACATAATCTCACTACGTATTAAGTAGATGACACCAACTAATTTAATCTAATCGTAGAAAATACTCGACTGCAAGATGAAGCTTGAGACAACTGGCAAGGTTCAAATTACGTATACGTAATCATTACTATTTACAATAACATTACTCGATTCAACCCCTTCTAGGGTAAAATATGTTGAATTACATAAATTAAAAATATATGTAGACATATAATGGATCCATAATAAATCTAAATTTAAAAAAAAAAACCCTTTACTCTAGTCCTCAAGAGCTAAGTGTTACATTTAATGGCTGTGGAATCGTACTGATGATAATCCTTAATCAACTTGTCCTAGTGTTTATCTTATTAAATCATTTCACTTCTAATATTCTTATTACAAATTTCATTATATAAGTAGCATATTGTTATTATTACGTACATACATTGCTATGGATTTGTACCATTAAGTCTTCCATTTCGAAATACCTATATAATTAATAATATTAATTTATTTTTTTATTATTTATTCTGTGCCTGCTCAAGTTAGATTTAAGTTTACTGTTTACTATGCTAAATATTATTATTATCACGATCATGAAATTAAAATAATCCTTCTTTCTAATTTAAACTATTATCGCAAACTACAATATCAACTAGAATATGAAGCAATGCTGTTAATGTGTTTTCTGCAATTAAATAACTACTTATACTATTATAGTAAATCGATAATTATATGATCTATGTGCATGCTATAACAAATATAATACTCAATTATCATACTAAATATCGTATAATAGGCTAGCCGTAAAGCATTTAAAGTGCATCATAATAATACACTAACGACATAATAACCTATTAATAAAAGTAGAGAAAATATTCGTTAAAATAACTTATTACTTAGCAACTAGATATGCACTCTATCCGTGTGATGACCTCTAGATATCGCACGTATTAAACTCCCAAAACTTAGTGTCGTGAAAGAGTAAAATTAATCAAACATCTATGTACTGGTGCACTCTAGATTTATAATTACTATGAAAATATATAATCATGACATAGCTATAAATTATATTAATATACCTATAGTATCGATCACAATAGTTACGACACCGCCGAAGCTTTTTGAATGTTCGATGACAATGTTGACCTCCGAATCATGACTAGCTGCTTTAAGGGCACAGCTTCAAAGCTTTTTAGCTTTTTCTACTACGTTCACTCGCATATTTACGGGCCCGATTCACAATGTGTCAACGCAGCCGAAACGAAATCGCAACCGAACGGTCCTTACACGGCCAAGAGCACACGTGCGCACTACGCGCACCAAGCGCACGACGCGCACGAGACGTGCACCATACGTTTCGAGTCGCGATTTCGTTTCACATATTGCGATGCGCAAGCGGACGAGGCGACGACGACAACATTCATCAAACATTCAACTCTTTTCGCGGAGCCGCAGCAACCCGGCGATCGGTGCGAATTCCAAAAAAATCCGACGGAACGTCCAGGACGCGTCACGGACGAGAGCGACGTGTAAAAGAGTTCGGTGTTTGGTGTGTTGTAGGGTCGCCCGTGTGGAAACCGCGCGACGTGGCGAGCGAGGCGGCCGCGGCCCCCGCGCCCGCGCCGCTCCCCGCGCCCGCGCCCACCACGCTGCCGCGCTCGCAGCGCCCCGCGCCCCGCGCACCGCACCTCTCCGCCAGCCGCAAGTCGCTCGCGCCGGACCACCGCCACTAAACCGCCACTCGAAACGAACCTTACCCTCTGCTTCCGATTCGGTTCGACCATTTCTTCGAGCAACCTACCTATATCACGCATGACACCTTCGGTCACTAAGTATCCTATTCACGGATCGGATCGGAACGGACTAAATATTTTAGTACCCCACATTTCAAAATTTGGATGGGCGTATGAGTTTAGTACCATTGAAAATATCCTATCAATTCCGAACGTGAGAGTGAATATAAATCAAAATGATCCTTTCCTTTCAAATTACATTATTTTATATATCCCTTTAATTAATGGCATTTTATAAAAAAATATTTATCAACAACGAATGAATGATATATTAACAATTATCGGCGATTGATATGATATTGATTAATATCAATAAAAACTTTCTATAATTTTCAATAAAAATAAATGAAATGAGTCTTATGAAGAAAATAGAGAGTTTTTAAATGTTTCAAAGGTACTTGACGCTCCAACCTTATCGAGTCTACGCCGCCACTATAATACTCCTCAGACTTGGATCGTCTCCTTGTTCTATAACTTCCATCTTATGCTTCCAATTATGAAATTAAATGATCTCATATTTAATTGCTTGAAATTGCTATTTATAATTTATTATCAACTTGCAAATATTAACTATCATTGCGTTTTTTAGTAAACTTAGAAATTTGTCGTAACTTCTAAACAGACCTTGATAACTGTAAGGATTTAAAAAGCTGCATTTAAAATAAACATCTAAATATTATAAACAATAAAATAAGGCTCATAAGCCAGATACTTGCAGAGCGTTTTAAATCATTACTGAACTTTTATTTCTGATGATAATCGATACATCGATTACATATCGATGTTTCCATGGATTTGAAATATGACAGCTATATATTGCACAATTTATATGTTAAGCAATGACATATAAGATTATTTCATTTTTACAGTATCTAAATAAAAGACTACGAAACTAAAGTAACTAAACTAATGAAAAGTGTATTAATTTAGAAACGAATGAAAATATATATATTATGGAAGGAATTAAATATGAAATATATACAGCTAATCGATAAGAAAAATAATCATTAAACTCGAACTACATTTAAACTATTCAATTTAATTCGGATATTTTCAAATATAACCACGGAAATATAGTAATTGATTGCACATTATATAGAAAAGAAAAACAGCAAGTAATTGAAAAAAATATTTATTAAAATTGTTTATTTACAAACGTTTGTCGTCTTATTTACAATATTAAAGACTTAATTATATTTATATTGGCGTCGTGCACCTCCGTTACTATATCTCTGGACACGGCAATGACGAGTGGTCGGTAGAGTCAGATGGTAGAGTCATGATTGTAGAAATTTTGTAAAAAGTAACACTCAGTTTGTTTATTAAACTTGCAAACTAATATTTTAGATATAATGCGTATATTCAAGAGAATAATGTTTTTAGTACCAGTAGAAAATTTTCAACGGCAATTGCTTAAAGCTCAAAGATTTTACTTATTTATATGTTCTCCGTAAAATTAACATAATTTGTTTTATGCTCAAAGACTTTATATTGTTTCCAATATAAGACTGTGTGCGTCTCGTCTGTGGTATGAAGACATTGAATAACTATAGAAACCTTCAATTAAATCAAATCTGTTGAGAAGTATCCACATAGATATGTATATACCGTTGCCTATATAAGGTTACTTACCCCAAATAATATCCCTCATTGATATTGTGAATGTGCTACATCGCACACCTCCCTAGAAATTACCGTTTATTAAAATATAACGAAAATAGTCTCAGATAGGCGTTAAGTTTTATTTATTCATGTTAGGTCTAACGAGAATCTCTTTAAGTCAGTAAGTCAAGCCCGTAAATATAAAATGACAATATCAACAGATTTATTTACCTTCCATTACAATGTCGGTTTCATATTTTATAAAAATAATATTAAATTAAATTTTATTATTTAAAAGCGTAGGTCTATATATTGTTTACTCAAAACCACATCTACTAAACTAATTCATAGCTAAATAGACGCCAATTATTGTAATATATTAATTTAGTATATTTGTATATTCATTTCGGAAGGTATGTGTTTACATTTATTACTAATTATTTGTCTCTGTTATAGATACTACGCTTTTAAATATATAAATAATGTCATACAATTGACTTAGTTTAATAAAAACGTATTTGCCAAAAATGAAATTTCTAATATGTATTCTGTGCCAAACTGGGTTATTCCACATACCCATATCCATGCTTTTTATACTCACTGTTAACATAGTACGGAGTAAATATATCGTGAAAGTAGTTAGCTGTAATCTATTTGCGTTTCATTTGCTCACATTGGCAACGCAATCACTTAACTACCCTATAGTTGAATATGCACATTACCTTATGGAAAAAGTACACTAGGTAGTTTTGATAATAATTTCTCTTCGTGATCAAATTCGAAATTTCTATCATAGGTTAGGCGAATTATATAACATATATCCATGTCTCGGTTTGTATTATTTACCCGTTGAGAAATAATTAAAAACACATTTCTTTAACGTACAGATATTGAATTATAGATATGTTATTCAAAACCACCATATAACTCGAAACTGAACTGCTTTTACAATATACGCAGTATTTTATATTTTAGTATCGTTTTTATGAAGACAGATACACAATATTTACCTCCTTGCCTTGTGTTATAATGTTAATTTTGTATACTTTTTTTGACTTGGTCTTGGACTTTGGTCGTTCTTATTGAAATTTTATATTGATTTGATATATGAGTATATTGTTTATAATTGAAGATGTTTAATAATTATAAGTTGGGACATATCACCGACGCCGGCGAGTTCAGTTACTATGCTATATTGTGGTTTTAATAATATTATATTAAATGTTTTACGGTAATTTTTAAATTTATTGTATATTATGTATCAATACTGTGTAGATATTGTAATATTTATTATTATTATCACACAAACACATATTGCAATGATATTTCAAATTTTAAGTATCGGTTCGAAAATTGTTTTGTGATTTATTAAATAAAACCTGTTTATTAATATACATATGTTAAAATATTCGAATTTAATAATTACGAACTTATACAATCAATTTATAGATATTGTTATACTAAGAAAATATAATTAATAAAAAGAATAAACAAATATGAGTGAATAATGAAATGAAGAATGTGCTCATTAATTGCGATTGTATTTCATACTTCAATGACATTTGGAAGTAACGTAGGAAAATGAATGAATATTTAGAAAGACTTATTGAAGTAAAATACGAATGTAACTAATGTTATTATAAGTATTGTACTTTTATAATTTAACCTTATATAGTTTGTTAGTTCAGTTACATCGCCTCCTCGTTCCTCTAAAATATTTTCAAACTACATCAAATTAGCGTGACGTATTTGAAATATTAGCGAACATTTTCTATCACAACGTCCGCCTACGAAACAACAGGACGCTGGTAGACATTTTGATATTTTTATTATCGAATTCATTTTATTAATACGCCTAAATTAAAAGTGCCTTTACGTATTTCGTGAACACTGAACGTAAGTGCACGCGCATCTGTCGGGCTACCGTCGTGCGGTTTGATAGTAGTTTGTCAAAATGTTTGTATTCCTTGAGTTTTTTCCTTGCTCTCGTAATTTTAGTGATTCCGTTAGTATTCATTGATTTGTAAATTTTATTGATGTATGCATTCCTATTCGTTTTGTAAGTATCGATAAGTTCAATTTTGTGACACATATTATGGAAATTACTTTTTATTGCTTATGAATAAATATAAAATATATATGTAATTTTTTTTCCATCTACCTTTATGACTAAGTATAACTATGTATGGATATCACGTTAGTACTGAAAATATATTTGGAGATTTAAAATTACATTCAAATTTTCTATGATAACAATTAATTAACAGTGTGCATTGAAAGTAATTTTTAATAAAATATAATGATCATAATAATGTCGTTATCCAAAATCGACAAATACCATATTCTTTAATTATATTTGTGATTAAAGTTTTTTTTCTAATTTTATCTACTTAAAATATTAATAATATTTAATTGCAACTATTAACATGGAGTTACGACGTAAGCGGCGATACTCTCCCCTGGATGCATCCTCGAGCTCTCTACAATCGTATTGCCGCTTGTGGGAATATATGAGAGTAAAGCCAGAATACACATGCCAGTAAAGTGACCAAAAACTATAACTGCTGAGCGCCGTATAGGCAGGGCTACAATCACGTGACAATATTCTATTTTTGCAACATGTGAATAAGAGAGAGCCTTTAAAGAGTATTTTGCGTGGGTAGCTAAATTAATAAGACACATAAAAATGACAGCATTGTTGTCTCGTATATAGCTTTCGATATTCATAAACTTCGGTTACTTCTAATCTTCTAACTACAGATATACATATAAAAATACCAAACTGCGTAGATAACATCATGCATATTTGGTCGAAATATTTTTTTACGAAAACTTTTGTCTTGTAAAATAATTAATACCTTCTAATTACATATTATGTATTATATAATACGTAGGTATAAAATGTTGACGGTAATTAATAAATATTTCATTATAAAATAGTAGTTAGACAAATAATTTTATATATATTTTAAAAGATTAAATAAATAGAGGTTTTTACAAATCATTTAAATAACACTACATTTAAGGTTCAGTAAAATGTTTTATTTTAATTGTACATCGACGTCAATATTAAATCAAACTTCAGTGAATTTGGATTCAAAATCTTACAATTTGCTATTAAAACAGTTTCTCTAAATTGATATGAATTAAACATTTAAAACATAATTAAATATTTACAATAATGACATTAACTAGAAGTATTTGTATTCATTACATTTTTCTTTAGAAATTTTCCTTGATAAATCTTTTTTTGAACGATTTGTTGCCATCGCTACTCTTAACTTATATTCATTGTCTAATTTACCAATCGTATTTTCTCTATTTTTCTGAATATATATATATATATATATATATAAATTATAAATTCACTCAGGTTATAAATTATGATGATTGTGTACTTTTGTACTATTATTTTGACACTTTTAAAATAATGTTACAGTTGACAAATATGTTAAATGACCTTATAAAAAATGAACGAAATTGAATTCATTCGCTAATTTATTTAAAAATAATAAATTGATATGAAAACTAGAATGATATTACAATAATGGTAAAACTAACTCTGGTGGTAGACAAAATTGTAGGATAGTCAATCGGGAAGCTCTATATTAAGTGAAACACTTAGAATATTTTAAAATACGTTCTGTACAACTCTCTACAGTATAAATTATAAACTCCTAACTTAAATAAATAACAATAGAACTATCTAAAGAAATGTATATTGTATATACATTATATTATGTGGCACAGACTACGTTTTATAATAATGTAAACGAACAAAAAATTATATATCTGTATCTCAATTAAAAAAGAAGTTAAGAAAAAAATGTTTAACGCACAAAATATTTATTAGCATTTAAGTTGTCTACGTTGAAAAAGAATAAATGAACGTAATATGTCATGACATTTCATGAATCTCCGTATATTCTGTATGATAATTGTATAACATGCTACATCTGTAGAATACTGAATCAAACGTTGTGACAGTTTATACTAAGAGTCTTGACTAATCTTCAATTTTAACCATTATCTAAGCAGCTACATCAGTAAAGGTCAACATAACATCTAGTTAGCATCAACTCTTCAATCAAAACAACATTCCTAAAAATAAATCAGTACAACGTAAATTAAAACTTAATCTCATAACTTGATAAATATCCACACAAATTAAACTGTTATTATATAACAAATCACTTTGTATATACTCGTATCTATTGTAATTTATGATAGCGCACACATTAAATAAGTTTAATTATTTAATATATATAATACGCGCGCTATTACATGTATATGTCAAATAACTTTATATAAGTTTATTATCACATCTACTTATACATGAAATTCTCGGTTTAAAAGAGGTTTCATTATTAACTATAATATGGTGTTTCATCAAATTAGACTAGAATAAAATTCTTCCACCTAGTTTCATATTATAATAATTACATAAGGCACTCCTTTAATTTTGCAGATTTGTCGAAAGAGGTTCAGATACAGACACGTAGATTCTTATTGTAAACCGAAGACGATTGGAAGTTTTTGTAATGTACACGAATAACATCGAGTACGTATGTATATTTGAAAGACATTAAGTTTAGAAATAGTTAAGCATATGATAAACGAACAAGCAGTGGAAATGTTTTACTATCAATTAACTATTTGTGAGATTTATGTAAATACTCTAATAACGATTGCACAGAACCATACACTTTAAATTTAAATAAATAAAAACACAGAAAATATATCACAGATACAAAAATAATAGTAATTTGAAAGGGAATTCGTGGATTTTATAAAACACTTAATGCAATTTAATGTAAATTGTGAGTACACGAAACGATCAGGTCCAATTTTATTAAAACGAAGAGTCCTTATAAGACGCACAAAATTGATCTATCCAGTAAGTGCAGCGGGACATTTAGAAGATTGTGACATTGTTATGTAAGACCGTAATAGGTATTTATTTCAACTTGATTGGACCCCTAGCATTTTTTCAAAAAGCTGTCTTATTCATAGTAATCTCTTTAAAAATTTACCTACCTAAATATACTTACATGACTTTCATTACTCATTAATTATTTCAAAGGTTACATGATACCGCGCGGCGTCTTTAAAGCCCCTTTAAAATTATAATTTAAATGTTGTCAAATGACAAAAATCTTTTCTATAATCCTGCTAGTTTGATTGAAAAAAACCAAAATGTAAAAACAAAAAGTTTTTCAAAACTCATTTGTTATTTTTGGTAAGCTCACAGCGTTTTTTTTATTTAAAGTAGTTGACGAAAGCAAAACCGCCTAATGCCATATGTATTGCATTTAGCTATAATAATAATTAGTTATTTGTAAATTTACGATTACTATATAATCAATAACCACCATAAACTTGTATTTTGTTATACTAACGATATTTTTTTACAAAATAGATTAATAATTACAACAGACAGCTAGATCTGTTTTTTTAATTTATCGAGTAATTTAATAACATTCAACTAGGGTTCCTATAAATTTCGTTAAACTCCCTGAGAGAACGTTCACATTCGTTTCGTTGAGCTTATTGCGCATAGGTCGTGTACGCGACAGGGTCGTGTATATTTGTCTAAACGTTGGTCCCTAAGATAGCTATTGTAATGATGATATCGACACGGAGCGAGCGGCGAGGGGCGCGACGCCGCGCGTACTGCGGCTGGGCTCTCCAATTAAAGGCACATTGAAAAGTGATTCATTTTTCCTACTCATTGCCATTCCTACCTACTCCTCCGTCGTTCCACACTAATAGTTTAATTTCTTGTCTTTTAAGGTCTGTCTAAAACTAGTCAAAGGGAATAACTAATTTTTCTATTATATTATATCATATCATATGTATATCGATTAAAAGTCACACCACTATTTGTTCAGTTGACTTCATACACTTTAAAAAATTTGGTATCACATCCTAGTTCTAAGATATCGTGGTATCTCCGACATCGAACTACATCATTTTGGCAACGTGGTGGTGAAACTAAAAAATTATCTAATTAACTACGAGGCGGAATCGCCCAAAATTAGCACTAGCGAGAAGACAAAGTTATCCTCAAAAATTTTCTTCACATTTTATTTCCCGGGTTGCCGATTGTGACGTCCATTGTGGGTCGGGTGAAGCTTCCCAGTCTTGAAACGACTCGAACATAAAATTGTCAGTGGAATCCTCCGTTTCATGTGCGACCTCTGCCCGACTAAAGGCTTCGGCAAATTTACCTATCTCAGTAGACCCGAAGGCTTGTTGAAAAGCCGGTAGAGGGACTACTGGTGGTCGCTTTTCTTCTGGCGGAGAACGTCGCTGCTCTGCATAGAAGTGATCGCGAGTCGGTCGCGCCGCCTCGGACGGTATCATATTTCGCCCTGGAAACTCTTGAATGTTAGCTTGCTTCGGTCCATTTTCCCTATTGTAATGTGGTTCTTCGTACGTCGGATAAGGCGTTGACCTTCCATCCTGAGCACAAACTTGATTTTGATGATGCATGTTTGAACCCTGAAAATGTTAGAGATATTATGATATTTTTCTCTTGTCCCATATGTGGAAAATCTTTGAAATATATTATTAATATTATTATTTACTTTTATCAATCTACAATCAGAGGCGTAACGCATTGGTTCCCGCGAACACATACTTCGGGAAGCCCATGAACCGTTAGCAGGATTAATCCCACTCCAGCCTCCTCCCATCATACCCATCTGTAAAACGTATCAAATACTTCAGTTAAATTCGTTCTTTACTCAGGCATAAGTTACGTAACATTACAATGTGTTTTACGAGAATGTTCAGTTACCTGGTAAGGAGACCACATTTGCGGTTCGCAGTAGCCTTGACCACGGCCATTTATGCCACATTCTAAAGGTGGCTGAAAGAACATATAAAATAGGTTTAATACATTAAATTCATATTAAGATAATCTTAATAGACTACGAAAAATACAATTCATAGAATTTGGAACAAATACTGATATTAACAGGTGATTCACGAAGTAGAGTCACGTAGAAAATAAAAACATAAAACAAAATTTTGTTTATATAAACAATAAAATACCGTAAGGAAATGAACGCAATATGACATATGCAACGACCAACCATTCCAATATTTGCTACCTAAGAACAACATAAAATTTTCTAAATCATAATACATTTATTTGAGCGCAGAGGTGTAAACTAGTGTGTCATTTGTTAGGGGCCGAAGAGAACGTTTCGCGAGTATCGATTCAAGCTTCGAGTGAAGTAAACGGCGCGTTACATAGCGAACTGATGACGATAAACGAGCAATCGATAACATAAACTTAGCACAATCAATGCCGATTTACTCAGCTGCCGTCGTTATAAGCCATTTAGTTTTTAACTTGAAAATACTTTATTTTTTATTATTTAGAGTTGATATTTTTTAATTGATTATTATGAAATGTAAATACATTATACAGACATAGGTGTGTGTATACGAGGAATAGTTAAAATAGGTCGTTCTAACATTCAATAGTTTAAGATTTGAAAAACACGGTCTATAGAGTAAGACTTTCAAACAGATTTAATAATAATAATATACTGTCAAGATATATTTCGTTTCATTCGTATGAACAAGAAACATGCTTTTGATAAATAAATGTATCAGCCTATGTAAGTTTAGACTATCAAGTAACATCGACACGCGGGAATGAAGTCCACAACTCATGGACAACGTCTTTGCATGACCTCAGCGCAGTCATCCTTTATTTAAATCGAAGAATATTGAAGAATCAAACGTAACGAAATAAAATACACGAAATACTAAATGCGTTAAATAATTACACATAATAAGAGCTTTATTTGTATTTCCGTTATTTCAAATTAATTCTCAACGCGTATCTTAGGACAGCGGGACTCGAACAGTCATTCGATAGTGGGTAACAATTCGATGCTTAATACTAACAAATATTTTATCGAGTATCACATATTAAACACACGATTAGTCCTTTAATATACCCGTATATAAAACTAGTAGAACGTATGTATGTATATACGAGATAACGTTTAGTGTTGGATGGGGTGGGGCGGCGCGCCACGATCGATGTCCGTCACTCCCTCTGCACTTCTGCGTTGCAGTACTGCATCCGTCACATCTTGGGAAAACCCTACACCTTCTTATTTGCCTTCTCTTATATTTCTTCCATTTTTGTGTATGATATAGCCATTAAATGATTCACATTCATTTAGTTGTAAACTTTAACTAGAATTAATATTAATTTCCAAGTTATTTAGTATACAATACGTTTTCTATAAACAATATTTCGTAGTTTCAAATTCAAATTCATTTATTTTAATAAGACGTATTTGTATATGATGACTAAGATATTTATTTGAAGTACATATGAAATGTATGTGAAAATCAAATAAACAAGATTTTTATTAACGATATCAGATATAAGTATTATATCGATTCATAAATCATAACTTTTTACAGCATTCAACGCGACGGAACTTTTGGGAGGTTATGAATATTATAGCGGAGAACTTTATTACAGACCGTAGACTTGTGGCTAAGGTATAAAAATCGAGGAGACAGAATGCTAGATTAAGTTTTTAAAGCAAAAAAATCTTGCAAATAATTATTAATAAAATTCTATTTATGTATAGTAAGGTTCATATCTATATGGACAACCTTGTACATACGTAATTACGCAATGCATGTGGAGCTGAAAACTAGTCATACGGTACATTAGAGTAGTGGCGGGAGATTTGCGGAGGCTAACTATCGAGCGGTAACCGGCGAGCGCGGCGCGAACCACGTGACTTATCGATCAGCGCGCCCACGACACTCGGAAAAATCAACCGCTGACAGCTTTCATGGGCTACCACCCCGCGCCACCCGCCGCCCTCATTAGCGCCTTTGTACCTCTATTCCTCATAATATAACACCGTAAATAATACCACTTTAAAACTACTTCCGTTTTCCAAAATAAAGTCTTTAGCTAAGTACACAAATATTTCGTTCAATATTGTAAACTTTTAGTCCCATCTCTCAAAAAATAAGTTTTTGTTTCTTATGTTAGTCAAAACTGTTCAATAATATTCAAATGTTAAGATAACTTTAACAGGAATTATAATATATAATGTAGGACCATTTTCTTATTACTCATAAACGTCGTCATAAAAATACTTTACTAATTTAGTTACGAATTATTTAAGAAAAATACGCGGTCTTAAGAATATACAAAAGCCTCCATCCCCAAATCTAATAATTACTCGACAGATTAGACATCCCGTCAGCTGACAAGATGATAAAATGTAGCAGTAAAATGTCAATGACACCGATCAAGCTAAATACGATTAATTCGGATGAAACATTTGCCAAAACTTGATAAATAGTAACCTTAATTTGGCAAAAAGCTGAAACTAATACATAGGTTATAAAAGATAGCAAGCAAAATTGAACTCTAAAGCGCCAATTATAAGGTTAATAAAGATTAGAATGAATGAAGTTAAGTTTCGCGACGTGGACATTGTACAAACGTAGACTGTCCTCTGACACTGACCTATATATTCAGGAGTGGACGCCGCGCACCGCAACGATATTTCACACTCGAAATGTGCGTACAGCAGCAGTAATTAGTAGTACTTAATATGAAGTTTTGTAGTGCTGTTCTAATCAATTGTTTTGATTTAAATTATAATAAACATATTCATTTAGTTATAAAAACATAACTGTAAATATGCAACGTGTACTATATACTACATACTTTTGTAGAATTTTCCAGTTTAAAAAAAAACACATAGTCGTTTAATTAAACTAAAGTAGGTAGCAAATATTGATATGAAATTTCCTCCTGTCAATAATAGACTTTACATAATATAGAAAATAAAACTAGTCTTCTTTGCTATTGATTAAGCTATTAAGTATTAAATTAGTATGAACGAGAGAAAATAAACGTTAATTCATGAGAAATTAAAAACAATTAAATTCAATACATAATAATCAATCAGATTTAGTAATAAACTATAAATAATACATAATTACCGTATGCGGTAAGGGCAAATGCGCGGGATGCGTGCGTAGCTCGCGCCTCGCCAAGGCTCGTCTCGTCCGCGCCTCCTTCAGCGCGTAGGCGCCGTAATCTGACACAAATATAGTGCACAATTATTATTTTTTATTTTTACCTTAAGTTTATTTCTAACTTGTCAAACAACTGTAATAAAATAAAATATCAAATTATTTTATGGATTTAAGTATTCAATAAAATAATTATTCTTATTAAATCAGTTTATATTTGATCTATTTTAGAACCTGTAAGATTATGAAACTATTCATATTTTTTATTATTAGCCCTTCACTGCATTATATAATGTCTGTTGATAGACATCAAAACTTCGTTTTTAAACGTCTATTAAATACCTGCTACGAATATTTAATAGATGAACAGTTTTAGTCATCAATATAAACATCTATTCAGACTGAGATTATTTAACCCATAATATTCTATAAATAAAATATATAATACATGTAAGGTGCTTCTAAGTATAAAGTATTGAACCCATAACTCTTTAGTTATAGGTACACTAAATCGTAATTCAAAAACTTCTAAATTTTTTAAATTTATAAATATAATAATAATTTATTTGAGCATTAATAAAATTTAAAACTGTGTGCTTTATATTACTTACACAAAGCCTTATAAATAAATATTTTTGTACCGTTTTATCTCGCCAATAAAAATTGTATACTTCATTGATCTGTTGTAACTTACGCTACATTGTCACAATTTCCTTCGCGAGATATTCTATGTAAATAATGAAATTAAAATACAAATTGCTCACTGTCAAGCTCGCGTTTAATCGCGTGACTAGGAATGCCATTTCCATATTCATTTATTTTGTTTATTCGGCTGTAAACTTTATGCGACAAAAACTTCAACATTTTTAATGTTAAATAAATTAAATTCGTTTCAGCTTAATTTCTAAAATCTTTTACAAAATCGAATACAGAGCAAAGTTAAAGTAATACACATATCGTTTGCTTGTATATAGATGCATAGTTACAAAACTGACTCGGTCGTATTCACGTAGCCTGTAAAGTTCATAGTGAGAGGAGACGCGGGTGTTAGCACCCCGGTCAATATGTAGAGTGGCTGTGCGCCGTGCGGGCAATCAATCCCGAGCGCGGGTTGCGGGGTCGGGGGACCACCTGTAGCGCGACCCCGCCCGCCCCTCCGTCGACACGTGCGGCAGACGTCGCGCGTCGAGAAATCCGCCCAAACGTAAACATTAATTCTTACTTCATTCTTCATTGTACAGAATGTCGCCTCACCACGCGCGTGGATTCCGATCTCTCGAATATTGGTAAACAAACATCACCTCTTAACGAAACAACCTCAACTAACATTTGTAAAGTAATAAATCTAATGAACTTTCACAATTTAAAACTTACGTAGGTTGTAACGAATAATTACACATTCTAGATACACGTTTATTAAATCACATTCATATAATTCTTTCACCCTTTAACTTAAAATGGTAAAATTTATTTTACGTTTAAATTTTAGTATTTAATATATCTTAGTTCTCAAACAATATATTAGGAGTAAATATTAAAAGGTATAGAGGTTATAAAAATATAAGCATTTTAAGCTTCTTAAATTTTTAATTGCAATCCTTCAATAATTAAATTAAAATACATAAATATATTTAGTTTACGCAATACAAAAAACACAATGTTACACTTAGGAAATCAATTGTGCCTTTGAGAATATTAGATATAAAATTTATAAATTGGCAAAAGGCATGTTTTACATGGATGTGATATTCGTATTTGTTGTTAACTTGTTTTAGTAACAAACAAGTGATACTGATATTGTACTGATACTTGTAAATGGTAAAAAATCTTTTCATGATTTATAGATTTTAAAAAAGGTGAAATTAATTTTTTTTCTATCAATGATGAAAAATTACATTTAGATTGAATAACTTTCATACCCAGAATTTTGAATGAAATGTTAGAGATTATTTTGATAAATGTACATGTTCTTTCAGAGATTATATTAAAATAAATGAAAGATTAAAAAAAAATACCAACCCATGGACATGGCATGGTCGCTGTGGTGCACGTGGTGCGCGGGATAATCGTAGCGGTAATAGCGCGTATAGGGGTCGTGCGCGTGCGGTGAGTAGTAGGCGTGCGCGTAGGGCGTGTAAGGCAGCGGTGCGTAACCGTAGCCCTCCCAACCGGGGCTCGCACCGTACTGTGCGTGCGCTTGCCCGCGGTACTCGCCGTAGTTGCAGCAGTCCATCGCTGCCTGCGCCTACGCAGCCGGCAACGCGTCCGGCCATGCTCGTCCGCAACCGCGCGCACTTACACGCATCGCACTCATGCTCTCTAAATTATCTGTCCGTACTACCGTACTTTGCCGCGCTCCAAATACATTACAAATAAAAAATATTCATCGTTCGAATTAAGAATTCTAGGAATCAAATAAAACTTTAAACAATTTGGCCGCTTTAAAAAGTTCAAATCAGTGCAGCAAAATCACGTAGAGTTCGAACGCAGTTTCGCGGCGGGAAACGAACGCGGTTGCGACGTTAGCTAGCTAAAAGAGGTCGGTCGAGTTTGCCGGCGAAGCGGCGACAGCGAGAGATTCAGTAAACGAGGGCCGGGGTAGAGGGTGCGGGCCGCGGGAGGGGCGACGCCCGCTCGCCGGCGGCTCGGCGCAGCGCGGCGCTCGACGGACGCCGACTGAAGGCGCCGCGGAATCGATACGCTGCCGCCGCGTGCCCGCGCCCGCTCTACCTGCCCGCGCCCGTATTGCGCGCGAACTTTGTCTTTCTCCACGAAATTTTATATTTAGAACCATGGTGAAACAATTGATCAATACTTTGCACTATTAATTAGTACACACTTTCGCCCTCCAACGGTACTCTTTCATAACAAACTTTTATTCATATTAGAATTTTTTGGTGCAAATTTTATATTACTTGAAGCTTTTGAAACATACGCATCGAAAGTTGCTTAATGTTGTTTATTTTTTTTACCATCGGCTTAAATTTTATGTAAGTATATACACGGATAAACACGGATTTAATTAATGAATATAATATTAGGTGCGTAGCTAGTAAGTAAATGATAGTTGCAAAGTTTTATCGTATTGCGCGTAGGCGACAGTGACCCACATTACGGTCAATTATAGTTATGCGACGAACTACGCACCACCCTACGTCCTTCCGAGAAACTGGTCATTTTAAACTTTTAATTCGATTGTCTAACTTCTTAATAACAGCTCTACAATTGCATCTTGTTAAAGCGCTGAAAAAAACATTACAAACTCGAAAAATCACCTTATCTTAAGTCAAACATTACATCATGAATGTGCTTATGGCTTAATGATTAAGATATTCGGGAATGAAGTCGAAAATAAATTAAATTTAAGACACTAGTATTAAAGATTTAGTAGAGGTTAGCCATAAATACAACGTATAACTACGTAACTTTAGCTACGGTCTACATATTGGGCGCCTACATAGTTCACAGCTTCACTTTCACTCATTGATCAATAAACATTTCTATTGATTCTCTGTTACCTAATTACAGCAGGGACTAGCAATAAAAATATGTTCTTTAGCATTGCAGGTACTAAAAAATTTATAGTTGAACACCAATGTCTACATCTACATTCGAATGCTGATTTCGCGCCAAACGGTGTACTAACAGATATAAAACAGACATTTGACGCGCGAAAATTTTGAATTGAAACTCTTTTACTAAACTTTTTCAATTGAAATTCAATCTTCATGTTGGAAGTAAATAATTTAAATTGATTGATTAAATACTTTTTTAATGTAATTTAAAGTACTTAGCTGTACGATATCGAATGACGTGTGATATATTATGAGTATTTCAATGTGAATTTATTATTATTATAGTTAATATTTTTGGTACAATATGACAGACTGTTGAGCAGTTAAGTCCTAATGATACGTTGTGTAGCGAGTAGAGAAGCCAGGCGCGGGTTATCATGCAGATTGCGGCGAATCAATAGGGGCGCCTCGGCCACTGACGGCGGATGACGATCAATAGCGTCCCAACGGAGCTGTCTCCGCATTAAGGGGCTTCCTCGAACGCCTTCACATATATCCACAAGCTATCTACACTTCATACATCACTCCACGATGCAAAGAATAGCGTACTTATGCAGTGGAATTTTAGCGAGAATAATAAGCAATAATAATTCTTGATGCATTTTTAAGTTTTTATATGTTTATCATAAGTATTTTTTTAATTCAATAAGAAAAATTATAGGCAACCTTAATTTTTTGTACAGTTATAAAGTTTATATTTTATACAATCTTATACAAAAGTTTATGAAGATGGCGACCTCAGTTGGAAAGTATTCAATAAATCGAAGGTTGTTTTAAAGTCACCTGCAAGGACGGATCTTATTTATCACAATAAATGTCTAATATTATTTCAATATAACTAAATGTTTATTTATAACAGACAAGACTAATGATAATTTACATTTTATTCATTGCAATAACTATTGTGAATCATTAATGAAATAAATATTAAAAAATATAATGCCAAGTCATGTTTATTTTTTGTTTTCATGAATTTTATTGTGTCACTATAATGTCTTGTAAACACATAATGAATGTTTGCTTATATTGATTAAGCCGATTACAAAAGTTTTAAAATATTTTATCTTAAACAAACTACAAATAAACCTTTAAACGTTGTCTAAAATACGTCACATACTTAATGTTTAATACGTGGTTTTAATCAAATTTATTAATCTATAAGCTTATACTGATTTTAGGTAACCAGTACAAACTTTATTTATTGTGGACAATATGCTAACAGCTGATTATAGAATACAGTTTCTGTTTAATCAAATTATTAAAACGATGTACATATATTGATTGTCTGTTTGTCAATATTTTAAAACACTACGGTTGTTGCTCCTTCTATAACGTACATACTTCCCTATCCAGTCTTAAGTACAACATCAATAATTTCATTTATATTTTTAAAATATCTGAGTTTATTATCCCTATTTTCTATGAAATATTGCTTATTGATAATAAGTATAAAATTAATAGTTTTAGTATATATAGAAAAAATAAAAAAAGTAGTGTTGTTTACACTCTACTCTGCTCTAAACTCAATTTGAAACAACCGGCCAGATCTCGGCTAAATTATTAGTAGTAACTTTGACGAAAAATAAATTAACGAAACCCTTTCTTACTTTTAAGTTATATATTGTAAGGAATCCTCGGTGCGCAGGTCCGTCTCGCACGTGGCTCACTTTTACTATTCTTTTTATTTTCGATTTAAGTACAAAGAAGTCATTCGTTGAAGATTTATATCTATCGTGAAAGCTACTGTTATTATGATATTTTTTAAATAGATAAATACTAACTCTTGGTTGTTAAGGTTGGTAATCATTTGTCTTCTTTTTTCAAATTATACATTTGTTTTTTATACAACCAATTGGTATATTTTAGGAATTTATAATATAAATAATCTGCTTACCATTAATAATATGTTATTAAACTAATCTCTCCGAGATTATACATTACTGTTCTTGTATTGATTTCAGTTTCCGAAAATATGACCGTATGAACTGAGCTAAAAAGTCAAGTGGATATAAATTTTCCTGGTAAGTAATCAATAGTGGGACATTTACAGTACTTTATGCTTGAATCCCAAGAAAAGATTTTGTCTTGAAGATGAAATTAGGGGTTAGGCTACCTCATCGTGAGTGGTATGCCCATAGGCATTGGCGCTGTAAGAAAAGTTAACCAATCTAACTAAGGAGTTATGTCCCTTTTGTCTGTAATTATACTGGCTCACTCGCTCTATAAATCTAAACACAACAATACTACGTAGTGTTGTTTTAGTGGTGGTAAAGTAATAATAAGTTTAAATTGGGAATGAAAAACTTTAGAGGCTTTTCCTTAGAGATATCCATCAGTGATTACAAGATTTGTGATTGTAGTGAAATATGGAAACTTGATATACTTTTATTTAATATTATAAATGCGAAAGTAACTCTGTCTGTCTGTCTCGCTTTCACGCCAAAACTACTGGACCGATTTTAATGAAATTTGGTACACAAATAGTCTAGAGCCTGAGAAAGGACACAGGCTACTTTTTATTTGGAAAAAAGGGCTGTAAAGAGTTGAAAAGGGGAATGAAAGGTTGTAAGTTGTATAAAGTATTGTTATTTTTAGAATTAGAAGCATAAAACTTATATGTACACTTATAAAGTAACATATCATGACACCCACTAAGCAACGAATTTTGGATATTCTACCCCTAAAGGGGTGAAATAGGGGTTGAACGTTTGTATGGAAATCCGTTATTTTTTAAGTTAGAAACATGAAACTTTATTTTTGGTATACTGATTAAAAAGTAGTAGATACTTATTTAAGTGTTTCTGCATATTCTACTCCTACGGGGGTGAAATAAGTGTTGAAAGTTTGTACGAAAGTCCGTCATTTTTGAAGATAGAAACATGAAATTTATTTTTGGAATACTGATTAAAAATGAGTAGATACGTATTTAAGCGTTTCTTGATATTTTAAGCCTAAAGGAATAAATAGGGGTTGACATATCGTATACAGGTTAGTCTGGAAGTTCGTCATTTTTAAAGTTAGAAGCATAAAATTTTATTTTTCGGCTACCGATTAAAAATGCGTTGATACGTATTAAAACGTTTCTGGATATTGTATACCTAAGGAGGAAAATTGTTTTAACATTTCGTATTCAGGTTAGTCTCGAAGTTCGTCATTTTTGAAGTTAGAAGCATGAAATTTTATTTTTTGGCTACCGATTAAGACATTTCGTATATAGGATAGTCTGGAAGTCCGTCATTTTTGAAGTTAGAGGCATGAAATTTTATTTTTGTGCCACTGATTAAAAATGAGTTGATTCGCATTTAAGCGTTTTTGGATATTTTATGCCTAAGGAGAAGATTTTCGTTTATAGGATAGTTTGGAAGTTCGTCATTTTTGAAGTTAGTAACTAGAACTACTTTATTTTTAGGATACCGACTAAAAATGAGTTGATACCTATTTAAACAATTCTGGATATTTTACGCCTAAGAAGAGAAATAGAGGTGACATTTCGTATATAAGATAGCCTGCAAGACCGTCATTTTTGATGTTAGAAGCAGGAGACTTTATTTTTGGGATATCGATTAAAAATGAGTTGATTCGCATTTAAGCGTTTTTGGATATTTTACGTCTAAGGAGGGAAATTGGGTAGACATTTCTTATATAGGATAGTCTGGAAGTCCGTCATTTTTGAAGTTAGAAGCAGGAAACTATATTTTTGGGCTACTGATTAAAAATGAGTTGATTCGCATTTAAGCGTTTTTGGATGTTTTACACCTAAGGAGAGAAATTGGGTTAACATTCCACATACAGGTTTGTCTTCATTCTAGTAGCTTACATTTCACAATTACACTGTAGCAATTGATAAATCCCAAATGACAGAAATAAAACACCAAAATGGTTAAAATGTAAGTTAGTTTGAGTTTGATTTTTATAAGCCACCCCACTACTATTCACGAGTTTTCTCGGTATAGGAAGAGTTAGGCTATAACACAACATGCTGGTCTAGTTCAATTTGATGATGGTAAAAGTTTGTTACCTTAAACTTCACAGATATTATTCGAAAATAGCTAAAATAGACAGGTATTCTCTCGACGTCTTCCTTTACCATCAAAAATATTAAATAATATTAGCACGGCCGGTGTATGAGGTGTCTACGGTACTGTCGTCTGCATAGCAGGGAATATTCCTGATTTGCAACAAGTTATTGATATGCAGAAGAAACAGATTGGGTGATAGAACGCAGCCTTGTGGATCACCAGCATTGACGAATTTTTGGTCGGAGCATGCACCGTCGACAACGACCTTGATGCTCCGATCTGCCAAAAAGCTGGTAATCCAATTGCATAATTTCCCGGGAAGTCCATAGGAAGGAAGCTTCAAAAGAAGTGCTTTGTGCCACACGCGACCGAAGGCCTTCGCTATGTCCAGACTGGCTGCTAATGCCTCCCCCTTGCTCTCAACTGCTTCCGCCCATTTATGAGTAACGTAAACTAGAAGATCACCGGCTGAGCGACCCCGACGGAAACCGTACTGACGGGTGGTCACTAATCAGCTG
Source organism: Vanessa atalanta (assembly GCF_905147765.1). Taxonomy (NCBI): domain Eukaryota; kingdom Metazoa; phylum Arthropoda; class Insecta; order Lepidoptera; family Nymphalidae; genus Vanessa; species Vanessa atalanta. The sequence goes on from NC_061875.1 coordinate 7,441,833, forward strand.
GTACTACTCTAGATACCGCAGGAGCTGGCAGTTTACAATGGACTCCATTGAAATAAAACTAGTTTTTAACGGATTTAATCGCGTATATTAATTATTTTAACATCCCGACGTTTCGAGCACTTTGCAGTGTTCGTGGTCACGGGCAGACTAAGGGGACATTTGTCTGTTCGAATTAAAAAGAAATATTATTTACAACTACCGCCAACGATTTCTTAATTGGTATCTTGAGTAGCGTTCCGGTTGCACGCAGAAGGCACTAACTGTATCTTTAGGTCTTGCAGTCTGTTGGATTTGGGATTTTAAATTTTTAATAAGTGGATCCCAAGTGTTAGAAAGTCTCCAACCATCTTCTCTATTGAAGTTCGGATGTTTTTGAATTTCAATAGCCTCGCGTATCATTCTAGGAATGAATCTGTGTTCTCTAGCGAGGATCTGTGGTTTATCAAATCGAATAAAATGGTTAGGTTTATCCAGAGCATGTTCACAGACTGCAGACTTTGAAGAACGCCTATTTTTGACATCTCCTATATGTTCCTTGACCCTAGTACCGATACTTCTCTTTGTTTGGCCTATGTAAGATAAACCACACTCACATTCGAGTTTATATACTCCCGCAGTTTGTAAAGGGATATTACTCTTGATAGGTCTCAAGAACTGGCTCACTTTCTTATGAGGCTTGTAAATGGTTTTAATCGAAGCTCGCTTCAAGATATTGCCAATCCTGTCTGTAACTCCCTTCACATATGGTAGAAATGCAGGTTGTCGCTCAACTGTGGGTGGCTTGATACGGCTTCTGCGATGCTGGCGAGGCACGGGCAGCTTGTTCTGGTGGAGTGCAAGCTTGACCTGAAGTAGCTCGTCCTCTAGGTGTTCAGCATCGCAGAGATGGTGGGCTCTCTGAAACAAAGATTTGCCAACGGTAGCTAACTGACTAGGGTGCACCGGCTCCATCCACAATACCGTTTGAAGACATTATTTGCAATGTGGAGGAGTGTCTTTTCAAAAATAACATCACAAAGGAAGACTCGGAAGCTATTCGACAGGACATTTCGAGTGTTTTACGTCGAAGCCGGCCACCGAAAAGAAACCTTACTCGTGATGAATCTATAGCACTGAAGAACTTACGCAATAATAAAGACATTACAGTCCTCCGAGCAGATAAGGGAAACGCGACCGTTGTGATGGATACGTGTGATTATAACCAGAAAATTTCCGCGATTTTATCGGATGTAAAAACTTATAAAAAAGTAACTAAAGACCCTACCAATAATATTCTTAAAAATACATCCGCGTTAATATCCAAACATCAAGAAAAATTAAATCTGGACAAAAAATCACTCGTGCCTACATGTGCAAAGCCACCTAAACTGTATGGGTTACCTAAGATCCATAAAACTGGTGCTCCGCTGCGTCCTATTGTAAGCCAAATCGATACACCAACATATAGATTGGCTCAACACATAGCAAGGATATTATCACCCCTCCGAGGACACACTGCGGCGTATGTCAAGGATTCTTACCAGTTTGTTGGTGAAATCAAAGACCTTAAATTAACCAACAATGAGACAATGGTTAGTTTTGATGTCCAGTCATTGTTTACATCCTTACCCATACAAGACTGCATCGAAATTGTCAAGAGGAAGCTACAGACACACAACATGCCTATTGAATATGCAGAGCTGTTACATCACTGCCTCACATCTGGTTATTTATTGTGGAATGAATTCTATGTACAAGTTGACGGAGTAGCCATGGGTTCCCCAGTATCCCCCGTGGTCGCTGATTTATTCATGGAAGACCTAGAGGAGAGGGCTCTTCGCTCCGGACCAATAACGCCTAGGTTTTATAAACGGTACGTAGATGACACTTTCACAATACTACCTAGTGATCTGACATCTGCATTTTTAGTACATCTCAATTCTATAAATAAAAACATTCAATTTACTATGGAATTAGAGGCAAATAATTCTTTAGCTTTCCTTGACATCCTTATTATCAGGAATCCTGACAATACATTAAGTCACACAGTTTATAGGAAACCCACACACACTAATAAATACCTCAATGGTGACTCGCACCACCACCCTAGTCAGTTAGCTACCGTTGGCAAATCTTTGTTTCAGAGAGCCCACCATCTCTGCGATGCTGAACACCTAGAGGACGAGCTACTTCAGGTCAAGCTTGCACTCCACCAGAACAAGCTGCCCGTGCCTCGCCAGCATCGCAGAAGCCGTATCAAGCCACCCACAGTTGAGCGACAACCTGCATTTCTACCATATGTGAAGGGAGTTACAGACAGGATTGGCAATATCTTGAAGCGAGCTTCGATTAAAACCATTTACAAGCCTCATAAGAAAGTGAGCCAGTTCTTGAGACCTATCAAGAGTAATATCACTTTACAAACTGCGGGAGTATATAAACTCGAATGTGAGTGTGGTTTATCTTACATAGGCCAAACAAAGAGAAGTATCGGTACTAGGGTCAAGGAACATATAGGAGATGTCAAAAATAGGCGTTCTTCAAAGTCTGCAGTCTGTGAACATGCTCTGGATAAACCTAACCATTTTATTCGATTTGATAAACCACAGATCCTCGCTAGAGAACACAGATTCATTCCTAGAATGATACGCGAGGCTATTGAAATTCAAAAACATCCGAACTTCAATAGAGAAGATGGTTGGAGACTTTCTAACACTTGGGATCCACTTATTAAAAATTTAAAATCCCAAATCCAACAGACTGCAAGACCTAAAGATACAGTTAGTGCCTTCTGCGTGCAACCGGAACGCTACTCAAGATACCAATTAAGAAATCGTTGGCGGTAGTTGTAAATAATATTTCTTTTTAATTCGAACAGACAAATGTCCCCTTAGTCTGCCCGTGACCACGAACACTGCAAAGTGCTCGAAACGTCGGGATGTTAAAATAATTAATATACGCGATTAAATCCGTTAAAAACTAGTTTTATTTCAATGTGTAATAATCGCGAAAATCTAAGACAACATTAAATGGACTCCATTACCTTGGAGAACAAGGGGTGATGGCTATAGGCCTATAATTGGACGGGTCTGAGCGGTTACCCTTTTTAGGAATCGGATGCACCAAAGCAGTCTTCCAGGAGACCGGGGCGACGCCTAATGCATAGATTGCTGGAAAAGACGCGTTAAGACCGGTGCCAACTCGGGAGCATATGTCCGTAGCACGATTGAAGGGATGGCATCGGGTCCACTCGATTTATGAATGTTCAAGGAAAAGAGTGCTTTACGAACTGCACTTTGCCGGAATTTAACCTCCGGCATCGTGATATCACATCGCGGGATTGTTGGTGGTACTTGAGTACTTTCCTCAGTAGCGTTCCATCGATAGCGTTAAAAGATCAAGATAATTCAGTGGTGCTTGCGGGATTTGTATTCGCAATTTTTGGTAAAAATTGACGTGTTCTAACCCCCAAGGCATCTCCACTTCAGGTTGAAATATACTTCGTACTAAATTTAATCAAAACCCGTGTAGCCGTTAAAGCTTAACAGATATACAAATAGAGTTACTTTCGCATTTGTAATATTTGTAAATAGATAAAAGATTTATATTTAATGTAATCATGAATTTTGATAGTAACGTAAGTATTTGAATGTACATATGTACGTATGTGTATACTGGCGACATGTATATTTATATTTGTAGGTACGTTATATAAATTTCCTATACTTGCATAGCCATGCTCTACGATGACTAGCTCAAAGGACACACAAGAACTTAAAACCACTTAGTGGGCCACTTAAGCTTACCGACTGCCTACTCGCTAGTTACTACTACAATGCAGGTACTTAATTGAAAATGTTATGCAACTAAATTATCACTTAAGTGATTAGAAGTCTAGTCATCTGACGAAAACTAGTATACATTCTGAAATTCTGAATTCACGAAATATATGTCTTGCTGTAGTACTTTTAATGGAATGACTTTAATAAATTAACTGATACTGATGATGTGGTTCTGACATGCTTCAGATAATGCTCACGTCGGCCAGTCTCGACGGAGAGTGGCAAAGTGCCCAACCGCGCGAGACATAGACGCAATGTATTCTCCCTCTTTGATAATCCAAAATTAGGCAATCCAAGACAACTAGACTTCAGGTGCACCACCAATGGCTTGCCGTGCTTGTCGAAGCACGGAAGTGTTAACACTGCTAACTTCTAAGCTTTGAGCTACTTCTTCACCTTTTTTGACAGACAAACTCAATAAAATATTTTTGGCCCGACTTGGGGTTTGAATCCAAAACTTAGAGATCCACAGCCTTCTAAATAGCTATATAAACGAAGCAATCAATGAACCCCCTATTGAAATTATTACGTGTAAATAAATAAAGGAAAAAGGAAATATATAAATTAAATAAATGTTGAAAAGCATTTTTTATTTTTAACATAATTAAAATATAAATCTTGTAAAATTTTCGAATAAAATGTTTAACAATATACATATACAACACATATATATTTAACTAATCAGTAAATACATACAATTTCATCGAAGCTTAAAAGCCTTCCTTTCAATCAATACAATCTTATAATATATTTTTAAAAAACCTACATACATTTCACTAATGGCATCTCCCACACTAACATAATATTATATATTTCAACTTACGAAATAAAAATTTAACTCGGTAACAATCAACAAGGTATAAATAATTATATGCATCTATAGAGTAAATGATTATAACATTATGTAACTGATGCTTTTACATATAATTTGTAAATTGTAAAGTTACAAGAAACTTGGTAACTAAATAAATATATTATCTGTATATCATAGACACTTAACATTATATCAATTTGGCACAAATTACCAAAAAGATCGATATACAACTATGAAATATTTGTTTTATTTACCACACTTAACTAATGTGTATACTGAATCTTCATAATTTATTGCCTACGGAAAATACTGTTGGTGATAAAAATATGTAAGAGACCTATAAAATTTTTGACTGTTTTTTATAAAAACATTTTTTGTAATACCTCAATCTGCATAATTATCTTAATACTGCGATTTTGTTTCGTTATTTATGGAATCTCATAAATACGTCGTAGAATAAATCACTTACAAAATTGGAAATATTTTTTGAAACAGTTTTCAAGTTTTCTATTCTGTGACTATTACTCCATTAACATCAATATCATCTTAAAATAACTTACATCACCTAGACGATAGTAAAAACTTTTAGTATATTCTGGAGCACCATTAAGAGCTATTCTTAACTACAGCTCCACTGTGTCTGCACCTTCATCATTTATATGTAATATCTATTTTGGAGAGATCTAGTTTCCCTTGCAATATGCAAGCATAATCTTTAATTTTAAATAGTTTCAGTTTATAATAGTTTAAATATATTAATTCTAATATCATAAGGCTCACTTAAAATACAATGGTATTTCTTTATAATAATTTAGTTGTTTCTAATAGTTCGGTATTTAAAAATTTTATATAAAAATATTATTCAAGGCACAAATTTTCGTGAATTAAAATCTAAGGCACACAATTTGATGAGATTAATTTCGCTGGCCGTGACTGGTCCACATGTGTTCTTTGAATGTTTCCCTCATTGTGAATGATCGGGGACATAAATAACAACAGAGCCTATTTGTTAAATCCGAGTGCATTAACCTTACATGATACTTCAGAGCAGATTGATTTGAATATTTCATTCCACAATGTGGACAATCCCCACATATAGCTGCATGATTCGATTGCTGATGAGAAGTCATTGTTTGAGAAGTTGAAGCACCACCTGTTAAGCCTGTAACTGTTGACATTCCAGCCAATAATAATAATGCATGGGACTGTTCTTGAGTGTATGTTTCTGAGTCAGTCCCCTCATTATGTTCTGATAACAATACCTCTGGTTCATAATCTAGGTCAGATTTTGGTGATGGTTTCTCAGTCTTAACTAGTGAATCTTCATTAGGTGATATTTTGACAGGGCTTTTAGACAAGGTAGGAAAATTAACTGGATCAATGCTTGAATCTTTTGGTCGAATAATATTTTGTATATCTGATACATTTGGCACTTTTTTCAAGGTTGGACTGGCACATACATCACTTTTTGAAGGGTTGATTCCTTAAATACAGATAAAATAATAAATTATTTTACATAGCTAAAAAAGTAACAATACCCTATTGCTGGCCTAAGGTCTCCTCTTCCTTGTTGAAAAGAACATAATAATAACATGACTAGCAGTATAAGTTAATAATAAAATTGCTAATTTGGTTAAATTGATATTTAAAAAAAGAAGATTTAGAAGAGCCGAGATGGCCCAGTGGTTAGAACGCGTGCATCTTAACCGATGATTTCGGCAGGCAGGCACCACTGAAATTTCATGTGCTTAATTTGTGTTTATAACTCATCTCGTGCTCGGCGGTGAAGGAAAACATCGTGAGGAAACCTGCATGTGTCTAATTTCAACGAAATTCAGCCACATGTGTATTCCGCCAACCCGCATTGGAGCAGCGTGGTGGAATATGCTCCAAACCTTCTCCTCAAAGGGAGAGGAGGCCTTTATCCCAGCAGTGGGACATTTACGGGCTGCTTATGTTTATGTTATGATATTTAAAAAACCTTACCTGAGATTAAAGATCTGGCAAGCATACTGTTCTCATAGTCAGGTAGACTATCGTCATTCTCAGAGTTAATTGTTTGTGTGGGAATAGGTGAGGCATTTTCCTCATCCCATTCTGTTTTTATAGTAATTGGAATGTCATCTTGTACCTAAAATGAAATTGAAAGTGATTGTTTACCATTGATGGCCTTTTTGCACAATTGCCTATTTCATAATAAAGAAGATATATTAAACTGTTTCAGTGATGTCTTCAATAATAAATATTAAATTATACTATATTTTTCAACATTACCTTGGAATATACATATTACATTGTGTAATTAAAAAGTTTCAAAGACATAAACAATATAACTGTATAGCTATCATATATGTTGTCTGCAAATACAATTGCCTCCTAAATATCAGGTATCATAACTTATACATATAAATACATATAAATACTTCAATAATATTTAGAAATTGAATATATGTATATAAATAAACCAATAAGAATCTTATTAATTTTTATTAACTAAAATTACCTGGGTTGCATTTTTTCCATTAGTTGTCATATAATGTTCGTTTTTTCCCTCATTTTTCTTATCTATGTTATTTTCTGGTACAAACAAGTTGTCAACCTTCGTAGTTTGGGAACCATTATTTTTGCAGTACACATCACTTGTTTCTTGAACTTTAATCTTTTTGTTTCCATCCCCAAAAGACACATCATTCGGTTTATCAGATGTACTACTCCTTCTTTTCTTCAGTGCAGGGATTTTAGTTTCTTTATGAGCTACATGCAATTGTGGCTTTGCAGAAATTGTTAATTGAGTATACAGTTTGTTTGTTGCACTAGTTGTGAAGAAACTGTCACTCTAAAAAAATTTAAAATTTTACATTTATAAAAACTTCCACATTTAATGTTAACACATTGTAGAAAAATTAAACCTTAACAATTTACTTAATTCTACTAGAGTTTACTCCCTGGTTACTTAAGACCAAAGAGACACAATTGTCAACTGATAAATACTAGCACTTAAGCACTATGTATAGTATGAGACATTCTAAATACACCTTTAAATACTATACATAACATTATATATAATATTATACTTGCCTGTTGTGTCACTCCTGTCAAGCCTTTGACTTGTAGCAAAGCTGCTGTGTGCAGAAAGGATGATAACTTACTTTCTTCTATAAAAACTTCCCCTTGGTACATATATGACAACAAACTAAGAATATCATCAGCTGACACATCTTTTAAAATTATTACCGGATGTTGACATGGATTCTCCTGAAAATAAAATCAAATTAGTATATAATCTATTAATAACTTTTAAACATCCTTCAGGCAGTACTAGTGTTATAAACGTGAAGGTTATAATGTCCCAAGTCATTCACCTTGAACACATTCCTAAAGTACGGGCTGCATGCTGACAGTATTACTTTGTGGGCCTTGATATTTCTGCCTTCACAGGTTAACGTAACATCGACCAGATCTTCAGAGCACTTTAATGAATCCAATGCACTAACTATATTAGTCTGGAAGTTATTCCACCGTAAACAAAACTGGTCTGCCATAACTATATTGTGTTCGTTAGATAAATCTGAAAAACAAAAATACATTCGCTGCTTTTACTAACGATTGTAAGCAAACAACACTAAAAAAAGTTATAATGACTTTTACACACCAATTCACACATAACTTTACAAAACGCAGAAAGTTTTAATTTATGTATTTCAATTTTTATAACAGCAATAACTTTATAGAGACAATTTTACATGAATAAAAATAAAGTGCATGACCTCCAATGACACAGTCTTCTTTCACTTTTTGGGCCATAGACAAATTAATGTTTTTAAATGCAGTTTGCAACCATGCACTTTTATAAGGTATTCGGATACTCAACAAGAGACTAATGATAAGTGACCATAGAACATTTACAAGATTCGTCCAATCCTTTAAATAATTTACTTTTTTATTTTTAAATAGTAGTAATAGTCCTTATGTCATTGAAACATAACAAATCTTGATGATAAATAAAAATCGTTTTGTAAATACTCATAAATAAATAAAATACGTGTGTCTCGGGACGCTCGACATAAAGTGTTTTATCTTAAAAAAAAAACGTAGCGATGTTGGTTTGAGTGAGAGAGGAGTAGCCTGCCTACCGCTGACATATAATGTGTAAGAGAAAGGGAAGCTAGACAGACTGACACCGCAGCGTGCCGCGCTGTAACGCGTTACAGAACGAAGCGGCTTAGCCTCCTATAAGAAATTATTAATTCAAAACTAATCCATATTTGTTGATACAAATTTTACATGATTGAAACTAGAAAAATGGTATATTTGGTATTAAAAAATATTAACAAAAAAAATCTAAATTTTCACCTGTGGTGAATAATTCTCTTAATATAAATTTAGTAAATTTATATTATAAAAAGTCTAAAACAATAAACTATAAGAATAAAAGTACGTGTAAAATAATTAACTAGAATAAATAATATAATATTTTTTTCACCAAAATACTTATAATCGATAAAATGAAAATCAAAAGGGGGGCCAAATCAAATTTTATGTAGGTTAGATTAAAGAGGTGTCTTAGATAATTCTGGGGATCTAGACCCGAGAGAAGAGTATTTGGAATTGTTAAAAGTAATATCCAAATAGTAAATTATATAAATCTCAACTTACGAAAAGATATTGCAATTTTATCTCTTTTGATTAATATAATTTTAATTTCCTTAAATAACATTTTAAATTATTACTTACCGTAAATTCTAATCTAGAACGTTTTAGGATTAATAAGATTTGATCAGATCTTATATCATCCAATATTTTATTTTATTAGTGATGGCAATTATAGTCTGCCGGTAACTTCGTTTTGTTGGTGTTGCTGTTGACTGTTGTGTATCTAAAGAAACGTGCGCATGAATTGCATTTTAATATTAGATTTATAAGGTAGCGATAAAGTAGTATACGTAATAGTGTTCGTCGTTTTAGAAAGAAAAGACTCAATATAAAAAATGAGTAACGATCCCGAAAAGTTTGATTCCATGCTTCTTGCAATGGCACAACAACATGAAGGTGGTGTAAAGGATGTAAGTTGAACCTTATTTATAAATCGGTTTGGTCCAAATTTTAAAAGAATCTTCTAGAAAAACAATGCTGGTTTGTATTGATCCAATATGGAATTTAATAAATGGCAGTATTAAGTCCGTTTTTGTTTTTTTAGCCAGCTAATTAATCAATACTGATTGTAAAATAAAGAAATCGGAACTTAAGTCTGTAAAATACGAAAACACATGTACAGTTTAATTATGTTCTAATATAATGAACTTTGGTTTACTTTCAGTTATTGGGGACAATAGTTAGTTTCTTAGCAAGAAAAACAGATTTCTTTACTGGAGGAAAAGATGGAGAGTGGGAGAAGGTATGTTATTGTCTTTTATACATAACTATTCTCATTGTTATACTCGATTTTGATAATTTCTATTGAATGATATAGATTTACAGATTCCGTTGTATTTGATGTAAAACAAAAATATTATTTTGAAATATCAGTAAACTTGAAAAGAGAAATTAAGTGAAAACTGTGATTTATTTTTTAATAACAAATACATATGTAATAATAAAACATTTCCAGATAGTGAAAGACACATTTTATAAACATGCAAAGAAGGCGCAAGAGGAGGCGGATAAAATTAAGAAAGAGAAAGAAGAAGCTGATAGACGGCTTAAGGATATTCAGCAGAAAAAAGAACAGGAACGTTTAGCTCGAGACTTTGAACCGGCTACTGTGAAGGAACTTACAGAAGAAGAAGCTGTTGAGTTACAAGAAGATATTGATAAAGATGCAAAGAATAGTAAGTGTACTATCCCTCTTCCTTAACTATTTACTGGTGTATGTATGCTTCATTCTTCTTTCCTTAGATTTAATTTTAATTTATAAATCTTTATGACCATCACTCCTACCATGTAAACTGATTTACTAGTGAAAATGTTTGCTTAGTAATAATAACCTCTTGTTTAGTTTTTTATTCTCAGCCATGGTGAGAATTAACAGTAACAAATAAATATTTCATATTGCTCATATATTCATCATATGGACATTAGACATTTTACAACCTTTTCTTCTTTCTCTAATAAAATATATCAGTTTGATATTTTTGGTAAATTGTTTTCTATATTGCCACAATGAAAATTAACCTATAATGGTTAAGAACTTATCTACTAAATAATTATTAAATCTCACTGTTCAGCCATCAACTAATCAGATATTTTACTACGAACAGCAATTTTGGGAATGAAAAAATCAGAGTAACACTTGATGGTGGGTATATTGTCGTGGTAGGTTGCATAGTTGATCATGTTGTCGTTGTAAGAAATAGGTAATTTTTGTTAAAATCAATGGAGGAGATAATCTCTGGTTCTCAGGTCATATATAGACTGTCTGCCTGCTTATTAAAATTAATTAAAGTGAGTCAATCAGAACACTACCAATCGCAACGTCTTCACAAAGCTGGTGTCCTCTCCTATCTATCTTCTGTTTAATAGTTTAGTTCTACAATATATATATATTTGTTAATTTTATTTAATGAATTAAGTAATAAGTAAATTATAGTAAATATTTCTTTAATGTATAAAAAATATACGTTACTTTTTTATATAAATCAGATTAGTTAATACCTAAATATTATTATATTTAAGCTTTAATCCTATTTTCATATAGAATTCAACCTTTAAACAGAGATTTTCAAAAGGTTTTTTTGGAAAGATAAGATGTTTATGGATTGCTCATATTCATTGTTTTAGAAAACGAAAATGGCAGTGGTGATGTTGCAGCTACTGACGCCGAAATGGCAGATGCAGCTGAGGAGGATGATCCTAAAGAAAAAGGCAAACTAAAGCCGAATTCTGGCAACGGCTGTGATCTTGAACATTATAGGTGGACCCAAACCTTGGAAGAAGTTGAGGTAAGCTCTTTTATTATCCTGAAATAAACTGATTCGAAATGGTTTTGTTATGTATATAATAATTGTATTGTCTAACTATCTCTAAGTATTGTTGAAGGATTAAATTTATTTGCAAATTTCAATACCAGGACTTCCGAGTATGATATATACAAATTTAGGGTTAAAAACCAGATATTGCAAGACATTGAAATTATTTTTCAATATGGTATTTGCTCTAGTACACAGCCAAAGTTTAAAGTACTGGCACAGGAAATTGATCCAAGATTTCTTAAAAAAGTAAAATGTAATTGTAATGAAAAGTACAATTACATTTTCCTTTGATAAGAAAGAAATATTTTGAATTTCAACTATTTTAATTCTCAAATATAATTGTGCTAGTTATTAATATGCTAATATGGTACTTATTCCACTAGAAGCATTTTCAATTCTTGAGTTTTCATGCTGTGTCTGCCCTTGCAAGCAATTTTTTGACATCCCTAGTGCCGTGGACATCTTATAAGCTTATTTTTCCAAATTGTCATTTAATTTTGATTATTATCTATTTTTTTAAATTATTAACATGAAATCCTTTAATATACAAAAATATGAATTTAAAATAGTTACTCAATAAACCTTAATTGTATGAAATGCTGGCAAGAATGCTAGCAGTATTTCGCCATTGAATTGCAATTCCAATAGTCCAGGCAAAAAACGAACCAGCCCTCCTGTCACCAGTGCATGCAATAAATGATATTCTACTAATGTAATTATATTATTATGATATGATATAAGAATTAAATGATTGATGCGAATTTTGTGCATTAAAATAATTACATATTTTAAGAATCACATCTCCAAGAATCTAAATGATAAAAGTGTATAGCATAATTATATAGCCAATTAGCCAATCAGACCTTCGGTACATGGTTGCCTGGTTGTATGCGAAATATTTCTACCATTACAATTATCAGTGTTATAAATGCTTTTTCTTGCCACAATTAGTTTCAATTGTTTTGTGCTGCCTTAAAAAAATATCATGGCGAAAGTTAGGGTTTTATGCAAGCTTGTCAGTGTGAATACTTCTCAATTATTCTACCACCAAACATCAACTTTGCTTATTCTCGTGTTCAAATTTAGAGCATGAGTGAGCCTACGTAATTACAGGTACATGAAATCTATCATCCTATTGTTGGCAGTGCACTGACAGTGGTTTATTATACTTTTGCCAGTACCAGTGTCTATGGGCGAAGGTCCATCTAGAAATATTTATCATCATTGCTGCATTTGCTTGTCTATTTTATTAATATAATGCAATACATGTGGTGATGACTAGGTATATCTAAGAAATTATTACAGGACTGAGTCGAGTCAAGTAGTTATTACAATACTCCTAACTGAAAAACCTGACCGAACACAAGACCGCATTGAATATTAGAACTTATAAACTAAAAGTTTGCTCATAAAAACTATAATATTTACGACTAAACTATTTAGGAATGTTTTTACAAACCTCAAAGTATATTCAATGGTTGTTTTGCTTATCTAAATAGATAAATATAAATAAAAAACATGTCTTAATCCGTCAACCAATATTAAAATAAAAAACAGTTTATTTTTTTCAAGTCATTTAATTATCACAGGTTTACGTTATTACACCACATTCAATTAAATTAATTTATTCAATTATATCTTAAATATATCATTTACATTCTGATAAAAACAATAACATGCTATTGGTTTTTTTACAATTACTGTTTAATGTGTATGCAAATAATACTATACATAATAAATATACAATACTCAAAATTAACAAAAAGTCATACAAAAATAACAAAGAAAGTTCTTACTTCGTTTGTTAAATTCTGATTTTTATCATGTTTACTAAAGATGTATATATGCAAAACTGCGTTAATGCTTTACCACGCGCGTTTAAATATAAATAACAAGTGATTTTGACTATAATTTTACAAATAAACATTTTTCAAGTCTATTCGTAAAATTATATTTATACAATTTAGAAGAGGCAAAATAATATGGTAATACGAATTCAGTCTAAAATTTATAAAACAATCAAATAAAATTCATATTAAGCAAATAACTTTCTTTAAAGTTGCAAAATAATTGTTATTTTATTTGAAAAAAAATTGACGTAATCTTTAATTGTTTGCACATAGCATTTTTGGATTATTTTTAATTGTGTACTAACAATAAATAATGAATAACTAAAACTAATCGTACATTTGACTAATTATTACTAACTTGATATAGAAACAGTTATTATTGCACTATAAATAGTTGACAGATTTTACACATCCGTACGAATTCAATTATAATTGGGAAAAGAAAATCTAAACTTTGTAAACAAAGACGTATTGGATTTTATTTTCGATTTAAATTAATGTAAACTACCTAAAATAAATAAAATTAGCTAAATAGCAATGCTGATTTTGATATTTATATTTGGAATGCACAACTATGTTACACAAATATGACGTAACCACGACTTCTGTAGTCCTTCAGATCTAACTAGCAGTACTGGTTTACGTATTTTAAATTGCAATATTTAAATATATGTCTATTGCAATTCAGTTTACGATACAAAAAGTTTCTAGACATGTGAAAAATGTTTTTTTTTTGTCATAATTGAAATTCAAATTTCGAAAAAGGAGTTGCTACTAATTTTCTCGTATATTATATTCCATATTTCAGTTTTGTTACACATAAAAAAATAAGGAATTTATAATTACGCACTTATTATAATAATGTATGGGGTTAATATTGTGTTGTCCTTTTCGTTTTCTGTTTCTTCTTAGGAGTACTTGTACATACCAGTCTCTCTGCGCATTCGCACTGAAATTAAAATGTGTATTATGAATTATCAATATTTATGAATTTGATTTTAGTAATGATTTTTGTTAGTATATTAACTATTGTGGGGCTGGACTGCTTCTTAAAATAATCCTTTGTTTTTCGAACTATAAAATAGTATAAGTATTTTATGATATTGTCTGTTACACTAGACCAGACAGACTAAAAGACAATGTTTGTAAATATAATTTCATTCAGCCTTTTAATTGATAATGTCCAAATTAAGTTTTAAAAAAATATTACCATCCATTAAGTTTAAAGAAATTGTTTACAAACTACTCTTAGTCAATTATATATTATAATTTATTCACATGTGCTGTGGATCTTTTTTTTTTTTAAATAGTGTTAGAAAATTTATTAAGTATATTACGTATTCTAAAGGTTAATTTGATTAGATAATAAAAAAAATAGCAGGTACATACTTTCCACAAAACAAATAGCTGCCAGTATACAGGCGGAAAACAAAATTGTCATTGATATAACGAGGACCGTAATCTGGTGGGAATGATCGCAGCAGCACGACTTCGGCTCCTTACTGGGACGTTGCTTCGTAAATCCATTCACGACGGTAAAATGAGTTGAGCTAGCGACCGACATCGCATCTGGTCCAGCCATTGATCCTCTTTTTACGTCTGACCAAAACGTGTCAGTTGCCTCACGTTCCTCGGGTATTGAGACAACTGTTTTAGACATCGTCGGTTGCTTTACCAAATTAATCGATTGCTGTTGACTTTGGTAATACTCGCATTCCTCTTGCACTGAATTTCTGCCGTTCATCCGAGCTAAGTTAGCTGCACTCAACAACAATGACCCTGAAGACACGCTCTGAAAACGAGAACATTACAATAGACGCTTTAATATACAATGTTCAACAATAGTTTACTTTTCGACTTCATTGCATACATCTAAAGAGTTTACACGAGCACAAGAAGTGGGAATTTCCGGGTCGTACATCTGAAGTAGTGTGAATACTTCGGTAATTTATTGCGTGACAAATAGATTTTTTTTATCTGGTTATTTTCATTACGTAACACACGAAATTCAAAGGTTTACATCCGTGTTTACATTGTTGTTATGCTTAACATCCGTATCATTGTTCTTGATACTCTGCATTCTACAAGGATTTGCGTGATATTATTGCTGCTTATCCACAGTAATAGAATATATCCTTCTAAAAAATTTCCATATAAAGTGATTGGGTTTTTTGTTATAAAGCTAGAGAACAATTAATTCAAAAACACAAGTGAATAAAGTTCATTACAGTTTTCATTTAAAATGTAATGATTTTTTTTTCCAAATATTTATGAAATAATGATATTCGTGTTGTGTTGTTCATGTTGGGTTCGATACCCATTTATTGCGAAAGGGATAAGGGTTATATTACATTACGCTATACTCACGAGGATCGCGTAGTTACCGTCTTTAATAAAAGCGGTACTAATTTCGTATAATTCGTATTAATTTATCAAATATTTATTTCTTGAGATAAATTTAAAAGATTATAAGGGCATCTATTAAAGAAGTAATTTATGATGTAGTGGGATATTAATGAGACAATCATGATCAGCTTCTTACGTGTGTGCTGTGATTACTTGATGAGCCTTGGCTGGAGGCGGAGCCGCCGCGTGAACGCGTGTCATTGATGCTTCCATTATTACTCGCCAGCGATGGTCGCGGTATATGCCATTCCTTAGTTGGAATCTGAAATCAAATATTGTATATGAGAAGATCATCCATACGCCTTACTTTGATTTCTACAAAATTGTAACGACGTTATTCATTCCCCATATTGCCTAAGTGAGAACAAGCACGACTGACGAAACCAGAACATTAGTAGTCCAAACTGCGACATGGACTGAGTTGATTGATTTGTACGTAAAAGAAAAGCTTCGACTGTTTTATTCAAATAGTTCAGGCAGCAGACAGATGCTGTAATTGTTGCGTAATTCGATTCTGTTGGTGTAATGAATATCTACAGACATCAAGGATTACTTAAAAAAATTATGCTGCAAAAGAATAAAATGATCACATGAACACAAAATCTCATATTATACATTAAAATACCCTTAAAAATTTTATAAAGTACCACATCTTTAAATATGTAAGGCTATATTAGTCATATGTTAAGTTTTTGTGCTTACAACAAATTACATAACAAGCTAATTTCGCCGTGGGCGCATTGCTGTTGTGCAAATTATACATCGTATAAAAACTCTTTGACAAGTCACTTCATAGTAAAGTAAATAGTAAAGGTCAGGTAACACTGTTACAGACACATGTAAGTAAGTACGAGAAATATCGTGTCTTTTTTTGTATATTACTATTGTCGGGTAAGTTTCATCAATTTTAATTTTAGGTCAAGTTTTGTTCCGAGTCTGATTGATTTTGTCAGATACAGTGTTCAAGGTTCGCGTTCTCTTTATTTGCGGTCTTGTTTCGCCGACCTCTGGCGCAACAAATCTCGGATTTGCTTTCGGCCTCATAGTCCATTTTGTTACTTTGATAAGATGATGGATAGGCGTTTATGGTAAAACTATATGTCACAATAATTTTCCTTTATGGTGTTTACAAGGACGTTTTTATTTTATATATTAAAAAAAAATGCCACCACGCAATGTAATAGTAAACATATAATTAGTTACTTTTAATGATATGATTATGTTGACATATATCAACTGCTTAATATTAAAGATTGGATATACCTTAAAGCACTTTGGGCATATTGCAAAATGTTTTACTAAGTACGAAGAACCGGTTCTATTTCTGGTTAGCTATGGTTGTACCGCAGAGTAAATGCCTTTGCTAAAAGTACGTTATCACTTTCGCTTTTTATACAATCTTATTTAAATCAATTGTTCATTGACATTATATTATAGTTTAATCTTTTTAAGTCAGCCAATGTAAACGTTTCTTTTAAACCTATAGATAATTTCAATGACTTAATTGTTTTATATGTATACCTTGAGATACAGCACGAGAAGCACGTGCTAGATAAAGGATGTGCGCAAATGCAACTTAACTTTTAATTGCCACAAACACGTGTAGTTAACACACATGGGAGTTCCCATGCGAACAATTTGCAATTTACCATGCTTAAATACCTATTATGCAGTACGCATGTGATCTAGCACGTGAATTACTGAATATTTATTATTAATATTTATGATGTTGCAAATAGATTATATCTGTGTAGTCATTTTTATTTATTAAACTAATAATTTATTAGTCATGCTTACGATTACTGCGATGTTATCAAAAATAGATAAATATATATAACATTAAAACTGGCAATTGAACTGTGTTTGACTTTAACGGTGATGATCCAGTTAAGAATGTAATGGCAGGTGTATAGTTGTGTAACATGTCTGGTTCATCGAGTCACCAATTATGCAATAGCGGTAATCTCGACTAGTCTAATTGAATGTGCCCAATGCGTGTCAATAACGGTGCATTGTGATCAAGGAATACATCAGAGCCACAAGCACGTTTCATAACTATTTTGGATTAATTGTCCGTATCGCAAACGTTAACGCAACATATTCAACGAAGAAAATTATATTATATAATCCATCATAAAAAATTGCGTCGATAAATTTGCCGTAGCTAATTAATCATGCGCTTTTGTAACGCTTTTTTTTTAATTATTTCATTGCGTCTGCTTTCTTTGTTTCATATTTTTATTATAAAAATGTTGCGAGTAATTAAGCGTGTCTTAAGTTAGACTTAGTGCTCGACGCATAAACAATGCTATACTTACCATGATAATCAGTTAACGACCATCTAGATTGTTCCCCTTTGGAAGAGAAAGTGTGCTGTTCCATGTCTCTTCTTGGAACACTTTCGGTAATGCAAATGTCACAATGGATAACGGATTTTAGTTCACCACTTCAATGCGTTTAATTTTTTGAATATCTTCCACTCGTAATGATTTGTACAAGACATTGCATTACATATTCTCGGAACGAAAGTCTAACGGTTAAGGGGGACACGATTACTATAAGATTAATTTGAGAGTCGTTTTTGCTAAAGTTATTGATTTGTAAAAAAAAAAAACGACTAAATGTTATTGGTTAAGTATCCATAAACAAACGTGCAAAATTAGTATGTCATTATTTGATATGCTAATTTTACGCGAATAAATATGCTATTTAAGTTTAACGTAAAAAAGCGAAATATTTTAAACATCCAATTATCATATTTTATACGCGATTGCATGAGGACACCGTAACATAACTCATTGTTCACGCTGGTCACAAACACTGACATGATGCTTATTGTCGTCCTTGAACTCAATCGTCTGTATTTATGAAGCTAACAGGAATCGTGTCAATGCAAATTGCTTTGGAAGCTGCCTGACTACTGTCTGACAATGAAGAAGGTCTACCTAATGCATGGTTAAATTTGCTTCGCTATTTTTTTATTTTCCATCTAATAATGTATAAATACCGATAATCTTTCGCCTCCGGCTCGAGGTCCACCTGTATGAATGTGGTCTTGACCGAATATCTATTGAAATAAAGATCGCAGTATATTGTTCTCTAAGTTTCAGGTCTTTGTAACCGAATCAATTTTTATATTAGGTTTTTTAAAAAAGGCCAAATGATTCGTTCAAGTTATATTCTTAACATTTCATCGGTAATTTTCTGTTTTATTAGTGGATACAATTAGTGTTATTTAAAAGTAATTTGAAGCGGGATAAAACGACGGAAAAAAGTGGCCATGAATCAGGTTATTTATCCGGATTCTTTTATAAACTTTATTATGACATCATTCGTTAACGTCTTCAATTTACTTTTATAGTACTTTTCGTAATAATCGTGCTTAATTTGTTTCCTAGTGTTGTGTAATATTTTACTTGTTGATTAGCTTTGAGTGATACTATGATATCTGTCACATTCGTTGCTGCTCAAGTTACTGATATGTTTTGTCATTACAAATAAATACAAAGGAACCACGGATACCAAAGCGGATTGGAACTTTGTAAAACTTGGTTTACCTACCACAACACTTCCTGCCTGCGGTGTTAACTAGTTGATAAATATCATGTTGTCGTGTATAACTTGTGTAAATTGAGATTAAGGTCACTGTCATCAGATTTTCATTTATATAGCCACGTTAACTTATAGACAATTTTAGCTTAAATACATTCAGCTCTAATTAATTGGAGATCCTTATGTAACACGATGAAAGCTTGTTTTGTATATTTAGGTAACAAGCAACGTAACATTATGTTAGACAATGTTTTGTTGTCATTTCAATAATATCCCGCTTTAAGAGGTCAGTGAGCCAGTGTAATTATAGACACAGTGGACATAACTTCTTCCTAAGGTTGGTGGCAAATTGGCGACCCATGGTAACCCATTTGCCTCCTGGAAATAAATAAATAAATAATCGTATCGAAAATCACGGTACTCGATTCTCTTGTACGTACCACGACACGATCGAGGTAGACAAAGGTCGCCATAATCAACGGATACTTACTATTTGCGCAATTATGTTGGCGAAGTAACGAATAATATAATTGCAAGGTTTTATTCGCTGTAGAAAAAAATACTTAAATAAATTCAGATTCATAAATCTGGAATACAATTTTTTACTAATTTTCCGCTCGAGTTTAAACGTTTGCTACGAATTAAAGTTGTAAAGGTAGAATTATACATTACATTCATTTCACAGATCTATTATAGATTAGGCAAGAACATTTCAACATATTTTAGGGCTTGCAGAAACATAAGATAATAGGGACATTTTTGTCTAAATCTTTACATGAGATATGAATATGACATGATACCAAAAGCCCTTTGGAATTTGGAATGCGGATACATATTATAATTAAACAGAATATAAAAAAAACTACAAGCTTTGTATTGAGTAACGACCTCCTTTTTTAATTTGGTTATAAATAAATGAAATTAGATTCCAACATCAGATGTATCTCTTGCATATATCCAAAATATCCAATTGAATATAAAGTTAAGTCAGATATTTTACTGCGTTTGTTTGATTTCCGCGTTCCATTCATATTTCAAATTAACGAAAGAACGGATTACGCATGTGTATTTAATACTTTGCTGTTCATGTGTTCATAAAGTTTATGATAATGATGCGGAATCAAATTCGAAGAAAAATTCAGGCCGATGCATGTATCTATGCAATAAAAGTACGACCTTTTAATCTAGGTACAAATATTGATGAGTCATTCGTCTAAACGAGCAGATGCCATCATTTTTTTTTGACACAGGAACCAGAAGTTAATTTGCCTGTTATCTAAAGACAATACTTGAATTTTTATATTATTATAAATTTATATGGACGTACAAAAAATATTCGCAGTCAACTAGTTTAATTAGCCTTTTATTTAAAAGCTTAGCCATTTTATTAAACCGCGACGTTCAACCAGCCTGAATGATTTTCAGCAAGTACATGTTCCATTCATAAGTTAGTTTATATGCTAGGCTGTTAATTGAATGGCTAATTATACTATTTGTGTGCGTCATAATATATATAATATGTAATCGTTGGTTCGTCTCTTTCTGTTTCCTGAGTTGAGTTACTTCCGAAGAACTGTAGGTGCTGTTTGAAATTATTCACACAATAAAATAAATATTTATTTTATTTGTTTTGTCGAGGTAACGGCTGATAATTAGGATTCGGTGGGTAGCGCTGTAGTCAAGTTATTAAAAATGTATTTAAATAGACCAAAATGACGCATTCTCAATGTTATTTCGGATTTAGTGAAAAAAGTGACGCTTCGATTTTTAATACATTTTATTTTTCTCTAATATTTTCGTAGGCGAAGCCTCGACGTGGTCTGCTACTTATTTTTATAATCAAGTAAAATTATTATGAAATAAAATATTCTTCAAATAATATATATATAATAGTAACAGAAATGTCCAAAATTTTATTTATTTTAAGGCTTAACGTTATTATCTACATTAAATATACAATACTAGTTCGCTCATATTATTAAAAAGTCAACTACTAAAATAAATACTTTATTCATAGTAGCATTAAAAATCAGTTTTGAAAATCTGTGCCAGTTGTACGTGAAGCGACTACCGGTTCGGAATGTGGTATTTTATCAAATATTGCCAGTGAGAAGTAGCTAGTTTTTTTTCTTGGACTTATAGTTAAATTATTATCAAATATCCTGTGATAAAACATATCATATGATATGATGAAATTATGAGTCTTAGACTGACTGCTAACTATTGAACTTTTACTTTATTGTTACTTGTCCAAATCCTGAAGTCTTGAGTTTTAACCCTGAGAAAATAAAAAAAAGGCGCAGGATCGATCCTGACCACTTGGGCTATTGTCATTCCTACTCCTAACACAAGTGATAAGCTTAAAAGGAGGAGTAATAAGAACATTAGAATTCCTTACTATTTGGCATTGCCACTATTAAAAAAAAATAAAAAATTGTTGATTTTCTCTGTCTATATAAAATTATAGTAGCTTAATCTTGCTCGTGATATCTCCGGTTATGTTCCGGATTATGAGAGCGAAGGATTAAACAATATCTTTGCGCTTTCCCTTCGTACTTATACATATGTTATATTTTATATTCTTTTATTTACCCAGTCGGCTATTGTCTGTTGAGAATGGCAGTCGTGAAAGAAATCGATCAGGAGGAAATCATCGTCATGCTATGTCTGATAATTATGTTTTAAACATAATATTAGTACTTCAAATATGAATATGATTTTATTATGTTTGCATTGATAGTTACCTATGTACATTAATCTTGTCGGAAACTAGTATTAGTTTATCTTTACTCCTTAAGCTTATGTAACGATTGTCATTTGTATTATCCTACTGAAAATAATATTGTTACTATATTATTATTTAAAATACTTGTACACGTACATAATTGCAAAATTTTAAATTATGCCAAAATAAAATAAAATATGTGTTACAATGTAGGTTATGTACTATAATACTTTAATTTATATTTCAAACATTGCTCTTAAATAAAATAATAATACAATTTTGCGTAATGTCTTAATTGCGACCCAGTTATTACCAATAGTATCTCACTCTCTAAACATATGCAATAGGGCTATTGGTACATACACCATTTGAAATGTTTCTGAACAATTATTGTCTATGACAATATACAACGTTCAGAAAAATTTACATATATTTCGTCACAACAAATTTGTTTTGGCAAGAGGTTCACGAAACTGCCTTACCTTAGAGTAAATCTTTAACGAAATGTCAGTTACGATGTTTACGTTATGTTACGCTTTGAGTAAGCCCGTCTGGGTTGATACCACATATCAGCCATAAGTAGTAGGTATTCTTATGTTCCGGTTTTAAAGGTGGTTTTAACATCTCAGTTCGTTAGGCTGGTGGTGCATTGATTTTGTAAGAAATAGTTAAAAATTCTTACGGCGCCAATGTCTATTGGCAGGGGGGAACCAACTGGTCACCGCTACCTTGGTTCACCTGATGGTAACTAGTAACTACCATCAGGTGAAGAACTATTCTAAAATGCATATAATTTATATTCTTATTTGTTTTTAAATCATTTTAATATAAAAATACCAGTTTTAAGTTATTTAACATCAATCGGCTCCAATTTTCCGGATGACCTTATAATAAATCATTTATCATAGTTTACCGCTTTGGAAAAATACTATACAAAAAAATTATACATACCGAATATTCAAGTGTCCTAAAGTAACAGTTATGAATAATTAATTAATTATTTTTATTGAAAGTCATTGTAGTGGCCATTTCAAAAGTTACGTAGCGTATGATACAATGATACAAGCAGCATTGCAAATCTGAACACCGACCCTGAACTAGCAGGTAAACTATATTAATTCAATGCTATTGACACTGATAGATCATGAATTTTAAATATGTCATTGAAGTATTTCGAAACAAAACGATAACAAACATTTTCAAACTAAAAATAATATTCCCATTCAATGTACGATGTGGCGAGGCGTAGACGATCGCAGTTGACTTTATATTTTTTTTCGTCCCTCGCTTTTGTTTAACCAAGCGAAGTGCACCGTCCGGTGATCTGGTTTGATGTTCATTTAAGTCCGGGTGTTGTGAAATGTGAAGGCCGTCCGTCGAAACCAACTTAGTTCAGTCCCTGTGCCATTTCATTTGGAACTAACTAGCGTTATTTAGCCGGTTCCGTAGCCTTGCCTTTAAATTGCGGCTCTAAAAAAGACATCTATCTCGTAAGGATACTAGAATATTAGTCATTTCTTATTGTTCAGATGTAGCAAATGGCGGCTTAAGTTTTTTTTTATTAACAATCCGCTTTGTCTATATTAAGCTAAAATAATTAATCGGTTCATAAATGTTATAAATAATGTATTATGTTCATTTGCATTAATATATTTTTGTTGTTCGGAAACAATACGAAAAAAACAAATCCTCTCGTCTGATGGAATCTATTACAAATGTATGCGGATCTAATCAAATATGGTCGCTGATAATATTCATAATTCTTCCATTTGGTCCGGATCCACCGATTATAAGGTTTTTTTTTTTTATAAATAAAAACAAAATTCCTTATATTTCATTTTTGCATGTTAATGAGATTAGTCATATGATGTTAGCTAAATGTATTCATAAATAAAGCTTTATTAGCTTTGTTCATCATTATCATCATTGTGTCGACTTTCTACACTTAATTGAAAATCGTTCAACTTTATTTAAATATTAGGCAATAAAAACGGTGTTATATAAATACGAATTTAATGTCATTTGTTTCAGTTAATTACCATCTCAGATAGAATTATAATTATTTCGCAATTTTATGTGACATTTCATTTGAACGAATTAATAAATTATTATAGAACTAATGCAATGTTAATACTTCGTTTCTAATAGTAAATTCGCGTTGTGCTGAAGTTCAATGATCTTAATCGGCTTTTAGGTAACCGTTTTATGACGAAATAATGAAAGGTTAAAGAGAACAAACACCTGACATATCATAACATAACCTTTCAAAAATATGTATTACGGTACATGTTTTTCCTTATTTAATTGTACCGAATATCTTCATGAAAATTATAAGAATATATTTAAATTAATTCATAAATTAAATGACACTGGTCTCGTTACAGCTAAAAAAATTAATCGACCTCGAAGTTAGAGCTATTAATAGACAACTCCGATCAGCTGATTATTTAATTCATTATTTTAAATGACAGTACTGTCATAGTCCCAGATGGTAGCGAATGTTACTGGTAAAAAAAAATCTGTAGGTTTGATACTTCTACTAGTTATTTATCTAAATATGTATTTATAAAATAATTTATCTTGATTCCTGATATTTATCAAACATATTTTATAACGTTAGGTTTATTTTATAACGTATGTATTCGCTTCTTTTATTTTACTTTAACATTGTATGAATTTTTGAAAATAATATCAGTAATGACCCATTTAAAAAGAATAGTAATATTCCTATTTACCCCTCAAATTAAGCTTAAAGCTTGTGCTAGGAGTTGATGGCAACAGCTCAAGGGGTCGAACCTGCGACTATATCAAAATGCGGTCCGTCAACCATTGCGCTATTGGCGCTTTAACCCTTCAAAGTCAGGACGCTTAGTTAGTTGCATCTTAATTTCAAATATATTTGTAATATACAAAGTAATGTTATATCAGATTTTTTAACATCATCAAGCTTAATTATATAAATATAATAACTAGGGTGTATTCGATTGTATCCTCAAGTCACAAACTTGCCGGCAGCGGCGGAACTATCGTAGATGTAACGTCTGATATGCGTGGGTAACAACTATAATCTTAAGTTAAATAAAAGTAATTCATCCATTCTACTTTTTCACCGAACAAATTTATAATATACAACTTATAATTATATGAATTTTACGGTATGAAAGTGGATAAGAAATAAATATCTTTACAGACAATATATATCAAGGATAGAATATTCTCTTTGTATATATTATTTGTAAAAAAATATATAAGTAGTTTTATTTGATAGGACTGATAGGTTTTTGCAAAGTATAAATTTACATCTAAGTTATCCTTCGTTTGTTTTAACTGCATTGTTAATGGTAAAGGCATACATCACTTACCGAGCCTTTGACATCCATGATTTTCGTATTGTTAACTTCACGAATGTTTTGGTAAATTGCACTTATTACGTCACTGAACACTGCATTCACTTGGTCCACATGACTACCAGATTTGCTTTGGCTCTTCAGTGAATATAATTCAGGCTCTCTCGCCCTCTCCGTGTGGCCGGCAACGTCAAACGCGCCTGTTCCAAGCGGCAAAGCGACTAGAGTCGTACTGAGAGTGTTGCAACAATCTCCAAGGCTTATATATGAGATTGTACGCTGCCGGTCCAAAGATGTTTTTATTTATTGAATAAAAAATATGAAAATAAAATGGAATACAAAAAATTAAAATAATAAATATATATATTTAGTTTAATTTATTGTTTTGATTTTTAAGTATATTTATTTATACAAATCAACAGATTACTGCAAGGTCTATATATTATTAAATATGTTTAATGTCGTTTAATTTATTTTAATGCTAAAATCTGAGATTAACAATTTTAATATAAAATTACTTCTCTGACATAATATTCGCTCAAGACATTTCATAATAAAGTTCACGTAATATTAGCATTTAATTCCGTTAATACAAACGTCGCCTCTCGGTGGCCAAGTCAACCCAAGTCACTTGGCTACAGGAAAATAAGATGATTCTTCAACAAATACAGTAGGTAAGTCACGTTACACCGTGGGACAGTGGGTCGTGACGCACCCTTTACTCCACCGGTGGTTGTGCAAGAACAAGCAAGGACATATCGTCTATGTATTGAATCATACGGGATCGGAAGGTAACGATTACGATTCAAAACGTTACGCCGATTAAAAGGATGTACGTGCCCCGTCCAAGTTCAATGTTGTATGTTATCAAAAACTTTGCCTTCAATTCTTATTATTTGGTTTAAGTTCAAACAATTAGACGTACACTTTTATTTACAAATTACATATCTATATTTATATAATAATATCATTAGTTGTATATATCGTACGAAACTAAAAATATACATTTACGAAGTATACAAATAATTCAATAAGGAAGATCTTTTTATAAAATTTTGTTTCCAAATTCAATATATTTATTTAATAATCGAATATCGAATATGCTTCATAGAAACCTTGAAAATAATAACTTATTGTAAGTATAATGTTCAAAATAGTAAACAAGACGCCGAATTTTTTTAGAAAAGGTTAATAGTATTTTAGAATTAGTTGTCTAATTTTAACAATATCTAAGTAACTATTACAAAATATTTATATAAAATTAAATTTTAAATTAGCATTTGGAAGACAACGTCTAGACGGCAAACAATAATAATTAGACCAGCTAATCCGTAAGACGGTTTAGACACGTACAGGTGATAAAATATAGATAAAAAATACATTTAAATAAATTTAATGTTATGTTTATAAATAAGAGTACTTTATTATAAACGAATTTTCGTGCTCGGGTGGCAGAATCATATACCTAATGATTGTAATTTTGACTGACAATATAATTAATACTCATGTCGACCGCAGGTTGCCTTTTATTTTTTCTAAAGTTTCTTGACACCGATGAACGTGTATATAAAAATAGATACCGAGAATTGTCAAAAATATTTAACTAAATATTTGTTTTCTAAATTACATTGTACATATGTAAAGATTATCTTTTAAATTAACCGTACGTACGTGGTTGTGTGAGAAGAGAATAAGAGATATAAAAACATAAATCTTTGAATAATTTAGAAATCGTTATTTCGTGATATACTTTAATTAAATTTATATGATATTAATCAGCTTACTTATAAAAATATCCAAGCGCCCTAAGTCTATGGTTGCCATTGTAACACGTCGGTAATCGGCGTGTAATCGTGTGAAGGTGGTATAACACAACGCTATTGAGCGCAGTTACAACAAGGTTTTATAAAAAATAATAATCTAAAGTAACAAAAGATTGAAGGTTTGCTTTATACTTAATTTCTCAGTCGCACGCTCAGCTTCATCGTTATATGGATTGTACACTCGTAGTAAGTATCAATTTGTCACTGCCCAATATCACTTATTTCTTATCAAAAGTCTTTTAAGACCAACGTCAGGTTTTTATTGTTCTCAAATGTATATTGAACATGTTTTTATATTGCAGTCTGCACGTTATTAATGACGGATAATATATTTTTTCTTTGTCTAAATATTAATCTCTCTTTTAATTATCAAAATTAAAATTAAAATTATTAATTTGTTTATTTTTTACGATGTACATAATTTCATATATATACAATCGGTAAGTGTACAATCGTCAAGCTTATTGAATTCGCATATGTGATATGGATCAAGTTTTTATTTATTTATATTCCTAATTCTTATTATAGTATTTTTAATCTAATATTAAAAACCTAACAATAATACCTGTAAATCTAAATTTCCCGTTATAAAACACCCTTATAATCTTAACGATCTTACAAATGTTTTATTATTTTAAGTTGCGAAGATAAAATTTGAATTCCCCTTTGAAACAATACAAAAGCAGTGTGAACTTTATTAAGATAAATATGACATAATACAGCTTAACATTATAAACAGTTTTAATTACATTACATCCTCGCTGTCGGTGTGATCTGGCTGTTAATATAATATCGTTCAATTCCTAGTATTCAATCGCGCCTTCTACATGGAATCCCCCCAAAAAACCCAATGTGAACATTGCATTACGTTTATATAAATACATTGTCGTGTTCGCAAACATAGCGGGATGACCTGACAACACTCTGGAAAATCAAAATACGAATAAGATAGTTTGTATTGGATGAAATTATTACAAAATAATATTTATTGGAAAAACTGAAGTAATCGCCTTTAAATCTCCCAATTTTTGGCTCCTCTTTGCGGGGAGGTTTGTTTTCTTAAGAATATATTTTTTCTTGAAGAACAAAACTTGAAAACATTTAAACATCGCTTCTTAGTTAGTTTTACATCACAAAAATGAATTAAATGGAGTAGGTAAGTTATGTTGCAATAGTAATATAGTATAATTAAAGGGCGAGGTTGTTTCAACTTGATCGAAACAATCATCGTATGTGAAAGGTATTCTGCTCTCAGTAATATCTGTAATGCCAAGACAAAAATATTATAATTCTTATGCCTCTTATACGTCATAGATATTATTTAATGAGTCCTTACATAAATATGTTTTTTTTTTTAATAAACCTTCAGATCGATCGGCAAAGCAAGATGCAACATTACAGCATACTGTTTCTGACATCGCTTATGCGAGAAACCGCTAATACGAAATTCGTCAATTTAATGACGTATAAAATATAATACCCCGGTCCGGTTCAGTTGTCTATAAATTCATATAAATATCGTCCTTGCGAGGAATGCGAGGTCATCACGCCTTCGTAGTCGGTCGTGTTCTTTCGAGGCGCTCCTCTTGTGAAACATAATAATCGTCGTTTTAGACTTGGATCATTCCGTATTCTATGCATGTCATTATGATTGCGACCCGCACCTTGTTCTCGCGGACACAATCGACTCGAAAGGATAATAACTGCAATGACATTCGATAGGAATATACTAGAGTGAGTTTGTATAAAATAAGATCCTAAACGTCATGTTAATAGCAAAATTAATTCAGTTCCTTTTATCGAGAGTGTATGAGTATTGAACAGACGCTCTTGACTTTTTGTTCGATTGACGTATACGTTGTATAGCACATGCGCACATGATGATGAAATTATCTAATGATTCACGGAAGTGATCTCTCAATGGATATTAGATACAGTCGATCACTCTTAATGCAATTCTGGACTTCAATTTTTCGCGGAAACACAAATATTAGGAAACATTAAAATATTATCAAGTTATATCGGCGCATACTTATTTGTCAATTTTACTAGGCTCATAAAAGCACTTTTGAATCGTCGTGTTAGTGTCGAATTAAATGTAACGCTGCCTGCCACTGGTTCCGAAAGTAGCTTCTACAGAGAAGCTTCTACAGGGAAGGCAACTCAGTATTTAATCTTTACTTAGTTACTTGACTCTGAGAGTATAAAATGTAGTCTCTTCAAAACCTAGACGTTATTGAGGACTATTATCATAAGCTTCCACATAAATAGTACGGCTATTTCTAGTTACGGCTAGTTTTTACATGATATTATTAAAATCACCTGTTACTGAACTTTAAACCAGTTTCACGCAGTCGATTAAAATGAAATTTTCCATGCCATTTTAGTGCTGACCAAAAAATACACGGAGGTATTGATTATCTTAATTTTATTCGTGTTATTACAAACTAGCGACGAGCCCCGGCTTCACATGGGTGAAATACTGATACTAAGTATACTACAGAATGACTTTATATACAACGTTCACAGCTTTTTTTGTCATTAGACAATAAAAACCGCTATGTCCCTGCATTTTAGATCTGTCATATTTTCGAAAATATTCATTAAATTACATGCTGGTAAAGGCCATCTTAACTATTATTAAATGCATAATGTATTTAAGGTACTTAATTAGATAAGGATTAATGCTACATTGCTTAAAATCGCTTCGTAAGTAAGCCATTATTTCTCGTAAAAAGGAAAACCTTTAGGTTCAAAAATGGTTATTGTTGGTTATGCCTAAGAGATAGACATATACCGTAATTGACTTTTTTGTAGACCTTTTTAAGGTGTACAATACTGTAGTACATTATTTTGATCTATCTCGTAGGGTTCAGCCAGTGTTGGCAATGTAAGCTCAAAAAATGGGTTTATTTACGACATCACATTAGAAAATTATCGATGTTTATCTACTATATTATGCATGTATTATACATATACACCTTCCTCTTGAATCACTCCATCTCTCCATCTTAAAAAAAAACCGCACCAAAATCCTTTGCGTAGTTTTAAAAATCTAAGCATTCGTCGGGACACAGACAGCGGGATACGATTTTGTTTAATACTATGTAGTGATATAAATAAATTAATATTGACTTTATAAAGGACTAAATATTAGTACATTATAACATATTTTATACCAACTAAAGTACATTTGTATAACATAGGAACTTCAAAATAATTATGTACAAAATATGACGTCACACAAGATAATTTCGAAGCTTAATCCCATTTACTGGGAAACAATTTCTGAGACCGTTAACGTTACACACGCATTATACGTATCTTATAACCTTTAATATGAGTGTTATTGCGAAGTAAACCTTGTTTTTAAAACAATATTTAGTTATATCCGTATACGTTAAAAAGGATAATTATGATTTATTATGCATCTTTTCATAAAGTGTTGTTGTAATAATATTATGTGGTCATATGTTTAATGTGTAAAAAGCAAAATAAAGTACATGTCGTGACTTTTGTATCCATGCAAATTAAAAACGAGAATTATATTACTAGGTTTGAATTATATCGTCTAAAATAAGAGAATTATTCTTTTTCTTAAGAAGAAGTGTTAATACTCCGACAGATATAGATTTCCAACACAATTTTTCTTTTACAATTGCGAAAAGAAACATAAATATTAATGGAACACGAGATGAACTACAAAAATGAATAGGTATATTATACATTTAACTAAACTAAGAACAAACAGATTTTGTTCACTTCTACAAAAAAGGATATTGTCAAGTCATTTCGGCATTATGCTTATAACGCTGCAGATCTCCTAGATATTGCTCTATTTATTAGATCATATCACTATCTAAACATTTTAAATTAAAAAATAAGTTAATTTTTTAATAATAATATTATATATAAATAAGTATATTTTATTATGCTAATAATAGTTAAGGTTTACTGAATAAAAATATATAATTAACATAAAATTTACAAAATATATATAATATTTTGAATAATTAGCAAACGAGTATTTAAGTAATTGTAGACATTTCGAGTTTGAAAAAAAGCATAAGTTTTTAAGCATAGAAAAAAAAACGAAAAAAAAAAATAATGTTTGACTCATTATACATTTTGTTTCTCGCAGTTACGTGTACCATTACGTCAAGTTCTTCGTCCTCGTGACCTGACGGTGATTATTAATAAGCGGCACCTCAAAGTGGGAATTAAAGGGCAACCGCTCATCATCGATGGGGAATTGGATGCCGATGTCAAAATAGAAGAATCCACATGGGTGCTGCAGGATGGACGTAATTTACTCGTCAATTTGGAAAAGGTGATTTATATTGATACTTCAACCTCGAGTATCTAATAAACTTAATAACCTGTATTTACAACTATTGGACCTGTTTTTATACGAAACAAAAGATTTTTATTTCATTGTACTTCTAAACTCTCTGTATTCTGAATGTATGATAGCTAAGATTTGTATTGAAATTATTTCATTTTGTTTTTTTTTTTTTTGCATAAGGTTAACAAAATGAATTGGTGGAGCCGCCTCGTCTCGACCGATCCCGAAATATCCACAAGGAAAATCAATCCAGGTAAAATTGTTATTAACTTTTGTTGATCAGCATATACATTAATGAGTTAATCTTTCGTATTATGTTATAAAAAATATTCTCGTTATACGTATTGAGACTATAACAGAAATATTTTAACCGCGTACACGGAGATGCATTTAAAGATGGATCAACGACGATTAGTTATTAAAATAATATTTCATCTAGCTCCTCTACACGCCGCGCTGGGGCCAAAAGTAACGGCGAAACGTAGCTTTGTCATTTATAGAAATCAGAATTAAAATATTCAACAAAAGTAGTGGCTATATTAATTTTGTCTAAAATATATTTTTATAAAGAGAAATTAAAGTAAAAATACAAAGTTTAACTTTTGTGTCTCGATTTGTCTCTTTAATTGCAGACAATGCAAAACATTTCAATGAATTCATTTCTTGAATATAAAAGTATAAGCTAAACGACTAGTAACGAAAAATATTTCTAAAATTAGGGTCATATCTATAACAAACTAGCAGTAGGTCAACAATTATAAGGTAAATGTAAAAGTAGGTCTTGAGATTAAATTAATCATCGATTTGTGTCACGACGATACATTATTAATACATTTTATTTAAATTCCAAATTCTAAAACATTGAATAAATGAGAAAGTTTAGTTATAGCGATTCTGTAATAAGAAACTCGGAACTCATCACAGAATACGAGCGTTAAATGTATGTAACATGTTTTGACTATAATAATCATTATTAGGATACACGTATCAAAATTGCGTATCGCCTTAAGTCGGTTGTCAACATTTCACGAGTGTTAAACGAAGAGAATTCTTACAGAATCGCACGAAGTGTCTACAAACTTTTAAAGTCAAGGTTTCACGAAATTCAATAAGTTGACGTTATAACAGGAAAAAACATCCCTACTAATATAATAAGTACTCCAAAGTGGAACGATTTAGATGAAATTTGTTATGAAAATAGTTTGGTCAGTTTTTTCGGATATATTCAATTAAGAGTGTGAAAAGTGGGTAAATGATTGTTTGTTTGGCGAATCTATAATTTCTTAAGTAACGACTATGAAAATCATTATAATTTAACTTTTTGTTAATTCATATAATGTCTGTGTAATAACTCAACTTCCCCGAACAACAAGAAAGAACAAAGATTACCTAAAATAAACTTCACTTAGAGCCAATTAACACATGGATGAAGACTATTTTGTTATAATAAATTTCTAGCTAAACTTAATAATTCAATGTTTGATAGAGTTTTGCGATCATTACTTTAATTATAAATTTATCTTAAATGCATTCTGTAATGATAGAGCCTTCCGTTCGGATTTCCTACATTACCTAGTATATAAACATTCAAGGATGTCAAGATGTCTTTCTAAGTTTTAAAACTCGTGAGAATTAAATAAATACTATAATTACTTTGTATACTTTAACGGTAAACGACAATGCCACGTGATCAATTGATTGCTAGTGTATTATTTTTCTATCACGACATATATGTATGTATAACAATAATATACAAATAATTGTTTGTTTACATACATTAAAGAATTAAAAAAAGAATAATTTAAATGAAAGCATAAATATTTGTGATATTTAAAGAAAATACATTCAAAACTAAGTAAAATGCAAATCTGTATAAATACTAGATTGATATACGACAGAGCAGTAATATTCTGCTAAAAAGATACTACGTGTCTTGGCTGTCTAGTTATAAAATAAAGTAACATAGATTATTTATGATAAAAAGTGTGGAGTTAACATTTGTTTTTCATTTCGAATAAACAGTGTAATTTATCTTGTTGGCTTTTCCCGGTGGAATCTAAATCTTCCCGGTAGAACCGGTGGTAACTTCGCTTGATTTTGTAAAATAATGATTCAAAAGAGATCCTACACAAATAAAGTATATTTTGATTGATATTACATTAAGTAATATGTATTGAACCCTCTGAAAATGTTATACTTCTTTTAATAAATATATAGAATTCGCCTTGTTGGTTTACTTTTAAAATTTAAATAGAAACTTCATTGTCTCCCAAATAGCAATCGTATAGAAACATACTAGGCCAAGATTTATTGTATAGAAAGTTTTTGCCAATCATATTCGCAAACTTTTGTTTTAATGATTCGCACAATAAGTACTAGTTCTATTATTAATTGTACTTTCACACTATCACGGCTCGTACTTTCAGAACGGAAACAATCTGTAAAATATATTTTTATTTAAGCCAACCAATTCAAGCTAACAGCTAATTCATTGGGTTGTTTTAGTTTGTGTATGTTGCGCGATATATTCGAGGATTGTGAAACTATTTTGACTTATTTCATAAATGGATAGTTTCAATTGATTTTAATGTAATAAATATGAGTGGTAAATTAGGGAATTTAATACTTGCAATTTACTTAGGTATTTGGTGTTTTAATTTAAACATCGATTTTTCATATACAAACTACAAAAATCACTTATTTACTAAAAATAAATACAAACAAGACTAAAATTGTGTGTGTTGTGTGTATTTTTTAAATTTTGTATGGACCGTGGGAGTTGAAAAATATAATTTTATTAATATTATAAATGTAAATTATGATTGTTTGGATGTTTGTCCTTCAATCACGATCGAACGGTTGGACGGGCTGAAATTTAATAGCGAAATCAATTACCTCGTAGCATTTGATATGAGATATATTCATTATTTATTTATTTTTCATGAATATAATAGCATGTATTAAATTCGTAAGTAAGACACAAAAAAAGCACTGAGCGTATCAGACGTGTTACCATGGAGCGACAGCCAGCTGAGTGCGGGCGGATTAAGAATCAAATGCTATTATTCGTTTAGATTTTTTATTAATAATATACATAATCATCATAAAATCAAAAAGTCTCAAACATTCTGTCGATTGAACTAGTTGTTGTTATTTAAAGTATTTATTGTATTCTTCTAATATAAACTTCTATAAAATGTATCGATTACAAATATTTTTATTATAAATGCTACATAAACGCAATGAGTGGATACTGCCAATAATCGGATAAAGTACGAACATATAAAAATATTTAAATACTATTAAATCTACTTTAAAATCGATTAACCGTCTATGATTGTTCATATTATACTATAATGATGTAAAAATATTAAGTAAAGGAGAGAAGAGAATTCCGCGGATAAGCCATAAAGCGAATAATCCGCCTACAGATAATCGGAAGTTACTATAACCATATTGTACTTAAATCAACAGTTTTATCAAAATAAATCCATAAGTTGCAATACATATTGTTATAATTTTAATATTTTATTCCAGAACCATCAAAGTTATCGGATTTAGACGGAGAGACAAGAGGCCTAGTTGAGAAAATGATGTACGATCAAAGACAAAAAGAAAGGGGACTACCCACCAGCGAGGAACAGAAGAAACAGGACGTACTTAAGAAGTAAGCGATATATATTATTAACTATGGTCTTAGTCAATTTTTTTTTGCTTTATGAGAAATCCATCGGAAATTTGAGATAGAACTACAGGCTTGTACAAATTTTACAAATAAAAAATAAAATAAAAATGAAATCCACTCGTATACCCAATCGATGGAGTAAAGATAAACAACAACCTTATATTTTGAGTATCGACGTGATTTGCTAATAACTCAGTTATATTATCACGAAACAGTTGCTGTTAAATATATCTTTATTTAAATATTCTATTTAACCTCTTATATCCACTTTAATTTGATTTCAAAGTTCCCATAATAACTTCGCTGACATTCAAAAGGCAATTTTCGCTAATCATTAATAAAAACTATAGATTATTCAAAATTTCGATCAAAGTTATCACGTCAATTCAATGTCAAAGCAGTTTAATTGTCTTTACTGCTCCTGTAGTTGGAATAGGCTTGGTCTATACAAAAGCGTATAGGGCTATATTTATTATAAATACTTCGAACCTATAACATATAATTATATTTATACCATACGACTACAAAACAAAAAAGTACCTGTCTCTCGGACTTAAAAAATAATTTTTAAAAATAGTACCTATATATTTAAAAATTCAATTAAAGTATATTATACATAATAGTTATTTTTTGTGTAGCTTTGTATTTTTGTACTTCTGATTCGTGTTATTTAAAAAAAAAAAAAACATCATAGCTTCTAAAGTTAGCCAATACAATTATTGCGTCAACTCTAATAATAAAGTCAAATGTATGTATTTAAATTACACTTGTAAGTATTAACTAGAATAAAACAGCCTCACATAACCGTTTTCCTCATTCCTCTTTACGTGATCAATAAAGGTAGAATCATATTATTGGGCGGAAATGGAGACTTCTACATGCAATACATATAAAAGTACTTTATTAAATCGCCAAAAAGTAAAACTTATTATTCAACCTCTTATGTCAATACATTTCGCCTTGAAAACGAACATTTAACTTTTTCCGCAAACCACTGCCCAGACTTCAACGGAATATTTTTTTCATGAGATAAATAATATCCTATTTTTTTTTTACAGATTTATGGAACAACATCCGGAAATGGATTTCTCGAAGTGTAAATTTAATTAAAGATGATTAAAAACTTATCCAATTCTTCGATGTCGATAGCTCGCTTTATTAAAATAGGAGCTGATTATTGAGTAAACGTTGCATGTCGATTACATTACTTATAAATTAATGGTCGAGCAAACAAGTTGTCTGTCCTAAAACTTATTGAATTTTTAGATCTTACTAATCCATGTAAACCATTTATCTCGACTTAGGTAAAAGTTAATTTAAACTCGTTTACTAGTCAATAGTAACATTTCAAACGATTTGTTAATGGCTACTTGATTTGCTTGATAAAAATATTATTATGTTGTTTATATAATAAACAAATAAATGATTTTCTTTTATCGTTTCATTTTAATCCATTAAGTTAATTCTACTTTATAAACTTTTTAAACAGAACAAGTTTTTGTCTTGGTTAATATAAATTAATGCAATAATGCATTGAATGATAAACTACTTAAAATTTTTATTTACTTCTTTATATTGTATTTACTCTATGTTTATTTTCAAGGTCCTGGGTTCAAAACCCATATTGGAATATTGGATTTTTGTGTGGAGAAATTCTCAATTGCAGATCGGAGTATAGCAGTTGGCAATGTTTGCTTGTGCCCGTACCTGTAGCAAGTACGCGAAGCAGGTGGTCCGGCACCGGAAGTCCGTTTACATGTATAAAAATGTATGGCAACCTGGATGGCCAACTATTTTGAAATCATGTCCACTTTATGTTGTTACTAAAATGGTTATTTAACCTTTTATTTGTTAACTAGAGGTGTTCCCGATAATATATTCCTTATACAGAAACGACATTTATTTTCTATTTTTGGTTATAATGAATTCGTGATGTT
This sequence comes from Vanessa atalanta, assembly GCF_905147765.1. NCBI lineage: Eukaryota > Metazoa > Arthropoda > Insecta > Lepidoptera > Nymphalidae > Vanessa > Vanessa atalanta. The sequence goes on from NC_061875.1 coordinate 7,479,106, forward strand.
ATAATGAGTTTGGTTATAATGAAAATGGTTTGGTTTTAATGAATTCAACGAAACACCTCATTTGAAGCCTTTTATTTATTTAAGGAAACTGTCAAAAAAACAAAACTTACTAAAATATTAGAATTCAAAAGATTTACAAAATTTCGGTTAAAATCAATGCCGGATTTAACCTTAGCGCAATGCAGTTGACCCCTGTGCACTGTAAAAAATGTTACCCAATTATTTAAACTTCGCATAAAATTGATAATCATTACATATATATATATATGTTATACTTCTGTTGGCACGTTGTGGAAAAAATAATGACAGTTTTATGAAGCTCTCATGGATTGACAAGAACTACATAATTAAAATTGTAATCGCTAGCTAAACCAGCAATTATGTGTCAGGCGCAAAGTTTTCCCGCCAATATTTTCTTTTTTTTATAATGTTGCCCGTTTCAAAAATTGTAGCAATAACAGTAATAATTATTATTTTATTGAAATTAATTATTTGCAGACAATTAAAAACTATTTTTAATTATGTTGTAGCAGTATTTCTATATCTTTGAAATTTGAAAGATAAGACAAGCATATTTGATAACGAGTCGTTCTTGTCTTCCTAAATTTGCCTACCCAGCCCAGAAAGTATTGTAATTCCTGGATTAGTAAAAATAGTTGAATTAAATTATGAATAAAACACAATTTCACATAAGTGTAAAAGTCGATTCGATTTTTATTTTATTGCGGCGCTTGATCTTGTCGCAAAATTGTCATAATAGAAGCTATACCTATGTATTATTTAGAGTTTTCGTTATGTATAACGCGTTTTTGTCAGGAAACAGTAATAATAAACACCGTTGAATAGTTGGATTCTGAAACCGAGTCAGTGAATGAAATATTCCGATTAAATAATCTAAAGTTATCGTGAATTCTCTGTACCGTATGCAAGCTGAAAGCAGGGTTTTATTTTTATTTCTTGTATTAAAAGTATATATGTGTCTGAAAGATGATATGGTTTGTAAGAATGTTACTTGTGAGATGACGTCCGACAGATAAGTTTGGAAGAAAAAGACATACTGCGCCGACCCCAAGTAAAATTGGAATAAGAGCAGGAGAATGATGTATTAAAAGTATATATATTAGCTTTTATGGAATATTTTTGTATATTCTTCCGTTGAAATATTATATTACCATAAATATATTGTGAAGCAGCCAATACACCTATTTATTTAAATGTTTCGTGTAATGGCCTCCTAGAACTAATTTCATAAATAGTTCGGAGAGTTCGTTTCCGCAGGATAAATACAATTTCAATATATGACATGAGACTATGCAATATATAAACTAGCAATAATCTGTATGTGAGTTTGTGATTGCTTAAATGGAACTACTAAGTCTTCCTGCTAGGGCATACAAATAGGTGTCCCACTGAAAAGAGAGAACAGAGTTGTTTATTGTCCTGTTAAGTTTAAAAATGAGAGATATAATTATATCATCTGCAAACAGTACAATGCCGCAATTCTTATAAACATAATGGTTTACATATATTAATAACAACAGCAATATAAATCCTGTGGTACACCGTTTTTAACCTTCAAATCTCTTCATTAAGGTAGGAGGAAATAAATTGTCTCTCCTGTAGAGTTCCTTTTTATGCAGATTAATGTAGAACAGTTCTCGGTAGAACCTATTTTCCGAACCGGAGGTGAAGTGGCTTTACATTTAATTCAATACTGTAATATGAGAATTCAAAAGTAACTTTTAAGTCTACTTGAATAAAGAATATTTTGATATGATTCAGATAAAAAGGACTTGAACGACAGAAATGCACCTAACACTAAATTTAAAAGAAAACATTTAAAAAAATATATTCAGTCTTGCGTATCGAGAATTATGAACAGTGATTAATAAAGAAATGTTCGTAGATGTAGCTGAACCATTAGAAAATCGCATAGAATGTGTAAATGGTATATTATTATAGGATTATTACTTTGCAAATTTCACATAGCACGGACAATTTGTCAAGACATGAAAAATCACATTTTATTCTACCACTGTGTTTCTTTCAATTATTGACATTTTGTCATTTTACAAACATATGTAAGATTGTCAAGTTTCAACTGTCAATTGTGAAGTTTGAAGCATCAAATTGTCGAATGTCGCCTGTCGCCACGACATAACAAAATAAATAAATGATAGTATCTTTTTAAATATAAATATCATATAATTTTGCAAAATGGTCAGGACTGTGTATTCTCCCGAGCATTGTCTTCAATATTTAGAGCAATATGCAACTCAAGAAAACTTTGTATTAGGTTTAATATTAGGCCAGGTAATATATCTCTATTTCGGTATTTTTTTTTTCGTTATTAATTGCAAGTTAATTAAGATAAAATTCACCTATTAACAGATAACCGATGCACGTGAAAATATAATTCACTTAGCCCGTACACCCGACGACAAAACTGCTGATACAGTTTCAGAGGAAACTTACGATTCACAAAAAACGGAATCCGTACGAAATTTACTAGGAGTGTCAGAAGCATGGGTTGCGGATCATGCAAAACATGTAACACGTATGTTACCAGGAGGAATGTTTGTTCAAGGTATGCATTGCTTTTAATATTAAAATGAATTAATTGATAAAGTATACAAACTTTAAATAACTTGTAATTTTAATAAACTTAAGCCAGATAATATTATTTTATGTGATCTCAACTTGATTTTTATAGGTATTTTTATCACAAGTGATGAAGATGTCTTTGAAGATCCTAACCATTTTAGTAAAATTAAAGCTGTCCTCAATTTCATACATAAAACTTTAAGTAGCAATCAGTATATGTTTGGAAACTATCCTCATATGAATGAGAGACTCATACTTCATATGTCTACTAGTACTAAAGTACTGACATGTAAAAGTATTGAGGTGGGGTCAAGTAAAACTATGTCAATGAAGCCAGTTGAGTGGAAATTTTTGCCCAAGATGCAGCAATGGCAAAGACTAGACTGCTATTATGAATTTGATGATGTTTATCCAGTCATTGTCAAGAAAAGTGGTATATCAGTAAAGCAACAATTTCAGGTATGGCATAATACAAAAAAAAACATATTTAGTGTGGGCTAAGTTTATTTATTGCATAGGTATTTTCTTATTTTTTTTTACGAATACTTTATGATTGATCTGTGTTTTCACCTTATTACCTCTATCACTAGGAAAACTTATAAGCTTTTTTTTACTTCAAATGCCATATACCTATATTGCTTGAGAATGGCCTTTTTAATTTAAATAAAATATAGATGTTTGATGACTAATTCCCAATTTTAATTACTTTCAGCAAATACTGGAAGTTGCATACAAAACAATACAATCAAGTGTGATGTTTATTGATGGAGAGTTAAAAGATGGTTCTGATGCTTTGGAACAACTCATAAAGAAAAAAAGACTAAAGAGTAGTACAAAGACTACACAAGATGCTCCAAAATCAATGCATGTTTCGTTATTTGTGCCTTTTGTAAGTAATTAATAAAATAGACAACTTGATGATTAGATAATTATCTTGATCAATAAAATTATTGTTATAGTTAGATTTATTCATTGATTAAACAATTAATTTACCTTTATAAATAATTATTTTACATTTTTATGAGTGTTATTATGCAAACAATGCTTAAGATCATATTGCTCTTACATAACAAACTTATTGACAAAATATCTGTTTTTTTTTATTGTAGGAAAACAGCCTTCCAGAAACAGTAGAATATCTAGAATGTGATGGTAACATACATTTTAGTGGGGTTGTATCCTCCAGTGTGTTTATGTACCCAAAAGCAACAGTCAGTGAAGCTATCGCTGCAGTTAAACAAGATATCATCCGTTCCCTAGCTTCCCGTTTCACAATGCATTGTGATGCTTTGATTGACGATAATTTGTTGCCAGAAGGTAAGGTTATTTTTCATTTATATCTTGCAAAGTAAACTCAAATTATTACCATTACAACTATATTATGTACAAGCATTATCTACTTATACTAGTTACTATAAAATTCATCTAGCTTAGAATTTAAGCTAAACAAATGATTTGACTACTATAGTTTAATCAAAACCTGTCTGGTTTTTTTAAATATAAAATTATATAAAAATCCTAGTCTTAAATTAGACACACTTGCATTTCACAAAAAATAACCTACCAAAAATTTGATAGGAAAATATTTCTTTTTTTTTTCCTTAATCTAATTTAAAGTGAATATAACAACATAGATATTAATTTCTATAACAATTGTTTGATAATTTTAGTGATATTCTTTAAAATAAAAATAATTATAAGTCTTAAATTCATAATAGTAAGTTCTATGTATTACAGAGAAAGTGTGTTTTAATGAGCCTCCACGTCGAGTCTTGGTGCCTGTGGGTTCACTTTATCTTTGTGACTATCTCTTTCCTGGTGAAGCACCAGCTGAAGCCTTGTTGTCTGTTAAAGAGCTCCTCGACTTACAAATTACTGAAGGCGATGTAGTGTGTGATGTTGAAACACCTGCAGGTATTGTATTATATCCCAGTTATATATTAATTAATAATGATGTATTTTCTTGAGCTATAAGGTGTTTTTCTATATCTCAGGGACTACTTAGCAGATTTGCATATTGTTGAAAGCAATGCAAGCACATATGGTTTTTGTGGTACTAGTTGTAAGTACCTCATTGGTTTAGTTCAAATCAGGAAGCATGTAAAGCCATTGGTAATATGCCTGAACTCTTCCCGGTTGTGTTGGATTTGATTTGGATTGATGAGAGTGAGGAAATAGAGATTACACCTGTGTTTGCGAGCACACTTGTGCACTATATGTCCTGTGTAATTGGCTGATCTCCCTTGAGATGAGTCGCCGTGACGGAAATCTGTCAAGACGACATATTTCAGTTGTGCCGTGCAGTGTTACCTCCATTCAATTCACCTACAATCTACTTGCTTACTTGTTTCATAAAGTTAGCCATGTTGGTTGATGTTTATGGATGGATTATATATTTACTACTTTACTCTTTAGGATCGTAACTTAAAATTGTATCACTACATAGTATGAAACAAAGTCGCTTCCCGTCTCTCTGTCTGTCCATATGTATGTTCAGAACTTTAAAACTATGCAACGGATTTTGATGCAGTTTGTTTTAATAGAGTGATTGGAGGTTTCTAATGTGATGTCGTAAATAAATACATTTTTGCGCTTATAAGCACTGGCTATACCCAACGAGATAGATCAAAATAATGTAATATAGTATTGTACACCTTAAAAAGGTCTTCTAAAAAGTCCGTGATGGTATATGTCTATCTCTTAGGGATAACCCACAATACCCATTTTTTATCCTTTACTTTTTACAAGAAATAATGACTTATTTATGAAGCGATTTTAAGCAATACAGAATTAATCCTTATCCAACTAAGTACATTGTGCATTTAATAATCACTATGACACTGAATTGATTGAATAAGGTTGTATATAAAGACATTCTGTAGTATATTTAGTATCGGCATGGCACCCTTGCAAAGCCGAGGGGGTCGCTAGTAGGTGAGGTAGGTAGGTAAGCGAGGTAGGTAATGTGATATTGTAATTATTGAATGTAATGGTAATATTATTATTTTTAGATACTTCCGAGTTTGACGCTTTGGATCGCGATACAAGCAGTGAAGAACTTCTGGCAACACCACAGGAAGCTAGTCAGTTCATGTACATCACCGGCATTTGCTTTGCTATGTTTGTCTTAATAGTGTCGATATTCATACATTATTATGACGCAATTGTACAATTCATGGGCAAACTACTCACAAGGTCTTGAATTTGAATTTAGTATACTAAATATTATAAGCCTTATTTGTTATTATTTGTAAAAAATTGTTTACTGACTACATTATTGATGTAATAATAATTTTAAATATATAAAACATGATATGCACCTGTTTTGTACAGACTTTGCTGTGTAATTTAGTATTTAATTTTCCATAAATATATAATTATTTTTTCTACAATATTTTTATTTATATTCTTAACATCTCAACAACTTATTACATAATATATTGAGCCTTATTTTTATAAAGTCGAAATGAGAGACTGAGGTACCAGGATGTTGTTCATATAACTTTTACATAGAACTAAAAACGGCTCGTACAGCTTTTGAAAATATAAATAATATTATAGTGTTTTGCAGCTTTTAAAAATATAGATAATAATTTTGTAGTGTTACTTGCACTTATAAATTTAAATAATCCTTATTAAGCGCTTAGGTACTACAATAATTTAGTTATGACTTGTTATTGGTAGAATCTACATTCCGAACCGGTAGTAGCTTTACTTAAAATAGTTTGTTAAATGACGATTCAAAAGTGCTTGTAAAAGCCTACATGAATAAAGTATATTTTGATTTTGATTGCATCGAATATGAATAAAATCGATTAAATGTTTGAAATAAATTTAACCGAATCGAATATTTCAAGAATTTTGCGCGAATGATTAAGATGTTACAATTCAGTCTTCAGTGCAGGTTGATACATTCGAAGAGCAACATTTTGTATATGCTTTAAATAGGATAATCGCTAACAAGTGAGAAGTATCAAACGATTGGAAAAATAAATAAAAATAAAATGAAATATTATTGCTTTTTAGAGGCGAAAAATAATTTAATGAATTATAAGAGTTAATAAGATTTCTATTTTAGCTTTAAGCAACCAGTTGAAGTTACATATATATACATAGATATCATTATAAAATAGTTACATAATATTGTCCAGCCTAGCGAGTACAATATGTAGATCAATACCAAAAGTCGCAGTATTTTGGGCATGGGCAAGCACCACTGAATTTTCATGTGCTTAATTTGTGAAAATGGCGGAAAATGGAAACCTTGTTTCGGATTTATTATTCTACCGAACTCTCAAATACTCGCGAACATGAAAGATCGGTAACTCAGCCGAATACGCAAGTGTCGAATTCGTCGTGACTTGCGATATACGAATTTAACAAAAAACAAATATTTAAACAAGAACGTCATTTAAAATAATCATTGGATTTACAGCGCCATCTAGTGGCGAACTATAGAGTAAAATAAACATTCAATAATCCAATAGATGGCAGCCAATGAGATGATGTTGTAATGCTATCAATGAGAATTTCATACTTAACACATGTTTTTGTTTCATACGAGTAGTCATATGCTCAAAAGTAAACTTCGAGAGTGACAGAGAGATCCGATACCATACAATAGTATTTCGATACTACATTAATCGGTCGTATCGCATTATCAAATATGATAGTGAGAAACGACAAGTGCTGCCTTTAATGTGTGACTATACAAGTACACACGCTGATTTCTAATAGAGGACTAGTAATATTCAACAAATCGTCAACATGTCGCGCATGTAGTGTTGTTATTTATTTATTTAATGTTTGTGGTTTTTAACTGTTTGTGGATCTTTGTGTTACTATAATGAAGTTTACGAGGCAATGATTAATGAACATTAAAGAATAATGAAATGAGTTATTTATGTGTACGGCTGATTATACGAAAAACCGGTTTAGATACAAGTTTTCTGTGAAATAAAACTGAGACCGACTTTGTTTACAATGGCGTTTTCAATAAATAAACTTAAAAATATTTTGAATATAAATAAAGACAGTCAGTTAACGGGTAGTGGTAGCTTGGACCCGGAAATTGGTTTCAAATTAGCGTTACATCCAGTTAATAAAAATTTGTACGTGACTGTTATCGGCGCCCGGCATCTCCCATCCTTGTTTGGACTTAGTCGAGCTCATGGATACCTCGTTAAGGTACTCAACTTTGTTTTTATTTTTCGACAAAATATGTAAATTTCATTTGGAAATGTATTTTATTAAAACTAGAATACTTACAAGAGGTAGAGGTACTTACAGATAAAGATATCGTTAAGTAAGGTAAGTACAACACGCATAGTAAATCATCATGTTTTTTCACATTAAAAATTACTATTAAATGAGAAATTACTGAATATAATGAAACTCATAAAGTATTCACGGAGTTTAAATATCGCCTCTTGTCTAATAGATTTTCTCATTAGGGCTATTTTACATTCCATAATTTATAAGTATTAAGTTAGGTGTATAGGTACCTAGGTGCGGGCAAACGATAAGCGTTTCTATAAATGGATGTTATGACATAATATTAGTATTTACAAATAAATCGTTACTATTTCTTTACGCTAAATGACTGCTCAATAACATAAAAATCTTATCATTACAGCTGACTGCATAATCGCATTACACATTTGGAATCAGTAAATTTGAAGTACCTATTTCTAGCATTAATATCAATATAAGATAAGCGAAATTGTAATTTTTATGAAACTACATATTATCGCTTGCTTTGCTCGTTTTTTTATTTAACACAAAGTACTCCTTTCGGGCAAAGGTTTGCTTTCCTATGGAAACTTGGACATGGTTTGTTCTACCACGTTGCTTTATTGCGCTAATAAACACTTAATTTATGTATGTAGTAGGGAACGCTGATAAAAAAATACATTTTTTTGTAATTTTTTTTGTTCGGTATTGTATAGGTATCTTAAAAGTCTTATAACATAACATATTCGAGTTTAATTAGTGTTCCACATCAATTGTACTTATTCGAAATGCTCTTTTGATTCTATTTTTATATTATTACAAAATAATTAAATTAAATAAAACAATTCTTATTAAGGATATTTTGCGCTTTTAAATGTAAATGAATAACCTGTTCACTGCATGTCTCAGGTCTCCTCTCATTTTGAGGAGGTTTCGAGGTTATCAATGCCTACAGGATTGAAAATTCAAAATTGCTTGCCCAGGCTTTTGTTCACAATCTATTGTCATCTCTAAGTAATATAAAACAAAGTAGCTCCCCGCCGTTTTTTAAATACGCAGCGGATTTTAATGCGGTTTTCAACAATAAACAGGTATTCAATGTGAAGGTTTATATGTATAATACCTGCATATTATGGTAGAGAAAATCCGAGAATTTCAAATTTTATAGCCTTCTTCCTAGCGGAAAAATATGAAAATTTTATTTTTATGTTTGTTCTTCAATCTAAATTTTGTGTATAGACAGTACACAACATATCACCACTTATTCCTTTTTGCATGCAAATTAAAAGAAGTAGGTAGTATGATTAAAACAAAAGTAATTAAAGTGTATAAATGTACACCTTTGCTTGTGATTGTAATTATCGTCGTGCTGTACGCTTGATCATATATTATTTATTTAATCAATGTATAAAATTGGAATGTGTTCCGAAAATAGTACGAGGAACAGTTAAATGAAACCAAATATATGCTAAAAACGTAATTAAACAGTTACATGAACCAACACGCAGTACGTAGTAACGTTTTATTAACGTCGAGTTCAAATACCAAACAATTAGTCGACACATGCTAATTTACTGCTTAACTAATTTTAAAAACGCTATGTATAAATGCGGTGCGTATGTAGATTGTAGGTAATTAACTAAGCTTATTTCTACATTTTATTGTTTGTTTTGTAAATCAATTCTAATGATTTCCATTTTTCACATATATATATTTTAATAGTTCATATGATTTTAAACGTGTTTTACCAAATTTAAATAAGGCAAACACTTTAAATATCTATTTAATTTATGTCGGAATAAGTTATACGTAATCGAAAACAGTTTTTTTTAAAATAATTTACCATCATTCACAACTATGTATATGTCATGCATGCTTAATAAGCGATTATTGTTTTTTCGCTATCAGAAAATGTTCTACGTCATATCTATAATTTATCTTACCCGCACCATCGGCAACGTATTACGTAGCCCAACTTTGTTTCCCTATATATATTGTTTTACCTACCTGAACCAAAATATTTCATTAACATTTTAATTTCAAATTTTGAGGACTATAATAGGACCTAGCTACTGAACGGTATCCGTAAAACACCACTAAAATGTTATTAACATATTTATGGTAATAATTCTAATGTAATTAGGTACAATCAAGCGTTATTATGCGGATCCTTACCTTGCGTGTGGAATTTTGTTCGATCGTAAATTGAACGTTTAAGGAAATTTGTATTTTAATTACTGACGAGGCACAATATACATAATATTACAAGTTATTCAAAAACTATTCTTTAAAATTAACCCACAAAAATATGTGCGTATAAAATTTTTGGATGTTTGCTTAAACTATTAATAAATGTAAAAAAAAGAAAACTCTATTACTTTATTATAATAAAATGTATGTACTCTGTAGGTAATGTTTATTTGATTTTAGTCACTTGAATTTAAGTAAGATTCAATTAAATGTAATGAACATTAATTTAATAAAATTATTTTCATTTCGAAAGAATTATTTAATTGGAATAATTATTGTAATTCTCTTTGACTATAAAAAAATGAATCACGGTGCATTTTTGTTTTATTCGTCATTAGTAGACGGCGTCGAAAACCACCCAGTAATAAGGTAATTTCGAACCACATCGAAATATTTAATGAAAAATCTATCTATATATCGGTCATATGTAGCGTAGATACGCTACAAAATTAATTTTACTTTCAAAGTTCCGCTAACAGTTTCACCGACATTCAAACGCCCTTTTTTCCATAATGAATATAACAGATTATTTGAGCTCTCGACCAATAATTTTGCATCTATTCGATGTCAAATATTGTTTATTTGTGTTTTTTCCCTCTTGTGGTTGGAATGGCCTATGGTTTTTTTTGGCATCGGTGCTGTTAGTAATATTAACCATTCCTTACTTCGCCAATGATCCACCAACCTTGGGAACTATGACGTTATCTCCCTTCTGCCTGTTGTTACACTGACTTACTCACTCTTCAAACCGGAACACAACAATACTTATTGCTGCTTAACAGCAGGATATCTGATTGGGTGGTACCTACCCAGACGAAGAGAAGGGTTTGCACAAAGCCCTACCACCAAGTTACATGTAATGCAAATGTTTTATTGTTTATTTGTTTACTTGACGAGTGATGATGAAATGTCTCAAGTTAATATACTTGGAGATAGTGACTTAAAATTTCAATCAATTTTCAACTCGCTCTGTTACGAGTATAGCGACGCTTCAGGTATCAAATTACGTATTTAATGAGACGAAAATTATTGTCGTCGCACTGATCGGGCCGTTATCGTTGGACGATTAATTGAACTTGCCGGATAAATTATGAGTTCCGAGTTGACGATTTGTCGCACAGATCCGGTATTTTCCGGTTTAAAATCTTATCTGGGCCTATATTTTTAAATTTGTTAAGTGATTATTTTGTTATATAAAAATCAAAACAATGTATTAGTTTTCATAAATGTACCTTTAAAGTAAGGTTAAACGCTTTTGAAATAGGAATTGTGTTCAAATTTAAGATTTGTTATAGTACATTCACCATCGTACTAAATGTAAACCCACTTAGTGCCGGACGTAATTTATGAAGTCGTGATTATCAAGTACGTTTCACGGAAATTAAATTCTCGGAGGCACAACGGCAAATATTATTATATAGATGGATGTACAACTTCAACACCTCCTCTTCCCCGTTAGGAGTTGTTATTATTTTATTAAACGTTTAATGTAGATTTACATATGCACGTATATTGTTTACTTCGTTTTAAGTGCGTACTGTACGGTATTATAATAAACCTTCGAAGTCGTAGCCTCTGGAAGTTGCACTTCCAAAATATCTTGAAAATTTTTTGGAACACCAATTATTAAATCAAAATGATAATGAATAAGTGCATGTCGTAATCTTTACTATTACTATAAATGCGAAAGTAACTCTGTCTGTCTGTTTTTCTTTTTCTGCTAAACCACTGAACCAAACGACTAACCTAATCAAATAGATTAAAATAGGTATTAAGCAAGCTTGAGCCCCAAGGCCTTCCTTGGGGTCGGTGATCGGCCTGTATGATTGATATATTAATAAATAGTTTTCCCCCGCGCCTATGAAAGGCTTATCTCCTTAAATAGGCTAATTTTATACCTAAAACCTACGACCGCCACCTAAAGAAGTAAAATAACCTTCTAATCTAATATTGACGGTGTACTGAACTATTATCTGATAAGCCGTTTGACCTACGTAAGAATGATGGTTTGAGATAAATTAAAAAAAAAAATAGCATTACGAATTGATAAAATAGTATGCTTAAAGATTCGAAGTAGCATATTAGGTTATTAAAAATTGTTATCTTTACTTTATGAATGTTATCTGATATGCGGTAACAGTCATGCTGCTAGCTTAACATCATGTTCTGCGAAGCGTAAAGGCAGAGGCATGTAAGTGAAGGTCACCGTTTCGGTTCTTATACTAAATGGTCTAGCTTTTTTATAATCTTTGCTTTGCGCGTTCACGTTAATTAGAGGTGGTTTGTTTTGTGATTTCAAAAAATTCCAGATTATACATATTAACGTGATCCCTGATTATATTGCTGACTTCCGTTACCGTAACCGTATCTGATGAAAAATATAGAATAGCTTTATCTATCTTTTTTAAGCAAATTGCTTATATATCAAATAATAACTTCAAATAAACTTATTACCTTATTATTTTAATTCCACTTTCCTAATACCTAAACAATTTTATATCCTTTAATAAAACTATCCGAAACAGTACGATAATACAAAATGATTTCCTATTCCTGGTAATAACAAGGGCCGGATTAACCATGTCGAGTCCCCTAGGCAATGCCGATCTCGAGAAGAAAGGTCCCAGGAGCAATATTTGGCTTTCACAATTTCGTTAACAATTAATATTTAAATTAAATTTTAGCCTACCGATGAGCCGCAAGGCACACAAAATTTTAAAAACTTTAACATTCATTCTGCGAAAAAATAATTAATATTTTCTTAATTAAACTAAATAAGAAATGACAAACGAGTGTTATTTTTATTACCTTTTTGAACCAAGGAATTCATATTTTGTGTTGATTTAGAAATTAACCCTTATCTCTACTTAACTAAGTAACTAACTACAAAACTTGAATGAATTGTATAAAAAGTCTACTGTAAGAATAATATGTTCGTAACAAATATCTCAGAAACGAATAGGTACTTTGGTATATCTCAATCGGACTCTTTATACTAATATCGGACATTTAAACCATTTTCTCAAGAGATATGGAAAAGTTGACTTTCTCTTAATGTTTGTAATCGATTTCGCAGCTACGTTAGATATTGGGGATATTTTTAAACACAAAGTATGTAATAAGATTTACCTTTTGCTATGTCAGCTGTGTATGCGTAGAACAAACAATGAATAGAATTCAAGTTAAACTGGGCGGAGACGTATTTGTCTGTGTGGTTCAAAAAATATTGATTAACAAATTAATTTATTTTTGAATTTAATAAATCTTACATATTAAGATGATTTGGTTTTAAACATATTTTATATCCATTTTACTCTTCAATTATTTATATATAATAAATAAATAAATTAAATACTTGCATTTAGGCCTTAGGTAAATAAAAATTTCGTAGGTAATATTAAGTATCGCTTTGCTTTGTGAGTAGTTTAACATGTTTGTAAAATAGCTTATTTGTACATTTTTGGCAAAACTACGGTTTAAACGGCGTCACGATTTGATGGCGAATTTGTACAGATCCCGACGATATAAGAATACAATTTTTCGCCGAGGGCTAGGCTCCGCGCTCGTAAAGAAACAACCTAGGGGTAAGAACGACTTAAGAAAAACAGACCACATAGTTTCCGGAGTTAACAGAGTTTTCTTTGTCAATTTTCTGAAAAAACATCCACACATATGGATCTTTCACAAAATATATCATGTTACTCGGATTTTTGCATGACAAATGTTTCACGGCTTTCTTTTTTTTTTCAAAAGCAAATTTAGATTAGAAAAAAAATTTAAACTGTTTTTTTTTTTCTTTTTAAATTCGAGTACAAAGACATATCGAAAATCGTATTATTAGTTTTCATCTTTATTTGACGTGATCTATAAAATTCTCCTTCAAATCGTGTCGCCGTAGGAACCGTATAATCCCCCATATTTTAAGAAACTAGCCATAAAGATACTTAAATTAATTTAATTTTTATTAGTCAGTATCGGTCTTATAAATCTGAAAAACTTCTCAGAAAATCTCAGATTGATTTATACACACAGATACACTAGTTTTTTTTCCAATTTTATAACCATCCCTGAATTCCCAACAACATTTCGCTATGTTTTGGAAGTCACATTCTAAAATCTGGGAAATATTTTAGGTACATAATTGTTTCTGATTATATTAAATATATATATATATAAGGCAATAAAAGATACCTGAAAATGAAAATAATGTATTAAAATAACAATTAATTTTATGTGACCACGCAGTGATGGTTATAATTTTTTTATTTATATGAATATATACTATTCCACTTAACTACTTATCCACTCCAGTTCTACTTAAAAAAATCTTATAATAAATTCGGCAAAATTTAAAACGCATTTTTTTTAATTCATATTTTATATAATAGATTATTAAAGATCTAGACACGCGGTAGCGTGTCAGCCAAGTTCTAGTAACAGAACTGGCGAGCAGCACCGTGTGTAATATCAAAGATATCGCGCCAATTCAATGACGAAGTCGTTTATTTTTTTGGAATATATAACATATTCTCTATCTCTCGTATTCTTTATATATATATATATTTACAAGTTATAGTCTTGCTATAGTAACAAGTAAATAAACATATTATCAACGGCAGCGTCTACAAAATGTTTATGTAGTACTAGTTTAGCGTTATTTCGGAAAATCCTAAAGAAATTGACGACCTCTGTGGTCGAGTAGTATGTACACCGGTTTTCATGGGTAAGCCACTCCGACGTCCCGGGTTTGGTTCCTGGCCGAGTCGATGTAGAAAAAGTTAGTCTATGTTGTCTTGGGTCTGGGTGCTTGTGGTACCGTCGTTACTTCTGATTTCCATAACACAAGTGCTTTAGGTACTTACATTGGGATCAGAGTAATGTATGTGATGTTGCCAATATTTATTATATTAATAAACACCCTTAGGTGCTTTATTAATAAGATTTTTAAAATTAAGAATTATTAATATTTTTGTTGAGTACAACAAAAATAAAAATATTATAAAGTTTACCAATAAAATTATAAAGTTTTATTGGTAAACTCTAGCTGGTATATTAGAGCCGAAGGCTTAATAACTTGGTTCGACGATAACCATGTTATGCTTAAGTAGGGTATGATATTGCCAATGTTTATGAGTAAAGACGACCATTTATCATCATGGCCTATCTCAGTTATACCTATTATTATAGGCTTTACCCTGTATCATCATAAACATAAACAGCGGTTATAAAAAAATTACAACGCTGAGGCGATTGTTATCTTCTACCGAAAATAATAAAAATGATCAATTTTAGTCTTAGAAGGTACATACTGATATAATATGTACGTCAATACGACATAATTGACCGGCACAACTAAAAGCCATTAAACTAAGAATTGAATTGAATTGACATAATTGACGACCTCCTTGGTCTAGTAGTGTGTTCACCGGTTTTATGGGTACGCCACTCCGAGGTCCCGGATTCGATTCGATGTAGAAAAAGTTCATTAGTTTTCTATGTTATCTTGGGTCTGGGGTCTGGGTGTTTGCGGTACCGTCGTTATTTCTGATTTTACATAACACAAGTTCTTTAGCTACTTACATTGGGATCAGAGTAATCTATGTGATGTTGTACAATATTTATATTTATAATATCGTACATGTACGTTTCCAGTTTTCGTAAATATACTTATTTTAATTGAAACATAAAATAAAATTACTTTATTATATTTCAGGTCAAAATGTTTCCCGGCGATAATAAGTACGAAACTACGTTACAAGAAAGTTCATGGCCTATTTGGAACGAAGATTTTAAATTTCAATTAAAACAAAAGGATGTGAAGAAAGCAACTGATAAAATTGATCTTCAGAATTTAGTTGCCGGACATTTTATATCACTCACTATTTATGCATTATTAGAACCAACAAAAGCTGATGTGGATAGAAGAAAAAGTGCCAAAACTTTAGATTCGAAGACATCTAAACCAATGACTGAAGATGAACAAAAAACAAAACCGGGTAATCTATTTGGGAAAACATTTAACAGTTTCAAATCTACAAGGACTGAAGCGATTGCACAAAAGTCTATATTAGAAAAAAGACGAACTGTTGGGGCAGCTACATGGAATTTCGATTCGAAATTATTTCAAAACGATCTCAAGAATGGTTTAATTGGCACTCCCGATATTTGGAGGCCGATAAATGCGATTGCTAGCGGATTGTCAGCCGCTGATTCTAGAGTAAGTATTATAATATTTTTACCATAGCAAATAACAGAACGTTTTTAACCAAATTTGAGGAAAGAGAAAATTTTTCCTCTCTTCTATTTTGTTTATTGATGGCATTTAAAGTTCGGTAATAACAATAAAAAAAATAATCGGTCAACAAACGGGAAAAAAGAGTACTAAACTGTTTTGTCGCCTATTTACAATAAATATGTATATTAAACAATATTATAATAGAAAAAGTATCAAATCCAGCGACGTCTCACTCGTATTTCCCTACGGGTCAACTCGCGCCTAATTTTTCTGATGGGTTTTATTTAGGCTCCAAAATTTCAAAAACTTAATATATTGATACAGTTTAAATATAGTCTGTCAACGTTTGTTTGGAACTCGTACGGGACGTCATTATTTCTTGTTGATAAAATAAATTGTATGTATCAAATAATATCACTTATTAATATATTATGGTATAACTTGTATGTCCTGAAACTAGAAACTAAAATAAAATAAAATTTCCATATAAATATTGGGAATATATTTTGACTGAATTCGAAATAAAACAAACAAAACCGTCTCTTCTAACTCCTCTTCCTGTCCACTCCACTCCACCTATGTCTTTATTATTTCGTATGATTTGTGTTATTTTTACATAATATTTAATGTACTGCTTATTAGTAGATTTGAATATTATTGTTCATTTGTACGTTAATATTATTCACTCGTTAACTTTTAATAGCTCTATAAAGCATTGTTTTTGTTATGAATGACATCATCATTAACATTGTTGAATTCACATTTTTTTATGGCAATTCTGACTAAATACCTATTTTTTTACAGCAGAAGTTGTCTCTTGCGGTTTTATCCGCGTTTAGCATACCTCCTTCGCTCCCGTAGCCTCAGGAAGTTAGATATCAAATATCAAATTTTTCTACGGTTACTACCAGAAATAAGCGTTTCGAACCAAATAATAATAAACTCATCAGTTTTATTACATTAACAAAGATAATAATATAATTTAAGACACGTCTTGAGAATTAATTGAATTAAACATATGCAAATAAAATAAAACTACTTGTACGGTTACGTAAATTAGTTATTTAATATGTCATAGTTACTCGTATGTAAATGATATAGTTTTATCTTACATAAAACGTCAGTTGTTATAGAAGAACATAAATCCAATTAATGTATGATTCATCGGATTGGTTGACTTTTATATTCTCGCTTCTTTAGTGTATCTGACAATAGAATAGATTTGACCTCGACCGATCCCAGTTAGAACATGTACCCTATCATCATTACGCTGACGCAAGACGTCGACCTCGATTCATTTATTTTTTTATAAGATGCTTACATTTTACAGCAATTATGTAATTAATGTCTGGTTTAAATCCAGGCATACAGCTAAACTACGAACTATTGTAGATGTATAATGTTATAAAAATAAATATATCAATAGATAGATTAAATATGATTATATAGATAAAGAGCCATACATAATTGCACTGGGGCAGACCTTTTCATGTTTGATATCCTTTTACCTATTTTGGCCGAGGTAGCATTTCTCCTGGGATGTTAAACATCTGCGCAGATCATATTATAAATGCATAAGTGCCTGCGCAAACACACGTGACCTCTAATTTTTTAATCTGATAGAACGGAAAATCCGAACCAACGGCTTCCCGTGCTTTCCGAGGCATGACATTGACAACATTACGGATGACTGTTATGACGGAAAACTCAATGACTTTTTTACTGACCCGACTCGAGGTTGGAGCCCAGGATCTCGGGGTCAGCGGCCTCTTTATTTGTTTAAGCATCACCAATTGGCGTTTAATAAAGACCGTTATCATTTACCTACATCGATATCCTGGCTTATCATATTGTAAATTATATTTAATGGAAACGAAAACGTTCTCAAGGCTTAGAAATAAATTTATGCGATTACTGACATCGAAGGGAGTCACCGGCTCGCTTAAAACAAAATAAACAATTTCGGTTGAATATTGTTCGCGAGTTGTTTCTGTAATAATACAGTTATTTTCTTGATTTTTAAGATTATGTTTTTAGCCGCAAGATATTTATTACTTTGTGTTGTTTATTGAAATTGAATACGAATGTTACTACATAGTTAGATTTTCATCGTGATGAACTAATTATACCTTTATTAAACATGAAGGAATATAAAAAAAAAAAATCTTACTTATGTATGGTGATTTTTAAAAATAATAAACATATTGAAATTCTAAAATCTACAATAAATACTTAAAATTTGAGAAACATATTTAGTTGAACAATAAAATGAAGAGTAAATGCCAGTAATATTGTCTTTTATGAATATTTTAGCTGTTCCAAACATTAAAGGTTTTGTTTGTATTGAGCACTTTGTGAATTCTCTTTGTAGAATTTTCGACATAATATAGAACATTAAGATGATTCAGAACAAATAATCGAGGCTAAAATATTAGTAAATTAATATTATTATTATATAGAATCAAAGATAATATCGAAATTCAAAGAAAGATAAAATCACAATGTATTTTATTTAACAATACAATCAATAGTATTTATACGCCTCAGCATAACAACTGTGTTTTACATTGAGAAATGTATCGATTTCTCATAGTGCCAATGTCGATAGGTGGTGACCACATATGACCAGATGACCATTAGCCCGTCCGTGTCTATCTACTTTATATAAAAAAAAAACTGCTGAACATCTGGTCGAATAAAATCTAATTGTATCCATTTGCGGTAGTATTATAGGTTTAGACTTTTGTTAAAGAGATACAATTTTAGCTTTGAGCAATCAGCTCAAAGAAACGTCCTGATCAAATCTGATTTGCGGAATTATGTCTTCACAAATCACGCATTTACATATATATATATATATATATATATATGTGAACATGACGGAAAAATATCGTAAAACAAACGTAGCATTTGAAAATTTTGTACTATTCACTGTATATTTCATAAGAAAAATATCAAAATAAAATTATCCGTTAGTATGAAAAATAAATTTAATACTAAGTACTTTAATTTTGATGCTGTTAAATTTTATGACAGTTGCCAATAAGTAGATGTATGTACATTATTTAATCTTATATTTGACTAGCTGTTATCTGTCCGCTTTGCAACAAATAAAAAAAAGGAGCTGGTTCAAAGGAATTCAAAATTGAACAGCCCGTAACTATTTACGGTTCGCATCGATTTGTCATAACTCATACTCGACAGTTGTTACAAACGTATGTCAATGGAACGAATGAACGGAAAAATATATTATATGTATATATTAAATATAATTTGTTAATAAATAAGATATCTTATATAAACAATTATTTGATGCATACACTAAGAACGAAACGACGTGTAAATGTTATTTTTAGTGGTACCCGTTTTTTATTTATTTCGCCATCTGTTTTTCATATTAAATCGAAATTTAAGCATTAACTTTCGAGAAACTTAATTTATTGCATATTCTTAAACAATAAACCATTGAACGAAACGAAATAAAATAAGTATTAAGTATAATTTTAATTCTGTTCAAAAAGCATTGTTCATTCCAAATTATAAATATACAATATACATGTATGAATTATATTTTTTGTCTACAGAGAGAAAATAAGAAAGGGCAGCTCGAAGTTACATTACTGTACACGGCAAGTGAAGACGGACTAAATGATACGGTGCAGTTGACTGTAAACAGACTCAGGTGTTCAGTCCAAACTATGCAAGAGCAAGAACAATACAAAGGTAGGTACAGATACAATTAGAATAAGTCGTTTGTAAGCAATACTAATAGCTTGCATATGATATGCTGTTTGGATATTAATTATGTCAATGTTAAGTCTGGTTATATAAGGTGTCGTTTTGTTTTGTTGATAAGGTAAAGTGATTTAAATAAACCAGTGTTCGCTCAGTGGTCGAAATTCGACCATAATTATTTGAGGAAAGCATTGATAGTTTTGTTTGTTACGTACATTTTATTAAAGATCTTAAAATTAATATTTGGAACGCGGCTCACCAGACATGTCCCCCTAAATCTTTTTCTCTCTATCTGTTTCTATTACTCACGATTTTATATAACGTTATTTAACATGTTTCATTAGAAAATATTTAATTTTATTCAATTATTGTTAAACGATGTTAATTAGGTCTGTTATTTAATACAGGGAATATAGCGAAAGGAACTTCGTTTCAACCTTGTCTTCCAAGACACTTCTCTCTATTTTATTGATAACGATAAAGCTCGTCAATAGCTATCTTAATAAAAATGAAAATTGGTTGACAAACGAAGGTTTGAACTGGTTATTAAACTGTTTTGTTGTTGTTTTGTAAAATATATAGCTTTTGGTATTCTGTTGTTTCGAGAAGAATCTAGATTGAGGATTGATTCAGTATGAGAGATTTTTCTCATGATTTCGTAGACAGTGGACTCTGTTATAATTTTTAGAAAACAATAAGATACTGACTCAGTTTCGCTAAATAACCATTATTTATCCTTAAAACCAGGAACACAAAATTAGGATAAAAATGTAAATTATAATTTTGACATCGATAAAGATTTTTCCTAATTAAAATAATGTTATATCAACAAGTACGGT